>NC_135713.1:56209593-56862434 GCF_964656455.1 Halichoerus grypus | reverse complement strand
TTTTTCTGGGGGAAGCGCATGTTTTAACTTAATTGTAAACTGACTTGAAACAAAAACATCTCAACAGTTGACATATGATTGACGGATATCCTCCCTGAAAACATTTTATAATACAACAGTTGCGAAAATTATTTAGGGTATAATTCCCAGTAGAATTCTTCTCCTTCTGAATCTACCACAGGACAATAAATAATGAGTTCAAAAGTGAGAACATCAAAGCCACATAATGAATTTTGGATGGACTCTCCTTAAATGTAGGGAGCATGATTTCTATCCCCAGGAGACATAAGCAGAGATCTGGACAGAGTTGCTACCCATACTGATGGTCTAAGAGAGGGCAGAAGAAAGCTTTGAACCCAGGGTGCCCAAGATTCAGGTTAGGGACTGTTCAAATATGAAAAGCATGAGAAAAAGTATGGGCTTTTGCTAAGTTTTGGGAGGGCTTTGAAGACGAAGTAAGTTTGTTCCATGTCAGTGCCTCACAGAATATGCTAAGCTCTATGGCAGGGATGGCAATGTGTGCACACGAGCCACTATTCTCCCTTCCTGCACCTCTGCAGACTTCATCAAGTGAGCATGATCATGGCATCTTGTCACCCAGAGCCTAGACAGGGCCTCAAAAACTTCAGTGCAGTGCCCAGGATGAGACCTGCAAGAAGGCAAAGTTGGCATTCGAGAGAAAATCCACTTTCCATTTCTGATCTAGGTAACATTAAAGGTATCTCTTCTACTGGAAAGACTAGAATTGGCATCATTTCCTACCCCACTTCTCTCGCCCACTGATATAGGAAACTAGTGAGAAGGGCAGCCACACATGTAGTGAGATGAGCTTCTAAGGCTGTTTCTGACTTGAGGATTCTATATTGGACAAGCTGCCATGAACAGCAGAGAAAGTTACATCAAATCACCACCACTGGACTCCCACTGCACTTTCTTTCCTCTCAAAGAGTAGAAGAGGGTAGAAAGTAAGGAGCAAATAAGTACTGTCTTTATTAATTGATAAAGTACAGTTATAATATTTATTCATATTGAAACTATTTTTCTTCTGCATAAACTCCATGTGGCGAAAAAAAAAATAGGATTGTCTAAAAGGTAAGAATGGATTTTATTTAAAACCAGGTGCCTGGGAAATCAAATTTAAAATGTGACCTACTTAAAATACTCAGGGGGAAAAAATGGAGAATAGTGAGGTCAGAGAATTCTCCACATTCTAAATGCAGCCTTCTTTCAATATATTTGCTGTATGCTCACCAGGAGTGTGGTAACAAATGCAAAACTCTGTGGTGTTCTCTGGAAAGCGGGGCACTGGATGGGCTTGGCTGATGCCACATAAAAGAAGAAGAAGCAGGGACTCCTGGGTGGCTCAGTCATTAGGCATCTGCCTTCGGCTCAGGTCATGATCCCAGGGTCCTGGGATCGAGCCCCACATCGGGCTCCCTGCTCAGCGGGAAGCCTGCTTCTCCCTCTCCCACTCCCCCCTGCTTGTGTTCCCTCTCTCGCTGTTGTCTCTCTCTGTCAAATAAATAAAATCTTTTTTTTTTTTATCCCACTCCCCCTGCTTGTGTTCTCTCTCTCATTTGTGTCTCCTTCTCTGTCAAATAAATAAATAAAATCTTTAAAAAAAAAAAGTGGAAGCAGCTTAAAGAAGAATGAATTTCCCTAGTAATCCATTTGCCATTGGGGCAGAGTACAAAAGCCAGAAGCGAGCCTTCTAGTGGTCGCTGGGCTGACCTGCACGGAGAGCACCATCCTTCAGGAGTAACTGACTCATTCTCAGGCATAACTCAACCCAGAGCCTCACAGTATGTAAGGCTCAGCCTGATCCTCATTTGAGAGGCTGAATGTAAAGTGGGGACCTCTTTTGTATTCATAACTCTTCTTGTATTTTTACTATCACTAAATCTACATGATTTTTTTTCTGACAGGTTATAGGACAAACAACTCCTGACTCCACACACCCTGCCCAGAGGTAACATAGAACAGAATTGGAAAGAGCAAGGATTTTGGTGTCATAAAGATCTGGCTTTAAAACCTGGCCTGTCATGGACCAGTTTCGGGATTTTGGTCAGATTACTGCATTTCTCTGAGATCCAAGGTTACCTTCAAAATATTGTCTTTCAGAGTTGAGGGAGCATTAAGTGTGATTACGTGTGCAAGGACTCAGTAGCTGACACATGGTTTACGATGAACAGATGTTCCCTCTGGAAATTCCAAACTGAGTCTCCAAATGGACTGCAAGGGTTAATAACATTAAAAATGCAGTATGTCTCAGATGTACACATGCATGGGCACATGCACGCACACACACACACACACACCACCACCACCTCCCCCATAAGATTTTCAAATAATACTAATGGAAAGAGCTCATCTTCTTCCCCTAATCTTCTCTGGTTGTGGGTGGGAGGTGGTTCTGGAATCACATGTGGCGTGTTTTATGTCCCTGCCTCTCTCTCTCCTCTTTCTAAGGCTTACAGGAGCAGCACACTGCATTCAAGCTACTATTTAAAATTAATTAAAATGTTTGTATAAAGTGACTATTCTTGTTTTACTAAATCTAGTAAATGGAAGCTCTAAGACTCACGCAGAAGGAAAATAAATTACCATCGCCACTAACAACTGACAAGTTAACAGACTGATGACAAAAAAGAAAAAAAAAGAGAGACACAATTTAGATTCACCTAAATGGTGTAAAACTCATTTTAATGATCAAACTGGAGCTTTTTTTTTTTTTTCCCTCTCCCAAAGTTCTCTGTGAGGGATGAAATGAATTATCAGTGTTATTTACTCAGTGGGAAGTAACAGGACAAGCCACCCGGGTCTGCTGTTTTAAGTAAAACAAGTCCCATCTACTTGAAGCTTGCGGTAGAGGAAATACCTAGAGAAAATGTAAAGATGTTGAAAAGGCTGAATCATAAGGCGGAGGGAAAATATCTGCATCTTGCCAAGTCATTTATAGGCAGGGCTAGATGTACAGAGGGAATTTCAGATATTGTGCCTTTTAAAAATTATTTGAAATATGATTGAAAGGCTCTGTGGAAAAGAGACTTGAGAATACTTGAACCTAGTAATCTGGGTAAATTGTCAAAATAGCACTAACAATTGGTGGCCTTACTTCCCAGTTATTCAATAAATATTTATGAATAACCTAATATGTGCTAGTAGCTGGGTTAGGTGGTAGGAAAAAAGTGATGTAGAAATAAGGATGCCTTGATTCTCCTGAAGCAATTGAGGATTACAATATTTGGGTTACAAAAGCAAAGCAAGCAAAGTTCAGTGTCTTTAATACCAAAACTGGTGTCCCAATGTCTTTCCTGATTGTGGAATTAGCTTGGTGCTGAGCATAATGTGTTAGGAAAGATAGGTTTCACTTCTCGCTAGGTCCCTGCAAATGGCAATATATTTGGTAGACAATAAAGCTTAACATCTACTGAACATGTATTCAAAAATAAATTCCAGAGTGATGTCACCAAGATGGTGACACTTCCTTGACTTTGTTCTTTTTCACAGGAAGAACAACTAACAACTATTCATGAACAAGATACCACTGAGAAAATCCTAGAACATGGGGGTGAGGCTGAAGACCCTCCTGCAGCTCAAAGACAGATTGCAGTCAGAGGTAAAATAAATGGCTACATTTGACTGCATTGTCTCTCCCCCATGCCAGGACAGCACTACGTGGAGACATTTCCCTGAGCCTTCAGCTCCTCCAATGGGAAAAAAGAACCCTGGGGGAACAACCAGCCCCATACCCCACCATTGTGGGTTGCTATGTGGGAGCCCTGACTCTGATCTCAGGGGAACTGCAGGGGGTTGCAGGGGAATACCAACCACTCGGGAGTGCAGGGGAATCCCAACTACTGGGAGTCTGACTGCAAGAGAGCATGGGGATGGATCCTGGCAGACCAAGTTCATATCTGCAGGGCCCAAAGGGTATCCCAACCAGCAGTTTTGCTCACCTACAGAACAAAGGTGGGGGTGTACTCTGATCAGGGGACTTGGTGGGATGCAGACCTGCCTGATTTGGATCTTCATTTATTTATTTATTTTTAAAGATTTTATTTGATAGAGAGAAACACAGCGAGAGAGGGAACACAAGCAGAGGCAGAAGGAGAGGGAGAAGCAGGCTTCCCGCTGAGCAGGGAGCCCGATGTGGGGCTCAATCCCAGGGCCCTGGGATCATGACCTGAGCTGAAGGCAGACGCTTAATGACTGAGCCACCCAGGTGCCCCTGATTTGGATCTTTAAAAGAGGAGTTTTGTGGGCTCTAGAACCTAGTTTGCCCATACCCAAGCAAGGAGCTGAATCATAGCCCTACCCACTGTAGGGAGAGAATCTTCCAGCCCCATCTGACCAGAAGGGCTGCTGACAACTCCTGGAAGCAGTGTAGCCCAATGGTGCTTGAGTTAAGAGGCAGACAGGAAGAGCTGACTGCCCCCAAAGCAAAGCTAGTACAAGGCATGGAGGGTTTCTGTGCTATGCACAGGTAGAGGGATTAATTCATAGCCAAGGCTGAAGGTAGCTCTCAGGCCCTCCCACCCGGAGAGTCTGTTTGGATATCAAGAGTAGCCTGGAGTAGTCCTTCCCCCTCCCACCCAGGCAAGGGGGCTGAGACATAGCGCCACACACTGTGGAGTGTGACTTTTGGCCCTATATGCCAGGGCTGGCAAAAAAACTGTGAAAGCTGCACGGCCCAATGGTGCTAGAGCTGAGAGTAGGGCAGGCAGAGCCAGCAGTTTGCAGAGCAAAGCCAGTAGACCTGTTTGGTCCTGGAACTTGGAGTACAAGTCAGCATGCGTTAAGACAACAAAGAGTTTTACTGGTTTTAGAGCATCTTCCCTCACAGTGCCCTGGCAGGGAATCTAATTTGTAGCCCTGCTCATTGCTGAGTACAACCTTCAGCCTGTCTGACCAAGGAACCTGACCAGAGCACATAGGAAGCTACATAGCCCATTCAACAACCCTACATACAGTGGCATTTAAACAGAGAGCATAGCCTGTGGTTTCCTTTGTTTGTATAGCAAAATGAGTGGCCTCATATGACTAGAGAATTCAGTGAATACCCTGGCCTGATTTGAACTCCCAAACAATGAACTGTACAAACCTTGGGTCTTGGCCTGCTGCCCTGACTAATTCATAGTCTGTCCATTACTGACTATAATACCTGGTCCTGACTATTTATTAAGCCTGACCAGAGAATCCAGGAAACCATGGAGCCTATCCTATAGCTTCACTTGGGTAGAGAACCAAGCCAGCAGTCATATTCAACTGTTCTCAGCCTTGTCCTTAGGGCTCAAACAGTTGCCTTGCCCCCAAACAGACCATAATAGCAGGCCCCACCTGCCCAAGAACATTACCACTAGACACACCCAGAAAGCCAAAATGAGCTGACTGTTGAGGAGCTGTATTTTCCAAAGCAAACCTGTAAAATCTGGAAGAAGAGTCCCATTACTCAAATGGGCAAATATTAACATAAAGAATCAAGGACCACAAAAGAATCAGGTAAATATGACACTACTGAAGGAAACTATAAAATTCCAATAACTGACCCTAAGAAATGGAGACGTATGAACTGTCAAAGAATTCAAAATAATCCTCTTAAGGAAGTTCAGTGAACTATAAGAAAACACAACTAAGTGAAAGTAGGAAAATGTTGTATAAGCAAAATGAGAAGTTTGGCAAGGAAATAAAAACCATCAAAAAAATTCCTCGAGTTGAAAAATACAATAACTGAACTGAGAATTCAATAGAGAGTTTCAAAAGTAGAGACTTGACCATGCAGAAGAAAGAATGTATGAGCTGGAGGATAGAACATTGGAAATCACCCAGTCAATGGAGCAAAAAGAAAAGAATGAAAGAGTGAAGAAAGCCTATAGGAATTATAGGACACAATGAAAAGAAACAATATTCACATTATGGGAATTCCAGAAGGTGAGAAACAGAGAACAGAAACTATACTTAAAGCAATAATAGCTGAAAACTTCCCAAACCTAGGGAGAGAAATGGACATCCAGATCCATGGGACTGAAAGTACCAAAAATAGGCTGAACTCAAATAGGGCTACACTGTGACACATTAATTAAATTGTCAAAAGTCAAAGACAAAGAAAGAATTTTAAGAGCAGCAAGAGAAAAATTGAAATTATATACAAGGGAATACCCATAGGACAATCAACTAATGTTTCCATAGAAACTTTTCAGGCCAGGAGAAAATGGGATGACATATTCTGAACATCAAATAAAACTGTCAACCAAGATTTCTATACCTGGTGAAGCTGTTCTTCAGAAACAATAGAGGAATAAAGACCTACCCAAATAAACAAAAGCTGAGGGAGTTCATGACCACCAGACCTGCATTACAAGAAATGCTAAAGGAGTTTTGTGAGTGGAAGTGAAAGAATGCTAATTAACATTATAAAAACATAAAAAGGTAGTGTAAATCTCACTGGTAACGGTAAATATATAGTTAGATTCTGCAATATGGTAATAGTGGTGCACAACTAACTTATAACTCTAGCTCTAGTTCTAAGTTATGCAATATAAAAAACATGTAAGCTGTAATAGCAATAATCTAAAATGTGAGTGGGAAAAGTGTAAAATAATGAATTTATTAAAATTAAGTTGTTAATAGTTTAAAAGATGGTGTCATAAGTTTAAAATATTTTATGTAAATTCCACGGTAACCACAAGAGAAAATCTTCTAGTAATTACACAAAAGAATACAAGAAATAAATCTAAATATACTGATGTCAAAAGACAACAAAACACACAAAAAAGATAGCAGGATAAGAAATAAGGAACAATGGATCTACAGAACAACCAGAAAACAATTAACAAAATGGCAATAGTGTTTACTTGTCAATAATTATTTTAAATGTAAATGATTAAAATCTCCAGTCAAAACACGAAGAGTGGCTGAATGGATAAAAAGACAAGATCCAACAACATGCTACCTAAGAGACTTGTGTTAGCCTCAAAGATACAGAGAGTGAAGGGATGGAAAAAAAGACATTTCAAGTAAAAGGTTACAACAACAACAAAAGGCAGAGTAGCTACACTTATATCAGACAAAAGAGACTTTAAAAATGATAAAAAGAAACAAGGGAAGTCATTATATAAAGGGGTCAATACATCAGTAAGAGAAAAACAATTGTAAGTATTTATGTGCCCGACATTGGAGCACCTAAATATATAAAGCGAAAACTAACAGAGCTAAAAGGAGAAATAAACAGTAATACAATAATAGTTGGGGACTTTAATACCCCATTCTCAACAATGGATAGATCATCCAGACAGAGAATCGATAAGGAAATAGCTGATTTGAGCAACACTATGATCAAATAGACCTAATAGACATATACAGAAGCTTCTGTTCAACAACAGCAGCATATATGTTCTTCTGAAGAACACATAAAACATTTTCTAGGATAGACCATATGTGAGGCCACAAAACAAGTCTTAGAAAAAATCAAGAAGATTAAAATTATACCAAGAACCTCCCAAACCACAGTGGCATGAAACTAGAAATCAAGAGCAAGGGGAAAACTGGAAAATTCACAAACACATGGAAATTAAACAACATCTTCCTGAACAAACAATTGATCAAAGAAGAAATTAAAGGGGAAAAAGATTTCTTGAGACAAATGAATATAGAAATAAAACATACTGGAACTTATGGGATGCAGCAAAAGCAGTTCTAAGTGGGAAATTTACAGCAATAAATGCCTACATAAAGAAGCAAAAAGAGCCCCAATAATCAACATAACTCTATGCCTTAAGGAACTAGAAAATAAAAAAACTAAGCCCAAAGTTAACAGAAGAAAAGAAATTGTAAGGATTAGAGCAGAAATAAATAAAATAGAGAACAGAAAAACAATAGGAAAGATTAACAAAATTAAGAGTTGGTTCTTTGATAAGATAAACAAAATTGACAAACCCTTAGCTAGACTAACCAAGGGAAAAAAAAAAAGGATCCAAATCAACAAATTGAAGAATGAAAAAGGAGACATTACAACTGATAACACAGAAATACAAAGGATCAGAAAAGGCTACTATGAACAATTATTCACCAACAAACTGGACAACCTAGAAGAGATGGAAAAATTCTTAGAAATAAACAAATTACCAGTAAGGAGACTGAATTAGTAATAAAAAAAAATCTCCCAATGAAGAAAAGCCCAGAACCAGATGGCTTCATTGGTGAATTTTACCAAACATTTAAAGAAGAATTAACACCAATCTTTCTCAAACTCTTCCAAAAAATTCCAACTGGAGATCCTGTTTGGGAAACTCAGAGTAGCCTGGAGTGGCCCCTCATCTTCCCACCCAGGCAAGGGGGCTGAGAATACATTTTATAGGCTAGCATTGTCTGATACCCAAACCAGAAAATAATCCTACCAGAAAAGAACACTACAGGTCAGTATCCCTAATAAATATAGATGCAAAACTCTCACCAAAATACTAGCAAACTGAATTTAGCAGTACATTAAAAGGATCATTCACCATGATCAAGTGGGATTTATCCCTGGGATGCAAAGATGGTTCACATACATCAACCAATTAATGTGACACATTACATTAATAAAAGGAACCAAAATAATACCACATCAATAGACACAGAAAAAAGCATTTGACAAAATTATCATCCATTCATGATAACTCTTAACAAATTAGGCAAAGAAGGAACATATCTCAACATAATAAAGGCCACATATGATGAGCCCATAGCTAACATCATAGTCAATGGTGAAATGTTGAAAGCTTTTCCTCTAAGATCAGGAACAAAACAAGGGTGTTCACTCTCATTACTCCTATCCAACAAAGTATTAGAAGTACTAGCAAGAACAATCAGGCAAGAAAAAGAAATAAAAGGCACTGGAATTGGAAAGGAAGAAGTAAAATTGTCTCTATTTGCAGATGACATGATTTTATACAGAGAAAAACCTTAAAACACTCAACCAGAAAACTTAGATCTAATTGAAGAATTCCATAAAATTGCAGGATACAAAATTAACATACAAAAATCAGTAGTATTTCTATACACTAACAACAATTTTTTTGAAAAAGAAAGAAACTAATGCCATTTACAATAGCATCAAAAAAAATAAAATACTTAGGAATAAATTTAACTAAGGAGGAGAAAGATTTCTATTCTGAAAGCTACAAGACACTGATGAAAGAAATCAAAGAAGACACAAATAAATAGAAAGGTATCCTGTACTTATGGATTGGAAAAATTAATATTGTTAAAACATCAGTATTACCAAAAGTCATCTATAGATTCAATGCAGTTTTTATCAAAATTCCAATGGCATTTTGGTTCACAAAAGACCACAAATAGAAAAAGAGATCCTGAGAAAGAACAAAGCAGGAGATATCATACTTTTTGGTTTCAAGCTATACTATAAAGATATAGTCATCAAAACAGGATGGTCCTGGCATAAAAGCAGACACATAGGTCAATAGAAAGAATTGTAGAGTCCTAAAATAAACCCAATCGTATATGGCCAACTAATATTTGGCAAGGGAGCCAAGGGCAATTACTGGAGAAAAGGTGGTTTCTTCAATAAAATGGAGCTGGGAAAATTGGATATTCACATGTAAAAGAATGAAACTGGACCCCTCTCTTACATCACCCACAAAAATTAATTCAAAATAGATTAAAGACTTAAATGTAAGACCTGAAACTATGAAACCCCTAGGAGAAAACATAGGAACAAAGCTCCTTAACATGGATCTTGCTAATGATTTTTTTGGATATGACACCTAAAGCACAAGCAACGAAATAAGAAGAAACAAGTGGACTACTTCAAACTAAAAAGCTTCTCCACAGCAAAAGAAAACCATCAACACTGTGAAAGACAACCCTCAGAATAGGAAAAAAAAATATTTGCAAACCCCATGTATCTGGTAAGGGGTTAATATCCAAAACATATAAGGAAGTCATACAACTCAATAGCAAAACAAACAAAAACAAAAGCAAATAACCCAATTTAAAAATGGGCAAAGGACCTGAATAGGCATTCCTTCAAAAAAGATACACCAATGGGTACATGAAAAGATGCTCAACATCACTAGCCCTTAAGGGAAATGAAAATTAAAGCCACAATGAGATATCACCTCACGTCTGTAAGAATGGCCATCATTAAAAGAGCTAACATATGCTGACATAGATGTGGAGAAAAGGGAACATGTGTGCACTGTTGGTGGGATTGTAAATCGGTATAGATCCTAAGGAGAGGAGTATAAGGATCCTCAAAAAATAGAACCACCATGAACAGCAGTTCCACTCCTGGGAATATACTCAAAGTGAACAAAACCACTAACTCAAAAAGATATCTGCACCCCCATATTCATAGGAGCATTGTTAATAACCGCTAAGACATGGAAACGATCTAAATGTTCATGATGGGTAAACAAATAAAGAAGTTATGGTGTATATACACAACGGAATATTATTCAACCATAAAAAATGAGGACATCCTACTATTTGCAACAATATGGATGGAACTTGAAGGCACTATGCTAAGTGAAATGTCAGATGGAGAAAGACAAAACTGTACCATCTCATCTACATGTGGAATCTGAAAGACAGCACAACAACAGACCAAACTCATGGAAAAAGAGATCATCAGACTTGTGGTTACCAGACGTGGGGGGGTGGATTGGAGGAAGGTGGTCAAAAGTTTCAGTTATAAGACAAATAAGTACTGGGGCTATAATGTACAGCATGAGGACTGTAGCTAGCACTGCTGTATGATATATAGGACGGTAGTGAAGAGAGTAAAATTCTAAGAGTTCTCATCACAAGGAGAGAAACTTTTTCCTGTGTTATCTTTCTTTTCTTTTTATGAGAAAGACATCTATATGAGGAGATGAATGGTAGCTGAATCTACTATGGTAATCATTTCACAATCTATATAAATCAAACCATCATGCTGTATGCCTTAAACTTATACAGTGCTGTATGTTAATTATTTCTCAGTAAAACTGAAAAAAAAATTCCACACAGATTAAAGATCTAAATAGAAAAAAAAAGCTACAAAAGCATTAGAAAAAATAGTGAAGACTAATTTTATTTTCTTGGGAGGAGGATATGTAAGGAAGACAAATTCTAGAGATTGAGAAGGAAAAGAAGATCGGGTTTGATTACATTTGATTTAAATCTTCTATACTATAAAGAATGCCCTAAACAAAATTAAGGGATGAGCAACCTCAGGAAGAAATATTTTTAACACATTTTACAGAATAAAGTTTGCTATTTGAAATACATAAAAAGCTCTTACAAATCAGTAAAAAGTGACGAATGAATGAAAACCCGGGCAAAGAACATATAAATAGAGATGTAAACTGCCAATAAAAGTATGAGAAGGTACACAGCTTCACTAGCAATTAATTAGGTATAGATAAAATAATGAGAAATAATCCTTGGCTTATTAGATTGGGGGAAAAAAAAACATTCAAAAGACTGATAACCACCAAGACTGCCATGGCTGAGGGGAAATGGGCTCTGTCAAACACAGCTGGTGGGGGCCGAAGTGTAAACTAGCTCTCTGGGGCTGGGGATAATTTGTCACTGTCTGGATAGCTCCCTGGCTCACTGTGCCCAACCGAGAAGCCTGTTGACCTCCATGCCTCAGTTTTCCCTCCCTAGTAAATGGGCAGGGCGATAAAGGGCTCTTTGTGTAGGAAGAGTGAGGAGGTTGGAAAATAAAAGTTAGGAACAATTATAAAAGTACAAATGCAAAGATCACCAGCCATTCTGATCACGATGGTCACCTCTGACCCAAAGAGCAACCCCCACTTCCTGCCTGGAACATTCCAATGCTAGTTGGTCTCAGTGGGGGCAAGATCCGGCAGGAACCCCATGAAGAGAAGAAGAAAGCAGAGGGCACTTCTGACAGACAGGGGCAGAGTCTTTGCCTCAGAGGGCCAAAGTTCAGGTGCACCAACTTCCTCGTTCCTGTTCTGTCAAATGGCACATTAATAAGCAAGAAAGCGATTCAGGGAAGAATTTCCAGAAGGACAAAAAACTCATCAGGTGTGTCAGATCTCTGACATTCAGGAGCCATGTGGGGAAAGACGCACACGCTGACTTAAGCACGAAAGTATGGATGCTTTAATTAATCCGGGGTGAATTTAATTGCTTTAGTTAAGTGGAAATCGGGTTAAAAATGATGCAGAGCATCCTGGGGTGTGTTAAAAACATGACATATGAGTTGGATGAATCGATAAATTAAAAGTGCACAGATGTTTTAATTAAACCCAGGGAAGTTAACGAAGATCGCAAGAGACTTTTAAGCCTATGATTAATTCAATTCATTTAAAATACCTGTAGAGATATGGGGATGCCTCCATTTTGAGAGTTATAAAAGTTCTCAATCGGTAAGTGCTTAAGCTGTTCTTAAGAAATGTCTAAGTTTGTGTGTGTGTGTGTGACTGAACAACATTAATTACATAATGAATATTTAAGTTCTTCACAGTACACAGTAAACCTTTCTGCAGCTCAAGTCCAGAAATGAAGTAGCTTTTCACTTATTGCAGTTCAAGCAATGAGACGTGTCTGCAAATTATCATTGTCTTGTTATCTACAAGCACGGAAGATTCCAGAAGACCTAGAGGGTCTATTTATTTACTGCTGTCTCCCCAGCTGGTAGAGCAGTGCCAGACATAGCCTGAATTTCCCTTCATTTTTACTTGCTGTGTGACAATAGATGCTATTTTTAGCCTTGATTTCCTTATCTTTAAAATGGGACAAGAATTCAGGAGTACCTACCTCATTGTGTTTTTAAGAGGGTGAAACGAGATAATGTCTATAAAGTGCTATGTACAGTGCCTGGCAAATAATAAGAAATCTATAAATGAATTTTATTATTTTTATTAGGAGAAAATTATTCTGACTCATCCCATTATAAAGGGACGGGTAAGGGTAAAGCACCCTCTTTCATGTCACCCATCCCAGCCGACTTCCTCTCTTAACACTGGTTTATTTACTAATACAGAAGGTTTTCCTAAAACCCTACTACTTCTCCTACTCTGTGCATCATGTCGACAGCAAGTTCCCCCAGGGTTAGCTAGGCACTCTGCTTCCTAAGGCCGCTTGGCAACTTATCTAGTCACAAAGGGAAAAAAAAAAAAACCTTTTTAGTCTCCAAAGCAATTTAACTTGGGGGGAGGGCTGACTGATTTAAGCCCCGAGAAGTGATTTGTTTGGTAATACAGTAAGCACGGGAAACATGAATAGCCAGTTTTGGAGGCTGTGGGCATGGACTCACAGGAGGCCACTACATAATGGGGAATGCAACTTCTACATGCTGGAGGTGGGCCTCCTCCTCCTGCATGAGCCAGGGAGCTGGGGTGGGGGTCAAAGTGATGTTGCTGCTTCTGGTCACAACTCTCTTTGGGGTGTCTCAGCAGAGTTCAAGGGCAATGTTATCTAGACTCAGACTTGAATGGCACAAGAGTCTTCTGGGGATCCCATAAGAATGCAGATTCTGATTCAGAAGGGCTGGAATCAGATGATTCTGATTCATCAGGCCTGAGGGTTTGGATATTTAACAAGCTCCCCAAGCTGAGGCTAGTACCCCAGACCTACTTACTAACTGAATCAGAAACTCTGGCAGGAGCCCAGCAAGTTGTGTATTAACATGTGATTCTGATGAGTATGGTTCTAATGCCGTACCTGGGCAAGTGCCTTACCTTCTCTGAGCCTCAGTTTCCTTAGCTGTGAAATGGGGACGATAACGACGTTATCGTTATGTTGTAGAGATGAAATGAGATAATCATATAAAACCCTTGGCATAGTGCCTCAGTCCCTTTGTACAAAGTGTTTTCCAAGTGCATCTACTTTAAGCCCCCTGTCCTGGGCCCTTGCTGCCAAGGAATTCCTGTACATTTTCTCAGGTCAGGGGTGGGAGGAAGGAGAGGTGGGATTCAGCCATCAAACCACGATGTGCTGTGGCAGCCACCATGGCCCCTGCCCCTTGTGCATTAATGGGGATTGTCAGGGGAGCTGGGGGGGAGTGGAGGGAGACAGGTGTGCAAGACAGAGTGTTTGAAGGAACAGCACACCGGGTGCATCCGTGCTTGTTCCGGGGAGGACCGGTGTGGCCCGAGTGTCTTTCACTGACAGGTGAGGCCAGCTGAAGAAGGAGGAGGGGGCTTCTGTGCCCAGAAAGTTCTGTGGGAGGTGTTTCTGGGGCGGTGGGGAGGACCCCTCCACCAACAGGGAGGGGATAAGGGGCTTGTCATTCCTTTCCTGAATGCAGAAGTCCGCTAAGGGGAACGACTAACGGGGAAAGCAGGTTACGAGGCAGTGCCCAGCTAGGACAGTCAGACAGCCTGAGCTGCCCATGTGGGCTTTGGGAGTTGTCGCTGCCCCCCTTTTGGGGGATCTTCCTACGAAGCCCCTATACTGTGTGGCCATTAGGGCTATAAGGCCAAGAGTCAGCCAGACACGGCCTCAAAATCTGGCCCTGCTATGTGACCTTGGGCAAGTAGCTTATTTTCCTTAAGTTTCTGTTTCTCCTGTAAAATAAGGATAATAACAGTGATTTCAAAGACTCATGAAGACAAATACTAGCTAATATTTATGGAGCATTTGATACATGCCAAGCACAGTTCTACACACTTGACATGAATTTACTTTTTAGTCCTCACAGCAATGTGACAGGTAGTATTATTGTTTGCCTCCATTTTACAGATGAGAAAACCAAGGCTCATGGAGGTTATCTTTGACCCCTAAAAATGGGTCCCGCTCACTGGAGGAGCACGGCTTCAATCCTAGCAAATTCAAATTCTTGCTTTTGTTTTTAATCACTGTACTCTTCTGAGATAATGTATATAAAATGCGGGATCAATGTCAACTCTCTTTTTTTTCTTTCTTTTTTCATTCCTCCTCTTCCTTCCCTCCCTCCTTGTCTTCATTTAAATTTGTGCCTCAAAGTTGGCTGATTCATCACTGCATGATTAATCTGATAAATTAGAACCCTGTTCTCTAGCACTCATTTGGTTCTTGCACATTTTCTGGCAATGTTTTCATCTTTACAAGTCTTATCCCCTAAATGCAAGTCACCGAACATTTAGAGACCACACACTGCTTCCTGGGTACCAAACTGGGTGCGAGGAGGTGTGATAAAGAGGACGGCTAGAAACTTGTGATCTAGCAGGAGAAACTGAGGAATCGCCCAGCTAGAACCTGGCACAGCATGAAGGAAGGGTCACTGCCAAGATGTTGCCAAGCCCCGTGTGACTGCAGGGTCCTGTCTAGGGGTGTTTCAGGGAGGTGGGGACCTGTGAGCAGCAGTTTGATAGGAAAGGTTGGGATTGATGAGAACATTCCAGCTGAAGAAGCTGCATGAGCCAAGAGGAAGAAGCAGGGCTATGACGCTTTATGGTGTATGGGCTTTAGTAGGAGATAATAGTGCAAAAGGAGCTTAAATCATGAAAGACCTTGAATGTCACTTTAAGAATGTTCTTTATTCTCAGAATATGGTCCTTGGCAACCTGCATCAGAGCCCCCTGGGAGGCTTGTTAAAAATGCACATGCTGAGCCCCAGCCCAGTCCTATGGATTCAGAATTGGCTGGCATGGGGGGGACGAGCCTGGGAATATGCATTTGTAACAATTTCCTCATGTGAATGTCTGCAAACCAAAGTTTGGTAGCCACTGTGGGAGGCACCTGGCTCCTGAAGGTGTTTGAAGAGAGTAGTACAAATGCTGGAGGTTGTGGAAAGGGGGAATGCCATCAGAGAGGCCGGTGGGCACATGCACAGGGCAGTGACTGGGAAGGTAGAGAGGAGAAACGGAGCAAAGCATGGTGGAGGTTGATGAAACAGGACTTGGCAAATGACGTGATGAGGGAGGTGATGGAATATCTCTGGGAGCTGGGAGGAGAGTGGCTTGAGCAGCAGGCTCCTAAGTCAGATGGACTTTGATTGGAACGCAGGCTCAGCCACTTTCTACTTAGTAAACTCTGGTCTCCTCTCCTATAGAGCTTTCTTGGGTTCAAACCCAAATCCTAGTGTGCAACCACCACACAAACTGCTTGCAAAGCGCATCTTCCTCATGCCTCACATCTCTCAAGGTGAATTTCATGGTCGAGTATTAAAAGCCTGGGCCAGACTGCCTGGTTTGAATCCCAACAATACCACTTGCTAGCCGAGTGACCTTCAGCAAGTTATCTAACCTCTTGGTGCTTCATTTTCCTCATCTGTAAAGGGGGATATAGTAGCCGTACGTAAAATAGGGCTACCGATGGTTAAATGAGATAACTATGTGGTTGCTTAGTACAGTGGTTGGCGCGGAGTAGGAACACAATAAATGTCAGCAATGACGGATGAGGATGAGGATGAGTTTGACTCGAGTGTTGGAACCCCAGGAGGGACTGGGTAGTGGGGACATTTGCCAGTGAACAGGAGAAAAATGGCAAGATGCCTGTTCTCTTTTCTCAAGCCTCCACAGAAGCTGGGTAGGAACTGAGACCAACCGCCAGAGAGAAGGCTTTATGTTCCCGTGGTAGGGGCATTTCTGGGCCTCCCCTGACAGCTGTGAGTGGCAGGGGCTGTCATTTCAAATTGCCCTTACACACGCTCGCTCTCTCTCTCAAATAAATAAATAAAATCTTCAAAGAAATAATGTCTATGCCATTCAAAGTCCACATCACTCATTTAAGACTTAACATGTGCACTTCCCACTCGCTGATCCTGTGCATCCAGCCAACTGGAAGCTCTCAGAAGGCAGGGCCCTGGCATGCTTGCTCATCGTTGTATTTCTGGCGCTTAGTGCAGTACCTGACTCATAGCAAGCACATAATAAGCCTTTGTTGGATGCACGAGTGAGTTCTGTCCCCTCAACTGACTTGGAACAATGTGTTAGAACCCTTACACATTCTTTTGATGTGAGGGTCAGTTCCATTTTGACTTCTGAGCCCCTCAGGACCCCAGCTCGGTGGGGGCTGTGGAATGAATGCTCTGCAAATTCATGCTGACGGATTCCTCCATTCACTGCAAGGCTGTCTTCAGATGCCGGATGCAGACTGGCAGGTTTCTAAGAAGACAAGGAGCCGCTGTCTGCACCGCACATCTGAGGGCACGGGAGGCACAGTGTGAGGTCAAGAGAGTAAATCCGTATTTCTGTCACTTGGACACATAGCTGCTTGCTCGGATGTGATGGGAATTCCGCTTGCTAATGGCAAATCTCTCCTCTGGCAGGACTGGAGGCATCCTGGGCACAGCCGTCAGGGGGGAACACAGCAAACGGGAGTTTGTGTTGAGCGAGGACTTGGGACTTGGGCCCTCCTAAGGCTTTTATCAAGAAAGAAGAGAAGTGATCATGGGCCACAGCTGGGAGATGGCATGTGCCGGTCTGCGTGGCAGGAGACTCAGGGCCAGATGTCTCTCCTCTGCGCTTGCGAGCATGATCGCCTCACACTGTCGGCTCCACTTACCTCCTGCGCACACTTCGGAGCTTCGTGGGCTCATAAGCTGTTTGTGAGTGGCAGTCTGTCATAGCCACTGACAAACTGTGCAGGACCAATGGGGTAGAGCCTCACAGCTCTGGTGGGAAGGTACACACACACGTACACACACACACGCACACTCACACGTAACCACATTCTAATTTTTTTCTGATTAAAAACCAGAGGTGCGTCTTTGATACGATTCACTGACGAGGGCATGGCATCTTGCTAAAAATGTACAACATCAGCCTCATCTCGAGAAAACATCAGACAAACCCGCATCAAGGGACATACTAAAAAACGCCTGACCAGTACTCTTCAAAATGATTGAGGTCATGAAACACAAGGAAAAGACTGAGGACCCTTCATAGATTGGAGGGGACAAAGGAGACATGACAACTAAATACAATGTGGGGTCTGGACCAGAAAAAAAAAGGGGCAAATTGGAAAAAAACAAAAGTCTGTAAATTAGTCAAGAGCATTGCTTCAGTGTTAATTTCCTCGTTTCAGTGACTGAACCATGATAATTTAAAATGCTGACATTAGGAGAATTCTGTACGGGAGCTCTATGTGCTATTTTTGCAACCTGTCTACAAGTGTGAAAGGATTTCAATATAAAAAAACCTTAAAACATGGTGGGGGTAGTTAAAATAGGATTTATTTCATATTATTGATATGAGAAAGGATAAGATGGTATGTTTTAAGTACTTCCTGCAATGCCTGGTAGATGTTTAATACTTAATAACTATTAGTTGTTATTTAAAAACAATCTAAAGTGGAGGCTTAACTCACAAGGTACTCAGGTGCTAATCATTACATTTACTCACTTGAAGCTCGCACCGTTAAATCTGTGTGCCTATTTTTTCTGGTTGCTCACTTCATCACACAGGTGTAGTTAGCGATTTTTGTTACTCTCAGGAGCAAATATTTAGAAAATGAGATGTTCAAGGCTTGAGTCTCTCTCGAAGCCAGGCTGGTGCACATGGGCTCAGGTCCACTTTTGGGATTCTTGATGTGAAAAAGTGTGTGAGAAGCTGACTTGGCTTGAATGCTCATGACTGTGAAAATATTCCTCTCTTGATAGGTCAAAGGTGGCACTAACATCTCCTACTTATTGCAATTGATAAGTTTTCTCTTTTTAAAAAATTTTGGATTTTGACATTCTTCCTTTTAGAAGAAATTTATCTGTGTAAACATAGTGAGGGGCGCCTGGGTGGCTCAGTCCATTAAGCATCTGCCTTCAGCTCCGGTCATGGCCCCAGGGTCCTGGGATTGGGCCCCAGGTCAGGCTCCCTGCTCAGCGGGGAGCCTGCTTCTCCCTCTCCCTCTGCCTCTCCCCCCTGCTTGTGTTAGCTCGTGCGCATGCTCTCTCCGTCAAATAAATAATAAATAAAATCTTAAAAAAAACCAAACATAGTGAGTTGCCTTAAAGAAATATGTTCGGTAATTAATAATATAGGTGGCCCATGAATTTGGCAAAAATCATAAAGGCGGTACACGAAAGAGTTCAGGAAAGAAAGGCTTGGAATATTTCCCAATATTGTTGTTAATGAAAGAGCTTAAACTGCGTCCATTTCAAAAATACTAAGGAAGAAGTATCTTTAGGGCACAGAGGCAGCGTACTTCTAACACTCTTAAGGCAAATTTTCCAGGAATAAATAGGGAGACAAGGAGAAAACAATTTTATTCTTTAAATACTTCAATTTTGTTCACTGTAGGCATCAAGAGCTAAATTAAAATATACAAGTTCAAAGGCTGATTTCAGGAACAGCTCCTGAGTATGCAGGAGTAACTACTCTTAACAGCCGCTCAATATTTGTTTCGTAAGGATCAATTATATACCATGGCTAATGCACACTTGGAGCGTGCACCCAGCCACAGTACAGGTGGTGAATGCAAAACACACACCGAGAGTCCTTTTAAGCAGCTAAATGCACACGCCATTACAGATCCATAATGCAGAATGGACGCCCATCTGCAAATGGATTTAGAGCGAGGAGTTCTTAAATGGCTGAGGTACTTAGGGCTGAAAGGCCAGTAACTGGATGTGCTGCCAGAGCACACATGGTTTTTAGGATTAATAATACATCGATGTGTGTCAGTGTTAATATACATTTACAGCTCACAGGCCATGCAGCGGCGGGTTCAGCCCATTTGCAGCCACATGCGAAAGGACCATTCCGTCCTTCCTATCATTAATGCCTTCGCTCCTAGGAAAATTAGATAACGCAAGAAAGGCCATTCAAACGATATTGAGGTTTTCCCTCCTTTATAGCATTCACCAGGAACGGTGCTCAGCACAGGGATGCACTGTGTCATCCACCTGCCCCCCGTCACGATGCCTCAGAGCCTGACTGAGCAAAGCACTCAAGGGTAGGAGCTCCAGCCTCCATGGTCTACTCGATCAGGTGTCCACATGCCATTAGAGTGTGCGGAGAGTGTGCAGAGGTGACAGTCTGGTGGCCCTTAGCTCTCTTTTCCTTTTGTATCTGATGAGTTTACCAAAACGTTTGCATTATTTCGTGATAGAGGATATGTCGGTAGGTGGCGTCATTTAGGAATTAGTCTCATGCACGCATACACGCACAACCAAATCCAGAACTTCATGCACGAGGAAGTCCCATTCCCTCAGCAGTCTGCACTCCGAAAGTTGGGGATCACCCATCTTTGAAATACTGTGAATATCTGAAATACAGTTTTCCCCAGCAACTGTGGTGAGCATGGGAAAAAGGGGTGGCACTATTCAGCATTTACAGAGTAGCTTTATTAATAATTGCCTCTCAGAGCATCAAAACAGGATGGTCTTTTAAAGGCGAGCACATAAAAATATTATATAAATATGTAAATAAATATGATGTCATATACAAAATAAAAATGGTAAATATGAACCCTTTGAGGGATCACAACATGTTCTGCTAAGAGCTTTGGGTGTGTTTACCTCATCTCATCCTCACAATGAATGTGCGAAGGAACCCCCAACTTTTCCAGAAGAGGAAACAGAGACTCAGACATGTTAGATCCTTCGCTCAAGGTCACACAGACCCTCAAGTGGCAGAGCTGGGGTTCAACACAGGAATGTCTGGCTCCTCAGCAAGGGCCCTGAACCTCTCCCTCACTGCTTCTCAGACTGGGGTGTGACCTCCTGGTGGGTGAGGAATCAGGGTAGTTGGTTTTCACTGTTTTGTTTTTTTTTTTTTAATGAAATAGAGTAGAATAGAAAAAGAATTATGGAGTAAAGAGAAGTATAGTTTTGTGAAAGTTTAATTTTAATTTTATAGTTGTATTTACCTAGAACATACACGTGCGTGTGTATGTGTGTGCACAGTGTATCTAAAAAGTGTGAGAAGCTCTGTTCTCCACTACACTTGCCTCTGATAGACCCCCTTGAAGGTTATGCTCAAGGTCTCTTGCAAGCTAGATATGCAGCCCCTAAGTCCCTGTTCTTGTGAGAGTCATTTTCTCTTATATTACCTTTCCCCCAAGAATCCCAGGGCCCCAGCAATTCTATGCAAAGGAGTGTAGATAAATTAATAATACAATTTAAAACCGATTCCACCAAGATAAATAGCGCTTCCTAGATTAAGAGTGTAGCTGGCCAGAATGAATGAAATTTACTAACCCTGAGATGCTTAATCTTCCATTACATAGAATTTAATGATTATAAGAAAGGAGTGATGGTAATTCACTTTTGCTTTTACAGGAAATCCAACCATCTCATTTTTAGCAAATCTTTCTTCTCAGCACACCTCGGTGCCAAGGATAACCTCCATGCTCCTATAGGTATATTGGCCACTTGTCATATATTAAAGACGGCTCTTTGCTCAAGGGTTAGGCCTTCTAGCATGCATGAGTTTACAAGTTGTCCCAGTGGAATTTTGGGGGGAGGCTGCTTTGGTGCACCCTCGCTCGCTCCCCCCCCCCCCCCCCCCCCCCCCGCCAAGAAGCCTAGGTTTTGTTTTCCAGCCATAGCCTGGAAGTTGTGGCAAGTACCTTTAGCACAGTCTGCTCCTAGAAATCCTGGGAAGCAGTGACACAGTCCGGACACACATTCACCATTCCCGTGGCAGTTACGTGGACAGTCCTGCACTGAATCTGAAAAAGAGAGAAACTCAGCAACTACCTTTTCTTCTGCCTGCTGATGAAGCAATTTCATCATCAACTGCCTGCCATTTCTGAAGAGCAGTGGGAGTAAACCTCCAAGACCCACAGGGGACTGGCAGGAGCGTGAGTGAGCGGAGGGCCTGGGGAGTTAAGGGGACCAGTGCAACTTGGATAACGTGAGGAAGTAACCACCGTTCTCTATTTGACGAGCACCCAGGCAGAGATGCAGGGTTTAGTACTGCTGCAACTTCTGCTTTTTCAAAAGAAATGACTTGTTTGGCTTTTAAATCTGAAATTTCCCATGTCCGAATGTTGACAAGTTTAAAACATCATGAATGCCGGCCCCTCCCTGCCAAGCCCCTCCAATATCTGACTCTCAGTCTGAGATTTGGTTTGACATGTGGGATATCAGCCTTTAGCCTTGGGTACAGGGGATGAGTCTCCAAACGACAGTGGATGTTCCTGATCTCAGGTTTGTAGAGTAGAAAAAAATTCTTGCTTTAAGGAAAGAAAAATCCAAATGTGTAAGACTGGCCAATGGAGGCACGATTTGGGGTGCATTAAGTAGTAGGTTTTAGCTTGTACAAAAGTCCTTTTATGTTTACCTTTTTTTACATCTTATTTTTCATGAAAATCAATTAGTTCCCATTTGTTCTAACCAGCATAGCCATCCTATTACATGATTTACCTTTCTCTGTGTACTCTCAAGTCATCACTTCAAAGCGATCATTTAGGGACTTTTTCATGTTGATTTGGGTCTACACAGACACAGGCATATTCTTTTAAAATTATTATTATCCTAATTTTTTTGCTTTAAATTAAAATAAACACATTTAGAATTTCAGGTTCCAAATTACTAAGATGATGAAAAGAAAAACGCAAGCCACTCTGCCTAGGCTGTGACCTTTACAAAGCCCTTGGGGAGTTGGGGTCATTGACTTGGTGATGCTGCATGAAAGACTATAGAGTCAGATGGCTCCTAATGGAGTAACCTGAGAGTGGTGAAATTTCCCATTTACTCCCACTTTGGACTGAAAAACCAAACCTTGCATAATGCTTTCTTTCTACAATGTTTCCTTTCTCGGCTCTCTTCTTCCAGAACCAAGGGGTAGTTGGTTTCTGGTACTCTGAGGAGAACTCAATGAGTGTATTTGCTTCTTTAAAATCAGATAAAAGACCATAGACTCCATCAGGCCAATTTCTTTAATGTTTATCAATTAACACTTCAGACTGAAATTCCTTGAGGTTGGCTCTATATGTGGGCTGAGAAACATCCAAGTGGCTACCGATTTCTATCTACTCATAATGCATTCATTCATTCAAGAAGCTTTAGGTTCAATCACCAAACAGTTGCTTGGGCAGACCAAAAGTCAGCAATTTCACATGGTTTTGGGAGACAATTCTCCATGTCTCCAATCCTCCATTCATGTTTCTCAATGTCTTGTTAGCTGAGGCACCGACTGCCTTAGTTCTGGACTATCTTTTCAAGGTTGTCTGCATAGTGAACCACCTTGGAAGACAGATACGGTGTCTGTCTCCAGAGCAAAGGACAGGTTTACTTACTCGCCAGTGTAATAAGGACAGTATCTTCCTCTAGAGCAAAGAACAAGCAGACTCACTGCCCATTCTGAGAGACTCAGGTGCACTAAACCCAGGATTTCTTTTCTGTAATGCAATCTACTGCATGTGCACGTACAAGCTGACCCTGTTGATATTGCCCTGTGGGAACTGGGGCTTGGGGGACTGGAACATTTACTAGTATCTGGATATTGCATTGCTCTGAGTAATAAAGGCCCTTGTCTCTGACCCAGGAGTCTCATGTTTTCTGATAATATCTATGAAATTTTAGCAGGCTAACATGTTAGGTTACAATTAGGGTGAGCTCTCAGAGCTGTCACAGTTCCTGATGTATGGCTCACTTTATTAACTAGAAACCTATTATATGCAAGGCACTATAGTAGGCGTTGGTGAGTGCGAGGTGTCCAGGCAAGGTCTCTGATCTCAGAGAATTTTCACTGTCATGGACAATACACGCTGATATAATATATATTTCTTCTGCAACCAATGGGAACAAATAGTTTTCAACATAGAAACAGCACTGTCCAGCTTGCATTTTAAGAAGTCACCCCTACAGTGAGGTAGAGATTGCTTCTCTCTAGACCAGCATCTAGGTCTGGGGATGGTTTGGTGGAAACTGACATCTCTGAACTCAAAGCTCCCTGTTCCCAAACCTAACATCTTCGGAGATAAAGCAGCAGAGGTCGAGGGAGCTCTTTGCCCACCAGAATCTCATGGAAAAGGACTGAGCTCTTTGCACGGGCTCTTTGTGGGGCTGGAAGGCCTCTCTTGCCCTTCAGTTGAGGTATTTATCCTTCAATGTCAGTTTAGAAAATATTTAGCTCCTGAGCATCTTCCTTCCCCACCTTCCCTCAATTAAGAAGGGTTTTGACCCCTTTCTCTACGTTCCTGTAATTCCCGCAGTTGCCTTTTCATGTGTCTGTCCTCCCCCCATCAGGCTCCATGGGGAATAGACCAGATCTGCATCATTCCCTGAGGTATTCTCAATGCTTGTTACACAGCAGGCCCTTGGTAAACTGTTGTCAGAGAGTGTGTGTGCGCGTGTGTATGCAGGAGGGTAGGAGAATCCAAAATAAGCAAAAACTGAAGAGTATTTTTCATTGCATTCTCTCAGCATTTCTACATTTTCTACACGTGGCCCAGCTGAGCTCTAAAAGGAGCCCACCCTTCTGGTCCCCCTTCTGCAATCCTCGAAGACATATCACGGTGGCAATATTATCAGTTTTCCTTTCCGTCAGCCTGGTTTAGGTTTTCTTGAGGAAACAATGGCAGGTGCTGAGAGGAAGCCCAGGAAATGGGGTTTTTACACAGGCGGAGGGCGGCCTCCACTAAATCTGCACTGTTGCTTCAAGTATGCCCCTCTGTTGTCCCCTGAGATGAAACTCATTTCTGAAAGCAGGCTGCTTCTCTCCAAAACACATCAAAAGACTTCCCTGAGTCAAAGGTATATTTAGTGTGATCGCTGGTTGACACCCGTCTAACATTTTTCCTTCTGTTTCCTATCACAGGGGCTTTCGGCGCTCCTGGCTGCTCTTGATGGAGAACGTTCTGATAATAGATATGTGTGGGAGAACCTCTGAACCAAATAAAACACTGTTCTTTTCCCTGCATTTCAGGCCAATTACTATCATTGCTCTATCAAGATGTCTGCTCAATTATTAGGCCGATTACTTTTGACTTTCTCTTTGAGCTACAGTCCAGACGAGAGAAATCCTCTGGGGAGAATTGCTATTCCCATCTCTGACAAGCGAACGAGGGTAATGGCCTGGGGGAAGGGCATATCACTACCACAACATCTGTGTCTATGTGGATAAAGGAGATGGAGGGCAGAAGCCATTATTAGATAACCTGGCCCCCAGAAAACTTGCTGTGCTGGGGAAAAGGCATTTATTTGGCCGGAATCCAAAGCAATCCAGTGGTTAAGAGAACAGTTCTCTGGAGAGTTTGGATGCTGACTCCACCCCCCAATTACCGTGTGTGACCTTGGGCAAGTTGTTTAACTTCTCTCAGTCTTGGCTTCTCAACTAGAAAATAGAATTTTGGGAGTACTTACTTCATATAACTATTCTATGGGTTTGCCGGCCTATTCCCCACAGAGGGCCTAATCCAGAGGCTGGCCCATTGTCAGTGCTCCATAAATGTGTGGTGGTTATTGTTGTGTTATTAACCATTTCACCGAATCCCTGTAGACTCCAACCAAGCCAGCTGCTGATTATGGCGTGTGCTCTTATGTATGTGCTAAGCATTTTCAGCTTAAATACAAGGTGACAAAAAGGATGTCATTTCTCATCATGTTCTTAAACTAAAGACTGCTTTTAATCTCAACATCTCAAACTTCTTTTTTTCCTTTTGTGAGCTGGTTTTTAATCCCTTTTGCTTTCTTTCCCCCATGGGTACATAATCTGATTCTGGGAATTTTCTCTACCTGTGGAAGATGTTTTCCAGTGGCTTCCATGATACAAAGTTTATGACATTAGTTTAGAGTGGGGGTTGGGAAACTTTTTTCTGTAAAGGGACAGAAAGTAAATATTTAGGTTTTGTCGGCCAAGCTGTCTCTGTTGCAACTACTCAGCTCTGTTGTTTTAGCTGCCATAGGCGATATGTCGACAGATGAACATGGCTGTGCCCCAGAAGAACTTTATTTATAAAAACAGGCAGAGGGCCAGACCTAGCCCATGGGCTACAGTGTGCCAACCCGTGCCTTAGAGCATTGGGCTAGTCCTGATAGGACCAAGTTTTCCTTAGCAGAGGGAATAAGGTTTAACTGTAATGCTATGGTCAATACCAAATCCTGATTTTATACTATTTGGAAGTTGTGGCCACTGATAAAATCTGCCCCCTGAATTTTAGGTTGGCTTCCCTAGATCTTTCAAGAATCAAGGAACCCCTCAGAGAAATCCATGAGGCCAGTCACGAAGTTCTGAGAATGTGGTCAGTAGAAAAACAGGTGTCCAAGATGTGCTCCTAAACAACCATCCGCTCTCATTTTGTGACGACCAGCTCCACTGCAGACATGATGTGTATGTAAAGTCATGTCATCCTTCCCATCAGGGACATGGTCCTTTTCACAAAGGAAACTGAGGTTGCAGGAGGTAAGTGACTTTCCCAGTTAGGATGTGGGCCAGAAGAGCTGGGATTTGATCCTCTCTCACCAGGTCTCTCCTCATGACACTGCTCCTACGGTGTACCTTGAGATCCACAACTCAACACCGTGGGGATGACATGCACGAAGGCCCAGAGCTGATCCATTTCTACCATGCCCTCATCCTGGGACCTGGTGGAACTGAGTTTTCTGAGCCTCAGTGGATTCCTCTGTGAAATGCGTCTAACACTCTGCCCAAACTCACGGACATTCCACCCAGGATCTGTTATCCTCATCAGGATAAAAACCTAATGACAACATAAATTTAATGAAAGTATCTGTAGCTTATGTGATTGTTAACATTCTTAAGGTTTGCTTTAGAAAACTTCATAAAATCCTCTCAAACTAATGGCCCTTTTGGGGGTTTATATGCAAATATAAGAGGAAATTTTGAATAAAACCATAGCTTCTCCTTTGATAGCTAATAAAAAGCAGGGCTAAAACATGCCAAAAATGACAAGTGTTTAATTAAAGCATTTTAAGATTTACCTACTTGGGAACAAAGATATGATTTTATTTTCCTTATGTCTATAACCTTTTCTTGATTTATTTTTATGTTTTTTTTTTTTTTTTTTTTTTTTTTACTTTTGATTTTAAACTTTCCTGGATTTTTAAGAGAAATTCTGGGAGCTGATGTGAATGGTCTGTATTTATTGGCTCTACTGCATATTTAGAGATTTATGTATTGTATGTTATTTAATTCTTACAATAGCCCTATGCAGTGTGTACTAGTTAGTTCTATTTTACTGTGAGGAACCTGAAGCTTACAGAAGTCCAGTGATTTGCATAGTTTTGTGGCCAGGACTTGAGCCAGCCTGTCTGACCCAAGCTCTTTACCATGACTGGATCCTGTAAGCAGTCTTCCTATTTTAATCGGGGCTAGTTTTAGGTGGAAAATACCATGAGGCCTAAATAAAGGATTCTGGTCTGGTTTCAGTAGAAACTACGTTGGAAGATGTGTCTTCTATGGAGAAACCTAGAACGTTTCCATTCTTCCCTTGGTGACATATCACCTCAGAGACCTTACCTACCTAAGACAACCGTGTTGAAGGAAACCATCTCTTTGTCTTTGCCATCATTGTAGAAGGCCAGGTGCCACAGGCCCACGTCCAGGTACTGAACAAACACGGCTTCATTCTGAACCAGGGTCTGTATGCTCCGGCGTTCTCTGGGTGACTCAACCACACTCCACTTCTCCTTCCCATCCAGACGCTCCATGAAGTCATACTAGGGAAAGAAGAGAGAGAACTCCATGTGTGAAAGACGTTATAGACTTGGTCCCATGACTAGCACCTTCCCCTCCCACCCCATTAGTTAGCTGAAAAATACTTTCGAGCACCTTTTACTATGAGCTCATCCAGTAAAAAAGAAGAGTCACAAAAGTTGTAACATTAAGTCACCATTTATTATGCTTATAATTATTGCTAATAGTTTTATTACTATAGGCACAATCCCTTTTCTGCTGTTTGAAATCCAAAAAGCTTTAAAGCCGAAACTTTTATGTTTTTTCTTGTGTGAGAGACAGAGAGAGAGAGACGGAGGGAGGGAGGGTGATTATTGTTCCAGTCTCCACTGGGGTGTTATATAATACCTAGCATATGCCAAGTATAACTTTGTTGTGATTCCCAAAATTCTGAATTCCAAAAATCATCTGGCTTGGCAAGAGTTTCAGATAAGGAGTTATAGACCTATGTTACCAGCTATCATTTACTGATCATTTACCAGGGGAAGGTGGTATAGCAGATTAGTTAAGAATGAGGGTTGGGACCACTATGGTGTACACCTGAAACTAAGGTAACATTGTATGTCAACTCTACTTTAATTAAAAAAAAAAAAAAAAGAATGAGATCTGTGCAGCCAGACTACCTGGGAGGGAATCTGTCACTTACTACATTACCTATCTGTGCCTCACTTTCCCCATTTGCAAAACAGAAAATAATAGTACCTATGTTAACAGGTTGTCGTGAGGAATAAGATAATATTTAGAGCAGTGCCTGGCACAGAGAAAACACAAAATACACGTTAGCTAGCTATCATCACCACCATCATCATTTCATTCTACTCTTGCAAAAACCCTAAAGATAAGTACTCTTTGTATCTCATGTTACAGGTAAGAAAACCGAGGCTCAGAGAAGCCAAACAACTTGTCAAGAGTCACACAACAACTAAGTGGCCAAGCAAAAACTTAGACCTAGCTCTCTCAGATAAACCAGCAATTAAGTATGAAGTTCTGTTCAGTGGAAGTTGGGCTCCTAATTAGAAGTGATCAGTGAGAGACAGAGTGGCCAACGAAGGCTACCAAGATGAGGGGAATGGAGGGAGCCAGTGTGACCCAAGAGAGCTCTGTCCTAGAGAATGGCAAAATCCTCTGGTGGGCAAGTGGGAGACACTGATGATCCCTGAGCTGTGATTGATGCAATAAAAGGACTGGTTTGAGGAATGCATTTGCAGGCAGGATATGGCAGAGAGGATAATGAAAAGAACCAGGAAGACCAGTTGGGCAGTGATTATAGAAGCCCAAGTATGATGTGACAGGGGTCTTGATCAGGACAGTCAATGAGGAGAGGAGACAACTTTGGAGGAATATTTTTAAGAAAGAAGGGACACCGCTTGACTATGGGCTGGACAGAGAGGATGAAAGAAAAGGCAGAGGACACCAATGTCTCTTACTTGTCGACAAGAAAATCCGTAAGACACCTGTAGAAATGTGCTAATCTTATGAACTCTTTCAAAATCACTGCACAGAAAAGTCAGTTGCACTGTGACTTCCAGAGAACATTCAAAGTGCAGGTCTTTAGCAGATAAAAACCTCTACTGTGGGATTAAACTCTCTCTCACCACTTCCCCTCCGTAAAAAGGGATTTTATAGGTTACAGACATTGACTATAACCTCTTTCATGAACTTCATAGAATTAAACTCCAGGAATCTATTAATGTGACTTCCCCATCATCAGAATTGCCAGTTTTTCCCATCTGAAACGTGATCATTGAAAACAAAGAGTCTGTAATCCGAAGTGCAAAGGCTTTACCATCAGACAATGCTGGGTTTGAATTCTGACTGCTACTTGCTATTGTTTGAAGTTGAGTCAATCGACTTTTAGCCTCTTCCTGGTTTGCATACTAGGGAATAATAATACTCGACTTTCGGAGATGTTATAAGGATGACATGACATAATGCTTAGGGCAGTGCATGGAAGGGAATAACCATGTTACTAAGTACCTCGAGACTATGAGTTACTTATTTGCAAATTGTAACGATCAGAGAAGTATATGGTTCCAGTTTTTCCATCTGGGGGGGGTGTTGGTGGTTGCTTAGGAAGTGGAAATTTCCCCATCTCTCAGAAAACAAGTATTTGTTATTTAGCTTTCTTCTACCCCATATCCCATTGGTCATGGCTGTCTTTATGGGATAAAATAAATGATACAAAGTGATACAACAAACCAGTGCTGCTTTTGGAGACCTTTGTAACCAAAGCGTTTGTTTCTTAGCAACCTCGTAAATGTCCAACTACACAGACCCATGTCTATAAACTGCTGTCAGCCAGGGGAATGAGTGTAACTTCCTTGGTGTTGAGGTGCGAAGAATATACTTCATCTGGGGTCCAGAAAATCACCCCCATGAGGACAAGTTTGGGGAAGGTGATTACTTGTGTGGGGCCGTTGCTCATTATTAATGTGGACATCAGTCATCTCTCGCTGACCTGGCCGGCTGGCTGGCCAAGAGCAGAAATGACTTAGGACCAGCAGCATTGCTCGCTGTCCAACCAATCAATGGCTCTGGGCAAAGGTATTGTCAGAGGAGAGAGAAGACATCTATTTTGGTTGGTTCTTCCAAGTCACTCCAAAGCGGCATGGAGGGCAGTTTTCACTAAAGAAAGACTCTGCAAGCCAGGGGCTATCAAACAGGGCATGGGGACATGTAGGTGTGAAACAATAGTGCCCAGTGTGCCTCAATCCTGTACCCTTTACCGTGCTTTGCTTTTCTCAAAGCACTCGTCACTCTCTACACTGATATAATCTGTTTATGTGTTTATTGTCAGTCTACTCAGAAGAATGTAAACTCCAGGAGGGCAGGGGTTTTGCCCACACGGCAGAGTGGTTAAGAGGACTTCAGACCTGGGGCCCCTGGGTGGCTCAGTCGTTAAGTGTCTGCCTTCAGCTCAGGTCATGATCCCAGGGTCCTGGGATCGAGCCCCGCATCGGGCTCCCTGCTGAGCAGGGAGTTTTCTTCTCCCTCTGCCTCTGCCCTTCCCCCTGCTTGTGCGTGCATGTGCTCTCTCTGTCAAATAAATTAAAATCTTGGAAAAAAAAAAAAAGACTTCAGAGTGGAATCCTAGCACTGCCACTTACTTCTTGCCACGCTCGCAAAAGCTATTTAAATTCTCTGTGCCTCAGTCTCCTTATCTTTAAAATGGGGACAATAATCACATCTCTGTCAAAACACGGTTGTAAGGATTGAGTGAATCAATTCATGTAAAGTGCTTAGAATCGTACTTTGTGTGTGGTAAACAAGCCCTCAAGGCGTCAGCTATCATTATCGTAGTTCACTGCTATCCCTCATTTATCTCAAGCAGAGTTTGGTCAGTAAATATTAAATATCAAATGAATAAAATACTAAATTCGTAAATGAATTCCACCAAAAAGAAACAAAATTGGAATATGTTCCAGGTTTTGTCTCTAATAATAATCACTTGCACTCCCTAATGTGCTTTCTTGCACGAAAGAGGGAGGGGTAGCATTACAGTCCGGGAGGCTGAATCAGGCAACACCCGGTGCAGAATATGCATATGATGGGACGTTGTGGTGTTTGCAATTCCCATATATCAAGATTTGAGAGGTGACTTTATAAGACCATGATGACATCATCTTTCTGGTTCTCAGTGGGATGCTGTACAATGCTTGCTTTCGTCCCTTGGACTGTTCCTTCTTTTGTCTTCCCTTCCCACTTTGATACTGTTTCTTAGTGTCCACTGTGGTAGTGATGGCTGATCCTTGTCCATATCAGGGTCTCACTCTTTTCCAGGCTCCTTGTGCCAGGTGGGAGCACGTGGTGGTGTCCAGTCAGCAGAACATAAGCTGTGGGATGAGCTCCACTTCTAGACCCTGCCATAAAATATCCTGTCCTACCTCCTACTGCTCTCTCTCCATCCCCCTCTGCCCCTGGAGGGTGCCAAGCAGCCTTAAAGCCCATGACGGTAGAGCTGCAAGACAGGAATGGCCTGGATCCTAGCATGAGCCCTTGGAGGAAGGCTGAAATTATGACACGAGCGAGCAATGAACACTTATTAAACGAAGCCGCTGAAATGTTGAGGCTTCCTTGTCACTTCAGCACAGCCCTCAGAGATTTCTTGATATCATGCTTCTCTTTTTTCCTAGTTCACTCCCTGAGAGCATGGTAGGCTCCAGCATACTTGCCATGGAGTCAAGCCCCAACCTACTATGTGTGGGGTGTGTGTTTACCCCTGTTTGCCCAGGGTGTCCTAGTTGACACCTCTTGTTCCTCCTTTCACTCCAGAAAGTGCTCCAGTCTGGAATATATAGTTCCCCAACTCACAGACGAACAGGTAACAAGCAGCATCAAGGAGCATCATTTATGGCCGCTGTAACTTTGGGAAGGGTTGGAGGCTAGAAACACAAGGTGGATCAACCCAGCCAAATGCAGAGATGTCCTTCTGGTGGGGGACGGGGAGTGCAGGAGCTCAGTAAGAAGGCGGTTTGCAGGGGGGCCCATCTGGTCCAGGAGAGCCTCTGCTCTCGGATTCCTAGACTGCAGTCTGGCCAGCTTGCTTGGCAGCCTGGCTGACACTAGAAGGAGGCCATTTTCCAATGGCACAGGCCCTGGCCAGAGTTTCTTTTTCATGTCCCAACACTGGGGATTGATAAGTCAGGCTTAGTACCAGGGACATCTGTCTCCTCTGTTCCAAGACCCTATCATGATCAATCCTGGATACAGGGATGCTCAGGAGATCATGCTGCGCTTGGATGACTGAGAGGTTGCTCCATAGCACATTCTATCTAAGAGATCTGCCGGAGCCCTGGAAGAGATTAGGAGGCACATGACCAAATCCCAGTAGGGGATGGATGTGTGCATGGGCTGGCTGTGGGAGGAAATCTGTTTCCCAAGGCAGCTTGTCTCTCTTGACTCGGCAATAAAGCCACCCAGAAGGTGATAGCGCAAGAACCCAAAATAAACACCCCCCTAGCCCCCAGTTCTCTCTTTTTTCCTTGGCCTTTGAAAAATAACCTGTGTTGGCATGCAGTGCGAGGACTGTGCCTTTGAGTCATCAGTCATACCAAAAGTGGCAGGAAAATGCAACTTTTACGAGCACTTGAGAGGCAAAAAAATAAACCACAGCAAATATTTGACTGATCCAATTATAAATCTACCCCACTTCTTGGCAGAGACCAAGGAGGAATGGTAATTAAGATAACTTAGTGGGTTTTCAGGAAGAGCTGCAGGAGAGAGCAAAGGAGCCTGGACCATCGAGCAGGGCCTGTTACTCTCCCAGAAGGGAGAGCATTCACAGGCAGGGAGTATGCCGCCAGGAGATGCTTCTGGAAGCCACACCGATGCACACCTGCCAAAGAGGGCAAGGTTAAAGATAGACTCATTGCCCTTCAGGAAGATGTTATTACTGGGTCCAGGACCCTGAGAAGGGGGGGAAAGAACTTTACTGCCATTTGGAATGTCTGCTTGCCGAGGGTCGATGTGGACGGGAAAAGCAATAAACGTTGACATTTCCCATGGACGGCCTGCCGCTCCCTTGCCCTGTGCTGGCAGCATGCCTGGCCTCCCAACGTCAGATGTTGATTCTACCTCAGAAGGCAGGGCAGGCTCAGCAGTCAATAGAATTGCAGGGAAGAGGCATGTGTGAGTGAGGGCCGCTTGAAGCCACATTACCACAGGGTCTCTGGTCACATCCAGGGACAACTGGCAGCGGCGGGTCACTCACGGGGGCCTGTTCATCTTCTGCCTCCAGCCAGGCCCATGGCGAAGTGCGCCAGGCTGATTCCTCATTAAAACTCAGCACACTTTCTTTTCTCTGCTTCAAAGAGGCTGAGTGCTAAGGGGGGCGTGCAAGGATGAGAGCAGCAGGGTTGTCCTCCAGCAGGGGCTGGCTTCCCTTAGCGTGGCCGCACCTGCCTTGTTCAGGACGCCAGCTCAGTTCCGACTTAGAGCGTCTGAGTCACTGAACTAGATGCTGCTAGGCCCCGCAGCACGTGCTGCTGGGGCCGCTCGTCCACCAGCTAGGAGAACGGGCCCCTAGATTCTGGACGGGACACGGTGCCTGGACCTGCAGACTGTAGCAATGCATTGTGCAAGACCCCGCAGGTAAGGATCAAGCAGATGGAGGGTAGAGAGGACCCAAGCACAGTTCTGAAAAATAAGGAGTGGGGTAGAACACACCTATGTGGGTCGAATCCCTGATTCTTCCATCCCATGTCCTGCACAGCAGTGGGAAAAGTAATTATCAAAAATATGAAGAGTCTGTTATGTTTCTGGGCACTTGCTATGTGCCAGGCATGAGGGCAAGTGCTGATATATGTTATCTCTTTCCATCCTCCCAGAAACCCTATTTGCCTCCCCATTTCTCAGGGGAGAGTAATGGCTGTGACAGAAGTAAAGTAACATACCCATGCCGTTGATGGTAGTTGGGGGCCAAGCACAGACTTGAACTTGGATCTGTGAGAGTTTTAACAACTATGGGAGGTCGCTTCAAGTTTTCCAAGAACCTGGCTGCCTCTGCCAGTGTATCTGGTGGCTGGCCTGCTGTGTAAGTCTCCTAAAGATGCCGCTGAGCAGAGAAAGGGGAGGAAGGCAGAGCTCAGCGGTACTAGGGCCAGACTTGGAAGCAGGCTGGGCACCTGAGGACAGGGAGATGTCCCACTGGAGTAGATGGAAAAGGGTGCCGGGAAAGATGGGGATGGCTTTGCTGGCTCTTGGCCCTCCCTGGCCTAAAAACTCGCTTTGCCTACCTCCAAACTTCTCTGTCCTTGTATTCCAGCCACCCTATTCTTCTCGGTTTCTGGAACTTGCCAAGCTCATCCCAGCCTCAGGGCATGAGGTATTCTCTCCGCCTGGCCTCCTCTTCCTTCTGATCCCACACCTGCCTTCTCCTTATCAGTCCTGCCTCTGCCTAAGCACGGCGACTTTAGAGTGGGTGTCCCTGATCTCCAATCCAAATGCCTCGACCACTGCTTTCTTCTCTCCTCAGCAAAGACCCATCCCTCTTTAAAAAAACCACAATTTGTTATATTTTGATTGATAGTCCGTCTTGTTCTTCTTGGACACAAACCTCTGAAGAGTGGGAGACTTGTCTGTTTTATTCAACACAGATCCCCAGTGCCTGGCATATGGTTGGTGCTTAGTAAAGGTCTTGACCAGCTGAATGAAAACATTTAGGCTCAAGGGAAATGGTACTGTAGTAAAGTCTATACCAATACAATGGGGTTTTGGTGATAGGACCACTGAGAACATGTAACCTCTGCAGGGAAGTTTTTAGGACATCTTAGTCAACACTCTGCAGTTTTCCAGTATTTTTGTCTGCTAACTGTTCAGACGACACCACAAGGGAACATTTAATGAGGCCAGGCACTGTTCTAGGAGATTCACATGTATTACCTTATTGAATGCTTATAACAGCCCTACTGAATAGGACTCATCGCCCCCACTTTGCATATGCGGAAACTGGGGCACGGGGAGGTTACTTAACTCTTGGGAGTTGGTAAGTGGTGGAGCTGAGATCCACACGCAGGGAACCAGCTTCAGAGAGCATTCCCTTAACCCACTGCATTATAGGCTGCATTACAGGCAGCTGGTATCCGGGGTTGGCCAGCCTCGCTTGTCCGGAGGGAGGGCAAGGCGTTATTATCCTGTTCCCCAGGAAGGAGAAAGTCTGCTATGGGTCAAGGGCAGGAAGACATTTGATGACGTAATGGGGTTCCCGAAGAAGACTGCAGAGCTTCTAGCAGGAGAAGTAGGAATATAAACAGAAACATATTTGGCACAAACAGCTTATTTTTTGAATCCCACGTCTTTGGCCCAGAGTATCTCTTACCTCTCATGAAGCTGCTGTGCTAAGACAAAAACTAGGGTGTCCATGGGTTAGTGGGTACCTGCCCACATGTAATGAGATGGAACAATTTTACTAATCTCACTGGGGAAAACAGCCCTTTAATGAACTATTTAGAGTAGAAAGTAAGAAACCAAGGAACGTGGGTGTGGGCAGGACTTTCCTGAACAAAGGAAGAATTTGGTTGGTTACAGGAAACAGAGGGACCTAGAGAGAGGTACAGGGAACAGAGGGTAGAACAGCAAGGTGTTGGGGACTCCCCAGGCCACAACACGGCCTCTTCCTGTGACTCCCTCCTCACACTCCCAAATCCAAGGAGAAAAGAAAACAAAGGGGAGATGTGGCCAAATTTCTTATGGAAACTAGCAAAGAGAGTAAGCACCATTCTTGGATGTCTCAGGGCAGGCAAGCGAGAGTCAAGTGATGCAAGAGGAATAAGCCACAGGAATTCAGAGTCATAGGCAGGCTCACAGGGCGCCCACACACTTAGCCCGGGAGCGGTTGGGCAGGGAGCCCCGCTAACATCTGACTTCACTTGGAAGGCCTAATGTTCTCTAGATTGAGGTTCACAGAAGGGATAGATCTAAGGCCTAGCTCACAAACCTGTGCCTTGCCCAGGCCTTATGTTACAAAGGGAAATGAATGTAATAGTATTGTTGCATTCAACAGATACTGAGCACCGATTATGTGCCTGGCTCTGCTCTGGGCACTGGGGCTCCAGCAGTGAGTCCTGCGGTCAAGGTTCCAGCTCTCCAGCGGTTGACATTGCCATGGGGGAATAGAATGCCAGGGAGTGATGAGAGCTTTGAACAAAACAGAAAGCAAATCAAAGACAATGCAAATGCCTATCAACAAGTGAACAGACAACAAATTAACAGTCTATCCATACAATTGGAAATCTACTCAGCAATAAAATAAATGAGCCACTGATACCACAACAACGTGGGTGAATCTCACAGACGTTAGGCTGAGTGAAAGGCCAGAAACAAAAGAGCTCAGGGTTCCCTGTTTATGAAACTGTAGAGAAGACAAATTTCATCTCTAGAGACAGAAAGCAGATCAGTGGTGGGCTGGGAGGAGGCAGGCATGGGGCACAGGGGGCCCTGAGCGGTGGCAGCGTTCTAGATCATGACTGTGGTGGTGCTTACTCAGACAGTTTTCACATTTGAAGAATCAAACTATACACTTAAAAATGTGGGCACTGAGTGGCTTGTAAATTACACCTAAATTGATATGAGGCAAAGAAAGCAGGGTCTGTGATAAAGTGTAAAGGAGTATCCAGTTTTAGACTCCCTTTTTGGGAAAGGGCTGAGGACATGGTATTTGGGCAGAGGCCTCACAAAAGGAAGGAAGGAGCCATGTGATTACCTGGGGGAGGAACATTCCAGAGAGAGAGAACAGTCAATGCAAATGCTCTGAGACAGTGAGTTTGGCGTGACCAGGGGAGAGCAGAAGGGCCAGGGCAGTGGAGTGAGGGAGTGAGGAGGACACGGCTGGTTGGCCAGCGTGGAGATGGACAGTGACTGATGCGCCATCAGACATTTACAGAGCACCTACTATGGACAAGCACTGCTATGAGCGCTGGAGACCCAGCAGGCAACCCAACAGTCTTTGCCCTCACAGGGTGGAACATTCCAGAACAACTTCAGATTTTCCTTTTAGCATGATGGGAGGCCGGTAGAAGATTTGCAGAGGCTGAGTGCTCTGACAAACAGTTATAAAATTTGAGACCACAGCCTTCTTTGTAATAAGAAGCAAAACTTCTCTCTTGGTGCGTTCACTGTGCTTGGCTCCTACGAAGGCCTTCTTGACCTGGCAGTGGCTTTGGTGGTTTGCCAGTTGAAGATAAGCAGATTATGGGTTCTGCCAATTCCCCTCTCCCCCACGCATCAAGCCTAAAATGGTGGTTTTCAGGTTTCAAAAGAGTATGTTTTGAATGTCTCTGGTATTGGGGGGTGAAAGAGGAGGGATGAAAAATGAATAGAAATGGATTAATTACCACTACTAAAGAGTAATATGGTGAGCATCTCAGCCGGCCTCCCATGCAGCTCTTCCAGAGTGGGTTCCCAAGGGAAACAGGGAAAATCCCTAAATAATGAGGCCAGGGCAAGGCAAGGACAATGCACTCCCTGGTGGCTAGCCCTTCCTGGGAGTTCTTGGAGGGGTCTTAATGCCACTGCCCACTAGCCCCACAAGGGCAGGATCAGCTCTGCCTTGTCCATTGCTGCAGCCCCTTGGCACACGGCACATAATAGGTGCTCAGCTAATGTTGGTGGAATCCAACATTATGGCCTGCCTTTGGCAGAATGATGGCTCTACCTGAAGACAGAATCTCCCTGGGAGATTGTTAACCCTTTCATATGAAATTTTTGAGAACAGGGCGAAATAGTTGAAAATTCTAAGTCCTGATCTCCTATTCTCAAGACCTTCCCTCCGTACCTATTCCCTCTCACAAGGGTGACTCAGAGCTTCATGGTATGGGGCCACTTTTTCCTTTGATTTAACATGCATTCCTAGCTGGGCTGTGTACATGGCAACAACTCCACACAGGGCCACAGCCTCGAAACCTCCAGAGCGGGCTGTCCTCCTCGGTGGCTCCTGGTCTTGTAAGAGCCATGCTGAGAGGAAAAGCTATATCCTTGTTGGCGAGTGATGGCTAAAGAAAAGCACAGCTTCTAAAAAGAGGACAATCGTCATGGGAAGCTTCAACATAGTGCACAGAACAAGGGGTATCTTCACTGTCCTCTGCTTGGAAAGATCTTCCCTTCTCTTGCCTCTTCTTTTATCTGCATAACTTGCCTTCCAAGACTCTGCTTGTTTAGCATCTCCTCCAGGAAGCTCTCCTAAAATCCCACACAGGTTACATCTGGTGGCCTATTTTTTATGCTCTTAAACCTCCTGTACCCAACTCCTTAATAATCATCATAGCTAACATTTAATCAGTTTATCATACAAGGGGCATGCGCAAACTCTGTAAATTATATATGGCATTGGTTCAGGAAACATATAAGAGAGGAGTGCTAGCAGGAGGCATGCTGTCCACCCTCTCCCATCCCACGAGGAGCTGTGCTTGGACTGGACATGGCTGGATGCAGAGTGCATTGTGTCCCAGGAGAGGTATTCCAAATTCCCTGCCACCTCACATATTTACACAACGATTGAGAGGAGGACAGGAATCACTTGACCGAGTTGGAAGACCCTGATCTTTGCAATCTGGATTAGGGGCTTGAGGAGGACCAGCTAAAACTCAGTTTGTGTGCCTGTGCTGGTTTCTGCCAGACACTTTACCATTCTCCCTGTAGAGACCAATGGTTGCTAAGTTACCTGTGAGGGAGCTGTAAGGGTTGTAGATCAGTCAGATTGACTGACTGACTGATCTCCATAGGGTGCTTACAGTTTGCTAGGCATTATCTCATTTATACTCACAACAACTTGATGAGGTACAGTCCTCATCACACAGATGGTGAAACTGAATCTAGAGAGACTTGGCCATAAACATTCAGCTACTACATAGCAGAGGTAAGATTCAAACCCAGAGCAGGCCAATTCCAGAGAGTCAATTCTTATCTTGTGTCTGGTTCTGCATCTCACGGCCCTCGCTACGTCATGCTGCCATTGTCACTTAACTTGTCAAGTCCCCATCTCCTTAAAGTAGGGCCAATGCCTTTCATCTCTGTATCCCCACTATAGACATTCAACGAACATTTGCAGAATGCATGGATAGATTTCATACTTCATCTTCCCACAAGCTCATGCCCTTATCAGGCTGCCTTTCGATCCAACCCTGGAGAAGGGCAGAAGGTATTGCTCTGAAGACCAAGTGAGCCACAGTGTAGAGGTCAAGTTCAGTAAAACTGATGAACACCTCAAGGCTATTCCAAGAGGCGCAAAACCTCTCCCACAAGGCCAGGAAAATCGAGGTTTTACTTTTCAGTGCCTTGCTGATGTGAGTTCTTACTTATTGCACATTCCCATCTAATGGTCTTTAGCCAATGGCTTATCAAAAATGTCACATTTGGCTCCTTGCCCTCCCAAGATCAATAGGAGGGTCTTATGTGGGCTGGTTGTGAAAATGAATCAAATCCCCAAAGAGAGGGAGAGAACTGGGAATGTGTCCAGTCACAAAATGGCTTCCTAAGCACCGAAGAGGAACAGAATAGCAGGCACTGGGCAGCTTCTCTCGGGGCATGGTCTCAATCTTTTCCCAGCCAGCCGTGTGACCTTGGGCAAGTTACTTCAGCTCTCTGAATCTCCACTCTCCAATCCCTAAGCCAGAGATAGTAAAGGCACCCACCTCTGAGGGCCATTAGGAGCCGGGCCAGGCTCATGCTAAGCAATCAATATCAGCTATTCTTACGCCTATTATTATTGTTATAAAAGCTTGACATATTGTAAATCCTTTGTGCTAGCCATTCCACTCTTAAGAATTCATCATAAGGAAATTATTAAAAAAATACATGAACATAAACCTGCAAAGATGTTTACTGTAGTAGGATTATAATGCTGAAAAAGGGAGATTGGTTCCAAAAATTTTTAATCTTTAGAATGGACTATTTGTGAGTTTGTAGAAGAATATTCAGATTTAGAAAGATGTTCCCTACCTATCTTTAGTCAAAGAATCAGAGTAAAAACTGCATGTGTGGTATACTCCTATATTGGTAAAAACGATTGCTACATGTGAACAGAAAACTGTCTGGAAAATATACTAAAAAAATGTTGTTTTCTAGGTTTCCTAGCATCATCATATATTGCTTTTATAATGAGAAAAACATAAATAAAGGTTATCATTTTAAAAAATTGAAATTTGTTTTGTATTGCTTGTTTGGGGACTTGTGTTATAGATGCTTTGAAAAACATGGTAATAGTAGCTTCTATCATTTCTTTCTTTCTTTTTTCTTTTATTTCTATGTGCCGGCACAGTTCCAAGTGCATTATAAAGATTACCGCATTTAAATCTCACAGCAATGCTATGAATGTGTAGTATTACTATCTCCATTTTATAGATGAGGTAATGGAGGCAGAGAGAGGCTGAGTGACTTGTCCAAGGCCACACAGCTTCGAAGTACTAGAGGTTGAAATTCAAGACCAGGCAGTCTGGACTGGTCCGTACTTTTCTGCACATGCTTGTCTGTATTGGAAACAACAGCATTGGCATTCCGCAGAATATTTATTTAAGCTTTATTTGTATCTGTGTATTTACATATTCTGAAAATTATATTTAAATCCCCACAATGACTTGATATATACAATAGGATCTATTATCTGAGGATATTTGGAATTAATAAAAGGCCACTTAAAATGAATGCCCTTAACAAATGGGAACATGATTAGGACTTTATCTTGAAGAATGAAGCTCTAATTATGAACAAATTATTTTTACCTCAGACTTAGGAAAATTCAGGTTATATTAGGAACCATAGTCTAATTGTTTGAATGCACATTTAGTTTTCATCCCTACACAAAAGCGTGATGGCAAACATTTCATTGTCTCTCAGCTGCATCGATTGCAAAACACATCCTGGTCTCAGAGATGTCAAAGATGAGCATTATGTGCATCTCTGAATCGATGGAATACTCGAGAACAATGCAGCATCACTTGAGCTTGACTGGTGTAACACCATCAGAAGGGATATTTCTGTAAACACACTGGCTGTCTCTGTCAAATGTCCTAGGACCTCTCTTGGTGTTACTCTAATCGCCCTCCTGGAAGCGCCGATTTTGTCACCTGGTTACTTCTTGCTGCTGCATGTTTAGCTGTGTTTTACCTCAGCCAGATCCATGTTTGCCAAGGCTTCCCCCCAGCACTTTAAGGCAGATCTCCGGCACCACTGTCACTGACTTAATAAAATTCCTGTTTGTGCATGAGTTTTAACTGTAGTCCATCAGCGATGGTGTTTACATCGTACTTTGTGCAGGCTGCTCCTGGAAAAAAGCGCCTACCAGAAACGAGAACAAAGAGGGGTCTGACTGCTCAGCCCCGACATACCAGTTTTGACGCTCTCCATTCTTTCATGTGTAAAATGGGACTGCTCCTCACAATGCCTACCTCACTGGGTTGTTGTGAGGATAAAATAATTCACGGGAAACAGTCCCAGGCATGTTGAGCTCCCAGCTAATGCTGACTATTACGACCATAACCAGTGTTACACGGGGAGGGAGCTCTGAGTGGAGAACATTTTTATAAGTGATCAGATGATTAATGAATATTTTTGTCTTATAACAACTTTTGCTTCTGTACGAAACATCCTTAACCTGAAAGGGGCTTCAATTAACATTTTAAAAGCCATTAATTTTTGTGAAGATGTTGGAATAAAGCTTTTCTTAATATCTCTGAATGTAGACTTGAACTTCTGTAACTCTCATTTATTAGGAAGCTTATCGATCTGCAAGCGGCTTTCTTTGAATGCACACTGGCGTGTGTTTGCTCAGATAAAGTTGTATAAGCAAATGCACTGGTGGATTCTGTTCCACCAAATGCCATGTAGAGCAGAAATACAAGTTTGTGCCAGAATGTGAAACCAGGAGTACAATTTCAAATGGACATGTAACATGTCCCACAAAGGTTATATATATGTATAGATGTATGTATATATCTATATTATAGGTATATGTATATATCTATATGTGTGTGTGTGTGTGTGCGCGCACGTGTGTATTTTAGTGCAGAGGTTTCAAAGCTAACTTTCAGTTTAGGGTGCAACCTCTCTATTTCTGTATTTAAGGCAAGGGATGGAAGTTGTTGTTAGATATAGTAAGTGATTTAGCCTTGAAACAATTATTTCCTATTGCTTTTCTTTCAAGCTTGTGGATCAATTTAATTGAAGAGTAGTCAGAGCCCATAAGGGGAATGATTAAAGAAAATACTGTTGTGATTTGCAACTATGTATATATATTCATTGTGATTTTTCTCAAAATGGTACAAACAAAACAAAGTATATAAATAAATTGAATTTTGAGTGATATAAGATTATAGTCACCATCCATAGCCTCCTAATTCTTCTTTTACTCACAATAGATTCAAGTTTGTCACGAATTCATTTTTCTTAAAGAGAGAGACATTACAAAAATTAAGAAAAGTATAAAGAATGTGGTAACAAATATCCGTATTTGAACCACTCCAATGCATAAATGTTAGCATTTGTCATATTTATTTCCAATCTTCATGCGTGTGCTGGAGATGGGGAGGGAGTTTGCTTTACTGTTAATATTTTATTATGGATCAAAGCAAGTGCTTTTCAAACCTAATTTTCAGTCCTGTTCTCCTTACCTACTCCAAGAGGTGACCATTCTCATGAGTTTAGTCTCTCTCCCTGTGTCTCTATCTGTGTAGAGAGTTTTTTCTCTGTTACACATACAGTAAACATACATATACCAAGATTAATATTATAATAAATACGGATTTGAACTATACACTATATTTATGCTAATAAAATCATTGCTTTTATCCATTTTATTTATGGGGTTCTACATAAGATCTCACTTGAAGATAAAGGTCTTTGCCTAGAAGATTTGCAAGCTCCTGAATTACAGCGCCTCTGAGAGTCTACTCAGTCTAAATACGCAATGTGGTGCTGTCCCCTCTTACTCATCCTTGTCTTTCCAGTTTCTGTCTTTCTCCCTGAGTTCCATGTTCTCAAGCATTACCCTTCCTGAAAAACATCCACAGTGTCCTCCCATGCACCTCTCTCAACACTAGCTGTCTTGTAAAACTCAAGCATCCCTGGAGATTTCTCCTTAGCTCTGCTTGGTGGCTGCCCAGGAGGGCACCCACTCATTTAAGTGGCAGTTTCGGTTCCTGTTAGGATGCACGAGATAATCACAAGGGGCCTCCTGAGAAAGACCTTTCCAAAAGTACTTTTAGTACAATACAGAAGAAACCAAGTCTCTCTTGGTTTCACAAACTCTTTCTCCATACCTCAAATTCTTTGGGAAAGGAAAGGTCTGAAAAACATGCCTGTAAAAATATGCCTCCTTCCAAAATGAAGTTAAATCGTTATGTGATGTGCTATGCAAGCTGACAGTCATACTCTGGTATTCCCTCTGCATGAAGCTCATGCTCCACAGGAAGGGGGAAGTCCGGGGAGAGCCCATCTGACCGGCCAGTGGGCACCACAAGGGCGTGGAGATGGCAGCATGGGGAGAGAAGCAGGGTGCTCAGAGCATTCAGGGTCCCCATGTCCCAGGGACCTAGCCAGTCCCACCTCAGACTACAACTGTGTGCCGTTTACATACTTGGGGAAGAGAGAAGGGGACAAAGAAAAGTGAGAGTTCATTTTCAAAGAAGGCTCTGAATCGGAAAGGGATAAACCCAAGGGGGCAAAAGCTAACATCACTAATCGCCATCTATAAATTTGTTTTAAAAAATGTCATTTAGGGGTTTTCTGCTGATGAAGACAAATAGGAATGTGTGCTCAGCTCATTTTATCTTGGCCCACACAGGCTCCACCTCCTGGATTCGAGAGTATTTCCTATGATCCTGGAGCAATTTGTGGTCTCTTAAATAGTTCTCTATTGTTTAATGTGTCTGGTGGCTAGTATTGCTTCCCGTCCCACAGACACATCTCAGCGTAAAGCCCTGGGGGTCAACGGCATCTGCTTCTATCTCAGTGCCACACAATCCCTAGCATCTCCCTCTGAGAACCCTGCTGGAGCTGCAAGCCCACTCTCTGCTTCCAAGTTGCCTCTGGAAGTCACTGGGCTCATGGCTCCATCAGTCTGAGTGATGAAATAGGCATTTTTAATATTTGCTAAACAGGACTGTAGAGAAGGTGAGTCTCAGCAGGGCTCCCAAGCGGTAAGAGCATCTTGTTGTCTCAGGTTAATCATGTACCTCATTTGCCAATTATTGACTTGTTCTCACAAAGGATTTTACTTGGCTTGACATATCAGTAGCAATCAGTGATGAACTGTCAAGCAAACTTGCTCACCACCTTAACCACCCAAGACCCTGACTTGCGGCAACAACCTCTGAAATTTCCTTTGATGCCTAGCACTGTAGCTGGGTCAGATTATTATTATTGCTTCAAGTCTGAAGTTCCTTTCCAGAACTGAGGTTGAGCAAATCTGACACAGTTTGTCTGATTTCAACTACCTGGCAAGATGCACTAGGCTTCCTCACACACCATCCCTGTTAAGAATTCGAATTTGTCCATTGAGACTGGCTTATATTGACTTTGTTTTTCTTTTTGTCTAGGTCTTAAAAAATGCAATACAGGGTGTCAAAATGCTGCATTTAAAAGACAATATAATAGCTGCCTTTCAAATGGACAAAGACTAAACAATGAAAACACTCAGGGTATGTAAGGATTCAGGTAAATAAAATGGGCACCTATGCCCTGCTGCTGGTAGCTAGGAGGTTAGGGTGCATTAACTGGTGCAAAGCTTCAGAAGGACAATTTGGCAATTCGTATTAAGTCCTCACGGGTTGACTTTCAGGAAAGAAAGCCACAAGGACAGGTATCTCAACATTTTATTGTAAGTCAGTAGGGCTTTTCCTGGATTTATCTAGTGCTCCATGTCTCAGGGTCAACATAAGATTGTATTTCCTGCTCCAGTGAAGTTAGGATAGGACTTGCTTTGGTCCGTCAGACAAAGGCTGAAATGACATGCGTCACTTCCAAGCAGAAGTCTTCAGGGAAGGGTCCAGAATTCACCATCTTCTCCTTCCTTTGCTACACAGAACTAGTATCTCCCTGAGAGTGGAGGTTCTATAGGTCTGTGTCCTTGAGTGAGGCTGATATTGTGCCAAGGTTTCTTTAATCCATGCGAACGTGTGAAGTGGGGTTTCCCAACTTCAGCACGATTGACACTCTGGGAGGGATAATTCTCTGTCGTACGTGTTTAGCAGCATCCCTAGGGGTGACCCACTAGCTGCTAGTAGCAACTCTATCCCTGTGTGAGAACCAAAAATATTCCCAGACATTGCCAAATGCATCTGCGTTGGGGGCAAAATCACCCCTGGTAAACGAAAAATAGCTTCTGTTATTTTAAGCCATTTAGATTCTTAGTTTTTTTTTCCCCCCTGCAAACTGATAGATTTTATTATAGCAAAAACATATGTAAACATTCACCAGAAGGGGTAAAAATTATGGCTGTTTTCTCTTCCTTTTGTTTCTCTGTTTTGAAATTTTTTTCTACAATGAAAATGCAATTTGTTCTTCCATAAGAAGGAAAACACACTAGAAAATTAATTTTACCTTAAGAAGCTATATTTACATAATTGCTCATCTATGTACAGCGTTCGCTAGGGCCACACAGAGTTTCTTGGTACCACGAGACACCTGCATATGCTACCTTTATGTTATGCTTTCGTGGACAAAGTGTTTTCCCATTCTACCTCTGTGGTGGTGGTGTAATCACAACGGCATTGTGAGCCAGGTAACACAGGTAGACAAACGGAGGCTAAAAGAGGTTAAGGGCAAAGTCTAAGATCTCCTGGTTAATATAAGCAGGGCCTCTATCCTGAACTCTCCAATTCCAGGACTTTCTCCCCCATGCCACGTTGCCCCTGTATCGCTGTAAAAAGCTACATTCAAAAATTCAACTGGGACTCACTCTGATTCTTGAGGTAAGAAAGGATTCTCTTCTGTACTTAATATCCTTGGACAAGGATACTAAACCTTGTAGGCTCTTGGTCAAAGCATGATACTCAATAAAATTTAAGCATAGCTATTTCATGCAACACAGCCAATAGAATTTCAGTCATCCCCCCTCCCCATCCCTTTCTCTTTCTCTTTCTTTCCAGCTCAAATGAGTCACCTTGGCTAGACTGCCAATCCCCATAGAACTTATGTTCCTTGATAGGATATGCCAATAGAAATGAGAAACTCTATAATGGTTCGAGATGTGAGTTAGTCACCTATCCCTGCAAGGAGCTAAGCACCGTCTCCTCGAGGAAATGTAGCTCATCAAATGGACATGAATGCACGTAATGACAGTGACTGAATGTGAGACTGTGTAGGGAGTCGGTTTTTTCTCTTTTTCTTTTTTTTAAGAAGCGCCCCTATATTGTACCTGTCTTGTGCATTTCTAAGCATCTGCACTGTGTCTCACTTACTTGACCCTCTAACGCACGCTAAACTCCCAAATTGGTCGCTGGACTGAAACCCTCAGCGTACATCAGCCCATGCCTATTCATTTCCCTTCCCTTGAACTGTGATGAGGCTGTCCCTGGAGTGGAGCTATTTTGAGAGGACGACCGCTAGAACAATCACTAGCCTGGCAGGAGATGGACAGTGTGGTGTAGCCACAAAAGAAAAGACATTGTCATTGAGGGTTTGAGTCCTGAATGTCAGAACAGCAGGGAAACTGGGCAGAGTATGTTCCTGCCTGCTGTCCACTATCCCTCAGTTCCAGGGAGTTACCGACTTGACTTGCCATGATCATTTGCTTTTCCATGATACTAGTTGTTCAGAGCATGCAAGGGAAGGGGGTTAACAGTGCTTTGGTACAGTGTCGGGAAGAAGCGTTTTTCTCCAGCAAAGCTCCTTGCATCCAACCGACTGAAAGTTATTCTCAGCTGTGCCCAGAGGCATGTTCATATTTATTCGAATAAGGCCAATAAGCAGATTTCACCACCTCAAGTCCTTCACTGTGCTGTGGTGGAATCAGTGGAGTCTGAAGCTCAAGGACACCACCTCACAATCTGCATAACTTCCCAGGGCAGCACCCTGCTGCCTGGCCAGAAGTTACAGAAATGCCATAGGGACGCCTCTCAGCTGACTTTCTTTCTCTGGATGCGAATCTCTTTGAAGAGCAGATAAAAATTTTGTATCAGGAGTTCTGCTTGGTCAGGGGCTATGTTAACTCATCTCTGAATAATCAGTGCCTAGACCAATAAATATTTTTCTGGATGGATGGATGGATGGATGGATGGATGGAGGATTTATTGATCGCCACTTTACACATTGGTCCCTACAGCCTGGGCTGTGTATGGTAAAACAAACAGAAAACAAAACAAAAAGTCCCACAGCCCTCCTCTAGTCCTTTATATTGATTCTTCGATACTTTCAGGTTGTAAAGATGGGATTGCAAATAAGTTTCATTTTGAGAGCCAACACTGGTCAGTTGGTAGTGGTTGCCTTGAGGGTTCTGTTGGAGGTTATGTGTGCACTGAGCTCACCGAAGAAAAAGTGCAGCCATCAGTGAGCAATGTCGGCCATGAGCCAAAGACAAAGAAATGGTGGCCTGACTCCTTTGCATTTGCCAATGGGTTTAGAGCTTTCAATTCTTTCAATTCAATTTTCTAGATGAATACCTTTCCAGCACATTTTAAAGTCATCTTTGACTGGATAAAATGAGTAGTTAAGGAAGTTTTCCTTCCACTGGGGTATTTTCCTAATGTATTTCTTTATGTACTTGCTGGATTTGAAAGCCAATGAGGCAGGAACGCCCTACTTGGTTTTTCTCGGGATACGCAATTCTTATTGGAAAAGAAAAGCAAGCTAGGTGGGTGTTAATTTGTCCCCAGTGGTGTGTATATAATAAAATCTCTACCAGGACAAATTAAAGGATGGATGAGAGGAAAAACAATGAAACCCATAATCTAATCCAATCTCTTCATTCCCAACACAGGATAATCTCACTTTCATAGTGCCATGGACGTCCCAAGGAACTCAGTAGAGGGAGGAGTAGAAATCACGGAGAAAGGGCTGAATTTTGGTTAATTTACACAACGCTTTGGGATGTCTCCTACTGATACTGTAACAAATTAATCCAATAACTAGAACACCTGAAATGAAAATGCCCAAGGATTAACCTCCAGGGCTGGCAAAGCTGACTTCACCAGGTAGGAATGTCATCTTTTTTTTTTTTTTTTTTGGAGATACCATTCATACAACATAAATTATGCCATTTTATAATTCGGTAGTTTTTTCGTATATTCACCATGTTGTACAATCGTCACCACAATCTAATTCCTGAGCATTTACATCACCCCTAAATGAAACCCCATACCTTCCAGCAGTCAGTCCCAATTCCCTCCTCCCCCCTCCCTGGAAATCACTCATCTCCTTGCTGTCTCTATGGGTTTTCCTGTTCTGGACAATAAATGGAATCATACAGTATGTGGCCTTTTGTATCTGGCTTCTTTTACCTAGTACCATACTTTCAAGATTCATCCATGTTTTAGCATGTAACAACACTTCATGCCTTTTTATAGTTGAATGATATTTCACTGTATGCATAGGTCACATTTTGTTTATCCATTCATCAGTTCATGGCCATTTGGGTGATTTCCCCTTTTTGGCTATTATGAATAATGTTGCTCTGCACAGTCATGTATATGTTTTTATGAGAAAGAACATTTTCAGTTCTCTGTGTGTATATACCTAGAAGTAGAATTGCTGGGTCACGTGGTGATTCTAGCTGTGACTTTCTGAAGAACTGTCAAATTCTTTTCCACAACAGCTGCACTGTTTTGTATTCTCATCAGCCATATACCAATGTTCCAATTTCTCCACATCCCTGCCAACACTTGTTATTGTCCAGCTTTCAATTATAGTCATCCTAGTGGGTAGGGAGTGGGAATTTCTTTAAACTCATAGGTCCATCGAGCATGGTCATACCTGGGCATGAGATGGTGGAAGTCCCCTTCTTATGTAAACACCAAAGAGAGCATCCTTCCCAAGGGAGATGTTGAACTTTAAGAACTGGGGTTGACTGATGTGAATCTGTGATCTCCAAAACACGCCTGGGGGGACTTCTTGAGTCACCCGTCGACCAACTTCTGCTTCACCACTGTCTATGCTGCTATTTTTCAATGACCAGGGCACTGGAAAACAGGAAGTGACATCAAGTCAGTGACATTAGTACACATTTGTTGGTTCTACATTTCTGTTAATTTGCATGCCAGGCATTGAAAAAAAATGAAGATGAAACTCATGGCAAGTTCATCTTTAAGTATAAACTCATAACCCAGGGCAAGTGAAATACTGGCACAATGCTTTCCAAACTTCTGTGATTGCTCTTTACTGATCAAATACAGTAGGAGCTGGAGTCTGGGAAGTACGTGTAAAGCTTCTAACAACCTTGAATAGGGCTGGGGTGTACAATTACCAGCAGGGGAGACGAGAGTGATATTAACTTGGCACCAAATTTAATTCTTGTAGCCTTTAATTATTTTTCCCAGCCAGAAACAAGTCCAATATACTGACATTTTCACAAATGAAAAAAAAAAAAAAAGGAAGCAACAGTGAACATACATTGGCCCAAAGTAAATAGCAATAGAAAATAAGGACTGGCTCTCAGATGGACGTAATATTGGGGGTGACTCCTTCCCTGGGAGGGATCTAAGCACCATGTGGAAATCACACTTCTTTCATGGTGACATCAATGTACCTCTGTTGCATTTGAAATTACGTATATAGAAAATATTGGTTGTCCACACTCGGCTTCCTTCAGAACCTTAATAAAAGGGGTTGCAGAAATACCTATTTTTAAAGAGTATTTCTTAATAACAATGAAGCAGGCAGTACCTTCTATACTCCTGAGGGTGGTTTTATTTGCAAACACAGAATTAAGGAATAGCTGGGAGTTACTAGTAGTTGCCCAAAAAAAGCAAGTTCATCTCTCAGAGCCTTGTTTTCCCAATCCCTTAAATGGGAATAAAACCTAAGTGGAACCTGGCTTTATAATGGTCATTAGTGATTTGTTCAGATGGAACTTCTGAAAGAAGTTCTGGGGGTCTTTTCACTTTGTAATCGATCACTTTGATGGACTTGTGGGTCGGAAAACTTCTTTAGCACAATGGGCAAAGGATGGGAATCAAGCTCCCCTCTGCATTCTGTAACAGACAGGCTTTTCTGAAAATATTTATCTATATTTGGCTGCAACTCAGTGCAAAAGATTTGGACGGTCAGGAGAGGTCATGGGATTGCTGAAGGCTGGCACGAAGGGTTAGCGAACTGTCTGACTTGGCAGCTCTGGCCTGTTACTATCTAGCCCCTGCATCAAGGCAAGGCTCATAAATGACCTTGGTGCCACTTTCTCCATCTGTAAAATGGAAAGGTGAAATTTTTGGATCTCTGAAGGTTTTCCATATCTAAATTATAAAAGAAAACCACAGAATGACTTGAGGCTATGAAGTTGTTTTTTTTTTTTAAACAGGAGAGGGGATGATTCATTTTTATTTAGCTCAATAATGGGTCAAATAAAAAGTCAACAGGGCTTAAAATAAAGCAGGAGAAACAATGATTTGGACTTTAAAAAGAAACTCTTGACCTCTAGAATAATAAAACCAGGGAATGGGCTTCTAAGGGAAATTTGGAAGCTTTGATCACATAATATTGTTAAGAAGAAACAACTAGTAAGTCCCGAATGGGTCAGACCTTTAGATGGGACTAGATGGTTTGTTCCTCAAACATGTTATGTGGATGTTGGACATGGAATACTTCCCTGTAGGGGTAGGAATACTACACAGTATGGAAGAGCAGGGACTCTGGGCTGAGACTTCCCTGGTTCAAATCCCAGCTTTGGCACTTGCTAAGTGTATCAGCTCTCTGTGCCTTAGTCTGCACATCTGTATTGTTGGGACACTATTATTTATTTCACAGGGTTGTTATGAGGATTTAATGAGCTAATCCATGCAAAGCTCTTAATATAATTTTAGGCACAACATAAGTCCTAAATAAAAATTAGCTATCATTATTATTATTATTATCTGTAAGGCTCTCAAGCCTAAACAGAATGTTGTTTATTTTGCTGAAATAATGACATGTCCGGGGGAAACACTTGTTATCACCCATTAATCAGAAGCTCTAATTATTATAATTTGAAAACTAATTTGTGCTTAAAAATGCTGCTGTTGGCACACTGCCCCCTCCCCCCACATTAAGGCCTTTTGGGGGAAGGGCTATAATATAAAGGACTCAGTAAGGAAGGGGTGTAATAACAAGGACCCCTGGGGAAGAAGAGTTTAGAGACCAAAAGTAACCCCAGCAATCATAGTGTGGCAACAAGTTAAAGAAATTCATTTAAAATAAAAAAGAACTTTAAAGAAATTATTCATCTTTAAACTTAATAAGATGGGCTTTCCTTCATGTCTGTTGGGCTTTCAGGGGTTGCTGGGTTAATGACAGGATATGAAAAAGAAGCAGGAAATCAGCACCCATGAGCCCGCTAATCTACTGCTGAAACCGAAACGGATTTTGATAATGTCAAGCCAAATGAGGATGCAAGAGATTCGCAAGGGAGCCAGCTGCTGGAGGGCAGTTGCTCTGGAGAAATTCAGACAAGGAGCCTCAGGGGTTTGGTTCGTATAGCAGTAGGATACCCGTTCTCTCACTAGACCCAACTTCAGGACACTGCCTTCGGTAAATGAGCTGCTACTACCAGTGAGGACGGGCTGCCTTTTCAGTATTCACACCTCCTCCTAGGGTTCCATAGGCTCCCCTCCTTCACGTCTCATCCACTAAAGGAGGCAGTGCATGTGGGTGATGAAGTACAGGTTTTGCAGCCAGACAGGGCTGGGTTAAAATTCTGTCTCCGGTTCTTCCTTGCTGTGTGACCTCTAGCAATTTGCTTAACCTCTCTGGGCCTCCATTTTTTTTTTTAAATGTAAAATGGAAATGATAATAGTAACTGTCTCACAGGGTGGGAGCAACAAATGGGAGTACACAAAGGAGGGCTTGTACAGGGCCTAGCACAAAATAATTGCAAAATAAATGCTAGTTAGTTCCGTTTAATTAAATTAAAAAAATGAAAAACTATAAGGGGAAAGCACCTAGCTTTCTTTGTAGAGTAAAGGATTTTCTAAAAGAAAGAAACATCATATGGATATGTAATATATATGTACGCATACATGCATACGTGTATATATACATTTATTTATCTGCATACCCATCAATCGAGAGAGTGTCAAATTCTACTGACATAGACTTAACTATGGGAACAAGTGTGAAATTGGTAGGATCTGTTCCCACTACTGATTTTTGGTGGGACTTTCCAGAAGCTGGTATGGCCACTTTATCAATTAGCTTACTTTATCGATAAACCTGCTTTATTGAGTAGCACTGAAATTAAGGTCCAGCTCAGGCGCACCTTTGCACTGATGCCCTCTTTTTCTTTTCACCCCGCCTTCACTCCTACCACCAGACAAATAGGCTCCTTCTCTCAGTGTTCATAGCATCTACACTTTGGCGTACTGTGGGGTCCAGCACCTGTTGTTCGGTCCTATGATTGATCTTGCCTGCCTTTCTAAGTCTCTTGTATTAGACACTGTACTCCCTGAGGTCAGGCAGAACGGCAAATGCATCTTTGGGTTCTCTGTGGTTTGCACCTGGCAAACTGTAGGTGATTTATAAATGCTTGTTGAACTGAATCAAGTTTTACTTGTCCATCTGATGGGGGGTTTTAACATAACCCCTGCCACTACTAGGTAAAACGGGAGTGTTAAGGAAGATTTATTTTGAAAAGTTGCATATAAATTGACTTTTTTTCCCTAAATAAAATCGAAAGCTCTAAAGCTTTATGGGGAAATTTACTATTTAAAGGAACCTTCCTTGTGGATCCTTTCCAAAAATCACAAGTAAACTCTTAATTTATCTTTTGTGTAAAACCTTATAAATAAATAAGCGAACCAGGGGAGCTGAAATGTAGTGGAAAGGTCCTTAGATTAATAACCAAAAGCCATGTGTCCTAATCCTGATACTTAATGACCTTGGCCCTTTTGTGGAAGGGAATAGGGGTGTAAATGAACTCTTTGGTTGAACTCCCCTCCTTGCTACTAAGCAGCTGGCTAGTTTGAGGCCCATCTCGTTCTCAAGGTCTCAGTGTCCTGAACTACATGGACCCACAGATATCTTAAGGGGCATTCTACTGGAGTCTACTGTGTTCTACCGACTGGAGGGGGGTCATCTCTGGGTACATGCTACAAACAGTGTAAGAGTGTGTGTGTGTGTGTGTGTGTGTGTGTGTGTGTGTGTTGCCTGCGAGAGGGAGCAGGGGCTATGAGCAAGTGAAGGAGATTTCACTTTTAATAAATTAAATTCATTTAACATAAGTTACCGTTACTGTTAAAAGCTAGTGACTACTTTCAAACTGAATTCTTCAGATAAGCAACTGAATTATGCTTTTGCAAAGTGGAGTCTTCACTACTGTCCACAAATACATACTTTTATATATAAAATCTTCATTTTGAAATAATTTCAGATTTACAGAAAAATTAAAAAAATAGTATAAGGAAGTCCTGCATATCATTCACCCAAATACCATAAATTTAATATACATTTGTTCCATCATTCTATTTTTTTGCTGAAACATTGAGACTAAGTTACAGAAGACTGTTCCTTTACCTCCCAATATTTCTATGCGTTTTTCCTAAAAGCAAGGATATTCTTTCTCAGAACCATCGTGCAGTTCTCCAAAACAGAAAGTTAACATTGATACAATGCTATTTCTAATTTCTATTTCTATTTCTAATTTATAGATCTGATTCAAATTTGCCAACTGTTACACTGACATTCTTTATAGCCATGGGAAAAAAGCTTTTTCTATATACTTAACAAAAACATCTTTAAAATGAGTGTGCAGAACTCACACTTCTCTTTAATTTTAAAAAGAACAAAAAAGAAAAAAAATGTGATGCAAACACTGCCTCAAAAGAGATAAAAAGGAAAGGTGGCTTTTTAAATTGCTGGAGCCCGTGTGGGGAACCATCCCTGTGACTCTGTCCTGGGAGGGCCAGTCCCTGGGCTAGTGCCCAGGAGTGAAGGTCTGTGCTGCTCTCGAAGGTCAAAGAGATCAGCACCCTGAGCCAGGCTCCCAGTCCCACAAAGGAGGGTCTGAAGCTGGGCTTCCCCTGGCCCTGCTAGCTATTCTAGGACCATAAACATGGCTAATCCCTAACAGGGTGCCATTGAGAGACAGACAACAGGAAACAAAGTAATTAAGGTTTCTATCTTCCCTGCCCTCCCCCAGTGCGGATGCCCTTATGGAGAAGACTGGAGACCTCAGGAGGCCTGCTGCACAGTGAAGCCGTCAGCCCTGGCTTTGAATCCCAGCTCCGACAACTACGAGCTGTGTGCCTTTGGGCTAACCACTGCCCCTCTCTGGGTTTGTCTACTCATCTGTACGATGCGGTTGCTTCTGAGGATTAACCAGGGTAACATATGCAGTACCCAATTTGTGGTACGTCTACATCTTTCTACCCAGGTGTTGTGCTGCCTACACACAGCCGTAAATATTTATCGCAGATTTGGAATATAAATTTGTGATGGTCTAATTAAGATGTAGGCTGCTTAGTATAGGCACGATGAACTAAAAAAGGGCCAAGCGGTGGGATAGGACTCAGTGAAACAGGAAGCCACTTTCCAGGGCAGCTGACATCAGTACTCAATGAGTGATCAGTATGTCTACAGACAGGAAGGGACCTGTCACATGAAGGAAGCTGCTGAGGAGAGAGAAAACAAAGTCACAAGTGCATGTGCTCCAAATTCCAGGTGTTGATGTATCCTCCAGCTGCTTCTCAGGCGGACAACTCTGTGCAGCCTGCATTAGCAAAAAGCTGCCGGATTTTCTTGATTTAATAATGACTAATGAATGTCCTGAGCAATGCTGTGTAGGTCATTCATTCATACTTCATGTAACAAACATTTGTCAAGCATCTACTACAGCACTAGGTAATTTTTGGTCAACATCAAAAGCTGGGATGTATGTCATACTCCCCTGATCCCTTGTCTGGACAGCAGGGCAAGGTCCCGTGGACCCTGTGTGGGCTGGGATTGGTCGCCTTAGGAGAAGAAGATTTAAACAGCCATTCCACAATCATCCACTGAAAGTCTGGCCACCAGCCTTGGGTTCTGGGTAGTGACTGAACATGGTGTCCCGGCAAGTAGGACTGGGTCCCGCCCGTAGCTCCCTGAACTGTGGCTTCCATGTCAAACTTTGCTCCCTACCTAGGAGCTGCAGGACAAAAAGTGGAGAGGATGATCATGTGGCCCTAAGAAGCAGACCCTTCATGATGGTCCTGGCTGGTTCATCTCCAGCTTAAAGATGAGATTTCTGGAAGTTTTGAGGCAACGCTCTAATGATCAATTTTACAGGCTGGGCCACTTCTCTAGCTCCACGGAAGATTGCTCATGTAAATGTGAAGCTATTGCCTATTTCAGAAACGTGTACCGAAAATTCCAACCAGTTAAATAAGACTGATGTCAAGCAAAACGACAGCCTTCCATAGCCACATTAGGAGATAATCATTTCAGAAAATGTTGCCATAATTCATTTATGGAAACAGCTAGACAATTCCCCAAACAAGTGATAACGGGAATGGACTCATAGTCATACCAGGGAAATGAAGCCTCATATTAATAGTTCCTAAACTTAACCGAACTCCAGAGGCACCTCGGCATAAATCTGCCTTGCAGATTATTCTGCCTCACATAGTTTTATCTATTGCAAATAAAGTTGAATTCAGAATATTGCTTCAGTCATTACACCTCGTTTCCATTTATTTGGGAATCAGGACAACCATCTGAAGGTTCTGTTTAACCAAGAGATAGGCAAAAAGATTCTCCTAAGGACATTAGATTCACTGCCTTACACTAGCGCTCGTCTGAGTCATCGGCAACCCATCAGCCTTCACCCTGCTGCTGGCTGGCTATTCCTCAGGAATAGATTCATATCCCAAGCATTCACTGCTCCCGTGATGTATTCACAACATTGCACAGCAATAATGATTTTTATAAAATCCTTCAGTGCTTGGGACTACATGTGGCCTTTACACCTTTTGAAACCCCAATTTGTCACCTTCGATAAAAACGGCCAACTCTTGGCCACTAAGGGTGTTAACTGGCATTTATATATCTGACCATTCAGGTGAACATGATTCTGCATTAATATGTAGTTCAGTTTATTAGAGTTATTTATAGCAGCTACAATTTACTGAGTGGTTACTGCTGCCATGTAATCTCCTGATACCTTTATGATTTTTCCAGTTTTCCGATTAGAGGACCATGAAAATACAGCGACTTGCCTAAGGTCACACAGCTCTAATGTGGTGCAGCTGGGATCAGAAGCCACGTCTGACTGTTTCCAGAACCCACGTATCTAACCACTACGCTGACTGCTTTTCAGATGCTGGGCTAAGTACAAGACACACAAAGAGGTGTGTATCCAAGCAGACAATGGAGACCACCCTGTGGGTGTACAAGTCAACTCTGAAAGAGAAATGTGCCAACGCAAGTGAGGACAAATGCACTAGGGAGGGAAATTGATTATCTTGCTGTTAATACCCACGTCAAGCCACGAGGATGTCATGTCCAACAGAAACTATATAACTTAGAAGGGGGTGGTGGGTAGCAGTCAGAAGCTAAAATCACGAAGCTGAGGTGCTTAAGCAATACTCATCTGTAACGGGAGAGTAAGATGGCTTCCAAGATAAGAGGAGTTGTTGCACTGGTGAGTGGGCTATTGGTTTATTTGCCAGTACACGTGCAGTATTATAATGGTTGGCTCAAACATAACCACCCCTCGCCCTTCTGGGAACTTCACTGACTTTGAAAAAGCCCCATGTAGGGAAGTGATCATTTTGAGACCCTGGGCTGTGTTCATTGAGAGGCTGACAAGAGCCAGAGGAAGAATTACCAACCTCCCTGGTAATCTGGCTCCTAGTACCATGCATTAAGCCAACTAGTAAAAATCATTATGAAGTTTTTGCTGAAAGGGCAAGTGTAGAAAAACATGTTTCTAAACAGAATAACAGTCTTTGCCATTTTTTCCCAACTTGCATACCATCTGGAAATTCTGATTTTTTTTTTCCAAAGGGTAGGAAAGAAATGTGCTCCAGGCACAAATAAATGTTTACAGCTGAGTTATAAACCGAGAATGGTGGGGCTTAAAACAGACAGGCTGGCAGTGATAGAACTTGAGCTGCAGTGAGACAAATAATGCTGTGGGGGACGGGCCAGCTTGTTTTGCACATTGGCCCTTTTGAATGGGAAGTCTTGCTTCCCACCGACCTCATCAAGCAAATGCTTGGGAAGAAGTCTTCACATCTGGGTTTGTTCTAATTCTTAGAAGGTGAAGGAAAAAGATGAAGCAGAACGATGGTCTATCTTGACATTCTGAAGGCAGCCTTCACCTTTGGAAAATACGACGCCTCATAAGAAGTGGCAGCCTGGGGATGCTTGTTAAATGGAGCCACTGAGACATGTCACGATGATGTCAGTGACAGCTAATATTCATGAATCTCTTATTAAGCGCTTATTAATCTCTTAATAAGAGTATATATGTGTATAAAACACACAACACACTGTGTTTTATAAGCATCGTCTCACTTATACTGGATGCCAAGAGGGTAAGGGGTACCATTTTACAGATGAGGAACTGGTGGCTGAGGGAGAACACGTGACCTGCTTGTGTTCCTGCAGCTAAGTGATGGAGCTGGCAGTTACAACCAGCTGGACCAACTCTAGAGTCTTCTATTACAGAGGATCTGTCGATGGAATGTTACCAAAAGTGTGCCCATCACTTGGTCAAGAAGGAAAGGCTGATATATTGGGAGTTTGGTCTCTTCTGCCTCATCTCCTATAATTTATAGTTGCACAACAGTCCAAGGAAAATAGAAATGGGTTTGCAAAGGATACAGAGCGGTGGGCAAACTTCCATAACGGGTCAGATAACAAATACTTTAGGCTTTAGTGGGCCATCTCATCTCTGTTGCATCTACTCAGCTCCACTGTTGTGTGCAAAAGCAGCCATAGGCCATGAATGAACATGGCTGTGCTCCAATAAAACTTTGTTTGCAAAAACACGTGACTGGCCTGATTTGGTCCATGAGATGTTATTTGCTGACCCCTGATATAGAGGACACCTTGAATTTAAAATGAGTGATAGGTTTTGAGAATGATCCATGAAATTCTACTTGGGAGTTTATTCTTTCTTAAGATCAGTGCACAAATTGGCTACATATGATGTGCCCTTTAAAAGCTCTTGTGTTCTTTGCCTCTGGGCCTAGCCAATCAAACTGGATTCCCTTATGTTATCTGACCAGGTCAGAACACTGTATTGAATCTTCCTTCTCAAGGCTTATCTAATCCCAAATCTATAGAAAAAGTGCTCTGTGCCCTTATAATGAAGATGTATGAGTTCATTCCTTTTAACATAGAAATACACTCGAGATGGTGACTGATTCTGGCATTCTGTGGGCTTCCCTTTCTTGATGTGAAACCCAACCACCAAACCAACCACGTTAAGGTTTAACTGAAAGAGAGAATGGAGAAAAAATAAACGATGAACACCAACAAATGGAAAAGGGAAGACAAAGCCCAGAGAACATACTCTCCTAACTAATTAATCAAGTGCTTTGTTTCCACTAACATATCAGAGTGTGTAGGCTGCCCTGTCTATTAGACTCCTTTCCAAATCTGAGCAATGTAAACACTCCTAAAGACCAAGTAATGAAATCTCTATTGATGTGCCATCTTAGATGGAACTCACATACCCTTGTTTTGCTTACATTTTAATTTGCTTCTGCTGGATACTTACCCAGTAATTGCTTAATAAGATTAACCTCCCTGGCAATGTGTGGTGTATCTTGATTAAAACATTATTGGAGTGAAGGATTATTGTATACCAGAAAAAAATGGAGGGGGTGTTATTTAATTAACTTATTGCCAATATATCTTGATTGTCTCTTTGAAACACTGGAAAACTAGTCGATTGGAATTGATTCAGGTTATCTAAATGTATAGAATTGGGGAGTGGGGAGGAGGGAGGTCCCTGCGTAAAGAAACTGAAACCTGGGATCACTTTTTAAAAGAACATGTAGGTGGGTGTGAGAAAACGAAAATCTTTCTACTTATTTTTTAAACCAAACTTTACAACAGCTTAAGAGATCTGCTATCTTCAGTCTTAAGAAGAGTACTATTTTGGTGTTCAGAAAGGAGATGTTCCCAGTTTTCTTTCAAGTTTAAGCGATTTTAAATTCTCACGCTTTTTCATAAGAGTCCTATTGACAAAATTCATTGGACAACAATTTGGCCACCACTTCCCTGTCTCCTAACTCATTTGGAAAAGAACTGGCGATGTTATACGACTTACACAACATTTTCAAGAGCACGTTGCATCGGAGGGGGAGAATTTTGGTCTTTCCAAAGACACCATGGAAAGTGTTTCTTCATTTGTTAATTTAGAGGCACCGTACTCTTAGTTAGGACTTGTTCTCTGCAGGAATCTTCTGTCTTGCTGGTGTGGGATGCTCAAGTGGGGGTGGCAGTTGGAAACACAGCTTAATCACGAATGCGCAGAGTGGCTGACCTTAATTTACCGAAGTTAATGTCTATCAGTGATTCTCTTTGGTAAAGGATGCCATTTAAAAAGCATTTGTATGTAACTTCAGAACGTAGACACACATGAAATATATCCCTGGGCCTGATAAGCACATATGCATGTTCACTTTCAAATGTGTGTTCTGCATTCTTCTCAAAGGACAGGGCGCTGCTGACTTGCAGATTAAAGTGCGTTTATGGATCAAACAAAGCAGAGACCCCCTTAAAGCAGCGTTTTTCAAAGAGCAGCACCGTGGACCCCTTGGGCAGTATCGCTCTTCGCCATAGGGGACATCCTACGTACTGCAGGATGTTTAACTGCAGCTCAGCCTCCCCTGCTAAATGCCAGTTTCACGTCCTCTCATCGGGACACCCAAAGAAGTCTTCGGACTCTTGCCCAATGTCCCCTCGGAGCCAAAAACGCGCCGCAGAGAACCACTGTCATAAAGGAAACGGGAGTTGCACATGGTGTCAAGTACTGGAGGGGAGCGGACTGCACATAGGAGGCCAACAGATCCGGCTCCGGGCTTTTTGGTCAGTTAAGGCAGAACACGGTCCATTAAGGCAAAATACACTCTCCATTTTTAGGTCTAGTTTTAGTTACCTGATAATGGAAGGCATATAATTTCATCCTCAGATAAAACTTTTCATGCTTCCTTAAAGGTAATTTAGTGTTATGATTAGGATAGATGAGTAAAGCGATTCTTAAAGATTAGATAAAAAGACAAAAAAAGTCACACTCGAAGCCATTAGGACAACTCCGGGGAGAATAATTTAAGTAACATTAGCATTTCAGGATGACTCACATACACCTCTAAGGGAAGATGAATTCTGGAATCTTCTCTGTGGAAAATGACTGAGCTAAGGGAAACGCCAACATCTTGCCCAAAGATGCACAAGGCACAGACTTGAGTTTAAATTCGTACCAGGCCTACATGTTTGATTTGGGGGCAAGTTTCTAAAACACCCTGGGCCTCAGTTTCCCTGAGATGATTTCCCTCCCGTTAAAGCTGTTGAAGTCAGGCAATGCTAAGCTTGGCACCCACCGGGTGCCCAATAGACGTTACTTCCTTTCTTGTCTCTGAAATGTCTCTGTGGGGTATTTTCAGAAATGTGGGGGTAAACTGCCCAATGGGCTAAGAGGCAGAGTGGAACAGTCTGTGTTTGGAGAAGCCCTTCCATGCCATCTCTCCCGTTGGTGATTCCTGTCCTGAATTAAGCACAGCCTGCCGCGGGCCCAGCGTGCCTCGTGCGTCTCGCTGCGCCATTGACTGCTGTGGTTTTATTAACTGCCCCACGTCCCTGCCGCCCACCCCCAGTCCTGTTTTCCCTCTTCCTCTTAGCACCTTGTTAGCACCTTTTTTTTTTTTCCTGCAAGAATACAGTTGCTTGATTGCTTCAATAAACATTTCCATTGTCCCCTTTACCATTCGGAGAAGAGGAGCTTTGTTCCCGAGTTGTCAAAACTCTTTTCTATTCTCTCCCAAAGCGGAACAGCTCAGAATCTCTCTTTTTCATGCCAGGCAGCGCTTCCTCCCTGGGGAGGCTGCATCTCTCCTCTGGGGAGAGGGCTCTGGTCCAGTGGCGTGTGCGGCCTGCCGCTCTCGGCTTTCTTGATGAGGCAGGACTTTCTCCTGCGGCTGCCGTTGGGCCTTGGGAGGCTTTCCGGTCGCTCCAGATAGCATAGGTATGCACACTGCACTGCGAAGGCGCCGTGTCAGCTCTCAGTGACTCCAGCCAGACACAGCTAACAGACAGGAACAGCAAACAGCTTTGAACAGGGGCACCTAGGGAAGGCGAGGATTCTGTTCCCCGCTTTCTTTTCCTTTTCGCGTACCTTCCAAGGTTTGGACTGGAAAACCTGAGCCCGCTGGCGGGAGCTCTGAGTTCTCCCGTGACCTCAAGAGGGCACGCAGCAGCTGTAACCTCACCTCTGCCTCCAGATGGCATTGTCGCCACATCATCGGTTCCTGGTAAGCCGGTCCTTATCCCATTGTTAAAGGTGTGTCCATCTGCTGGCTGCAGTTGCCAATTGAGTCCGAGCAGATGCATTGCTGCAGGAGAGACAAAGTAATGACAATATGAATAGATAATTCAGCAATGCAAATATCAAGGGGGAGGGCCAGGTGCTTTTTCCAAGTGATTGCCTTTTAAGGAAGCTGCAGTTCAAAACCTGCTTGCCCCAGGCCGCTGGGATTAGCTAAATAGGGAAAGCAAGGAGATCTGGGTGGTGAGGACTCCTCTCTCTGTGCGTCTGTTCACAGCCTTGGGGGAGAGGATCCCGGTGGTGGGCGGAGGAGGTAGGAGACACCCTAGCTCAGACCTTCTGAATGGTGCTACCAAGGAGGGGGAAATGCCCCTTTGGAATCACTGTCAAGGATTCTGCTCCATCATGTGCAGCCTCTCCCACACTGTGGACGCGGTTGTTTTTAGACTGGTGGTCCGGGGGCATTGGCAAGGATAGTTTCGCCCAAACTACTCAAAACATAAATCGGTTTCAAAACAAGGCTACCCAAGCGGGACCTGTCTGCTGGTGGGACCGCAGCGACACTGGATTAGCAATGCCGCAGGTCCTGTCAGACCTTTGCATTCCAAGCTTTCTCACCGTTTCTGCCGCCAAGTGGGTACCTTTCAGCCCACTGTGGAAAAAGCTTGGGGGTGCTGGTGGGACGGGGTCCTTTCCTGAAAATACTCCAATGACACTTTCTTCTCTCTCACACCCCACACCCACCCCCGCACTTTAGCACAGAACAGAATGAGCCAGAGCGCCAAGGTGCTGTGCTAAGGAGGCAAGCCTGTCGGACTCCTGCTTTACTTCCCTGTGCACTGCACCCCTCCAAACACAAACTTCCTTCCTTCCTTCCTTCCGGTCTTCCTCGTCACCCTGTGCCAGCTCCCCACTTCCCAGGTGGTTTAGCAAGCTCAATTCACCCCATCTCCCATGGTTCTGGGTGAGTTGTTTTCACAAAGGAGACGTGGAGTGAAAGGCAAATCCCAAACACCTGTATTCTTTCAAAGTCCCCATCTAAGAAAAGCTTCATTTGCAAATAAATAAGGAGTTCATTCCCCTGCATATTGCCCATTCAAACAATATGTCTGGCATTCCAACCGGATGCAGGTTGATGCTGTGGCTATGGTTCTGGCACTGCAGGAGAGAAAGGGCTGTTGACAGGGAAAGGCTCTGAGTATGATGCGGGATGGGAGAAACAATTAACCACAGGAGATGCAATTAACAATGCTTAGGAAATTGTTCACACAGCAATTAATTCTGCATGCCTACCAACACTTAAAGTCAGGCTGCATTCTATTAAGGTTAAAAACCTATCTTCAAACAATACAGCTCAGATTGATGGCCGCAGATTAAGGTGCCAAGGTGTCCCTGGGTGTATGTCTGCTTTTTTTCTTACATACTTCCCCATCTCAGAACCACGTTGTTTTTTTCTCCCCCTATACATTACTTTGACGTGCAAGGCAACTCTTTGAGATGATAAATACTAATAAGAATAAGTGACATTTACTGTACACTTTCTGTCAAGGCAACACCTAATTTTCTCCTGCAGTTTATCCGTTATATGTAGGTCACTCACTTGAAGAGACCGGATTCTATTGCCTCAAATAATGACATATTTTCACTGTACAGAGGTCAGGAAATGAGAACTAATCGTGGCTGCTTCAAGATAACGATAGCTTCTGATTTGTAATTACCAGGTGAAGGAAGCCAAGGAATTAGCTATTTTAAAATGATTCCTTTTTTAATGTCGCTGTTGGGTTCTTGGGGCTTGCCTGGAGCCAGGCTGCTGCTGCCGTGGAGGGGTGGCTCCTTCACGGAGGGTCTCCCTGTGTTTTAAGACAGGTACTGCAGGTGCAGCTGGGGCTTGGACCTAACAAAGCTCGGATTTTCTCATCTACGGAAGGAAGCGGTGGGTCTATCAGGCAAGAATGGCAACCTCCCCAGGGCCCCATCAGTGTGAAATCTCTTTTCAAAGCCGTTCCTCTCTTCTAATACCCCATCTTGGCCCTCCAAGGTGAGGAACATACTGCGACCGTCAACTTTGAGAGAACAGCAAGCAGACAATACCCTCATCTTACTGCGCAGAAGGAGGGCATTCATGAAACCGTGTTCTCTCTGTTTTCAGAGATGCTCGCCCTTCCCGTTTTGTTTTGGGTTCCATAGCATCTCTTTATTAAAAAATAAAAAAAAAGTATTCTGAGAACAAGAAGACTAGAGATGGGGTGAGAAGGGTTAGGGTCAGAGTGTACAAGTAACTGCTCAGACAGCTCCCAGAAGTGAAAAGAAAAATAAGAAAGTGAGAGGGAGATAAAAGGGGAAAAGCCAAATCTGCTGAGCGTAAGCTCTGTCGTCCCAGCAGAAACGAGGCAACAAAAATGAAACTCAAGTTCGGGCATATTTTCTGTTGTTGAATTGAACGTTAAGTAAATAAGTGAGAATTATATCAGGGGTATAACCACCTTCTTTTGTTTTTTTGGGAGGGAGGTTGAAACAGGCTTTTGTTTGTACTTTTTTTTTTCTTGATCAGCTATTCCTTCTCTCTTACTTGAGTAAGAAAATGAGAATATCTTTCTAGCCTATGGGGATGGACTAAAGTGTCCTTAGGATAAAGACGCAGGGGAGCTGTGAAGTAAATGAGTTTCCTGACTAATGAGAAATCTGTTTCTTATTCTGCTACTGATTTGCTCTAAGGCTGGGGCTGAGAAATCCATCCCTCCATCCATCTCTCCCTTTACCTTCTGAAAAGGTTTCCCTTTCCAGGGGGAATAAGGGCTGCTGAGGGACCGGGACAGCGGGAGAGGTCAAGCAACCACAACACCTCCGAAGATCTAGCAGAGGGTCTCGAATCTAGGAGGCACTCCATCAATGTTTATTAGAATAGATAATGACACATGGGGGCAGATACAGGGGGTCGGACTGCAGGACATTATACTCTCACAAATCAAAAACACATAACACAGAGGTGTGAAGGGTGGCATACAACAGGGCTGGCAGCAATAGGGATGGGTGTGCACAGAGGAGGGTTTATCAATGCCTGCTGCAGTCCCCGAACCCCTTCTCTGGCCAGCACTGTAGGAGATGCTCTACGGGTTCTATTTTCATCAAGATTCACAGCTTACATTCAGGTTGTCCTAATCCCCATTTCACAGATGAAGAAACTATTGACTATGAGGTTTGATCACTGGGGGGATTTCAGAATCAGAGGAAGATTACAGTGGGAAGTGATTATCTGCTTCATATTTCACAGTGATCTGGGTACCAATTCTGGTTGGCAATGTGATCTCAGCAAACCTTGTCTCTTTCTTGAAACTCATGATCACCTCACTGTGGTTGATGAATGACCATCTTCTATATTCTGCACCCCTTCATGAAGGGCTTATATCTATCTCCTCACCTTGTTGGATTCAGATGTGGCCACATGACCCAGCATCACACACTCTATATGCCTTTTTGTACTCTGCCACATGGTCAGCCACGGTTCAGTCTTGAGTGAAGATAACATGGCTCGGAGCCGTGGCTGACCCGTGAGAGGACACAGTGTGAGTGAAGAAATAAACTGTTAGTGCTATAAGCCGCTGGGAGTTTGGGGTTCTTTGTTTTAACAGTATTATTGAGACTTCCCTGACTGAGATGTTCACTTACCACAGCCCCCACTCACTTACCTATGGGGTGTATGTTCCAAGACCCCCCGTGGATGCCTAAAACTGCAGACAGTACCAAACCCTACATACACTCCTATGGTAAAGTTTAATCTATAAATGAGGCACAGTAAGAGATTACAATGATAGCAAATAATAAAACAGAACCATTATAAAAATATACCCTAATAAAAGTTGTGTGAATGTGGTCTCTCTCTCTTAAAGTATCTCACTGTTCTGTCCTCGTCCTTCTTCTTGCAATGGTATGAGCCAATAAAATGTCTACGTGACGAGACAAAGTGAGGTGAATGGCGCGGACGCTGTGACATAGCATTAAGCCACTACTGGCCTTCTGACCACGCATCGGAAGGAGCACCATCTGCTTCCAGACCACGGTTGACCACGGGTAACTGAACCTCAGAAAGCAAAACCGCAGAGGACTACCGTGTAAGTACAGTAAGACATCCCATTTTACACAACGGGCATCTGTGCATTCATTCCTTCAAGTTATTTATTTATTCAGTCAGGATCCTTTCTAAAACCCAGCCAGGAAAAGTTAGGACTGCTCCGTACTTAGGGTCACTACCCTTGCTTCTATGAACAGCAACAACACAAATAGCTCTTTAAATATTATTGTCATAAAATATTTGTGATCCACTCTCAGATTCAGACTTAGAGAGTCTCAAGATTTTGGGTGAACACTGGCCTCATCAACTTACATTTTCTTCAGCGAGACACCTTGGATGCAGTGGGGTGGTCCCCGCTTTTGCTCCCCACAAATGCTCTAGCAGCTCATCCCCAAAAGGTCTTGTTCAGACCATCCTAGGGTCAGAAGTGAAATGAGTTTGGGAGGTCCTCTCCCTCATGTGAGTCACCCCCACTGACAGCCAAATGCACAATTTATCATGATTTGGCAGGCTCTGCTCCAGAGAGACCCTCAGATGGAACAATGGGGCTCCATGGGTTAGCAAGGATGGAACGGGGAAAAGCTCCAAGTGGAAGTTCGTGTAATCCAGGTGGCAGCTGGGAAATCAGCCACTAAAAACACGATAGGCAGCCAAGGACTGCGAGTATCCCTCTGGCTAATTGGAGAAAACTTTCATCAAGTGCTGAAAATGAACCAAGGCAGGATGGACAGACCACACACAGATCCCAGATTTCAGCAAGAATAATAAACAGACCCACTTGGAGTTAGGGTGGTATTTCCTTAGTGAGGTGGCCTGTGTTTATGCCAGAGGGGCTCTAAAAGAAATACTCTGAGGGGACCAAGTGAAAATTAAGAGAGAGGGGTTGGTTGCATGTAACAGAATCCCCCAGCGACCACAGGACAGGAGGTGTTAGGCCCTGAAAAGTGGCAGCCCGGAATGGGGGCTGTCTGAAATAGTAATTAGGGTATATGTGGGCCCTGCTGGGTGCCACTTAGAACCTTCCATGTTCATTGGCTGGCAGAGGATCAACCTGACAAGAGAGTCAATCAATATGTCAGCAGCGCTTCCCAGAGAGCTGCTCAGCCCCTGCTTGTCAAAGAGGGCAAACACGGGGGCCATGGATGCTCTGTGCTTGCTGAGCAAGCCTCCAGGAGCAGGGGGTATCTTTAAAGATCAGGCTTGTCGATACATAACCGGAGGAAGAGATTGGGCTTTCCCTTTGAAAATGGAAGCCTGGAGGCCAAGCAGAGCTTAGGAAGTGGGAGGAGGGAGCCTTGCCTGCTGGGTCTCGTGGCTTAGCATGCGGCCAGATTCACAAGGGCCTTAGAGATGATGGCAAAGCTCCTTCAGAGACCAGGAAGGCTGGGACTCCCTCCCCACCCCCACTGCTGCAGCAGTCAATTTAGACAACAGTGCCAGGACTCCCGTGGGAAGTATAGCCAATTCCAAAAGTGCCACTGCTGAGAGGAGAGAACCACAGTGGAATAATCAGGGCTCAGAGGCACAAATGCTCACCCTGAACTTGCACAGGCAATCTGCAAAGACACTTTTGCAAGCAGTAGTGAAAATTAACACATGCAGATGAGCCTACTCAATGACGATGATGACAATTAACATTTATTTTGGCAATGTGCCAGGGATTGGGCTAATTATGTTAATTGCATCATTTATTCATTACTTATCATTTGGCAAATGTTTATTGAGCACCTACTGTGTGTCAGGTGTGTTCTAGGCTCCGGGAATAAAGCAGTTAACAAAAAGAGTTCCTTGCTCTCACAAAACTTACATCCTAGTGGGAGACATAGAAACTACACACATACCAGTGAAAAGTAGAGTATGAATAGGGTTGGGGATACCAGGGCATAGGGGTGAGTAATTGCAAGCACGTAATTGTTTAGATGTAGACTGGTCAAGGATGGTGTCTGTGATAGGGAACACTTGAGCCAAGGCCCTAAGTGAGAAAGCCATTCATGCTGACATCTGGGGAACTGTGTTTGAGGTTGGAGTGGGGTCAGTGGGAAAGGAGAGTGCAGGGTGGTGGGGAAGGTGGGTGGTGGAGAAGGTGGGTGGTGGGGACTGGGTGCCCCTGGAGAGACTTTGCCTTGTATCTGGGTGAGATTAGATGATACTGGAAGATTCAAAAGAGGATGAAAGCCCACTTATTTCCATTCTCCCTCCATGATGTGGTAATGTAATCTACCTTTTCTAGATAAGGAAATTGAAGCTTAGGGAGGTTAGTGACTTGCCCAAGATCGCATAGCCAGTAACCAGGAAATCTGGAATTTAAACCCAGACATGTGTAACTGCTAAGTCAGAGCTCCCAACCCCCGTACTGTCCTGCTAGTGACTTACCCAAAAGTCCTCACTGGAGGCCATTAGGTCCTGAATTCTCCAAGTGAACCACTACTTAGCCAAGACCGAACAGGGCAGTGGGCTACAGAATTACTTACTAAATATTGTCAGGGCTCACTCAGCAATAGACACCTCCCTTTGTAAGCAGTCATTAGTCCTCTAATAAATCTGTCCTTGGTCAGCGACCAGCTTGCTATTTAACTTAAAGGAATCGTGAATGTCAATAGAAAATAAATCTGTTCGGCAACCTCAGTTTGCAGTCAGGCAGGCTAACGATCAATATGCTTGGTGACTTTTTCCTTGGTCAGTTTGCTTATCATCCTTTGGGGATGTGGTAGAGTAGGGCGCTTTCTCCTCAAAGAGGAAGGGGCCTACTGCGGTGGATTAATGGTATCCTTTTTAGGAATGCTGTCAGTGCCAAATTACCTTCTGCCTAAAAGAAGAGATACAAACAAAACCATGTGGGATAACATTCTTCGAAATGCCTTAAGTCTTAAAGGAGTTAAAAAAAATCCCTTTCAAACCACCACCTTGGTGAAGTGATTTCTCTTATCCCCCCCCCCCCCCCACTGTATTGCAATACACTGACTGGACTGAATTTTCAAAGCACTGCAGGGAAGTTATGCCCACAAATCCCTTTACTAGTAATGGGATTTGTGTACCTATCTCCCAAGAATGCTCTGAAAAGTTACTTGCCTGTGTCCAACTTCCAGCTTGCAGCTTCCAAAATGGTTGCAAAGCTCACGGGCCCAGGAATGACACAGAAGAGGAAGGGTGAGTCATAGACAGGATACCAGAGTCCTGGCAGGACCACTGGAAATGAGAGGGGGCTTTGGAGAAATACACCTGCATTCACACTTCTATCTGCACTCTCTTATCTTTTAGCCACGATGCTAAAACAGGGATTTTGTCTCTGCTTTCCTAATTCTAGCCCCTCACAAAAGCAGGGAGGCTTTCTGTCCCCTGCTGCACGTCTGCCATGAGAACAAGGTGACAGTTGCGTGAGGGAGCTCTGAGACCAGGGAGCAGTGTGTTCTCGAGACAAGAAGAATCCACATGGAGGGACCGGCGCATTAATCTATGCTCATGACAGGCTCAGGATAGCACAGCAAGTGGGAAGTGGTACGAGATTAATCAAGTCCTCTGTTGGGAGGAAACAAATCCTCTCCTTGCAGCTTCAGGATGTATTCCCCACCCCCGCCCCCAGCTGGTCTAACTCCTCCCCCTGGAGTCCCCTTACACCTGCTGCTGTGGTGGGTGCGCTGCAGGCGGTGACTCTGGACACCGTGGGGGTGTGGTGGCCCGTGTGCTCAGGTGACCTCTAACAAGGCCCTTTGCTCTCAGCATCACCAGGCGGATCGATACGTAAGACAGACACACATGCTCACAGCCACTGTCTTTTCCTGTGCAGAGTCTCCAGGAATGTACCCTGGAGGACTGGCGATGCTGGCCAGGCGTCCCCTTGCCCACTGAGCCAGCTTATCCCCCGGGCAGATAAACACATGCCTGGAGCCACGCGCCACACAGACCATCATTTCCCACCCAGACTACCCCTTTCCTGCTGCTATTTTTCCCAGGAAAGAAATAAAAGCCTTTCTTTCTCTAAGAAAGGACCCATGTGATCAACATACCTTTCGAGAATGATAATATCGGTAGGTTTTATTCAGCAAATAAATCATGGTCTTGGATTTTAAGAGCTTTTGTGATAGCAAAACACAACCCCACAATCCACACACATACACCTAAGCACATCTTTCTTCTCCCTCCGAAGCTTGTCATTCAGTGTTGACAACCCAAACAATATTTGTCTTTTTTTAAAGAACAGCAACCAGCAGCCCTATTAAAGAGGGGGCCGGTCCGCAAGACTACTTACTACAAAGGAAAGGCAATGTGGGCTGCACGCGGTATGTGGCCACCGGAATCATAGGAAGCAGACATTATGAATGTTTTAGAGGATAAGATGTCATATCGATTGGTAGATGTGCAATGTGTGCTGGAACAAAGAGGGGGATCTCTCCCGTGAAAAATAGGCTTTGCAAGAAGCAGTGGGGAGGGGGGTCAGGGAGGTGGCAATTAGGGCACTGGCCATACTCCTAGGGCATGTTGCTTCCCTCGGCTGCAGCAAAGGAGGAAAGGCGTGTCTGGATTCATTTCCATTCCCGAGTCCCGGGCAGCCCCCATCAGACTGCTTCCAGTGAGCCCTCTGATGGAACTCTGGAGTCTCTGGCCAAGCAGCCTGAAACCGGCAGCAAAGCCAGGGGTGCCTTAGGAAAAGGGGAAAGGAGGAAACATCTCCCTATCCTGGGTCTTTGAGAGAACAGACCCATTCCCATCAGGGTTCAAATCCCCACGCCACTACTCATAAGTGGATGACCTTGTGCAAATGAATTGACCTCTCTGAGCTTCAACTTTCCTTAGCTAGAATAAAAAGTTAACATTTTTGGAAAGGACTGGCTCGGTGTCTAACATTGGGTTAAGAACTTTACATGCAGAGCACATGGGTGGCTCAGATGGTTAAGCGTTTGCCTTCAGCTCAGGTAATGATCCCAGGGTCCTGGGATCGAGCCCCACATCGGGCTTCCTGCTCGGCAGGAAGCCTGCTTCTCCCTCTCCCACTCCCCCTGCTTGTGTTCCCTCTCTCACCGTGACTCTCTCTGTCAAATAAATAAAATCTTAAAAAAATAAAGAAGTACTTTACACATATTATCTTATTTGCCCTTCACAATAAGCCTAGAGTAGTTACTATTATTATTCCCATTTTATAGCTGAGACACTGGAGGCAGTCTGGGAAATTCGCCCACATAGATAGGGCTGGTAGGTGGGGCAGCTGCTTAGAGAACCAAACGTGCACTTTCAGCCACTCTAATTATGTCACTATGGGAGGAGGGGTGATCAAACAGACCTTATGGGGGTGTCGTCCGTATAAAGGAGGCAGGAATCTGGCAGTATGGAACACATAGGAGGCACTCAAGAAATGTGTCTCACTTTTTGCTGGGTCTTGGGTCATTTTGTCATTATAACGAAAGCCATCATGGCTAACGTTTAATTGAGCCTTTAGTGTGTGCCAGGCACCAATTTTATCTGTGTCTATTCATTTCCCATTTTGCAGATGAAGACATCGAGGCTCAGAGAGCTGGAGCAACAGGCAGCTGGTAAGTGGTAGAGGTATGACTTGAACTTGAGCGTGACACCTAACGCCTGAGCACTGCACCATTCCAGCTCATAGCAGGACGAGCACCAGTGAAGACTGGGGATGTATATTCATCTAGATATTCTTCCCCCATCTGCCTGAAAACCCTTTCAGAGAAACTTTTTTGGCTTCTCTTTCTGCATCACATCAGAAAGGCAGAGCAGAAGTCATTATGGGCTCAAAGGTCATCTGGTCCGGCCTTGTACAGATGGTGACCTTGAGCCTCACGTAGGTGAAATGACTTGCCCAGGCTCAAGACAACCAATGCCTGGCTAAGCCAGGATTTGAACCTTGGTCTCCTGACTGATGCTCTCTCTGCTGTCCTCTTCCCTCTCCTTAAAGACAGAGAATTCTGAGGTCTATGTGCAATGCAATGCCTTATCAGAGAAAATGAGGGGACTGCAGCGAAGCCTCCTTCTCTCCCCCATTTAAGGTTTTTATTACTCCTATTTGCTAGGGATGAGCAAAAATAACCTGTTTATAAACTAGTCAACAAAAGGGGCATCATGATCCTTCCTGATCCTGACTTCACTACATTGGGTTTCTATGACAAATTACTTCTACTGCAAAAGCTCATTCACAACAAGAATCTAAAATCACCATTTTTCTAATTCCACCTGGTCCAAGGACGCCATGGTCGATATAGACACGGCTCCCTCCTGCACGTGAACCTGGCAATATTTCAGGAGTGAGAAATGAGTTAAAGAAATAAGGATGCTGAGCAAATCCTGTATGTAATTCTCATGTCAATTTGGTCATTTGTTCAGCAAAGCCAAATTAGGCACACGGGGAAACTGCCAGTGTTCCTTTCAATTTTTAATTTTTGACATGGTTCTCTCAAGGATTTTTTTTTTTTAACTCAGAAATAAGAAATCTTGTATTAGCAAATTGGGCTTGATCTTTCTCTTAACTGGTTTTTTAGTCAAGTGGATTTTACATGTCTAACAAGAAACATTTTACACTTGATTCTAATGGAAAGAAACACTGCATTAAAAAATTAGTTCTATCTCCCAGGGCCTGATGACATAGTAGGAAATAAAATCCCAGGAATACAGTGGTCCTGGTCCTCTGAAATATTGAACATCAACACGGTCAACTTCTTACTGAGAGCGAGCTTGTCTGGAAGAAAAAAAAAAAAAAGGATACTTCCTTTTTGGAATGCAAGCCACTTGTATCCATAAAAAAAGAACCACATTTTCATCTGCAATTAGATAAATGACACAATTAGACTTATTTTGAGTTTGTGACAATTTACTTAATAGAGCTAATTTCAGGTGTTTTATGTGACACTCAAGTCCCACACATCTCTTTCCTGCTAAAGGTACATATTTCTCTCAACAGGTAGCAACATTGTAACTGCTGTGGCACTTTTGGCTTATACAAAAGCACTGTGATGACAGCAGAAAGACATTCGACATTGTTCATTATTAACCTCCCTCCTCTCTTTGGCTTGTGGGCCCTCCCCGCCCCGATCTCTGGAAGATCCCAATCCAGGTACAACCCAATTCACCTACAGGTGGGGGCTGGCGTCTCCTCTCATACCAGCCTGGGAGAGAGATTCTCCTGACCTGCATGTTCAGAGCTCAAGTAAGGTGAACACATTCGTGAAGTTCCCCCACCTGTTTTTATTACTTAGCTCTTCCCCTACTGGTCTTACCTGATTTCAGCTGATCTTTAATACAGGACACTAATGAGGTAAGTATTTTATTATCCCTATTTTACAGATAAAGCGACTGAGGCTTGTTGCAGATAAGCGACATGTCCAGGGTTGAGAGGTGCCCGTTGTTGCGTTGTAAACATTTTGTTAAATCTGGCTACTCTACTGAGTTCCCACGGTTAGGGCTAGTTCTCAGAGACACCGCTGTCCTTCTGCAGCCCCAGGAATAGCCTCGTAACCAGTGTCCTCAGATCCTCTGAGCTTTGCTCTAGAACTGTCAGAAAGAATCATTCAAGGGAACCAGAGTTGGGTCTCACCTCTGAACTTCTCTGGTTCTCGACTCAGAATGTCATTTGCGTTCTGCTTCTGGTCCAATAGAAATAGAATGCAAGCCACATATGTCATTTAAAATTTTCTAGTAACCACATTAAGAAGTAAAAACAAATTTAATACCATGTTTGGTAACCCAATATATCCAAAATATTATCAGTTTAATATACATCCAACCTAATAATCATTCATGAGGTATTTTACTTTTTTTTTTTTTTTTTGCACTATGTCTTCTAAATCTGGTTTGTGTTTTATACTTAGGGCCTATCCCAACACAGATGCTAAATCTTCAATGGTTAAAATGAAATGTGGTCCTTCCAAAACAACAAAAGTGTGTTAAGTAGAAAAATATTTTCTACTGCTTCAGTTTCGAAATTTAAATTAATTACAACTAAATAAAATGAAAAAATTCAGTTCTTCAGTCGAGTTGCTCAGTACTTTCAACTGCTCAGTAGGCACATGTGGATACTAGACAGAGTAGTTCTAGACTACTGTGGCTTAGTAGGATTCTCCTAGGCTCATCTCCTCCTCTGTGCTCCCAGCATATTTTGTATCCACACGTCTCACAGCATTTATGGCTTTAGATGATAATGTCTTATTTACTGATCAACCTACTTCTCCCTGCACCAACCTCTGGGCAGGGAGCACCTTGACAGGGGAGAGTGAATCTTTATCCCTCTGTTTTGAATTTGCCCCAGCAACCAGCAAGCAGGTCTAAACACTGGTGTTCAAGAACTATTTCCTGAATGGAACAATGGTTTGAAAACTTGTGTTTAAAAACATCCAATTAACCAAGGTCTTACAGTGTGCCAGGATCAGAGGAATAATGGTAATAGTACTTATCAATACCTATGGCATTCTTATGCTGTGCCAGGCTCTCGATGACCACCTGCTTTTGAGGGATTTCTCATTTGATCACTACCCCCTGCCCCCAATCACCTTTGGAAGTAGGAATTATTATTACCATTTACCAGATTGGGAAACCGAGGCTTAGAGAGATACCTTGCCCACTCTCACACAGCTGCTAAGTGCCAGAGCCAGGCATGCACAGATGGTTCACAGACCCCTGCTGGGGTCTCCCTCACCTCAGTCTTTAAGGACCACATTCATAATTCTTACTAAATCTGAGCCCCCTGCATATGATCACTTCCTTACCACATTAAAAAACCGAATCCATTTTGCCTCATCCCAAAATAATATCTGTGAAATAAAACACTTGATGTATTAGTTATAAGGCTTTGTGATACACTAAACATAACTATTGAAATCAAGCCATTTGCTCACACGCCACCCAAGGTCATCCCCTGTGCGTGCTGCTAGTGGTATGCCTACCGTGTTTGGGGAAACGTGAACTTACAACATCTGTCTACAGCAAGCATTATTTGTGTTTTCTGTCCTCTACGGTGGTCTAACAAAGGAGTAGATGTAGAGGAACAGGCTGGAAAGAAGGTTCCCCATGCCTGTCTTGTATTTCTAGCTGTATAAAAGCAAAATGTAAGCAAAACATAAGACCTAACCTCCCACCCCTTCCACCTTGTGGATTTTTCCTCACTTCTTCAGGGCCGGAGGATCAAACATTGCTTCAAGGAGGCTGCATCCATGGGGTCAGTCTTTCCTGCTGAGAACTCTCCTGTCTGAGGCTAGGTGATGCCAAGAGAGTCTGGCATCTGTTAGAATCCAAGAACCCCACCCTCCCCACCTGCCTTCTACCCAGTCCTGTGGGGGAAGGGTCTCCGTAGCCCACACCACCACAGATGTGTTCTTGGGCATCACAGCTTCTACTTCATCCATAAATTCACCAGCAGTCGTTGAGCACCTACTTACTATACCTCAGATACTGCAAACCCTCAAAGCAATTTTCAGTGAGAGTAACAGCCAACACTAACGGAGTGCTTACTGTATGCTAGAAAGTGTTCCAAAAACTTCAAATACGTAGACATGAAATTGTCATTTTTGGTAGATCAAATATTGTTAGAATATCAGTAACTTTACATGGTCTAATTTAAATATATTAATCACTTAATACAACAGCTCTAGAGACAAATGCTTTTATTATACCCATTTATAGCTGAAGAAACTACGGGAGAGAGATTGAGTAACTGGCCTAAGGTCATTCTGTCAACAGTGGGAGAACTGGGCTTTGAACTTGGGGACTGTGGCTCAGAGCTCTTAACTGCAATGCTTTCTGCCTCTTCTAGAACAAGTGTCAAAAAAAAAAAAAAATAATAATGCTATCTTGTACCCGAAGGCTGGACTCTACATTTCAGGCACATTGGGTAAAGCATATTTTTGTGGAAACAAGAGAGCATGATGGTTAGAGTAGCTTCGGAAACAGGCAGACCTGACTTCAAATCCACATCTAGGCCCTGGCCCTCAGCCTCTGGGAATCTCTGGGAAAGTATGCTTTTTGTGTTTTGATCTCTCAGACCCTCAGTTTCCTGATCTGCAAAATGGGAATGTTAAAACTCCCTCCCTTACGGGGGGTTGTCCCACTAAATGAAACCAAGCAGGCAAAGCACTTAGCTCAGCTGGACACAGAGTTAAGAGCTCAGCCAGCAACAGTGATTCTGTGGACTGGTCAGAAATAACATTGTCCGCCTGGAGACAAGTATCTTTCAGATTCCAAATCGCTAGGTTACAAGCAAATAGGCCATTCCTAAATTGGAGATGGCCTGCATTCTGAATTAAAACTACAGAATCCCATGTAGGAAAACAGGGATCATGTCCTCCAGGCTCATTTTACAGAAGAGGTTCCAGAGACGCAGAGGGGTTAAATACCTCGGCAGGGAGGCCACGCGTCATTTTTGAGAAGCCCAGATCCCTGATCTGATTCGCTTCCACCTTACTGCACTGACTTGAAGCTGTCCTTTCGGAGTGATGTTTTAAAGAGGAGCCTCAGACCTGCTGACCTGAATCACGGATTTCGGGCATCTGTGATGTCGCTGGCAACACCAACCAGAGGTTGGGAGGTGCAGTAGGGGTGGGAAAGGGAATTCTTAATCATTTCCACCAACCTTCTCCAAAGCAACCACAAATATACAGTCTAAGTAAAAACTGTGTGTTTCCTAGGCAAATGTAGCTTCCAGAAAAGCCCCCAAACCTCCCTTTCTCTACTGAGATTGCCACCTTGAATCCTCTATGTTAATATTCTGGAGAGCCACTACATAAAAACACATTAAATGTCAATATTTTCTGCATTTAACCTGATTTCTGCAAATTCAGGGTGCTCATGTAATGAGCCTTGACACCGTAACAGGACAAAGGCTTGTGTCTAGTGGGAGAGCTGTGTTAATAAGCGCTTCCTAATTTATTCTGTGCCTGGTGCTGAGCTAGGCTCTGGGCATGCAGGGATGACTAAGACGCTGCTGCCCTCAAAAAGCTCACAGTCCAGGCCAGGGGTTTCGGGCTGTGGTTCCCAGATGGGTACCAACCTCATCCCCTGAGAACTTGTTAGAAATGCAAATTATTGGGCCCCATTCCAGACCTGCAAATCAGAAACTCCAGCAGGGGTGGGGCCCAGGTATCTACGGATCAAGAGCCTTGTCAGTGATTCTCATGAATGCTCAGGTCTGAGCACAACTGGTCTTGTGTGAAGTAAGGCTGACAGCAATTAGGGAGAAGGAAACTGAAGGGAAGGAACAAGCTCCCCTTGTCTAGTTCCATGAGCGTGGAGAAGGTGAGCGAGCCCAGACCCCTCTCTCCGGGTGCACTAGGTCTCTGCCCTCACGGGCAGGATATCAGAGACAGTCCAGGAGACGTCATATGGAAAAGAGACATCCAAGCCAGGATGGAAAGATGGAAAAAATGCCAGACCCAGACCTGGGCCAAAGCGAAATGGTAAAGCAGGTACCTTCTTAGCATGTCTGCCCCCCTCCCAGCACCTGCTCTGTATCTGTTCTGCCTGCCTGAGGTGACCAGTTATCAGAGAGACTCACGGCCACCTCCCAGCTCAGCAGGGCCACTTGTGCTAATGCCTTCCCACCACACTGGCAGGTTCCTGGAGTCCCATTCAATTCTCTCAGAGCTGTGCTTCCCAAACTATCAGCCACTTCAATAGGACTTAAATCTGTTGGAACTTGATAGATGAATTCATCCACAGCCCTCCTTACAACAACTGCACATTTTCCACCATTGATGGATGTGCAATTACAGAGGAGATTAATGATTTCAGCCAAACATATAAACTCTAAAGGTGGACATTTTAGGCATGATGCCACTTAGGGCAGGGGAGATATTTCTAGAGAGCAGGTATTTTGGACAGCAGGTCTGAGATGGCAAGCAGGGCAGGCGTCCCCCTCTGCTCACTGGTCAGCCCTGGCTGTGGGGTGCTGACAAGTGGCAGATGGGCCTTGGGGGATCTCTGCTCTGTTTGGCAGGACGACTGCACCCCCTTTCCTGCTATCAGGCACACAGCCACCCAAAACCAGATGATCCATGGGCTAGCAGTGGTGGGGGGCATCTTATTGTAAATACCTGTCCATAAGCACTCCCAGGGCAAAGTGCTTTTTGTTTATAGTCTATGATGCTGAACTCAGGAGGTTGAGCTATAGATTAGCTTTAGACCATTAGGCATTAGCTTGACCTGGCTTGAGTAGAAGAGGGAAATTACTAGTAGGCTGTGAAGATAGCTCATGGAAGTAAAGGAGTAGCTGGCCAGTCAAGCCCTGTCTTTATTCTCTGTCAATGGGCTTTCTCCATGAGGTGGGGACAATGGCCATAAACAATGCCAGATTCCTATCCCCACGCCCTTGGACCACCAAAGAAAAGAGCACTTCATTTTTTCAAATTCACTTACAGACATCCTAGGCAAGGACTCTGGTGATCTTGGCTGGGGGTCACCGCCTTCCTTGGGCCAGTCACTGTGGCCAGCAAGGAAAGATAATACTGTGGACTCTGTCTGGGGGCAAGGTCTGACTTGACGAAGACGTGAAGAGTGGTGAGTACAGAGCTAGCTGCCAAGTTGCCAGATTCAGCCAATAAAAATACAGGATGCCACTTAAATTTGAATTTCCCATACAATATTTGGGACATACTTCAACTAAAAGCATTATTTGTTATTTGTGTGACACTCAAATTCACCTGGGCATCACACATTGAATCTGCCAACCCTGTCACCAAGGGAACCGATGTGAGTCACTCAGGTTCCCCATGTTGTGTCTACCACAAGTTGTTTAACACCATGAAGAGGTACAGAGTTCCTTCTAGAGGAAAACACTGTCCATGCCCAGAGGCACCCCTGAGACCCTTCTCCGCCATGTGCTGGGATGGCTCTCTGCCCAGATGAGAATCTGTATAGGCAACTAAACTTTCCCCAAAGTGTCAAAACTGCCTGACTGTTCGCTCTGTATTGTACAAGGGCTACTCTTTTTATCAACCCCATGGATTCCTGGGTGGGACTTAAGGAATTTATAAAAAAATTCAACTAGGATCAAATTGTGATTGCACTCTTGCCCAAGCTCCTGGAGACATGTGATATTGAGAAAGTCAACGTGAGGCTAACTCGCTGGTTGGTGCCCATCTCTGAGGCTGGGTGTTGGTTCCCTCCTCTTGGCAGCCTCACTACAACCAGTTTGTAAGGCCTGCTCCTCCTCAGTCTTGGCTAAACATCTGGAACCTAAAGATCTCTGCAAGCTCTGTTTTCTTTTTTTTTTTTTTAAAGATTTTATTTATTTATTTGACAGAGACACAGCGACAGAGGGAACACAAGCAGGGGGAGTGGGGGAGGGAGAAGCAGGCTCCCCGTGGAGCAGGGAGCCCGATGTGGGGCTCGATCCCAGGACCCTGGGATCATGACCTGAGCCAAAGGCAGATGCTTAATGACTGAGCCACCCAGGCGCCCCTGCAAGCTCCGTTTTCGCCGGCGGTGTTGATTCCTATAAATATTTACTAAACTTGCTCTGCAGTCAAGGCACAGCCATTTTTTCTCTTCCTTCTGGAAGGAAGTTTATTACACAAAGTAATAGGTGATGTCTTCTTGCTACCACATAAATCTGCTATAGTACCTGTGTGTTGAACTTCTTAGACAGCAAGAACAAACAGTTGTTACTGAAACATTCCACATGGAGGAAAACAATAAACCAGAAACAAATGCAACACAACAAACAAAACTTAGAGATTTATTCTCTGCTAGAATATTTAACACAAGATGGAGCCCTCCAAAGCTGAGGTTCTGTTATATTTCTTAAAGTAGGAAAACCAGATGGTTCAATTTTATTTTTCTTTAGACAACACTTTCTTATTCTGGTGACCAGGAGTGAATTTTGCGGCGCCAAGTATCCGAGAAAGAAGTCAGACCTAGGGGGTACATACCCAACCAAGCTCAGATTTAGGACACACAAAGCTAGTGCAGGGGCGATGGCAATTCTAGGCAAGATGTAGAGCTAAGCAACTTTTCCTTTGTGTTCTCCAGTCTGGTAACACAAGTGATGGTGCCTGAAAAACTTTGGGTAAACTATATGACAGCTTTAGTGAAGTAAAAAGCCAATCTAGTGGCCTCTCAGCAGCAGCATGTTTGGATTTAAGGAGAAGACTGTATTTCTTTTTTCTGGGAAAGCCCCATGCACTTAGGACAAACTCCTTAATGAAGTCCAATGATCTCAGAGTTGACCTTCAACGTCCTTTCCACACAGCCTGTGCTTCATACCATGATCAGGAGCCAACTCTCATTGGGTGAGAGTGACTTGGCTCTCTATAGTCTTTCTGGGAAATGTGCTTCAGGGTAATCTCACGCGTGTGCACGCACGTGTGGAGTAATTTCCTGGCAAGTGCACATGTGACTACTTTGTCCATGGGAGGGATTATTTTAATAAGTGGCTTTAGCTAATTAGTTTATTTTTGCTGAGATGGTCCCATTCTATACTCCTAATTTGATATCCTTATTTCATATAGAAACTGGAAGCTTGATTGAGCCTTGAATGGATGCTGAGTGGTTCTATTTGGGTGTATTGCTGTATATTCTGCTAAGGTAATGATTAAGAATGTCTGGTTCACTATTGTACACCCAGGACCTAGCACAGTAAAAAGTCTTATTTAGCTCCTTCCTTTGCCAAGCACTGTGCCAAGGGCTATTTAAGAACGATCTCATTTAATCTTTACAAAACCCCTATAAGACAAGAACTAATATTGTGCCCATTTTATAAGGATGAAGCTGAGTCATAGGGAGAGGCTAAGTATCCTGCCTGTGCTCATGTAGCTAGTAAGCAGAAAAACTGGGATTTGATCTTGAGCAGTCCGGATTCTGGAGCCTGTGCTCTTACTTGGCAACAGAAAATACTCATTTTATAAATTAATGAATAAGCAGATGACTAGTAAGTATAAGATTAAAGGGCTTGGTGACAAAACCTTGGTTTTTACCCTTAGTTGTCAGGCCCAGAATTCACATAAAATTCTCTAAAAGTACTGTCCATTTCTGCATTTCTCCTTCTGACTCAAGTCTGTGACCTTCCATATCTGTCGCTGCTCACTCTGACTTCACCCTCCAGAATGTGCGTTATTCTTACAGTTCTATTACATGAACTCCCTGTTACGGGACTGCTGATTGCTCATCCCCGTGTCGGTGGATAAGTGTTTAGGGGGACACCGCTTCTGACTGCTTTTTGCATTTCCAGAGGGGTCCTCGGCATTCAAAGGAACCGTAGGCCAAACCCCCTGACGAAAGGACAAGCTTCTTGTTACTGTAGCTACCCCCCATAGATCCAGAAGAGGCCCACCTGAGTTCACACCTTGAGAAGAGCCAAGAAAAATAAAAGATCCAAACTGCAATCATTCTCCAGGTAACTCAACAGACCACTCTGATTTAGAAGTTTTTTTTTTTTTTCTCAGTTTACTAATCCACTCCCCATCACAGCCTGGGGAGGGGAGTATCACACCCTCTGAGCTAAGGTGGGAGCTGTCTCAAACAGGGAGATCAAATCCCAACCTCAAGACTCACTGGCTAATTAAGCCTTCATTGCTGGATAATGCTACTCATTGTGGCAGTTATTTTAGTTTAAACAACTTCTGGGTGGTCTCTTCATGTTCAAAAACTTGCCTCCATCTTTTCATGTGTGATTTATACAAATAAGTCTTGAATGGTGGAATTTCTGCCAACCCACAGGACACGTGCTTCTCTAATTCTATACCAAAAAGACAGCCTACTTGATCCACAAATTTGTTTGCTCTTTGTAACTCCTGCCTAGTCAGGAGACAAGAGAACAGGGAACAAAAGTCGACCTGCATTCTACTCTGCTTCCCAATCAAACCACATAGACCAATACTCGAGGCTTCTTTTTGGCACAGAGATTCCAATTTTCAATTCCCGTTGGAGATATCTAGTGTTCTCACCATCACATCATCTGTTAATGTCCACTGCCCATGGGGAATAACTACCCAACACTAAAACACACGGAAAAAAACCCCAAAACCAAAAAAGCAAAACAAACAAAAAAAAACAAAAGAAAAAAAGAAAAAGAAGAAGGATTCTACTTTCCAAACCAATTTCCAGGAATTGCTACTAAAGACAAATGTCAAACACTTTTCCACTTTAATCATTTTCAAAACTTTTAATGAATCTTCTCTTTTAAACAAATAATGCCATTAGCATGGATGCTATGCAAATGAAATGCAGGGCCTGCATTTGTTTGGCTTCCTTGAAATTGTTTCAGAAACCTGATCACATCAAATATTTTTCAGTTTATGCAAAACAGAACCTCTCAATACATTTTTTTGAAGAGTATGTAGTTTTTCATTTGCATGTTGGTCCCAAGTGGTAAATTTACACTTTGAATGTAGGATTAACAAATTTCCATGTCTGAACTGCATTTTGAAACTTAATCAGAAAGAAGTTACTTTCAGATGCCAAGACCCTTAAGAATCTGAAATCGAATGACCTTAAAGGTACCTGGATGCCCGGAGTTTAGCACGCAGATGGCATCTGGGAAACCTGTCTTCCCTTAGCAACGCCATTTTGGTAGCCACCTATTTCATCCAGAGTTCCCTCAAACAGATCTCGGGTCATCTTGGAGAACTCAGGGACGAGAATACACTCTCTGGGGCTAAAAAACCATTCAGATCTGGGATCCGCGGATCTGCCTCTAAAACCCCTTTTCAGGAGCGCCTGGGTGGCTCAGTCGGTTAAGCGTCTGCCTTCAGCTCAGGTCATGATCCCAGGGTCCTGGGATCGAGCCCCGCATCGGGCTCCCTGCTCGGCGGGAAGCCTGCTTCTCCCTCTCCCACTCCCCCTGCTTGTGTTCCCTCTCTCGCTGTGTCTCTGTCTGTCAAATAAGTAAGCAAGATATTAAAAAAAAATAAAGCCCCTTTTCAAACTGCTCTCTCTCAGTCTGGCGAGCAGGCCGGCCCGTGCCACGCTCTCTGTCAGCGAGCAGCGTTAGGGCTTGAGAGAGCGGTGCATGATCACACTCACTGTAGCATCAACTATTTTTTTCTTAATTGTCCTGAGATCCTAGGAAGGAAACAAGCGTCTGTGCTGACAGAGGAGCTCAGCGTGAACTCTCATTTTTCACATGGAGCTAATTAAAAACTGAAATTAGTTAAATATGGAAATGACACTTGCAAGCACTTTAGTAGAATTCTGGCAAAATCCCTCTGGAGTGCTGTGACATTACCTGCTGCTTCGAAACTCCCCAACTGAATTTCACAGTTAAAAGGCTGAGCAAAGGGAAAGTTATTATTGAGATTTCGGATTCAGAATGTGTCTGTAAAACTCCAAATTAAATTTCACGGCTGGCCCTTGAGTGGCTGGCGATACGTAACGCAGGCCAATGGAGTGGGCCGCTAACAATGTCCCTGCAAGCAGGCGCTCCAATTACCCCTCTTTAGGTACGGTACTGTGGGCGGTACACCACGGCCATCAGAAGGCTAAGGGATGTCCTTCTCTTGGAATCTGACTCGAGGCGCTTCACACACACACACACACACACACGCTCCAACCAAGAAAAGAGGCTGGACCCACGCAAGGCTGTATGATGGGCCTGATTGTGAAAACCGAGCAGGTTTCTTAGGGGTAACAAGACACACTTTTTACGGATGAATTCTCTTCCCAGGTTGGCCTATCTATCTATAAATGTGTACGTATATGTGTACACTGGTGCGTATCAATGTGTATGTACATGTATGTTTGTATGTGTCTGCATCTATCTCCTTCTGCACATGTCTATGTCTAATAGGCATTTCACAGTTTTTACTCATAACAGCAATACCCCATCACGAAGAAGGGAGCTCAAGCTTCTGTCTTAGGGGGAAGTGAGAATAAACAGCCTTTCCAAATGGGCAATGGTGAAGAGGAAGCTTCCAGAGTAGGTAGGAACAGCACCTTCCCAGGATGCCACGTCCCCCTTAATAGGCAAAAGCAGTAGCATTTGCTCAAGGGCAAATGATGGTGTTTGTCTACATCTGCATACAATTTAATTAAACCTGCCTACGTGTCTGATGGCCCTGGATCTGTGGCATAGTATTTGGGAAGTCCAGGCCCTCTCCAAACAACTGGAGTGTTGTGACGTTATTGTTTTTCTGACACCCTATCCATTTGCCCTTGAGGCATTCCCTCCCTCTGGGCCCTGGCCACACAACTGAGGCAGGCCAGTGAGAGGAGCCTGTTGGTGCCAAAGCCAGCCCCGCTCCGTGAGTCGGCTGGCGGGGAGCCGTCGGCGGGCTGGGCTGCCAGGAAGAGTTCTCTGGCAGCTCCGGCGCTCATCTTCCCATCACGCTCGGGCTTTGCTAGTCCGAGGCCTGGAAATCATTGCGGCTTACCCAGCTGGATGGGTGGAATGCTGCAGCTGTACCATCAGGCTGGCTTATTTTTATTGAATTTTGAATATCCAATTTCAAAGCAATTCAAATGAATTTGCCCAAGGCCTCGGATCAGCGTGGCTGCTGACACTCTCTGCAGTAGGGTTTCGAAGTTCATATTTCTAAACAAAGGCAAGATTACAGAAGCTTTCCTTGTCAGGACCAGCGCCTCTAAAGCACCCTCTCTACCAACTCTATTAGGTCCCATGCTGACAGCGGGGAAAGCTGTTCAGCTAATCCAGGTCCCTTGCTAGTCAGGCTGTGGTGGGCAAGCAAACTTTCTCCGCTGACGGAAGAAAGAGAGGGGAGTGCGGTGGGGGGTGTCCAATAGGATGCAAAAGGGGCCAGGACACAGAGGTTGGCACGAGCAGGGCTGCTTACAGGGCGCAGGCTGGACAGATAAGATGCGCTCACATATAGCCCTAAGCGGGCCAAGTGGGCAGGGGCGACCCCAAGGTCAAATTGTGTCCCCACGCCCTGCCCTTCAAGATGGCAAATAAAAACAGAAACGCGATCCATGCCCTAAGATGACTGAAGTGAAGCGGGGAGCCCTTCATCTCATGGAGTCTCTCCTCCAGCTCCAAAAATCTGTCTTCCCTCATCCCCACCTCCATTCTAAGCCTGCTACCCCCTTGCCTGGAAGGCACAGCTTTTAAATGCACAAAACAGAACTTAACCCCCGTGGTAGAAGACTGCAGAGTTGTGGAGAAAAACGGGCTTCTTGAGAAAAAGCCCCCTGGGCATCTCCAGGCTGAGGGAGGCTCCACGTTCCAAGCACAACCTGCTCTCATTCCTTTCAGGACGACTTGGGAGACATTTAGGGCTTGGCACTCACTGAAAACTGTTTTTAAGAAGCCTTGGGACAAGACCAATTCAATAACTACTGGTGTTCACAATCTGTCAACTCCTCCCCTCAGGGGTTAAAAAAATAACCAAACAAACCCTGAGAGCAAAGAGCAAATTGGGACTTGAGGACTGGGAGTGACACTACGGCAGCCTTCCCAGGAGCAGGGCGCCCGTCCGCCCTTCCTCAGCAGTGCATCCCAGCTGTCAGCCGCGTGCCTGGCCCTGAGGAGGTACCGACTGAGCATTTGTGGGGTAAGGTTGTCGTCTTAGGTCACCCAGGGTGCAATACAGGTCTTAGAGTCAGAAAGACTCCTAATATGGCCACCATTTAATTGTCCCATAGCATTGGATAAATAACCTCTAGGCTTCCGTTTTCCCAACTGTAAAATGTCTTTAATAATACTACCTGCTACATAGGATTGTTTTAAAGATGAGATGAGACATAATAATAATAAAAAAGAAAATTAAAAAAATAAAGATGAGATGAGAAGGGGCGCCTGGGTGGCTCAGTCAGTTAAGCGTCTGACTTCGGTTCAGGTCATGGTCTCAGGGTCCTGGGATCGAATCCCTGCATGGAACCCCTCCTCAGTCTCCTGGATCCGTGGAGAGTCTGCCCCTCCCCCTCCCCCTGCTCAGGCTTTCTGTCTCTCTCTCTCACATAAATAAATAAAATCTTTAAAAAAAAAAAAGAGAGATGAGAAAATGAACAGAAAAAGCCTGCTATCATTTTGAAGGGGTTGATGTCAAGCCCTTCCTTGCCATGGTTCCTACTGGATAAGTCACAAATCTTTGTACCCGATAATGTATGTTCCCTTTGCCTCCTGCTATGGAGTCTGCCTTTTAAACAGGAAAAAAAAAATTCAAATATGTAGGAGAACCTCTGTTTTTGAAAAATTTTGTAGTCCTTCAAAAGAGATTATTTTGTCTACTCAGTGCAGTATCTCTTGTGAACCTCAAGTGTACACTGTAAATGAAGGAGCCGTGATTTTCCTTTAAGGACTAGTTCTATAGACTCAGATACAGAGTAAGGACATAGAAACCAAAGTGTAAAATAAATAGCACCAGGATAAAGCAAAAACCCTAAAGATTGAAGTAAAGGAAGGTTGCAGATGTCAAGAACCCAGTGGCTGGAGGGGGCTGGGTAGATGCTTCCAGAGACCAGAGGTAAGAACAGATACCCACAGGTCACACCCCTTTAGTGTACAGCCCAGCCAGTTTTTAAATCATTTGCTCCTTTGGGCAAACAGTGCTGCTGGTTAGTTATCCAGTAGATGTTTTTAATTACAAGCTGAAAAAGTCATTCCATAGCCCTGAAACCGGTGCCCTCATGCCTAAGAAGTGCTTTTTAATATTTATACATCTAAAGAGGGTTTGCCCTTCCAGACATAGAAAATCATTAGGAAGCCTTCTCAGGAGGATATAACTTTGGTCAAGGTCATGCACAAATCTAAACTTCAGATTTCTGCCAACGCTTACCAGTAGGTGCCACTTTTGTGCCACAAACCATTTCGAGTCCGCTTTTGACTTTATTTCTAGGTTATCAATTTTTAAATAGAGGAAAGGAACAAAAATATGCTTGTGAGACAATTCTGAGCATATAAAAGTTGAAGAAACTTTTCTGTTTTTCCTCGTTACTTGGCATATCTATTTAATGGAGCTTTTTTGATTTTACTTTCTTCTTCCAGCACAGCAGATGAATGGGCGAACCAAGGAAACTGCACTCAAAGAAATGTCTTGTAACGGTTCTAACTTTGGTTTGGCATGTCACCTCTGTAACGATATCAGGGAGAGGAAATATTCCGTCAAAGCTGTGAGCATGGAAGGAAACAGCCTGGATGGTGTCCAAAGACACACAGTATCTTAGCAACTTCTGAAGTTCAGAAAAGCCAACATTTCAGTTCGGGAAGCCGGCTGGTAGAAGCTCCATCCTACCCAACCACCAATCACTGAAAGACACACCTTAAGGTGGAAATGGCCATCATTTTCAGGATCTGCTACCCAAGCTGCCAAAATCGAGTGGTTTGTAGAGGGCAGACGACCCTCTCTTGTCAAGAAAACAAAACGAAACCCTGCTGCCAAAAACATATGAAAACTATGATAACCAGGTAAGGTCAAACATACCATGATTGAAAAATGCCTTGTAGGAGCATATTGCTGCCCCCCCCAACCCCCCGCCAACTCTGCAAAAGCATAAAACTAGCACCCATAAGAAGAAAAACGAGAGCAGGAATGAGGCACCTTCTATTCTAAGAACTTCCCTCTAAGAATGGGGTTTGTGCCTTTGTCTCGTGAATGGAGGGCTTTTTAAGAATCCTTCTTTCTCACTTATCTCTGGAGAATGAGAGACTCCAAACACCCGTTAAAGATGTCTTGGGTATCACCTTATAACCCCCAGCCCTGTCTTTTGTAGCTAAGTGGTGAGTGTGTATTTGTGTGGGGCAAGGTCTAAATCAACTTATCCTACCTCTATCCTCGACACTATCCCCCAAATCTGATACTGAATGTTAATCCTAACAATCTAATCCCTGACGACTCTCAACCCTGCCCAGCGTGGATCCTAACCCTCAGATGACCCAGTATGTAATTGTTGCAAAAGCAGAAATCCCTACCCCTTTCTATATAAAGCCCAGCTCAGATCATCTGTACCTGGACTGTTCCTTACTCTTAGGCAATCAGATCACCAGGTAGGTGAAATGTGTCCTTTCCAGTGAAAAGGAGGAGTGGGGGCTTGTTAAGCCTTTTCTTTCCCCTCACACCTATTATCCTTAAAAGATCATTCAGTGACAAAACGGGAAATTTTGTTAAGTCTAATTCTACTGTCTCCTAACTTTTCCATGACACGTGTGAAAATAACTTAGGAAGCACATTCTTTGTCACAGAACCTCCAGCATCATCCAGTCCAGCAGACATGCACTGATGTAACAGAGGTGACTGATCAGGCTTCGTTATGAATTATATTATAGGAACAGGAAAACTTCTCGTAGCTCTCCCACTTCCCGAGGTTGGTCTCAAGTGACTGTCCAGGACAGAGCAAAATTCTCACCAATTTCATGGAGTCATGCCTGGTGTCTCCAACCTCTTCCCACCCGATTCAGTCAGTGACCAAACCTGGACATCCAACCTCCAAAATGTCTCTCTCATAACTGCTCTCTTCTTGGGCTGCCCTGCTTCTGCCCTTGTTCGGTCCACATTCTCTGCTTCCTGGGCTTTGAAACAGCCTCCTCAGTTCTCGCTGCCTCTGGTCTTGACCCGCCCCCTTCAGGCTGCACAGGGCTGCCAGAATGCCCTGGGCTCCCCTTACTCAGAATTCTCAGCAGGTTGCACATCACGTCGGAATCAAATCCAAACATACATTTGTATGGCGGGAAAGGCTCTTTGTCATCTGTCTCTTCTTTCAGTTCCATCTCCATTAATACCTCAGCTTCCTGTATATTTTTGGTTCAGTGTTAATGATATGTGGTTCCCTACAACATCATATTTCCTGGGCTTTAAACACTGTGTTCTTTATTCCTGAAATGTACTTCTCCCCCCTTGTCCTTCCACCAAACTCCTAGGTACACTTCCAGGTAGAAGTTAAATGGCACCTCCTCTCTGAAGTATACCCTGATAGCTTCAGATAAAGTCCTCCTTTTTCTCTCCCCACTCACTTCATACAGAGCACAGTAGGGTCCCCTTAGTGTTGTGTATAAGTGATTGTCTGCACCTCTGTTTTTCCTCTTTGTGTGATGAAGATCTGCTGGTGGGCAGGGACCTTGGTTACCCATCTCTGCTTTGCTGGGGTCTTGGCACTTCGAGAGAAGGAAGGATTCAGGAAACATTTGCTGCTCGAATTGATAAAGGACAGAGTCAGTTCTCAGAAGGTACCCTAGAATCCACTCAAGCTTGAGATTGGGGTTTAAAATTAAAATACTCAGGTGGGGGTTCTCTCACCTAAAAAGCCCTCAGCTGCCAGACTAGCTCTATATTCACAACTCAGTTGCTTCCTCCTCTCTCCTCCCCACTGTCCAATTCCTTTCTGGGACTTCTGGGGCAAGGATACAAATAAAACTGCCCTCCTCCTCCAAGGGTGAGAAAGTCCCTATCTGCAGTTACTCCAGTGATCAGGGACCCAGAGTTGTCATCAATGGAAGAGACCCAAGAACACAGGGCAATCTGATCCTTTTCTCCTCCAGGCTCTGTTTTCCTGGAAACACTTATTTTTTTTATGAAAAAAAGAAAGAGGAAAAGAAGCTCACAAGACCATGTTAAAGCAAATGCTTAGAAAATATTTTTGAAACATTTGGAAGTAATTTCTATTCACAAATTATCTCCATTCACAAAATGAAAAGGCAAATTATGTGAGCTGGATAAATTGAGAAAGAGAAGAAATCAGACTTAATGCTGGGAGCAGAAGAGGAATAGGAAGGAAGAAAAAGAGAGAAAGACTAGTAATTCTTGCATTTCTATAGTAAGTAGAATTTTAAAAACACTGAACATGTATTACTTCCTGTGAATGTTACAACCAATTCCAAGATGCTGGTAGGCAGTTAATTTTTCCATAAGGCAAAAGAGAAAGTTGAAGCTAAATAAAGATAAGTCTTCCATCACCCATCGTTGCGAGAGTTGGGGCTAGCAAGTGAGAGGTATGGAGGAAGAGGGAGAGGTGAGAAAGAACACGATGGAAAGATGGAGAAGGAGTGAAGAAAGCTAAGATGTCCAGAAGAAAGTGACAGGAGGGGCCTAAAGATTCACCAACAATGAATGGCAAAAATGGCATGAAAAACTTTGAAGCCATCCTCTGCTTTGTGCTGTTGAGATACGAAGCCTCTTACTCAAATACCCCGTAACTGAAAAAAATAGAGAAATTATTGAGCCAGTGGAGCCTCTTGATTCTTAGGAAGGTGAACCCACGGATGGTTCAGAGGCTCCAACCCTGGGCTGAGTGCTTCTGACCATCCTGATGGGCATCCTGCTTTCCTTGTGATAACATCTTTCTCTAATCAATAAAAATTAAATAGCTACACATTATTCAAAATCAATTTGCTCATCACATGCTGTAAGAGATCCACCAGTCACAGGTGGAGTGGGAAAAGTTCAGAATACAAACAATGCCAAGTAAACGAGCAGAGAACTTTGGTAGAACTCAGACCACTCCTCACTGGCTCACCACAACCTGCCCAATGCAAACAGGTTGGCTAATTGAAAAATGATGCTCCTTTTCCTATTACAGGCCAGCACACTCTACAGCTGTCCTCTATTTAGTCTTAATGAAAATTCGGCAGGAATGGGCATTATTATCCTTGTCTTAGAATGATAATCCGAAGCTGAGGGGATTTAAATAATATCCAAATTTGAATCCAGGCCTGAACAGATCCAAATTCACATTCTTTCCACCTCAGTCCCCTGTTTCTAAAACTGATCATGAATTGTCTCCACCTCATTTCCTTTAGGGGCCCCTATAGCTGGGTCAGGACAAAGTGAGTGAAGAAATCCTGAGGGCAGGAGAAGCAGCTACTAAATGTTCAATGCAGGTATAAGGAGCATAAGCAAGGTGCCTGCCAGAAGGAGCCCCAGGCAATGTTGGGTACCATCCTGGGCTGGCTCGGCCTGGTGACCCTATGAGGTGTGCTCTAATCCCTTCTAACAATTACTGAGCACCTGCTTTATACCAACCACTGCACCAAAAGCTGGGCATGCAACATCTGATTTAATCTTTGCAGCTACTCTAGGAGGTGAGTGCTTTTATTATCATTATTTTACAGATAACAAAACTTATCTCGGAGAGGTTAAGTAACTGGCTCAAAGTCGTATGGGTGGTAACTGGAAGAGTGGGGACTCCTGCCCTATTCTCTCTGATTCCAGAGCATGCTGCTAGCCACTAAGCATATTGCTTTCTTCATCTCCCACTGAGAAGACACTAGGGGAAAGCTCTCAAGTTTAAGAGGCAGTGAACATGGTTCTGGAGTGTCAGCTCCACCGGATCTAAGTTAACCTGGGAACTGGAATTCAGGAGGTCTGACTTGGAAGACACTCCTGCCCATCATTGATTGTATTTCTTTAAGCAACTTATTTGATTTGCACCTCAGTTTCTGCATCTGTAAAGTGGGAATAAAATGAAGATAATGCATGTTCTTTGAAATATTGCAAAAACTCACTATAGAGCTGCTGCTACACTTGGGAGGAAAAGTACATACTAAGGTTAGTAAGTCAGATAAAATAATGGATTGCAGAAATTTAGAGGCTGAGGTACATTGAGGATGACCCATGCCCAGTGAGCATGTGGTTAAGTACATGGATGCTTTGCTGAGGCAACTCCTGGCTGTGGGACCCCGGGCAGGTCACTTCACATCTCTGAGCCTCAGCTTCTTATCTGTGAAATGGACATAAAAACAGTACGACCCCACAGGTTTGTTGTGAAGATGAAATGAGATGATGTAGGCAAAGCCCAGTGACCTGCGCATAGTAAGTGCTACATAAATGCTCGGATTATTTTGTTGGGAAAACTGAGGCCTAGGAAGGGAAATGCATGTCCGTGGTTGCACTGCGAGTTAACGGTAGAGGAAGGAACAGAACACAGGCCTCTTGGTTCATGCTACTTCTCCTCAACTGTGTAACCTTGGACATAAAATTTCTAAGGCTTAGTTTTACCATCTGTTAAGTGGGGACAATTCTTCTCACCTCTACCGATAAGGATGTGGAGGGGAATTAAATGAGCTATTCAAGTAAAGCCCTCAACCTGAAGCATCTTTAGTGCTCACTAAATGTTAGCTGCTATAGCTTTTCCTTCCATTTGGATTTGAAAGAGATTTTATCCTCAGGAATAAGAATGAGAAGATTCTTTTTCTCAGGGTTGTTTGCTGAGTCAGAGAATGAGTGGGAAACACCCCCCACAGAAGAGAAGCAAGTGTGGAGTGGACAAAGCCCAAACTAAGGGAAGCCACCCAGCAGAAGTCACTTCCATTAATCTCATCTCCCAAACTAAACTGACTTCTCCTTGAGGCACAGCACGTCGAATAAGTGCCTTAGTCCTCTATGTGGGATTTTTTCCCTTTCTGGTTCTTCTAGAAGCTTCTATCAGCTCAAGTCAGAAGTACTGCATTCCAGCTTTCTTCGGCAGTGCGGAATGTCACTGTATTTGGAAACTGACTGCCTGGGTACCAGCTGCACCGTTGTCATTGACTAGCTGTGTGCTTTGGACAAGTCCTTTCCCTGAGCCTCCGTTTGTGGTTGTAAAATGAGGACAATAATGTCTGTCCACCACATGAAATCATGAGGTGCCACACAAACATAAAACATTACTTGCTTTTCACTATCATTTCCCCCGCACTGTCTGCCTCTAGTCTGGAGGAAATGAGAAACCGGTGTGATTGCCTTTAAAGAGCCAAATTTCCCTCCAAGTCCCCAGTACTTTATTTAAGAGGGAGCAGCCTTCTCTTCCACGTGTGGTCCTGTTTCAGAAGGAGGATGTCAGCAAAGCACTGGACAACTGTAAGTGGCTACTAAGGCTGTTTCATGGCAAGAGGGATCCGTTACGGGGCTGTTTAGCCAAAGCAATGAGTGTAAAGCAGGGAGACGCTGCACCAGACCATACAGATCAATGCCAGGTGCCCGATGGCTGGTAAGGGTCAGAAGGACGGTGTGAAAGCAGCGCTTGACTGTCAATAGCTCCATTTCCTCTTCCTCCCTCAGACCCCCCCGGGGGGTGCCAGAGCAGAACCACCGGCACCCATGAGACTGGGCAGGACCCCAGCCCCTTGGCCCCTGTTTTTGCCTCAAAGGTGTCACATTTGGGTTTCTGTATGTCATCTGCCTTCAGTATGGGAATTGCTCCTCTAAGGGCGATTTCATCTTCAGTGAACTTTTGAGGAAGGATGAAGTACTTTGCGCACATGGTTCTGCGTTTGAATAAGAGGAAACCATCATGCCCAATGCAGAATGAAGTGTTTCGTGTTTCTAGGGCAGCAAAGAAAGCTTCTGAGAAAAACAACAACAACTACAAAAAACCAAAAAAAACACTTTTTTTTTTTTTTTCAGCTTTAGGGGAAATCAACTTGTCTACCCTTATTAGCACTGATGAGCAGGAAACATGTAGTACCAGGGATGTAAATGACTGTGAAGTCCGTGTGGTTGATGGTTAAATGTGAGGAGACAGGAATAATGCTGGCACTCACCTCATGTGGTAGTGGTATGATTAAATGAGAAAATCCCTATATGGACTATTTAGCATATAGTAAATGCTCAAAAATACCACCTGGCATCATTACTAGGAAGATCTGTAAAGGATTCTGAGAAATCCGGTGTTATATAGGTTGAGTTGTCCCCCCACAACAGAAGATGTTGAAGGCCTCAATGCCAGGATCTGTGAATGTGGCCTTATTTGGAAGCAGTTTCCTTTGTCAACGATCAAGTACAATGAGCTCATTGGGCGGGGGGGGGGGGGGGGGGGGGGGGGGGCGGCTAACCCAATACCTGACTGGTGTCCTTAAGAAAAAGGAAAATTTGGGCACAGAGGTGGACATACACACGGACACAGTGTTGTGTGAGGACTGCAGTTTTTCTCCCGCAGCCGAGGAGCTGCCGGAAGCGGGGAGAGAGGCCTGGGACAGACCAGGCTCAGACCCGCATGGCTCAGCTGACTCGTTACTCGTTGACTTCTAGGCTCCAGAAGGTGAGATAAGAAACTTTTGTCACAAACCATTCATTTAGCAGCACTTTGTTATGGCAGTTCCAGCAAACGAAGACATGCTCTTTCAGAGTGCTGCAGTGGACAAATATCTAAAAGAGATTTCTTAGAAGTAGCTGTTTTATCTATTTTCAGAAATGTAGAAACCCAAGTGTAAAAATCACTATAAAAGGACACTGTTGGATTTTGGATTTATCAGACAATTCCAACCTTCTTTTCTTCTCCCTTGTTTCCAAGGAGTCTAGAGAGGCTTCCCTGGCTTCCTTTGAAGCAAAGGACAGCCATGTGACACAATTCTGACTAATAAGATACAAGTAAAATCCTCTTGGTGTGTGTGTGTGGGGGGGAGGGAGGGGGTAATTTAGGCTTTTCTAGATAAAATGGACAGAGATCTTGAATATTTCACCCTTCTTCCCCCCCCCCCGAAGATGGATGTGATGCCTGGAGCTGCAACAGCCATCTCGTCACAATGAGGCAGCAAAACCAAGGGAAAAAAACTTAAAATGCTGGGAGGGGCAAGGCGGAGAAATAGGAAGAGTTCATGTCCTGGATGGCAACACTGAGCAGCATAAATGGTGCCAGTTTCTGCCAACCTTGGATATCTAGCTAGCTATGTAAGGAAAATAGCTATGTAAGCCACTGTTTGGATTCTTATGGTTGTCAGTTATGATAACTTGTAGCTGAATGCCTCCCCTAACTGAAGCGCGATCTTGACTGGCCGTCCTGAGCAGGACTTTGAGCTTTCCTTCTGACTTTCAGTTTTAAAGTGCATTTCATTCATTTCTTACTTCTTTCTGCCTGTCCTCTCTTCCCCATGAGCCCCGAAGTAGAGAACTTGTTAGGGAATGTGTCATCTTCCTGCTGTCAGGACAAGGCTAAGGTGCAGCTGGCCAGTGTTTGCATGACCAGAGGGACTCTGTTCGCTCTTCTCTTGGGAGCACTGTCATTAAGAGTAGTTGCAAGGACTTCTGGGGGTTGGAGATACATGAAGTCAAAGTCACTAGGCACATGATTATAAGTTGATGGCAGTAAACATATGGGTGAGGACACAGACTTGGAAGTTAAATGGACCTGTGTTTAAATTCCACATCTCAACTACTGACCAGTGTGTGACTGTGGGCAAGTTATTCAACCTCTCTGAATCTCCTTCCTTAATTATAAATAGAAAAGTCAGGTCATTGGGAAGATTAGATCAGACCTTGAATGTGAGGTTCCTAGATACCGTAGGTCCTTAAGAAATGGCTGACTTCATTGTCTTTTGGGAAAGGTCTACATTCAGGGGTACTTGTCGTTACACCTCTTCAAGTGAATCCTCTCTTCAGAGCACACATCTCACCAGTTCAGTCACATAACTTCTCAGAACTTAGCACCACAGCTTGCCTGCATGAAGGGGATTGAGGACTTTGAGCATGAAAAAACAGCACCAAGAGGAATAAGCAACACAGAGCCAAAGCTGACCTACTGGGGGGCAGTAAATAGGTCTGAGATCTCATTTTAATTTTGGTGGTAAAAGGAGAAAAAAAATACACCTAAAGACGTGATTATAAGTCAAGGAGAGCAAGATTTCTCAAACTTGGCACTATTGACATTTTGGGTTGGATGATTCTTTGTTGTGGGGGGCTGTGCTATATACATTTAGCAACATCTCTGGCCCCCTACCCACTAGCTTCCAGTAGTGCCCATAGTGTCCCCCAGTTGTGACAACCAAAAATGTCTCTAGACATTGTCAACTGTTCCGAGGGGTGGAGTGGGGGTGTGCTGAGTCAGAGCAAAGGGCAATAGAGTGCTGATGTACAAAAGGGTCTCTCTGGGGGAATGTTACTGGTGTCGATAAGCAAGTGGTCCCCAATGCACTGTAACCCTGCATAATGTAAAAAATAGCAAAGGAAGAAAGGAAAGAATTTTGCACATCTCTGAGCCCTGACCACCTCATTAATGAGCAAAAGTCCAGGCGACTGGTTATTACTCCATCGAGACTGCAGAACAAGGAGTGATAATATTTGGACTATTTCATCAATCTGTGCCAAGGACCTCTTCAAATCAAGTCAGCTTAATGGGTAAAATATTTGATATTCTGTAAAAAGACCTAGCGGGTTCCAATCCATCCTTTTCACACAAAGCGCTATTACAGCAAAAAAGGATCACAGGGAGAACAGTTATGAAAAGGAAGTGGAGCCCAAGAAGGAGCCTCATCCCTGTTTTCTAGACACACCCCCGACTTGAATACAGAAGGGCATCCCTCCTGTTACACGGGCAGCATTTGCAAAGCCCTCGGCTCATCTCACACACCCAGACTATAAAAGATCTGCTAATTGGTGTAGCTGCAGAATAGGATCATTTGCATTTTACTTTCGTTCTCCACTACTCCCAGTGATTTTTAGAGGGTTCTTCCCCATGAACATCCCTCCTTATCCTTCATCATTTACTTATAAAAACACAGTCTTAGAGACAGTTGCTACCCATTTACACTTCTCTCAGGACCTTTTTGGGAGCCCTTGGTCTTGAGATTGTAAAACACCATTGTAAAAGACTCTGTTGTATGTACCACGAAGCACTGAAGAGGGCAAAACTTGGAAGAAAGGCTGTTCTGCATGAAAATATTCATACACATTATTTCATTATACACTTGAGAAATGACAAGTTGGTTTGCAAGAATAGTGTAAGATGTTCTCTTACAATTTTACCCATGGTTAAGAGCCTGTTCACTCTGTTCCAAACTCCACTTTAAACTTCTCCTGGATGTCTTACAACTCTTAACCAATCTCTGAGTCCTAAGAGCAGGTTCCTTTCTCTTTTAAAGAGGCTTTCAGAGTGTCACCAGCTACAGGAATGCTATCAGACAATAATGTCATATGATCTTGTGATTATTCTAACTGGCTGATAAGTCGACTAAATTTAAGTGCCATTTAAAGTAACTCTCCACATTTATGATTGAGCTATGGACATGTTGGGGATGCACCCCACAACTAATCATCACACAAGCATTATATCCGACCCCCCATCTCCCTCCCTGGGGAGGGTGCAGGAGGACTCCAAGGGCTTCAGGGGTGGGCTCATGAGAGCATCATGGTATTGCCTCTCGTGGGGTGACGTGGAGAAGGCAGAGATCTGACACCTGTCCTAACCCAGCCGAGCTTGGAAAACGGTTGCTGATTTAGGAGTCCCTAAAGACCAGCACCATGGCTTGGGGTCAAAAACTGGACAAGAATGGGATGTCCAGCCTTGTGCCTGAGCCTTACCTCCCGCTCCCTTGCAGCAGAAAGGAGACCAGAAGAGGTGAGAAATAGGAGAGGGAGAAAAAGAAAGCACAGAGACATAATTATCTACTAAATTGAAGCTCATCCACACAGTCAATCCAGATAACGCCTCTGGGGCCTAAATTCTCTTGGTTAGTGTGGAAGCTAACTCTAAAATTCCCCAGGTAAGCACACTGTTTTATGCTGTACTCTGGGCACCTAGCGTCTAAGAGCGTATTTCATGCACTTCAGCCAAATGTTAAAGCATAGAAAATAAATGGAGACTTTGGCATGGTGCAGAGGGAGGGCAGGGGGGAGGAGGGCGCAGGCGCGTTCCCTGATGTCTGGCCCTCTCTGCCTGGATCCATAAACCCACAGCCGACTTCATCCATCTGACCCTTCAGCCTGGGTACAGTGAGGCAGCCTCATTTGCAGAGACACAGGCAACTGCATTAGAGTTGAAACCTGCTCATACCGTGAATATGCAGCAGATTTATCATAATTTCAAACCTGCCACTAACCAGCTGATCAAAAGGCAACTTTCTTCTTTGAAGATTTTCATTTGTAAGCTTCACTGCCCCAAATCAAAAAGGGCAATGGTACAGACTCCCGGGACCACATTCTGCGTTTGTTAGGCAAGGACCTTCAAGTCCTGGAGCGTGTTTTCTATTTATAAGTGGGTATGCTGAGTTTCAACGTATATCCTGATGCCTCTTTTTGGTTCACGAAATTTGCACTATGTATGAGCACTGTTATGGAGGCATTTCGCTAGCCTTTTAGAGTTCAGTTTTAACCCAGTTCTGCTCTCCTTTTTCTCCACAGACTTTCATACAAAATCCAGAGTGAATGCCTCAGAAGGGGTCTTGATGGGGTTTTATTGGATCAAAGGGCCCTCTAATAATAAAGAAACCGCACAGAGATTTACTGAGTGCATTAAAAAAAGAATGGCTTCTTGCCAGGGCTGGTAGAATTACACGCCAATAAAAAAATGTTTGGGCCAAACATGCTTTTAGAAAAGTGTGTAGTGATTTAAAGATGGCGGGTTAATTTTTAATTTTTCAGTTCACCATTCTTGACACTACTCCTCTAGAGATCCGGGTTAGAAACCTGAAGGACATATCAGATACTTCTGTTTTCTTCATCTCCACAGTCAACACAATACAGATCATATCACAAATCTGCCTTTTCTTCTTTGGAAGGAGTCTCTCACAGATTCACTCTGTTTCTCTGTTTCCATGGCTCCCCTTCTAATCTAGGCCCTCACCAATTCAAATACCCACTGATTATGGTCAGAGCCTTTGGATAAGGGTCAGAGCCCTGTCTTCTGTCCCATTTCCCAGTCTATCCTGAATCCTCAATCAATTAGCAAATAAATATTTATGGAGCATCTGCTAGGTAACTGACACGATAGCATGTCATAATTTTATGTTACATTCCTGCTTATGAACTTTAAGTACCTCCCTATAGCCAAACTAATCAAGTTAAATCTTCTGCCAGACTTCCAGGCCATCCATCACCTGGTCCTGCTCTACCTTACCTCCTATTTTCCACCACTCTTCACTAGGCAGCCCTCTCCTCACCGGCTGAGTCCCTCAACTCCCCTGCACCATATCCTGTTAATTCTGGCCTCTCCCCTACCCTGCTGCCTATGCTTCTCAACCCATTCCCACTTCCATTTCTCTGCATCCTTCCAGGGCTGGGTGGGCCTGGAACTGCATCCACCCAGTCATCCTCAACTCCTCCAGTCCTTTGGAGTTTCTCCCTTCTCTGAACTTCAATAGCCTAATTCCTAAATTGCACCTTAGCGTCTGTGTATCTTTTCTTTTGGATGAATGCACAGACAGCACGAGTATTAATAGATACCAATATCTGCTTTAAATGTCACATAGGAAGACTATGATAAAGGTACGGTCATCATTATAACTGTTATCAATCATTTCTTATAGTTGAGAAAAATGAGGCTGAGGGCATTAAATTGACTTTCTCCAAAGCACGCAGTTACTAAGGGCTGAGATGGCCACCTAGCCAAACTAAATCCAGGGCTTTCTTCACGGGACTTCTCCAACGCCCAGCTGGCCCCTACAGTGAGGAACCACTACACCCAGAATTCAGGTTCCCCGATCCAGGCAAACAATGATGTTGGAAGTATGAAGTTTCAATGAGTCATTATTCAGGTCAAGAAGGAACAGAGGCTGGGAATTCTGTGTCGATAGCACGTGCCAAAGAAAACCTATTTCAAATTGAAATCAACTCTCCTCATCATGGGTGCCCTTCTACACCCAAGCCCCCAAACCTTCCTCAAACTCCTCCTGAAACTCATCTCCCAAGACCCCATAGTTTCCTTGGCTGCAAAGGGGCAGGGTGGGCCCAGTTCAGTTTCCTGACACCCACATCTCAGTCCTGAAAAGAAGGGAGGCCAGAGTGTGCCTGGGCTGACTTTGAGTTCCTATATTAGGAAAGCCTCAAAGGAATAGCTGAGTTTGCTTGAAATTAAACAATAAAACTTTGTACGATCTTCAAAGTGAAGGATACTCGTGCGTGTTGGTGTGCATACATGGGTCAAAATAAGATAGCAACCACCAGCACCCCAAACCACGCCGACTTCTCCATCCCTGGCTTCCTTGCAGATTTGAGCAGGCACCCAGGTGGAACCTGACTCCAATTGCAGCTCATTAGCGCAGACGAATAGAAGTTTAAGGGAAAGTGTGTAGTAAACAATGCTAATCCTGACTTAAGTGGGAGAAAGTGACCTTTCTCCCTTCCCTAAAACAAATCGCTGTCTCAGGCTGTGTGGGCTCGCTTTACTATTACCCGTTAATACGTCTGCAGGCAGAAGATGCAGCTGTGGCCCCGAGAACAGGCTCCACAGTCAGGCTGAACATAATCCCTCATGTAATGAAAAACCTATTTCTATTTCTGAGGCCTCACTACTCTTCACACTGAAGAGCCTTGTGCCTGTCACACATTTATTGAAGCTTATTACTCATCTAGGCAGCGGGGCCCAGTTAGTATTTGGAATTATATTTTAAATCACAATTTTTCTATTATTTATTTTAGGATTCCAAGGCTGCGGCAAAAGCATGTCAGTGTTACTCCTGATGCGCTTTCAAAAGGCATTAAAGCCCCAAATCAAAATTCTTTTCAATGCGGGGAACCTTTCTGCATATGTGGCAAGCCTTCAGTCAAGCCACCAGGGTCCCCCCCCCCCCCCCCCCCGGTCACCCTGGTGGGCTAGAACCTTGGGACTCTGCCATGAGCACGTGGCTCAGGGTGGAGATTTTAAGTCCCTCCCCATCCGGCATCCGAGTCATCTTTCCCCGGGCCACTGGCTTTACTCCCTCCTCTCACACCATGTTCTTTTCTTTGGCTTTCGAAGATAAATGGATAGAGTCTCTGAGGATGCTGGGGACAGGAGTGTGAAGAGATGGGCTAAAACTGTAGCCTCATCATCCAGTGGAAAAATAAGAACTGGCTTAATCAAAGTCAGAGGATTTTCTGAGCTGCCCACGAAGTCTGAGCTTCTGTTTCTTCACTAGGCCAAAGGTGAACACGTGGTTCCTTCTGGTTCTGCAGAAGCCAGTGGAAAGTGTAACTGTCTCTCACCATTCATTGGGCCCCCTTCTCCTTTTATACACCCAGGAAAAAAAACACACACCATACATGCTACAGTTACTGAAAGGAATGCCTTCCCGTATTTTTGTCCCTGTGCACGCTTGCTTTTTCTCGTGATACTTGTTTCCCCCTTGGCATCAATGAAGGTTATTTGCCATTAGGGTCTGCACCCTCCTTGGCCTATCACACAAATGAAAATCAGCCAAAATGTGACAGCATTTGCACAATGTAAAGAATCTTCTCTATTGTTTTGCAATGCACACCAAATCACTTTTCATATCTGGAGTCCTTCTCTATGTTTCCACCGAAAGAGATGTCGGACTAGCCCTGCAAAGAAAACCCCTGCTGTCCATTTGACCTGGTAACTGGGTTGTGAAGGGTGCAGCCGCAAGCCCAGAGCCAACTGGGGCCACTCTGGGTATCTTCCCCATGAGCCAGATCTTTGGGTGTGTTCTGTCAGTTTGTCTCGTGCTATTGCGGGAAACAGAGGCACAGGAAAGTTTTTGGTCAGGGTGAGGCAGCAGTAAGTAGTGTGTGATCAAGAAAGAATGACAGAGGGCGTGGGCAAATTAGCCAAGGTACTCAGACACGCAGTTATGAGAAGAGTTCAGGCTTGGCTTCCGTGTGATCTCTCCCTCTCTCTCTTTTTTCCCCTTCATGTTTTGACAGCCTTCTCCCTGGGTGGGGTGCACAACAGCTTGTTTAATAAACCCCTTAGTCATGCGAACGTGACAGACAATTGTTTTTCTTCCTTCAGGACAAATTTAGTCACCAATACTTCAGTCGGGTCCACTCTCCAATTTGCCTCTGACATTAAAACAAGCCATTGGTATTTCACTACAATACAGAGAGCACTGCTGGGTCAGCTGACCTTTCCAAAGGCTTAATTCCTGTCAGTTTTGAAGAGAAGAATAAAATACCATGCAATCGGCATCCACATCCCCACAAAAGAAATAGAGATATTTTCTCCCAGACAGGGCCAAGACCACGAGCCCTTGGGGACACTTTTGCCCTGACCACCCCCACCTAAAGAGCCAAGGCGGAGAGGTGGGGGCCAGGGGGACAAGAAGTGGGATAAAGTTGCCATCCGCACACTAGTACACTTTTAAAAGTCTAACATTAAATGAACTGTAATGTATGTATATTCCTTTTAAAAAATTAAACCTGACAGAGCAGGATAAATCTGGACTTGCTCTAAGGATACTGAATGGTAGACCATATAGGAGAGGGGATAGAAGGGGAAGAAGCAGCAACGTCCACATCTGTGTGGATGCAAACAAGCACTGTGTAAGATTAAACCTTTGGAAGCAGGGTTGGAAGCTGGTTTCCTTCAAGTCAGACCAAATGTACCCATCAAAACGTTTCATTAAAATGTACACATATTGGGGTGCCTGGGTGGCTCAGTCGGTTCAGCGTCTGCCTTCGGCTCAGGTCATGATCCCGGCATCCTGGGATCGAGTCCCACATCAGGCTCCCTGCTCCGTGGGGAGCCTGCTTCTCCCTCTCCTGCTCCCCGTTTGTGTGTGCTCTCTCTCTCTGCCAAATAAATAAATAAGATCTTTTAAAAAAAAGTGTTTAAAAAAAAAGTACACATATTGAAGACTTTTCCTGACCAGAACATTTGGGGCAGGATCTGTGGGAGCATCACTCACACACATGCTAAATAGGGGGGCTGACCTCCTGTCCCTTCTCTTTCCCTGCCCCACTCCCCTGCCCAACCCCTCTGACCGCCCCCCCCCACCTCCAGACGTGGGTGAGTAGTAAGTTGCTATCAGCGTGGGCAAACCCATGTCCTATCTGAGACCAAGACATGCCCAATTAGGAATTAGGAAACCTTTCCAAATGTTAGAAGTTCGTAAGTCCATTGAATTTGGTTGGGAGTTAAAACTGTTAGGTCGTCTCAGATATTCCTACTGGGCCTTCTTTTACACCATAAAGACAGGAAAATAAGGCAGAGAAAGGATGTAGTATAAAATAATTCTCTTCCCTCATGTCCATTTCTGATCAAGAGGGAATAGAAGACTTTCGTGAATGCCCTCAATTGATTAAAAAACAAATATACTTGCTTCCTGGCTTCAAGGGTCATTCTAAAGACAACACATCTGAAGACAAAGGTGATTTTTCCAAGCCTAACTTTCAATGCTCCCCTGGGAGCCAAAAGGCATATTCATTCTTTCCTTCTATTATATCATTTGTAGTAGCAAAGACTATAGTGGAATTACATGAGTATCAATTAGACCCAACAGGAGATAAACCAACCTTAGTGAGAAATGATTTTGTAGGAGGTGATTTTCATGCCCCCCCTCCCCAAGATACACTGTATTTGAAATATAGATGGATGTTCAACATTAGACACATTACTCTCATCTATTAGGCAAGGGCCTGCTGTGTCTATAAATTCAATTTCCTTTATCATGGTGGCTTTCTGGTTTATTTGGATAAATGTTGAGCTGTCCACTGTTATTTATCTAAGTAGTTCATGAGGGAACCGAAAGTTTAATGATGTAAGATGAGGGGGTGAAACAGCACCTCCAAGCAATTCTCAAGGATTGCTTTTCATCTCATTACCTTGGTTGGATTTATTGGCTCAAGAAATCATGCAGAAGATCATGTGTCATTTGATGTGCTGGGTGTCACTTTCCCCCCATTCTGGTGTCTTCTAATTGTTCCATGTTTTATCCTGCTTAGCGGATGGCATCTCATAGCTGGCATTGCTCATGAGCATTTCTAATTACTCTGTTCACAGCTTCTGATGCCTATCCCTTTACTTTTTGTCTTAACTTCAACCCATTCTTTTTGGTATATATTCTTTTTTTTTTTTTTTTTTGGCTCTTCACTGCTGTGTTCCTTAGAAGTATAAGCTAATCACAGGCAAGTTTCTTTGTTTGAGAAGCTTTACAGTTTTTAAAGTAAATTCAAGAGGAGATAATGCCTTCATTTGACAAAAACAAACTGGCTAAAAATAGACACAAATCTCCTCAATTTCTTATTGTGTAATGGTTAGACCATTTCTAGGGGGAAGAAAGGATGGCTGACCATTTGTTCATGCTGATGAGTTAATAAAAAGCTTTCTAGTATAAAAGCTTCTGTTCCCTGATGGGTCTGGGAAAAATGAAACGCAAATGTCTTAACATCAAGGCATAGGTCGTTTATGCAAAACATAACTTACCTAGGCTCTCTCAGCTTTCCTATTAAGTGTACTATTTTATGGGGTTGCTTATGAGACCCTAGGTCTAGGAAAAAATTTTGAGTAAAAACGGCCTCGATTCTGAGGCTGGTCAGCAGGTTCCAGCATATAATGTGACCAGCCGATCACTTGCCTAAAGAACATTTCTTGTGCAATGGACAAACATAAAAGTAATAAATTTAATATATTTTAAATTAATAAAAAATACATTATATGAATATACAAAGTTGCACAAAGATCCTTCAGGGAAAATCGTCTTTAACCTACAATTCTCTCAAGAGAAGAGAGAACTTTGTCAAGGAAGTATACTAAACTTCTTATTAAAAGAAAGTTTAAACACATGAACTCTAATTCAGTGAATGCCCTAGTGGTCCAGGTTTGTAAAATGTGGGGCATAAGGTAGCCTTAAAACCAGTTTCAACAATGTTTCTAATTCAAAAGCGCACCAAACTTCTTTGCAAGATGTCATCTTGTTTATCATGGCCTGAAGAGCAGAATGTATTTGACACACTGCCACTTACTTCTCCCTGTGGAATATAAGCAAGTCTAATCTAAACTTCATTGACGTGCCTCTAAAACGCTCATGGTGTAATATAAGTAAGCGAACTGATAGGATTGCATCATGACTGCAAAGGCAAAAGCAAGGTAATATGCCTTTCTTTTATAAAGATCAGAGTCCCTAGGGGAGTGCCAAACATGTTTGTACAAATCTTCCCGCAAATGACCTAACTCCACTGAAAACCCATCCCAAGGGAAGGCCCTTCCCTAACAGCTGTGAATCAAGTCATGATGAAAGAAAGGCAAAGACTGGAGGCAAAGCTCATCCTCCCTTTGGTTTTTAGGGAAAAAAAAGCCTTTGAAAGATGATACATATTATGTATCATATAAACTTCTCTTTCCAAGAAGGGAGGACAATATTTTCTTCGGCAAAACTCTTTTCTTATCAACATGTAGCTGAGGACGGCTGTATTTTCTGAGACATTCTGATATTTACATATTTATTTAAGGCTAGAAGTTGATAATAAAAAAATGAAATTAGTGGAACATGCAATGCATTATCCTCTCTTTTATGGTAATATTAAATATGTTAATGCAGTTGATGGACCATTTGCTCTCCTAATGCAGAGGATCTTAATATGGGACATCAATTTAATAAATGATTTATTTGATGAGAAAAGGGCTCAGGCAAAAATTCTGAGTGTCTATTCTTAACAATCAAAATGTGAATTTTCTAGAACGGAATTTTCAATGAAGGGCACAAGAAGTATGATTTAAGATGACCTTAAGAAAAATACGAATGTTCTAAAAGTTCACTTAGGGGTCAAATTTCTGTCACGTATGAAGCTACAGAGCTAAGTAGGGCATTTCAGAGCACAAAAGATTCTGCATGGCTTGTGTACACAGACCTAATTCACCATATAATAGTCTTTTTCTCTATTTGGTGCCTTGTAGCAATTGCTTCATTTCTTAGCACATCCTCATTTACAGGGAAGCAGCCAACAGACTTTCAGATTTATGCCATTATTTGCTTCTTCACCTTGAACTCCAACTAAATTCTGCTATACTTTTGTAATATGAGTGCCAAATGGTGGCCGTATGCCAGACACAAACACTTCCCAGTTTCACTCAGCTAGCTCTCTCGATTTCAGGGAATCACATGTGGTGCTTACACATCCCCCCTAACTGTTCCGTTGCCTAAATGCTTTCTAACTTGGAAATGCAATTTGGGAACAGAGGCAATTATAACATCAGGGAACCAGAAACTTCCCTTTACATGAGGGTACCAGTGAAATTAGGGATCGAGGATTCTGGGTACTTGATAAGGTTGTCAACAAATGATCCAACTCAGCCCTAACCCTAATCAGCATTTATTAATTCAAAAGATATTTATTGATGCTTACAAGGTCTTAGGCACTGTTCTGGAGATACAATGATCAAAGAACCTGGTTTATACCTTGCGATGGACCTGGTTGAGGAGTGTGGTAGCCAATACAATCATCATAATAAGCTTCTATTGTGTGCCAGGTACCACTACACTTCGCTAATGCTAAAACTCAGAGGTTTTCACCTTTTTATCTCTCTGAAACCAGAATGCATTTTATAACTGGTGTTTTTGTATAATCGTGGCTGGTCAGGCAGCATGCTGGTCTGCTGGTCTGACCATGGACCTATCTATTCACATGGTTGTATATCATTCCAAGTGGTCTGTGGCTACCTCTTTACAAAACTGCAAAATAAAAACTATAAATGTGAAGTACTTGTCAGTACTTTGGGGATACGTACAATAATGACATTTCCCATACTTGATGACATACTGCATTTGAAGAAAAGTTGTATACATATATAATTTCAGTCAACACCTGAAACATCTTTACAAGGCAGGAGCTATTCCACTGTTCTGGATAAGGAAACTAAGGTACATGGAGATTAAACTGCAAGCCCAAGTCACACAGCTTTTACGTATACATATCAGAATTTGAACTCAGGTCTCTCTGACACCAAAGCCCAGGCATGTGCTTTGCGTTACATCAAGCTGGTTCTTTCCTTTTCTTTTCTTCTTTTTCCTCCCTCCTTTCCTCCCTCTCTCCATCCCTCTCTCCCTTCCTTCCTTTCTAAAGGGGGGAGAGGCACAGGGAGAGGGAGAGAGAACTCGGTATGTGAGCCCAATGAGGGGCTTCATCTCACAACACTGAGATCATGACCTGAGCCGAGATCAAGAGTCAGATGCTTAACCGACTGAGCCACCCAGGCACCTCAACTGGTACTCTTCTATTTACTACAGCAAGAACCTCTGCAGTTGTGTTATAGGTAAAAACGTAGAATGAAATAATACTTATTTATAGTACATTAGAAGCTATATCCAGAATTCTAAATCATGCAACAAGTAAAAATAAACAAACACATGAAAGACTTAAGAAATGAGGAATTTAAAGGCTTCCTGTGGGAGGTAAAGGATCTGTGCGCTTGGTGACCACCCTAAGTGATCCAGTCAAACCAAGCATATGGAGAGAGACACAATAATGTCATAGCATCCCATTACTGCTTCTGAACTGATGACTGCTGGAGAGATCACTGTCCCAGAAAAATTTCAGGACAAAGGCCTGAATGGTGAGTTAAGGCGGTGCACACTCCATACGCATTCACCCAACACATGCTCCACGGAGCCACAAAGTCCTGGGCCAGCAGATCATACTGATGCCCTAACTCCCTGTCGGGGTCCTTGAGGGGCGTGGGGTTGTAGCACCTACTCACTCTCCCCTGGTTTTGCATTAAGATGGTCTACAGAGTAAGGACCAAGAGTTGCTTCCTTTTCCTCATCCATGGAGCATGCCCATGAGGGTGGGAAAGCCCTGTATTGGATGACTACCTTGTTTTCTGACAGGTGCCTTGCAGCGGAAAACAAAGATACCTCACCTCGGTAAAGGAATGTCCCTGAATGTCATACATGAGACACACGTGCTGCCACAAGGCTGCCAGGTGATGGAGACCTAGCTAATGACTTAATTCACTTTCCATAAATTGACAGATCTTCTGAAATTGGGTGTGCACTTATGAAATGGGAGCCCCACTGCCAAAGACTCACCAGTGTGTCTGTGCTGACAGGACTTTATTATCTGGTTAAGAGCACATTAGCATATCTAAAGTCTGTTACTAACATCAGAGCTGACAACATGACTGGGTCCCCTGACTTCTTTGTGGGCAGCTCTCTTCTTCTCTGTGGGGCTAACTACGAGCTTTGACCATCTGGGTCAGGGGAGTTGGGTGGAAATGTTACTTGCAGGATTGTTCAGATTTAATCACCAGCCTTTTGCATTTTAGATAATGGGAGGTAAATCCATAATGTCAAATTCATGCAGAGGTCAAGGTTTAGCATCTCTCTGGATAGTCAAAGAACTGTGAGTCTGAATGAGAGGGCCAAAATTTTTCCTAGGCTGTACCCTCACAAAGGATGATGGGTAAGTGTACTGTTCTCATCATTTTTCTGTCATTTTCTTTATGTTTTCCCCAAATCTGCTCTGTTCAGTGAGATGGGAATACACAAAATATCAGCTCTGAACACAGGATTCATCAGTAGGAGTCTCAACATATCAATTTTCAAGTGTAGCAACTTTAAATACATTGTAGGCTTTTAGTTTCTGTAGAAAATAATCTCTCATTGTTTTCAAAAGAAACTGAAAGCACCCCAAATTACCACACTTTTAACATCCTGACATGTTGATGGCCCGCGTTCTTCCCAGATCAAAGTGAGAGTGGCAGAAGACAGAGCGTTGAGCAGCTTACTTAAAACATAGTATTTCATATTTGGCAGGAATTACTGTAGTGAGAAAAGACAAGGTGACTTTCTAATATATATATGTATTTTAGTTTGGCAGAGATCTGAAGAGCTAAAAACTAATTCAGGATGACATAAATGCTCTTATCTTTCCCTCCACCCCCTTCCCTTCCCAACCATGAGAAGAGATTTTGACAGAAACTCAGCGTATGTTCCGTATTGTCTTTAACTCGCGGGTGATGGTCTGAGTCCCGTGTCATGGTGAACCATTGTGTTGCCTCTCATCTTAGAATTTCTAGGATTATCTGGATATCAACAGTGAAGTCATCCATGTCAAGCATCTTTCTTCTTTGACGTGGGGTAGCCTGTTGAAGAACTTTGGTGCCTTTTAAGGTAACTAGATCTATCCAACCTTAACCTAGGACAAGAAGGCAGAGATATCCTTCAGTGAACCTGCACCCTTACAACCTATTGGGAAACCCCAACAAAGAAGGCACCAGGGGCTGAGGCACCTTTGAAAACAGGCAGAGATTTTGCAGAGGAACCTGGGATAACTGAAAATTGAGGATGAGGGAGTACCTGGCAAAGTTTTTAGGCAATTGCACACCACCCAAGAGTTGAGGCACTGTTTCATGAAGCCTATCAGGATGGACAGTTTTATCCCCTGGAAAGTTTTCAAAGAGAAAAGTGGCTTGCTTTTTCTACTTTTTGGTATGGATCAGAAAGTAGGTGTATTTATTCATTACGAAGTGGGATTGCCAGCCTCAGAAAATAATCACCTGCTCCATTTACAGTGGACAGAGGGTTGGACTCTTAGCCAGGCTGAAAGCAGATTTTCTTTTTTTTTTTTTTTCTGTAAAAACGGAGACACTCTGAAAAGGTATTTTTAGGAAAAGAACAGTAATATAATCAAAGAGGGGTTGGCAAACCATGGCCCAAGGGCCAAATCCAGTCTGCCACCTGTTTGTATGTTTTGAACCGCATATGAGCTAAGGAATAGTTTTACCTTTTAGAAAGTTTTTTAAAAAATCAAAAGAATAATATTTCATGACACATGAGAAGTACATAAAATTCGAATTTCAGTGTCCATACTTCGAGTCTCCTGGAACAGAGCCACGTATGGCTGTGGGTATGGTTGCTTCTGCCAGAGGACGGCAGAGCGGACCAATTGGGCTGAAACCGCACAACCCACAAAACCAAAAACATCTATGATCTGGCTCTGCACAGAAAATGTCTGCTGACCTCTGTGACAGAAGATGCTTGGGAAAACAGCAACCTAAGGGCAGGCTAGGAGGCTGAGGAAGAGAGATGGTTTCTCTCCATTGAGGGAATCATCAGAAGATGGTTTGGGAAGGAAAGGAACCAATTATTCTCCCTTGTTAATAAGGACAAAATCAAATACAGGGAGTTGATGCTACAAAAGGGATCACTGAGGTCTCATGCAGTATTTGGAAATAATCAGGAGAGTAATCAGGAGACCAAGGACCTAGTCTTACCCTTGCAACTAGCCAGCCACGTGACTGCAGGCACTCTGGGCTTCAGCATCAACTCTGTGAAACGACTGTAAGAGGCCGATTTTATTTTCTGCTGGAGCGTATTGGGGGGGGGCTGGGGATAGGGTTCAAATTTAATAATTACACAAAGGTGCTTTCAATGAAAAAGCCGACAGTTCTCTGCAAATGAAAGTTGCCAATCAGTTATTGTTATGTATACTATGAGGATAAAAACACAGCAGAGTTGGCATAAAACAGGTGAGAAATGCTGTATTGGTTACATGATGCAGGAACTGAGGGATCTAGAGGGATTTCTGGTGTTGCAGGCAATGAGAGCACTTGAGCTGCTCCAGGGTGTAAGACCACTTCCCGAGAGGGAAGCTCTCTTGCATTTCACAGTCAGTACCCCCTAGGAACCATGTGGGCCAGGGGCCGAGTGATGCACAAAATGGTCCCCTAGGAGTTTATGCAGCTTTTCAGAGTAATTTATTCCAGGATGTTATGTACACTGGAAGAATCTGGCATAGGAAGAATCTGATGGAAGAGTACATCATGAAAGATCTTTGTCCCCAGTTATGTCAGGAGGAACCGGGGAATCTTTCCTGAGTTGGCAAAGGTCTACGTCTTCCCATGTGCGCAAGGGTTGACCTTCGTCTGCTTTCAAACTCACTCACATGCTGGATATAAGGAAGAACTTGTCATGGGGCTGAACTAGTCCAGATTGCTCATTTCTGGAGTCTTCTCTTCATGGGTTTGAACATGCAAGGAAGATAATTTGACCTATTTGTCACAGCTCCTGGCAGGCCTGAGCCTAGTGCCTATCCATAAATATCTCAGGGCGATGCTTCAGTTTCAGGACTTGTCATGTTCTAGTGGAACACGGAGTCATGTATGAACCAGAATGAGCTCAGGTCTTAAAAACTCAGGTCTCCTTAACAGGAGGGCTTTGACTTTTACGTCGCCTTTCTGTCCCTCCCTGATGGCTTGTCTTCTCGGTGGGCACAAGTGCTTGTTGCTCCCAACAGCACTTTTCTCTGTGTTTATAATACACTGTTTATGCCCCTGCAGCTCTGTAATTAATAATATACTGCTTTTCATCTTCAAAGTGATTTATACACATTAATTAATCCTCACCATACTTTGGAGTTTCTGCACATAAATAACCATCATGCTTCCAGATTTTACTTAGGAAACCAAGACCCAGAAGGAAAACAACTTCGTCAAGGCAAAGGAGAAAGGGATCATTGGGTCAAGATCAGCATTTAAGCCCATGACCCCTCATGCTGCTTGCAGAGCTGCCGTGCCCTCTGGAGAGTAGCTCTCTGGCTCCACACTCACCACCATTACTTCCGGGGAAACTGGCCCCTACCATCACTCATTTTGAGTCATAGACTATGCTTTAATACTCCAGAGTTAAAGAATAATCTTACCTAAAGCATACATAATAGAAAATGATGGATTATAATCTAATAAACCATCCTAAGATGCTCAGGTCCAGCTTTCAGTAGCCTCCAGACAGAGGATAAATATGCTTCCTAATCCATCATTTACAAGTTACACACCCAATTAAAACATTAAACTCTCACTATATGGTTTCCCACTTATGTAATCGCCCTACAGAAAGCTATTATATTTTAACTATCAAGCTCAGTACATCAGGCAGTAGCCATCTATCTCTCTCTGGCAAGTGGAGTAGGAGGTACACTGGGGATGGTATCGGCAGAGGTGAGCAGTGCCTCAATTTCTGTATCTGGGCTCCCCATGGTGCCCACCAGCTCTGCAGAACATTAAGCCTGAGAAGTGAGCTCATGGACCCTTTTTGAAGTTTCTGACACAAAGCCAAATCATGCAAAGACCCTGAAGGCAATTCAATTTACTTTTACCAAGCCTCCTTGAACAGTTACCTGGGGAAGTACACAGAACTACCTCTAATGATGCAAGAGATTCTACGCCAAGTGACTGAGACTGCAATGGACACCTTCCCCCTCCCTCAAGTCAATCCATTACTTCATCCTTCATCAAGAGCAAGTGAGAAGCAGACATGACTTTAAATCAGGGGTACATGGGTGTCAGACCTCTGTGCCCATGTGGGGCTGGGGTTTATAGCACCAAGGCTTTTGCAAAGTTCCAGATAAACATGGTACCTTTCCCCAGAGTGTCACTTTTCTCACTTTTGGAGGGCATTCCTAGGAGATGTGACTGGTAAAGAATGTAAAAACGGGTTTTTCTGTATTAAGGTGAGCATAGCGATCCTATGGGAGACAGTGAAAACTTCACATCAATTTTTGGCTTGTGATGGCCTTGGGCAGAGCCCCAGATCATGGGGGCCACACGGCCACCCGCCCTCACCATCAGGCAAGCTTGGGTAGAATGGTCTGGGAAGTCCTGAACCAATTCCTTCTCTGGACGCTATCATGCTGGCTGCCTGAGGATGAAGGAGGTGTGGAAGCCCCATGGCTGACGGAGAAGGGACAAAGTCAGAATGATCAGGGTTGCCCTTTTTCCACAGCGTAAGTGTTGAGAAGAATTTTGGAGCTGGCCTCTTTCTGCTGGTGTTTTATAGGCTTGCTTTGCCACATGGTACAGCCCATCTGGGGACGCCTGTCATAGATGCCCTGAAACCCAGCCAGAACCATCAAGTGTTTCAAATGCACTTGAACAAACACCACTGTGGCCTCTGCCTGGGCCAGGAGCTCTGCCATTGGCAAGCTCAGTTCACAGAGCGGCAACACCGGGGCTCTTTGTTGGGGCCAAGAGCTGTGAGCAGGCTTTGTGGCCAGCCCAGGATGCTCACATGCATGGGGCACCCTGCCCCCGAGCTCTTGGCACCTGCTGCTTGCCATAGTTACAGGGCTACACCTCATGGATGCAAACCAACATCCCTGGCATAGGAAGAAAGATACCCCAGCAACTTCACCAATCTGCTACCCTAAGCTATATCCTGAGTGCCCAGAAGCACAGCTGGCATGAAAGATGAACCTGATTCACGGTTGTGGTGCAATTCAAGTTGAGGCTAAAGGGACAGAAGCAAAGGAGAGGATGTGGGCAAGATCCACTGTGTCTAGGTGACTTATCCACACAGAGAGCCGACTGGATGCTCTGACCTCTGAATCTTGTTTCTGTTCCACACCTCTGGAAATAAGGTAGCTACTTAGCTAGATGTTAGCTTTGAATCAAGATGCTCCAAGACATGCTGGTCACTATTCTTCTATTCAGTGTTTGGCTGAAGTTAACCCATGTTGCAGGCATTTTAGAGCACAGACCTGGGTTAAAATCCAGTGACAGAAGAGACTAGCAGGCTACTTCGGGAATGAGGGATGGGTTTGCAGAAACAACAATTTTCAGCTCGTCTCCAAGAAAGAATACAGTAGGGATGCTTACTTACATGTCTGATAAATATTATTTAGAATCTTGAGAAAGCAGCTCATCAGATTTAAATACATTTTAGGAGAGAAAAAGCGCTCCCATCCCTCACTCATTGTTTACATCTTTCAGGAGCCAACAAGCAAACTGTCCAGACAAAAGAGGGCTTCTCCCTTCATAAGCCCACGGCCTATGCCCCACCTTCTCACGGCCAGGGTCATGGAGCGGGCTGCCCTGACTTACCTATGAAATATGCCAGCAGAATCGCCAAGAGGAGGGCTGCGGCGATGGCGGACAGGGCTGCACATTTCCAGCTGCAGTATTTAGAGGGCTTCTTCAGTTTGAAGGCCTTCCTGGAGAAGGTATTCCGGGGCAGCAGGCGGGGTGGTGGCGTATAAACGGTTCCTGAGGTCAAAGGGTATCCCGGAGAAGAGCTGCTAAACAGGGGCGTGCTCCCCGAGGAGGTCTTAAAGAGAAAGTGCCTGGCAAGGAAAAAGGAAAGAGTCAGCATGGACATGGGCGGCTCCTGGGGGCATCCAGCTGCTTTGTCCTTCACTCTGCTTTATACAGTTCTAGTAGAGTCCTCGTACACTGCTCTACCTTGCCATGGACAAAAGGGCAAAGATTTCGTTTGATGGCCATATACATTAATTCCATAAACTCACATCACTTTATGTGTTCCCATATACGTCTAGATCTTATCTTCGACAACAATCCTGAAAAGTATTCAAAGCAAATATGGAAACTGGGTGACTGTCACTTGGAGATGACGATGAGGATGATGATGATGAGGATGATGAAGATGATGATGAGGAGGACACAAAGCCATGTCATGTGGTAGAACCTAATAAGCAAAGGCACTAGAAATATATTGTCACAACTACTTAAAACTACATATTAAAATATCCACACATTTAAGATATGAGAAATCAGGCTTGAAAAAGTCAAGCAATTGTCCAAGGATATGAACTCGGAGCTCTATCTCATGTGGAAGTCTGTGCTCTGGAGTGTTACCCTCAACTGTCTCTCCTGAGCCTTCTTCCTGGGCTGTTTGCCCCCCTCCATCTTGCTTCCTGTCCTGAGACTGCCTCTCTAGCTCATGGGATCATGTTTTTTCTTTGGCAACATCTTTGCCTGCCAATTAAACAAGGGGCTCTTGGTCTCTTGGGCTACAGTGTGACAATAGGGTAATGGGGTCTATTCCTGACACCTAATATAACCCTTCCTCAGGGTCAGGAGGCTGTCTCTCCAAGGACACTTCAAGGACCATAAATTCTCTGACAGATTTTTCTCTCTTATGTGTGCCATTTATAAGACTTCAAGTGTGACTTGCCACACCTTGTTTCAAATGATGAATTGTCTTCCAGGAAATAGATAGTGGACTTGAAAGCAAGAATTAAGTAGTGTCTAGAGTTTGAGCAGCCGGAGACCAGGGACTGTATCTTCTTTTATACCTTGTTCATTTTTATGTTCCCAGTACCCACCTCAAAGTTCAGCATACACGAGAGAGTTTAGTGAATGAATGAATGAGCAAATGAATGATTGAATGGAGCTCCCTCATGTTTTGTGAATTTAAGAATCTAAGGGTCCAAAATGTCATAGAGGTATTTCCTTCAAGCCTTAGTAGGTACAGCTATACTTATGGACCACATACTATGTGTCAGCTGCAATGCTAAAAGTTTTACTTGCATCCAAACCTCTCATCAACCCTATATTATTACCACAGTTTTACAAATGAGAAAATAGAAGCTCAGGGGTAGCAAGCAGGGTCACTGGGGCTACAACTCCCATCTGCCTGACTCTAGATCCTCCAGTTGGACCTCTTACACCACACTGCTCCTGTGTACGGGACTCAGTGGGCTATCCTGGTGGGATTCTAAGGCAGGATCACTATTATTACAAATATTTGGATCTTGGCTGCTTCCAGACAAAACCTTGGAAGTATTTTAATCTTTGACAAAGACCAAACAAACCTGAGATGACTGACAATCATGTCAGAAAATGAGTATCTGATTAGTGAATGATTTACTACAGCTAACATTAAAACAAACAACTGATAGTTAAAAACTTTATTTGTACTCTAAGTATGTTCGATGATCTGAATAAAGGCAAGAGGTTGGATTCCATAAATAAGCCTTTGTATTCCTTGTCCAATAGCATGCTTTTAGAGCTCCGGATGAAAAGTCTTTTGGAAGAGGTGGCAAGAAGCACAGTGTTTAGTAGCAGGTTTTGGAGCAATGTTCACCTGGATGAGAGTCTTAACAGTACCACTCCTGGACAAGTAAGCTTACATAAGTTACACAATGCTGTTCTTAAAAGTCTCCATCTCTTCATCTGTAAAATGGGGGTAATGATGGCCCAGGTACCTCACGTCACAGCGTAGGCAGTTGTACTGATTACACGAGATCATGTAGGAAAAGCACTTAACCAAAGCTGTGTCTCATTGCAAGTGCTCAGTGCATCATGAGTAGCTTTTATTACTAATTCTCAGAACAACATAAGGAGACTGAAACAGGAGTTTTAATTTAAAGCCTGACAAATGTCACAAACACCTGAAGAGTTCTCCAAATCACTAAATAATAGTCCATTGTCTTATAATTAAGCTAGAACATATGCACACCAGAAAGCCAGGGTGATGGAAAAATGCTGGAATTTGATTTAGAACTAGCTCAAATGTATTTCTTGAACAATTTTCCAAGAGTGGGTAGTGAAAATAGGGTATCAGACTAAAACCAAGAAATATAAAGACATTGCAAGCCATTATTGATAAATATTTAGAAATACAGGTGCACCAAGACTCATCCCCACAGAGATCTCAATCTTTTCCTTGGCTTCAGGCATCCTATGACTCAAGTCAACAGGTGTCCATTTCCAACCAGCTTCCTCCCTGAGGTCCAGACTCCCATTCCAGCTGTATACTGGGCATCTCTCTCTCTCTCTCTCTCTCTCCCCATTCCATAGCTGTATTGCACAAGTTACAGCCAAGCACGGACTCTTTTCCTTCCCCTCCCCATTCACACTCTTCCTGCATTCCTGTTATTCCCAGATGCCTAAGAAACTGCAGCCATTTTTTACCTCCTTCCTTCCCCTCACCTTCTCCCATACAATGGGTGAAAAAATCCTATCCATTTTATTTCTGAAAACCTCTCGCACCAAACCTCCCCTTTCAACCCTCCTGCCACTTTTCTTCCCAAACCACAAAGGTCATCATGCTCTGCCTTATAAATCCTGGCTGATCCTCCAATGCCCGCAAGAAGAAATCTCAATATGGGACCAGACTCTTTACAACAAGTACTCAACTTTTTTATCCTTGTCTCTAACTCGTGCTCCCTGATCCCTGAACTCTGCTTCAGCCACACCAGAAGACACATCTTTCCTTAACCTGGCTGTTCATGCTGCCATGCCTTTGGGAATGACGTGCCATGTTTGGGAATGGCTGTTCCTGGGCTTCCCTGCCCACCCCACCCCAGCCAACTCTTACTCACCTTCCAACCACCTTCTTGGGAAACCTATTCCAAAAGGTTTGGTATCTATACCATCCTCTATCACTTTTTGCACTCAAGAATCTATTATACACTTGGATATCTATATCTATCTACCAATCTACCTATCTACCTATATCTATCTATCTGTCTGTCTATCTATCTATCTATGTATCTATCTATCCATCCATCATGTGTTTGCCCCAGTGCCTGGTGCCTGAACATCAGTCGTATTTGTGAACAGCATCAGTAAATTGGAAACAATGTTTTGGTAACATCAGAGAAATCACAAGATGAAGATAAAAAAAGTTTAATTGCCTTAATGTTATTTTTAATGCATTCATTTGTAAGAAATAATAGAAGGAAATGATTATTTTTTTTGGTATGGGATTCCTTCCTGAGAGCCTAAAATTGTCTCCTGACAACTCAGTCTATTTTCCACACTTCTTTCGAAAAAGGAACTCAGATTATGTCACATGTCAGTATTCTCCGATCCCCTCCCCCAATCAATCAATCAATCAATCAATCAAGGTTTCCAATAACACGAAAATAAAATCACAAGTCCTTCCCATGGCCTACAATGCCCTGCCATGTTCTGCCTTCTGGCTGCCTTTCCAACTGTACCTTCTACCGCTTTAGTCTCTCTCACTCCGTCAGCTAACCTGTCCTTTTGATATTCCTCATCATATCACATCCAACACATTTTCACCTAAGGGCCTTTATACATGCCTGGAAATACCTCGCAGCTTGTTTCTTCACATCATTCACCACTCTGCTCCAGTGTCACTTTCCCAGGGAGATCTTCCCTGCCCTCCCCCTGCTTCTTTCTCTGTCATTCTCCATCCTGCTATAACTGCTTTATTTTTCTAAATTTTTAAAAAATATTTTATTTGTTAGAGAGAGAGAGAGAGAGAGTGTGTGTGCACACAAGCAGGGGGAGCAGCAGACAGAGGGAGAAGCAGACTCCCAGCTGAGCAGGGAGCCTGATGAGGGTCTCCATCCCAGGACCCGGAGATCATGACCTGAGCCAAAGGCAGACGCTTAACTGACTGAGCCACCCAGGCGTCCCTATTTTTCTAAATTATATATGTATTTGTATATTGTTTATTATCTATCTCCATCATTAAATCTGAACTTCTATGACATTTAAAATAAACAGGTATTTTGTCTCATTTGTTCAAATTGTAGCCTGACATTTAGAAGAGAGCCTGGCACATAGTGGGTACTCAGCAAATCTTTGTTAAATGAATGACCTACAAACTTTCCAAGGCCAAACCCATGAATGTTAACAGGACAGCACTGTGAACATTTTTAATTTTAAAATTAGGAGGATTCCTTCCACCATGTTGACTTCTGTTTTCCAGATTTACAAGTTTGGGCATGTGCATATAGGCAGATGTTTATATGTATACATACAAGCCCAGATCCCTCCACAGGAAAAATAAACAAATAAACACCATGTACTTTTCAGGACTGCATTAACCCTAGTGGACTATAGCTCTCAGCCTTCTCTTTGCTATCGTGGTATCTGTGATGATCCTAGCTAAATGAAACTCATTTGGTTATCATATCCCTTTTTTCTAATTTCTGATGCTTAAAATGATTAAACCAAAGTACCAAAGATAATGTAGACTCCTGTTTCTTCACAACAGAGCTACACCTGCTGTTGCAGATCTTTAGAAGGTTAAATTCAACAAATAAATAAATAAATAAATAAATAAATAAATAGGTTCTAAAGAAGTGCTCTTCAGAGTATGTCCCATAAATACCTGCTTTGTGATCACCGGAGTGCTCTGTTAGGAAAGTACAACTTTCTGGCCTCTAACCAGACCCAGGGCTGGGGGGCCGGCATTTATTGGTTAAGAAGCTTTTTATGTGATTCTAATGTATCTGGATAGAGATAATCTCTATCCTAACCATTTTGCACCTCTCAAATGTGTCTGATGGTTAGTAGATGTATCTTTTAAAATTCTATATATCTAGAGAACACATTAGATGTTTAGTAGATATATCTTTTTATTTTTTATTTTTTAAAGATTTTATTCATTTATTTGACAGAGACACAGTGAGAGAGGGAACACAAGCAGGGGGAGTGGGAGAGGGAGAGGGAGAGGGAGAAGCAGGCTTCCTGCTGAGCAGGGAGCCCGATGCGGGGTTCGATCCCAGGACCCTGGGATCATGACCTGAGCAGAAGGCAGACGCTTAACGACTGAGCCACCCAGGCGCCCCAGATGTATCTTTTTTAAATGAGAGTTTTGAATGCTGATGTCTTCAGGGGTGAAGAATCAAGAAGCCTACAACTTACTTTCAAATGATTCAGCAGAAAGATCTCTAGGTCTCTTTATAGATAAGGCAAATGTGGCAAAATGATAGCAATTGTTGAAACCAGGTGGTTATTCTTACTTTGTACTATTCCCCCAACTTTTCTGTATGTTTGAAAATTGTCATAATCACAAGTTGAAAAAAATGTAAGCCTTGATTCACCCAAGGATTGCTGTCACATGCTGCAGGGGGAAAAAACAAGATAAATAAAATGAAGCAAGACCCACAAGGTAATGGTCTGGCCAGATGGTTACTGGGAGGACCAAGGGGGCTTAGGGGACTTCTCCTGATTTTTCCCTGAACTGGTTATTAAGACAGCTTTTCCCCGTCAGGGGCCTGCTCAGTATGCTCTGATGAATCATTTGTGATGCCCCAACTGAACTTCTTCCCAGCGGTCGGTCATGGAAGTAGCTCAGTTCAGGACTCCAGGCGTCAGCAAAAATGTGTAGTTTCCAAATGCACTTGACATTTTTCAAGCACAACTCAATTGCTCTCAGAATTGGCCACTTGTGCCTCGGAAAGGAAAGGCAAATGAGGGGCCCCCAAAGGGCTGTCCTTGGAGTTTGCTAACACTCAAAGGGATAGAGAAAACCAGTCCTTGATGTCTTACAAAAAAATAAAAGAAGAGCTTGCATGCTTCTTTCCCTTCTTAGCCATGTGGGCTTCAGTCCTAGAGCCCAGCATCCTTCCTGGCCCAGGTTAGGGGCTCCGAATGGCCATGGAATTGAATAGCAAGGCTAAGGAAGGACAGTGGCTCTGCGTCCTCAGCTCTGGCCCCTAGATCCCAGTGAGTTCTTAAGAATATAGTGATCATCACTTCACCTGAAGCTATCTTTTTGGCAAATGTCACTTTTCCTCATGTGAAAACAAAACCATCTAATAAAAACTGAGGGAGAGAGTATGTCTAACAACAATTCTCCCATGCATTTTACATGACAGCAAAGACACGTATTTGAGGCAGAATCTTGGCAAACCAGGATTTTGCTTCAAATTGGCTTAGAAAATTAAGGGCATACATTTTTTCTGATTAAACAACCATGGAAAATTTTAAAAAGATATCTAACAAACAAGAAACTCATGCATAGCATCCATGTAAGGAGGACCCCATCAATTCAAAATACTGTGAATTTTTATTTTATTCTTATGATACAGAAGGAGCTTGACTAATCTAGGGTGGAAGTGTTGAGAAGTGGCAGCTGGTTAAACTACTTGAGACTCCAACAAAAGATTCCTTTTCCTTTTTTTCTGAGTCAATCACCAGTAAACTCACTCATTAATCTCAAACCCTACCAAAAAAGGAAACATAGAAAATCCCTTAACACCAAGTACCATTTCTCAGGTTGCAACCAGTGGGATCCTGAGAGGCAGTCTCCCTATTTTCTATTGGTTTGGCTTTATTCCCAGGGGGAAATCCCAGCAGGGCTTTGAAACAGAAATGTACTACACAAATCATTGCACTGCCTCAACTCCAAAGGTCACGTTTTTGTCCCCACCCCCAATCCTCTCTGTTCTCCTCTCTCTCAATCTATTTCCCACTACTTCTTCACAGCGTACCATTCAGCTTAACCAGAACAACTAATGACTAACGGTGCAGATGAGTTCTCTCATGCCCATGAAGTCAGCTGCAGGAAACCTTCTCCTTGATATCAAGCAAAATTATTGAATGGTCTCAACACAGCGCCGTGTGCAAAAAAGCAGCTCTGGTTATCAGAGAAACCAGGTGTTGACTGTTGTTCTACCGAGAAAATTGACCTCCCCAGTAAATAAACTCACAGGTATTCAGAGTAGTGGATGAAAATATTGATACACAGCCCATTAATCCCTAAAAGATTTTTAATATCATACATGCAGTTGCTGAAATTGATAAAAAGCCAGAGAAAGGACAGAAGCAGAAATGCACCTGGAGTGGGGATGGGGTGATCAGTGAGGGAGATCAGGTGTGCACCAGAAAATGGGAGATTTCATCACATTTTACTGGTCCTGGCTCTGCCCTTTAAAGCATCCGGTTTATTGTCTCTAAAGGAGTAAGTTTAATAAAGAGGCAGCCCATAAAGGGTACTGTAGCATGTAAAGTTACTGTAATTAGGTTTTCAGGAGTTATAATAAAACATTTAGCTAGAGAGAGGTTAAATAACCACCACACTTTCTGGCATCATTATTACACTCTCCAGTACGAGAAGGAATGATGGTGGTAGAGGGGAAGCTCGATGGGTGGGCTCCTGAGAGAGACACAGAGAGACCTGGGGCATGGAGGGAAAGAGAGAGAGAGAGAGAGAAACACATACAGGATGGGATGGAAAAAGCAGAAGAGATAATGAGAAAGATGATGTTGGATATTGTACTGTTCAGCCACTTCTTGAACAGCAAAACTAAGTTATTTTTTAAGTGTTCTGTCTTTATTTTCTTATTTGCAAATATAAAATGTATACATTATAAAAAATCAAATCATAAATTAAAAATAGAGAGCAAAACTCTATCCTCTTGAGAGAAAGACTAGTAAAATATTTGATGTTTAGAGTCAAACTTTTTCCCTATATATAAGCATTCCTTTATTCTTATTATTTTTGAAACCAGTAGGATCATACCAAGGAGGCAGGATTAAGCCTGCAGATTCTGGACTTGGACTACCAGGATTTGGGTCCTGGCTTCTATTCTTATCACTCTGTGACACTGGGTAAGTTACTTATCCTCTCTAGGTGGCCTCACCTGTAAAGTTAGAGAATGTTAGTACTTTCATGGGCTTGTTTAGGGGGATTGGGTGACTTTATTCATGTGAGATGCTTAACATCGAGCTTGACATCCAATGAATGGTCAATAAATATAGCTATTAATCGCTTGAAGGCAGGAATCATGTATATCTTGGTCTTTACTAGATCTCCTTGACCTAGCACAGTGCCCAGTTCATTTAAAATATTTGTTGAATGCATAAGCCACTCTAATTAGCACAGTGACTGGAACATTGCAGGCATCCCAACCCCCTAAACATAATTTTATTAGGAAGGGAAGGAATTGAAGATATTACTAATGTGCTTGTTCTCTTCTTCCAGTTGGGAATTTATGCTTGGGTTGAGAAGTGAACTGTTGCTTTTAACATAAAACTTTAAAAATGTTTTTAAAAAATTCCTACTTCCCAAGTTTGAAGAAGAAGCCAGTAACCCAATTAGTATAATTAAGAGCCCATTTCATTTCACGATTCCCTAAGCTTAGACTCAAACCAATTTTGATGCAATGAAAAATAGGCTTTCAAGGTTTCTGATCCCTGAACCTTTTAGATCATAGGGGACCATCACTACATTTGCATATGCCATGAACAACAGGAAAATCCTCTATTTTGCCCTCTTCAAAATTTGCAGTCATACCAAAAATACTCACAGCTGGAATAATTAGCAACTCAATTTATTGCCTTCCGTTTTTTAAATAGAAGCTTCGACTCTTGATATTTAAATAGTGTCACACTGTGATATAACATAGTATTTTTCATGGTAAAACTCCTTTTTTTCCCCCATGAAATGATATACTGCTCAGTGTGACAGGCAAGGTCTCTGGAGGTCACTAAAGAAACCTGGTGTTTTGTGAGCAAATCCATTTCAGAGTCTTTGGGATGAAATGAGGAGTCTTTTTTTTTTTTCCCCTGGAGTTGTTAACTTGTTGACTTTTTTCAAGTTAATTGGTAAAAGTCTTGATATAGTAGAGGAAAAAAACAAAGACTTCTGACTTTGACTTCAAACTTGACCTTGAATTCACCATACACTATAATATGGGAGTGTAGAGACAGCCATTTCAAATAGACTTGCATTTGTGTTCACCGGCAGCCAGAGGTAGATGAAGAAAGAATGCCCGCCATCAGATACAATCAACGAGCAGAATGATTTCTCCCATTGAGTTTATTGCCTGTACCATTCAGAGAGTCAAAGAATATTCGAGCTGGAAGAAACCTTAGGGCATGTCCCTTTATCATATTCTGCTTCATGCTACCACATTTGTCCTGTGTGTTTGCCTTGTCTCCCCAGTCATATTACAAGCTTTTCAAAAGCAGGTCCTATATCTTTTGCTTCCTGGTATCTTTCTCTGTTCATAGTAGGTGCTCACAAATACCTACTGAAGAAACACAGCAATTAAGGAACAGTGGAAATGTACAGGCTTTGGAGTCAGGCATATCTGAACTTAAATTGCAACAGCACCAGGAACTGCATTATGTTGGGAAAGCTAATTAATCTCCCTGAGCCTCAGATGCTTCTTCCAAAAAATGGGTGGATAACAGTATGTGCATTACAGAACCATTGGAAGGGCTAAAAGATCATGAATACAATCTGTGAGCACAGAGGCTGACCCGCGGGAAGTGTCTAACACACACAGCTACCACGTTCCCCTTTTCCTTTGAAACCATTCAAAATCTAAAATATGAAGTCATGAGCCAACCAGTATTGATTGAGCACAGAATATGTATCGCATGGTGCCAGACGCTTTGGATAAAATGTTAAGTCCGCATCCTCATACAGAATTACTAATTGGAGAGACAGATGGAATAAACAAAACTCAAGTCCAGGTAAACCAACAAGTACAGGAGAAATTACAAATTGTGAGAAGTGCCATGAAGGAGAAGGGGACTAAGACAGAGAAAACTGGGACTATATTAGTATGGTCACTCCTCTCTGAGATGATCAAAAGGGGGAAGTCTAAGGATAAGGAGTTAATCATCCAAGGATCGATGAAAAGAGCATCCCAGGCAGAGGAAACAGTATGTGCAAAGGCCCTGCAGTAGGAAAGTTCTAGTTTTTGAGTCTGTGAGAGAAAAACATGTGGCTGGAACACAGTGATCCACAGGGTGAGTGGTAGGAGAGAGGTAGGCATGATGACAACTACATTATGCATGGTTTTGAGGGCATAGAATCTGGATTTTAGTGCAAATACAAAGGATTTTAAATTATGTCTTCTCTTTGAGCAAAGGGAGACAGATCTTTAGGAGCATTCAATTTAAAAAAGAACTAAGGTAGGATAGGATAGACTCATTGGGAGTTCGGTCCAGTCTTTGGTGATAAAAAGGCTTGGTGGTCTTCTTTGTGCTCTGCCTTGAGGGTCTTGGTTTTTGTCTGGAATATTCGAGCCACCCTCAGTACTGCACCTATCACTCTATCTGCATTTGGATATAGTCAGACATCTCAAATTTAACATGACCCAGGCACAACTCTTGATTTTCACTCCACACTGTCCTTCCATTCCAGGCCTCAACATATTGGTTAACGAAGTCATTGCCTAACTGTTGTGCAGGTGCCATCCCCAGGAAGTAGACTCTGAGAAATAAAGAGGCATGCAGGCAGCTTCTTAGAAAGTGCTCTTGGGAACAGCACCTGTGAGGGAGTGAAGAAAGCAGGTTGGGCAGAGGGAGAAGCTTGAACCACGATGCTGTTGTAAGGGTTCCTTGGTCAATCTCATGGGGAGCTCTGGAGCTGTTGGGCCTGGGTCATGGGATGGTTCTGTAGAGTTGTTCCAATTTGATCTGAGAGGGTAGGGCCTTATCAAACCTCTGGACCAGTCTCCAGCTGAAGTCCAGTTGCAGAGAGGAACTTGATGGAGATGTGTGTGGGCCACCAACATTCTCAGCAACTAGGAAAACATGTGTGCTCCAGTCCTGGTGTGTGACATCTGGCTGGGTGCCATGCCATTTATCTAGCTAGACTTCACTATGGTTCCTGTCCTTCCCTCATCCCTGATTCATCATCAGTTCACTTCTCTTGGCCTCCGACACATATCCTTCCTCTTCCTACCACTTATACCTTGTACCTGGCCTACTGCCTATAGCAGCCTCAAATGGGTCTCCTTGTTCCCACTTTGGCCCTTTACATCCATTCTCTACACAGGAGCCAGTCATTGTCTACAAACACAAATCAAATCATATTACTCTCCTGATTAAAACCATCCGTTTCCTTTATACTCAAAAGTAACCCACCTCCTTATCCAAGTCTACAAAACACCTCATTATGGTCTATCTCATCTCTTCCTCTTCTCCACTGGTTATGTTCCTGAGGCCTCTGCCATACTTTTTGCTGTCCCTCAAAGATGTCAAGCTTCTCCACACCTCAGGGTAGTCACACTGAGTTTCCTCCTTCTCAGGCCTTTCAAGTCTCCCCTCAAAGCTCATTTTCTCAGAAAGCCTTTCTTGATCAGCTTTTTATTACCCTACCTTGACCAAGGTTGCAGCCCAGGGACTGCCCACCTCCAGTGACTGGCTGTTGTGGGAGGTGGAGTGATGGCATTGGTATAAAGATCCTGGCTTCTCATCTGCTCCATACTTACCCTTCGAGTAGCTCTCTCCTTGCTTACCATCTGCTTCCCCCAATGGCACACACTTTCCTTGAGAGCCCAGTTTAGTCTTCCTTACCACTGTAGCCCCAGCCCCTGGAAGTGCTCCCGGCACATGTGTGGTGCTCGATCCATTTATAGTAAGTGAATAAAAGAATGAACCGATCTAGATTTTGAAAACTTTTCTATCTGTTCTCAAATCCAACACATCTATTTATTTATCCTGCGGTGTCCTCTTCAAGGGATGCCCTGTCACTCTGGGTTTCAAGATTTTGGTAAACAAGACCATGTTCTCATTATGCCTACACATGGTTATTTTAAATCCTTTGAGAAACCTGCATCTTTCTATTCTGAGGAGGCTCTGGCACATTTTAATGAGAGCCTTCCCATTTTCTTGATCTTTTAAGTTGGAATTCTCCTCAACTTTTCTGTCATTCTTGAGGCATGTTAGCTATAATCACATGGAATATTTCCATTGAGAACTCAAAATAGTTTTCGAAAATAGTGATAATGCGCTTTTGATTAATTTCTAGGATTCTACTTAACGAAGCCTTGCATTTTGCAGCCCTCCCCTCCTCTCTGTCCTCAGCAACCCAAAGGACATGTATGTTCAGGCATTAGGTAATACTAATCTCAGGGCCACTTTCTGGTTTGTAACCAGGAGCTCAGAGATAATCTTCCTTACAAGCCTGGAAGGATTTTTTTGGTAAATGTACTTGCTCCTTATCTGTCACTTCTCTGCCCACCTACAGAGCAGTTTATCTTCATAGGTTTGGTATCTCTGCAAACAGAAAGATTTCATGGTGCGTTTTCTCTTCCAAATCACTTTTAAAAGAATATGAGAAGAATAGTTTTCATCTCTGAAAAATCTCATGTACACCCTCCTCCAACCAGAGAAGAATCCATTTATCTTTCTCCACCCTCTCTCCCCCTCCCCCTCCATAACAAAGGGGTCCTATCTGATACACCTTTCTTTGTTTCCTTATCTTTGGTGTTTCAACAACTTCAGGAAACTCTGATGAGTTGCATTTACCATGATGCTGAATGGGGATCACGTTGACAATTCCAGGTGGTAACATACTGCACCCTTGGATCCATTTATCAGTATTAATCAAATCACATGTACTGGTGTTTTGTGTAGTGCCTTCAAAGTTAACCATTCCAAAGCATGTTTTGGAAACAGACATTTTTTCTTAGCATTTTTCCTGGAAAAGATCAGAGCAAGAGATGGATTCTCCAACCTAACTATCTTATTGCCTCTCCCTTGAGTAGACTTTTCACACCAAGGGGGATACACTGATCCTCTAGTTGTTTTCCTTTAATTAGTTAATTACTTAATTAATGAAAATTTTTTCCTATCGAGGTGAGATTCACATAACATAAAATTAACCATTTTAAATGGCATTCAGTGCATTTACAATCCTGTACGACCACCACCTGTATTTTGTTGCAAAACAATTTCAGCACCCCAAAAGAAAACCCTGTACCCATTAGTCAGTAATTCCCATATCTCTATTCTACTCCTAGATCCTGGTAACCATTAGGCATTTCATTCCTTTTTAAGGCTGAATACTATTCCTGTGTGTGTGTGTGTGTGTGTGTGTGTGTGTGTGTATGTGTGTGTATGTGTTATATATACAAATATACATACACTACATTTTGTTTATCCATTCATACACTGAGGGGCATTTGGGTTGTTTTGATCTTTTGGTTATTATGAATAGTGCTGCTTTGCACATTTGTGTAAAAATATTTGAGCACTTGATTTCAATTTTGGGGGGGTTTACCTAGGAGAATTGCTGGGCCATAGGGTAATTCTATGTTAAACTTTTAGGGGAACCTTTAGCTGCTTTCTAAATGTAGAAAATGATCAACCTTCAACTCCTCAGCAAGGTCAAATTCTTGTCTGCCCTAAACAGTACTTACTCACCAGGCCTAAATATTGCAGAACTTGATGAATGAATCTGAGCATGGATGAATTTCTAAAGTTTTGGTGCTTAGAGAGAAATTATGTTTTAGCTTAGAGGACAAATTCAAAGAGTCCTTCTCTAGCAAGGGTTTGAAGAAATCCTAGGTTTCCTACTTCTGTCATGAGATCAAAGAGGGTCTGAAACATAAGATCTTGAAGTATCTTCTTTGGATCACCGAGTATATTCGTATATTACTAGCTTTAGGTAAAGAAAGCATTTCATGATATCTGTGAAATGCTGGAGTCAAGAAAATTTAAGGGATTACTACAGGATCTGCACAAGCCTTTAATATCTTAACTATCCCAGTACTCTACATATAACATTTATCATTCTGCTTATTTGGTCACGTTAGTTTTATACCCACCTACTTTCCCAGGCTTAAAACCAGTATTCCATGGGGTACACCTTTGAGAAATAAAATTCTAATTCATTTCCCTCTATTTTTAAATGAGTACACTAAGGCCCAGAAAGAAGTTAAAAGCAAACCAACAAAAGCACCAATAATTATTATTTCATAGATTTTTGTAGGTTCTTAAGACATAGTCCCTTGGTGGAAAGAGGAAGGAAGGTGGGAGGGAAGGAAGGCAGGGAGGAAGATAGAAGGGGGAAGAAGGAAGCTGTATTATGACATAAAAATGAAAAGGGACAAATAAAGTATTTTATGGGATTTCTTCAAGGCTTAGAAAGAAAAACAAAACTGATTTACTGGAATTCTTGCATAGCTAAGAATAATTCTTGAGAGGGAGAGAGAATCTTAAGCAGGCTTCATGCCCAGTGCATAAGCCCGATGTGAGGCTTGATCTCAAGACCCTGAGATCATGACCCGAGCTGAACTCAAGAGTTGGATGCTCAACCCACTGCACCACCCAAGCAATCCGAGATGTGGGGACCGGCAGAGGAGAAGGAAAACAAGAGACAAAGAAAGAAAACTACTACTCATTTTTGTGTATTAGAGAGTTGCTTCCACATCAATACTGTGTAGAGATTTCTAGCATTTAAGTGTAGGGTTCTATGGCTTTTATTTATTTTTAACACTCAAATAAAAGATAGTTATCTTTAATACAGTTTCTTTTCCCATTTGAATTTACATCAGACCCTTTGAGACATGAGCAAGTATACAAAGACCTATCAGTGTATTCACCCACATTTCTTTCTGTGCATAATATCCATAGGTACAATGTTTTCTTCTTATTTAGTACTCTTCTTGAAATGATATAAGAGCTCTTCAGGGATATTAATTAAGCTTTATTGCAACCCCTGTGACATGTCTGCCTGCTTACATATATCTGTTGGACACTTAGAAATTAATGCTTTGCAGAAGTGTGCCATTTAAGTGTGTTTGTAGGCCAGCCACATAGCCACTGACAATGCACTGAACAGATCCATACATTTCAGTCATCAAAAAATGCCATTAAAAAAGGCAACCATCATTTAGCATCAACACGTAAATATTGCCATGGTGCTTAATATACTCTCAAGCAGGTCCTGCAGTGTTCCTGTCACAAAACAAGTCCCAGGGAAGCAGGTTCTGAAAGCTTGGCTTCCTTGAAAGGCTCCCTGGTTTCCTAAATGCTGGATTTCCTAGGGCCCCAGGCAAGGCTTTTTAAAAATGCAAGTGTCAAGGAAAACTGTCATGCTTGTTTGCCTTAAGTACCCGAAAAGCTTGTCACTGCCATCTTGGAAGTCTTGACGAAGACGCGGTTGGACATGCCGAGGCACGGTAAATTGAAAGCTGCCTGACAGGGAGGTGGCATGTAGACTAACAGCCAGGTGCCCGCCTCCAGGCATTTTCTTTGCAAGCGGCAGAATTAAACAAAACTAAAGGAGAGTCTCGTCAGGGGAGGCTGTCTTTGCAGACATCTCAGAGGCTTGGACTTGAACTGGGGTCCTTTCCAGCTCTTAGTTTTTGCTTGATAAGAGGTTAAGTGGTTACATGAAAAGCAAAGCACGGTCCACATTTCTGTGAGGGCAGTGGGAGGCGGGGAAAGAGCAGTGGTTGGAGAGGGCAGAGACCAAGAAGGAAGAGGAAAGTCAAGGTCAGTGTTAGGCTGGCATCACACCTGCTTGTTCTAGGAGACTGAACAGGGCAGTGGTGAACTGGTGAACTATTGGCAGCAAGTGGGGTTCAGAGCCCGGTAACCTGGGCAGCCTTGGGAAAATGATTTGTTGAATCTTGGTTTCCTCGGGTGAAAACAACTGAAAATGTTGCATAGGGATACTACGTGCATTAAATGGGCTCAGCACATTCTTGCCACTGAGGAGACCCTCAGTAAATGCTGGCTTTTATTGTTCTGGAGAGAACTATCAATGAATCCCATAAAGGGCCTCCTTGGAGGATAGATCATTCCTTCTGGTCCAGCCCCCTCTCCCCTCCTTCCCTTTTCCTTTCCTTTCTTCAACATGAGATCCTTCGGTTAACTGCTGTGAACTTTTATTTCTTGTCTTTCTGGTATGTCAGCTGAGGCTTTTCCTACTTCTCACTGTAGATGTGACCATAACATACCTTTGCAGGTTCCCCGTCCCACACAGAACAGACCGTAAGGTGCTTCACTGGGCCCAGAAGGTGGCCCTGACACAGGCCACAAGACCTTTCTAGCATTGTCTCCTGAGTTCCAGTCCAGCTGATCAGAATGCTTGCACACTCTTGCTTTTCTGGCCTTCTTCTCTTACCTCTTCTTGGAGTGCCCTTTGGATGGGGGATACTTTTCCATCAGAAAGGGAATCAGACACCATTCATGCCAGCCAGGTTTCCGTGACTGGGTAGATGGGGTGTCCCCTACCACCCTGTGTTCCCATACCACCCATATGGCCATATAATAGTGTTTTATATTACTATAAATTATCTACTTAGCTGTCTTTCTCCCCCAAGACTGTAACTATTGGGGGACAAGGGCCACGTCTTTTTCACCTTTACCCTCAGCACCTTGCATGGTGGTCAGCCCCTAATAGAACCACCATAACTGTTGGCTGCATTAAGCTGAAGTCCTATGAACATAGCTGGTAATGGGATTATCAACAGGAGGTGGGAAATACAAAAATCCTTATTTAGCATAAAATCGGAGCTGCAGATAAAGAAATGATATAAGTTTGGCCTGAGGGCCTCTTATTGACAGAACCCCCACATACTTATTTCACAAAAGGGGCTGCCTTCCTTTGCTGGATTTTCAAGCCCTTGATCATAAACACTCTCCTATAATAGTTGGAACAATAATACTGCTGTACTAGGCATTTCTCTTGGGGACTCAGAAACTTGACTAAATTGTCTTAGGTATTCCTATAATATCCCCGTTAGGTGGATAGAGGCAAGGTAGATAGGGAGAAGAGGCAAATTTAAACACTGCCAATTTATAAATGAGAAAACAAGAGGCAGCAAAGGTTAGGTATCTTGAATCACATAGGCCACGTTGCGGCACAATTTGGGAATAAAGAGAAGGGCCCTACAGCTAGAACCACGGGAAGTGAGTGAGTCAGATTTTCCCCACAGCTATACCTCTTCCTCATACTGCACCTGGCACCTCAGAAGGGGAGTTGAGTTCCTAGAGTATTCTAGTATTATTTGGTACATTATTCCTTGAAAAAGAAAGTTCTTTCAATTCTGTGTTTAAAATCCAGTACCGTAAACTTCAGGGCTCTTATTTTAAGCCCATAAAAGAAAATTCAGCCCATTAAAGGAGGAATAAAGAGAGACTGTAGCATTTGAATTGAGATGAACATAATTTGGCACAATCTATCAAAATTTAAAAGGCACATTATACATACCCTTTGATCTAGCAATTTAACTTCCAGGAATTTGACTCTTGAACATAATCATATAAGTATGCAAAGGAAGGTATATACACAAGACTCTTCATTACGGTTTTGTTTGTAACAGCAAAAAATGTGAAAGTGATCTAAATGTCCATAAAGAAGAGATTGGTTAAATAAATTATGACATTCTGGAATATTACACAGACTTTAAAACAAGAATGAGGTAGGTCCACATGAAATTACCTAAAGTGATTTCCACCATACTTCATGAAGTTAAAAAAGGAAGTTGCCAAATGGTATGTATAATACGGTCCCATTTATATTAAAACTTAAAAAAAATATGCTCAGACATCCATAAACATTTTGGTAAGCCTAAAATAATAAACCTTCAAAAGAGATTTCCTTGAAAATAGAAGGGGGAAGGGCAGGGAATATTACTTTCCATTTTCAATCTTCCTAGTTGATGAATATTTTTACCAAGAGAATGTATACATTTTGTAATATAGGAGTGGAAAGACCAAATCTATTGCATTACGGGCTCTGATCTTTGTCTTAAATTCTTGACAATTCCTTCGTGGAAGGAAATGGAGAAAAGATTCTGTGCGGGATGAAGAGGCAACAAAATCCCCTAATCGTGCTGGCAACAGCGAAGTACGGCGAGGTATGCTCGAACCAGAGGACTGCCGTAGAGCACCACTTAGACATTCAGAGTGGGAGGCCTTGACCAGTCATCTGGGTCCCACTCCCCTCATCTATAAAATAGATATTGGACTATACTAGGTAATGGATTCCAGCTTGAAAGTTCTGCCTCTGTGCTGCCAAATGATTCCCAATTCTCTTAAATAATCAAGCCAATCTCAATCATGTTTACCTTGATCCCTTCTCCGGGTTTGCCTTCTAGGATAGTGGTCAGAATCAAGAGACCCACTTCCTAGAAGATGGCATGTTCTTATTTCTGTATTCTCATCACCAGATCCTTCCTTCTCGGTCTCTTCCTCTCTGACTCTGACTCTCCCTCTTTGCCCGAAATAGCCTTTGGCTTTAGCTCTGTAGCAAATTCTACAATTCCTCTTTCCCAAACTGAATGGTACCATGAACTTGAAGATGCATATTAGAGGCAGGACTTGTGGAGGTTGCTCACTGCTTCCCCATTTCTAGACGAGGCCAACGATGGTGAAGACTCAGAAAACAAAGTACATCTAGACACATGCTGACTGTGTCCTTGCAACTTGTCTCCCAGCCACATCATTATTATGAAATTCTAGGTGGGTTTAAATGTACGTGTGCTACCTTTTCCCCTACGACACTGAGTTTGAGTACTTCTAGTAATGCCAGATTAAATCACAGGAGTGTAAATAGTGATGGGCATAATTATTGACATTAGGACACGTTGCATTTTAGGACAAAACTTTTTGTCTAATTAAATGTAGAACTATTCAGTTGTTACTCACACTGTGGTCCATTATGGAGCTGACTGACCCCTGCAAAATGTCCTACCAACGATTTTCACCATGAAGAGGATAAAATGCATTGCTGAGAACAGGAGCTTGAAGCATGGAGTTAAATGTTTTCCATTCATGGTTTTATTAAAAAAGCAAAACCAAAAATTGTCCAAAGTAATTCAACTTTATAAAGGTAAAACTGCATCCCAAGTCATTTTCAGGAGATGGGAAATGCATCGAGTTGTTTTGAGTTAACTTTCTCATCATGAGCCCTCGTAAAGAGCACTGGTTAGTAAGACAATAAATGAGCATGTTTTAATTAGAAAATGTGGAATCCAAGCAGTTTTGCAGGAAAGAAGATGATAGCTTCAAAGAGACATCAGGAGACTAATAAAAGTTAAAATGCATTAAGTGGCCACAGTGAACTCAAAGGTAAAGTCGTGGGATGTTTGAGAAGTGAACCAGAGAGGGCAATGAATCAGAAGGGGATGGAAATTAGTCAGTGGAACTTATTCTCTCTACTTCATATTAGAATCATCTGTAAACCCGCTCTGTGCCCAGGCAAGTGAGATAACCTGATGCCCTAAAATTCTCCCATTCCCCCATCCTGGCCAGAACTGTGTGCGCCCAGAGGAGAAAATCACTATCATCGGGCAATGTGAGAAGGCAGCCGGGTTAGGGCAAAACCAGCATTGAACTTGATTTTTTTTTTTTTTTTTTTGCCTGCCAGACCTCCATTTTATGGTCTCCTAAAATCATGGTGCTTGGTTATGACCATGTTGTTCTTCCTGCTATGCTGTTCTATATGGGTGCATGATCCAGGTCTAGCCAATCAACATGGTCTGTTCTCCAGGCCTTTGGGATTGGGGCCATTGTGGGTATGTGACCCTCATTGAGTTCAATGAAATTTAATGAAGGTGGTATTGTTGAAATATCAGAAAGAAGATACCCTTTTTCTGTTAGGTTTCTAAGCTATGAGAACATAGCCTGAAGCTCCCACAAAGGTCTCACAAAAGAAGGGCTGCTTAAGAACGAGGGTGGGAAAGAGAGAAAAGCAAAGCTGCGGGACAGATTCCTAATGCCTGAGTTTATTGCCATGAATCCAGTTCTTCCAGAATCTTGATTTTGCCCCAGGCCCTTCATCTTCCCCAGTTCCCTCTTCCCGACATGCCAAAAAAGGACAATAATATCTATCCCACAGGCTTCCACTCAGATAACATAAAGTACCTATTACGATACTTGGCACAAAGCAGCTATTTAAGGGATGATGATGTGTAAAAAACAAAACCAAAGAGAACGTTCAGTTGTTTCCAGGAAGTGAAAAGATATCTAATAGGGCCACAATTTCTCCTCACATGGATTCTGAAGTCTAGAAGCTGGAGAAGATGATCTTTGCAGTCCCCTGCCTTCAATATACTACTGGAGGGCACTAATATACCAAGAGAGAGCAGCCCAAAGCTGAGGACAAAACACCCAGAAAAGCCAGGGGTACAAAGCACTGTCCCACTCCCAGAGGGCTCGCATATTTATTCTCATTTTACTGAAGCCAGGGGTGGAGCCCCAGGCTCCATCAAATGCTTAAATAGGTCCCAATATCACCTTATGCCTTCTTACCCATGTTCCCTAGTACAGAAAGTCTGGGTTGATAAGAGATTAAAAAGTCACTAAGATTAAGTTTTCCATTTAAAATTCTTATCTAAGCACATACCAACGCAAGAAGAGCAACATCTTCCACCTTCTTCTAAGTGCAGAATTTTAAATCCATTTATTCAAAGAACTTTAAAAAATGAGCTTTTAATCATGGTATCATTGGTGTGCAATGTCTTTACAGGAGGACTAATTGTGGAGAAATGGACTTAATGGATGTTTGTAGCCAACTGAAGCTTTAATTTCAATACAATCTCACAAATAAAAAAGAAGTGTTATTCATTCTCTTTCAAAAGATAAGGCGAGAACAGCTAAAACAATGATGACAGAAATTGGGGGCATTTGCTGATTGCTCAATCATTCTGGGTAAGAAGCGATTCTTTAAGGGATTTAAAAATACACAATTGTGAGGGTGAGCCTTTGTGGTTAGCATTGTCATGACCTCTAAAAATGATTATTTGCAAACATGACTCATGAAATAGCCTGAAATCGTGTGGTGGGTTTTGGAGGGAAGAAAGCTGTCTGAGAAAAAGTTTCTTAAACCTCTCTTATAATCTGGAGGATGCAGCCCCAGGGGAGTGACCTGGCTGAGAGCCTTGTACAGGACTGCAATTCTGGGGACACAAAACTCCACCTTACAAAGGCAGGCGAGGCTGAGACTAAAAAATCAAAGGAAGCTGCAGAAAAGTTGCAGAGCCTACTGCCCCTGCCTGGGAGAGCCGAGAATGCCTTATCTGGCCTCCGTGAAAAGGATCATTGGGGAGCCAGAATTAGAAAAAGACTTGCGCTTCATCAAGTCTCTCCTTGTCTGAGCCAGATAAAATATCCTCTGGGAAGGCTTCAGGAAATGCCCTAAGGGAGTGACAGCTGATATTAGCCGAACCGGTGAAAGAGCACAGACAGAGATGGAAATATTTGGCTTTTTTCAACTGTGAACTTAACCCAAGACAATTTACACAGACTTGGGGCAGAGTCTTGCGCTTACAAGGCATGACCACGAGGTGGCCTCAATCGGGATTTGGGTCCCCATCGTCCAGGTTGCAAATTCTCTTACCTAGTACCTTAGCTGTGGTTAACTTATAAGTAAGAAGGTCAAGTATCCAAAGCTTTAATAAACTTAATAAGGCTTTAGTTTTACAGCGGGAGCTGAATTCGAAAAGGATAGCCTCTCCTTGGATACTTGCACCTTCAAGGACGCTTCCCAATTTGCAAACCACGCCAAGAGCAGGCTTGGAGTGGTCTTAAATAAGATGTAATGCTTGTTTCTTTCTTAATGCACCTTGTAATTTGCACACATGCCACAGCACTTTATTTATTTTCTTATTAATGGGTTTGAGTGTGTTTAACACCACAAGCCGTAAATTGCAGAGCAGTAGATCAGACTAGGTTCTCTTTATTTTCCTGCCAATTGTCAGAAAGTGATGTGGGGTACAGAGGTGACTCTTCTAACTGGCTTCCTCTCTCCCACCCCACCCCATCCCACCCCTTGCCTCCATCCAACAACCAACCCGTTGTCTCCATCTGCCAAGAAAAAATAAAAGACACAGCCTCGTTTCTCATTGGAGAGCTTGCCTATTGAGCAGCTCAGTTATTGAGATTAATAAGCTGCCAGTTTCCAAGGAAGACTATGAAAACTATAAAATTAAAGTGCACTGCAACGTGAAATGCTGCTTGTGGCCAGGCGGGATCACTGTGTCAAAAAGGCAAGGTGAAGCTATAAAATAAGGCTGAGCTTGAAAGGCTAACCTAAAGGTCTCATTTATTTCCATGTTGCCTCTGATGAGAATTTAGAGGGGGCATAATGTTTTGCAATATGGAGAAATCAAGCTGCCTATTGATTTGAAAAGTGCTTGAATGCATTTGGTTCACCCAGAATGAATTCTAGTTTTAAACTTCACTTGAAAACATTAAAAAAAAAGAAAAAAAACCACACACACACACACAAAAACCCAAACAGGTTACCTTGGTTTAATATTCTCAAGATCAAGCTTGTCAGTGATTCTGTCAGAAAATTAATCCTTATGTAGAAAAATCAATCTGAGAACAAGTTTGGAATAGTCTTCGGGCTCAGCATGGTGAGGATGTTTCAACAATCTTGTTGCTTCTCTGTGAAAACCTTATTTACTAAAGGTCTTGTGTCTTGATTCCCAAATACGCACTACCAATAAAGCATCTAGATTAGGCAAAGATTACTTCCTCATGAAGACAAAAAGTGTGTTTTCTGAAATTTGATACCAAAATTAGATTTTTCAAATGCTGCTCATCAAGCCCAAGGTGTTCCTTTCTTTAGCAGAGCCCTTACACGACTTCCTGCTGAAAGGAATAACCATGGTACTCTAAGTATGACCAAATGGTCAGCCACGGTACGGCTAGCTGTTTGGCTTTCTTCTATTAATGTGGCAAAGCTCTGTTTGGGAGAGAACAATGCTACAAATCACGGAGCTGAAGAAGTAGCAGGGCTTTATTTCTGCATTGTCAATTTGCTCTCGCATTTTCTAAGATGCAGAGTATCTGTCATCAGCTCACATGGACCCTCTGTTGCCCAGGCCATGGAGCAGCGAGGCCTTAGACTGACCACACTGGTTGCCACCAATCTCAAAGAGCTGCAGAGAAGAGTCCCTTACCTCTTGCCTGGCTGATGATTTTGTCAATGACTAAGTCTATATCCAGTAACAGGCTGGAATCCATCCCATAGATCATTTCTTGCCTTATGTCACTTATCATGTATTAACTTCACCATTTCCATGGCCTGGCAAATTAATCTGTTGTTTGCCATCAGAATAAGCATAGTTTTGTTTTGTTTTTCTAGTTCCAAAGGCACTATCGTGTGGTGGTTAAGAACATGGCATTTGGAGTCAGACCCGGTTCAAATTCCAGCTCTGTCCCTTACTCATTTACAGATCTGTAGGTAACTTAATTTTCCTAAGCCCTCAGGTTCCCTTTATTTAAGATGGGGATAGTAACATATACCCAACAGAAAAGTTAAGGGGTTAAATGGGATCTTGTATGCAAAAATTAAGTGCCAAGCAAAAAGTATTTGATAAAGAAAAATTGTGATTTACAGGCATATATGATCACGTAGAGTAACTGCGAAATTGAACAAAATTTCTGGCAAGTTATTTTTAAAAGAGAAAAAAATCAATTGCTGAGAGCTTTGAACACACTAAATATGCTGTTATTTGTAAATGGATGAATTTCCATGTCACATCTATTATTTTGGAATCAAAATATTTAGAATCCAAACAGCTACACTTAAGTCTCACTGCATCATAGATTTGACGAGTCTGAAACGGCACTTCTGTTTTCTGCCACAAAACTGGTTCCTTCTTCAGGAAGTGGCATCACTATCCAGCCTAAGTCAAAAAATTGGTCATTGTACTCTCAACTGCCTAAGCCACACAGTATCCATTCCTACTGATTGTACCCTCAAAATACACCTGACATCTATGAATGTTCACCTTCTCGCCAGATGGGTAGGAGAAAGGCAAATATGAGCGCTACAGCTACCAGGACCCCAGTGGAAACCAGAGCACCTTCCATCTTAACCATTACAACACTCTCGAAGCTGGACCTCTAGACTTGCTGGACTGTCCACCTTACCCCCAGCCTATTCGCCATATGGCAGCTACCAGAATTCAAAACACAACAATATTATTTTATTGTTTTATTCTCCCATTTAAAATGCTTCAGTGACTTTTCATTATTCTTGGGCCAGAGTCCAAAACATTTCACCCAGCCCAATGCTCTGCAGCATGCTGCCCTCGCCTGCCCTTCTAGCTTGCTTTCCTTTCTTGGCATCCTAGTGTTTCTTTCCCCAGCGCGTAATTGTTTTTGCCATCTAGAACATTCTTTAAGTCTAATTAACACTTACTCATCCTTAGGGCTCAGCCTAAATGTCAATTTCTCACGCATCTGACTTCTCTATACCTCACACGGCACATATTACATTTGTCATCGGGGTGGGGGTGGGGGTGGGCACGTGTCTAATCATTTGTTCACGTCTGTCTACATCCAGCCTCGAATCACCACAAGGGCAAGGACTTTGCTCTTCTTCTTCACTGCAGACTCTTCAGTGCCTGGCACATGATAGGTTCTCACAGATATCTCTTGAATGAATAATGGATGACCATTTACAAATCAGCTTGCAAACCTGTTTGTAGTGTGAGGATCCTGATGGTTACAACGAAGGTCTCTGGAACTGAGGATCTGATGGAGATCTTTATGTATTTATTTTCTGTTCCCCTTGTGTCAAAATTTATAAAGATAGAAAAGGCATTACTGAAAAAAAATTAGAGCTTCTGGTATTTCAGGGAAAAAGTAAAATCAGAGGGAAGTTCGGTCCTGCTTGGGAATTCTCTTTAGTGACCTGCTAGGAGACTCAGAGAGAGAAGCTTGCTTCAGCAAAACACAAAGACGAAGGAAAATTAGTCATCGAACTACTTTGTACTGTTTTAGTCAAGAGAAGCTGACTTCAGAAACTCCCCGAGAAGCTGCTGGCCAGGAAGATCCCTGAATTTGCAGCTCTCAGGAGACAAAGGAATAGAGAGGTGGTATCAACCATGAATTGCCCATGAATTTTGTTCTGAGACCTAAGTAGGCTGACAGAAACATGGTGATGGAGTGATTTTGTGACACACCATGTTGGAGAAAGATAGTACAAACTGCTTGCAATTAGTTCCTCTGTCCTGAGTTCATTTTTCCTTGGATTATGTTATGGTTTATACGAATGGACTGGTTTTGGTAGTAGAAATTTATATGCATTGGTCTTTTACATGATTAACAGTGGTACAGAACTTTCTTTGTAGGCTTTTTTTGTCTTGTTAAATTCCAAATTCGTACAGTCCTATTTTGGGCTATGCCTCCTTCATCAGCACCTTTAATTCTACTTGCCACAGAAAAAAAAAATGGAAAAAAAGCACAGTCCAGAGAAGATGTAATATGCCTCATTAAGACTGATGGGAACATCAAAAAGCAATGCAGAGAGGCAAAGGTTTGTTCCTCACTGGTCTAAAGAAACACACTGGACTTGGCTTAGAGTCTCTGGGGGTGGTAGAATGCCTGCTCATCACCTTCCGGAGTTATGAAATTCTTCCATCACACCCAGAAGTCTGTATTAGGGAGAGTAGAGGTGGTGAGGCTGTTTGTAAATTTCCACTGCATTTTCGAAATTGATGACTACATCATAATTGGCCTCCACAATGACCTGCCTTCAATGGTTCTCTCTCCTGGATATAGTTAATCATTCCTTATTTGGTATAAAAACCAAAAGACAACTGACAGAATGGGAGAAGATATTTGCAAATGACATATCAGATAAAGGGCTAGTAACCAAAGTCTATAAAGAACTTATCAAACACAACACCCAAAGAACAAATAATCAAATCAAGAAATAGGCAGAAGACATTTTTCCAAAGAAGACATCCAAATGGCCAACAGACACATGAAAAACTGCTCAACATCGTTCAGCATCAGGGAAATCCAAATCAAAACCTCAATGAGATACCACCTCACACCAGTCAGAAGGGCTAAAATTAACAAGTCAGGAAACCACAGATGTTGGCGAGGATGTGGAGAAAGGGGAACCCTCCTACACTGTTGGTGGGAATGCAAGCTGGTGCAGCCACTCTGGAAAACAGTGTGGAGGTTCCTCAAAAAGTTGAAAATAGAGCTACCCTATGACCCAGCAATTGCACTCCTGGGTATTTACCCCAAAGATACAAATGTAGGGATCCGAAGGGATACGTGCACCCTGATGTTTATAGCAGCAATGTCCACAATAGCCAAACTATGGAAAGAGCCAAGATGCCCACCAACAGATGAATGGACAAAGAAGATGTGGTATATATATATATATACACACAGTGGAATATCATGCAGCCATCAGAAAAACCCAAAATCTTGCCATTTGCAACGACGTGGATGGAACTAGAGGATATTATGCTAAGCGAAATAAGTCAGTCAGAGAAAGACAAGTATCATATGATCTCACTGATATGAGGAATTCTCTTAATCTCAGGAAACAAACTGAGGGTTGCTGGAGTGGTGGGAGGTAGGAGGGATGGGGTGGCTGGGTGATAGACTTTGGGGAGGGTATGTGCTATGGTGAGTGCTGTGAATTGTGTAAGACTGATGAATCACAGACCCGTACCTCTGAAACAAATAATACATTATATGTTAAAAAAAAAAAAGATAGTAGGAAGGGAAAAATGAAGGGGGGGAATTGGAGGGGGAGATGAACCATGAGAGACTATGGACTCTGAGAAACAAACTGAGGGTTCTAGAGGGGAGGGGGGTGGGGGGATGGGTTAGCCCAGTGATGGGTATTAAGGAGAGCACATACTGCATGGAGCACTGGGTGTTATACACAAACAATGAATCATGGAACACTACATCAAAAACTAATGATGCAATGTATGGTGACTAACAGAATAAAATAAAATTAATAAAAAAATGGGTTCCCCCCCCAAAAAAATAAGAATGGGAATCCCAGTATGGCATCATGCCCCTAAAAGAGCTTCAGACCTATACTTTCTCTTGTGGGTAAGAAAAGGATCCGATGAAACTCACAATGTTTCAGCATTTGAATAAGTGAATTTGTTCAGTTCTACAGTTTCCAAGACTATATTAAAAAAATAGATTATGGGAACAAATAATATGCCATAATCTTTGATGTCTTTCTACTTACCTATTAGGCAAATTCTTATCATCCTTCTAAAATCCAGCTCAAACAGACCCTCAGCTGTGAAATGTTTCCTGCTCATCCTGGGAGAGTCAATCACTTCATCCACTGTGCAGTCACCTTACACTTCCCTTACTGTATACATGGCACTATCCTTTCGTTTATGTACCTGTCTCTTCCTCTAGGTTGTGTGAGCTTTAAGGGCAAGATTTATGTGTTACTCATTATCTTCCTGGCACCTAACATAGCACTTGGTATACACGAGGGACTCAGTAAATATTTGCTAAGAGACTGAATAAATAATATTTTTAAAAGAAACACAAAGCCCAACAATTCTATTAATTACTGCTGAAGTTTTCATACATGAGACCAGATGCACATTGAAGTTATACGTATTCATGAATTCCATGAATGGAGTTTCAACTATCTGCTGACTTGCACACCCTATGTTTGACTTCTGGTGGTAACACAATCCCAAGGGCCTTACATTCTCTAATTTTTGGCCCTTGAATGCACTGATCAAAGAACATCCAGATGTTGCCCTTGCTTGTTTTTTCCTTCTGACTGACTTCAACATTTTGGCAATCCTATCTACTCTTCAAGCCTTGTATTTAACTTGCCTTCTCCAAAAGCACCACTGAGAAGCCCTACTCCTTGGAGAAATGACAAATATCCAAATGGTCTGCAGAAGGACTCTACAGATCAGATACAAATTCTAGGAAAGCTTACTTCAGAAAACCAGGAAGGTGACAGGCTTGGCTTTGCTGGTCCTCTCTACCATATCCTTATCAAGATGACACTTGACTACAGATGGTTTTATAAAGTAAATCTCCTGGAAAGCCAGTTATTTTCCTCAGAAGCTGGGAGAGAGGGGACAGTTCATGAAGCATATGCATTCTAACCACGAAGGGGAGAATCTTTGTGAGGAGCAAACACTCTGATGGAGTTTGCCCTGTAAAAATAACAATTAGGGCAATAAATGTAGTTTTGTAGTTACTCACTCATCAGATATCTTGCCACCTTATTTTGTGTGTGGAATCCACTAGAGTTCCATCCAATGTGGCTCAAAATGTCCCCTGAAGCACTAGACCTCTTGCAAGTTACTTTGCCCCTCGACATCTAGATTGTCCATCTTTAAAATGGTGGGAATAATGGTTCTTTCCTACCTCACTGTATTTCTTTCAGGCTTGCATGAGATAATGCATGTAAAGAATGAATTCCAGGCATATGCAAAGTGCACAGTAAAAACTGATGATTAATGGTCCTCTTCCTTCCGTCCTTCCCTCCTCTTTCTACAAGAGCTACTACATTTCTCTTTCCCTTTCTCCTCATCCTTTTCCTTCTTCCATCTAGTCCACTCTATGTAGCCTTGATGGCCAGAAACTCTTTTTCAAACAATAGTCTGTTAATGTAAAAAGAAGCTAATGCCCACCAAACTCTATGGCAGAAGGAGGAAAAAGAGAAAGTTTTATACAGCCTTAAAGATCACCATCAACTATGAAATATCCCAAATCCAGCCTCATGGACCAGTCTGCTTTCAGCCTGGAAACTTCCCAGCAAAGCTGTTTATTAACAGGTTACTATATCAGTGCAGATGTTTCAATATATCTATTATATATAATATATGCATATAGGTTTTACTGACTTTACATATTTTAAGCCTCAGAGATTAAAACTATAGGCGTGGTTAAAAATAACCTATAATCATCAGAGAACAAATTTTATTAAAGCTTAGAATGACCACAGTGACAACAGTGCACAGGTTATTCAAGATCTTATTAAAAAAAAACACAAAAAAAATATGATCGTAAGAAACAACATAAATGCTATGGCTTGCGTAGTCGCTTCCAGGTGCATGCAGAAAATTCTCTGGCCATTGCCAGAAAGATGACAGATTCCTTTCATCTTTCTTCAAACCTAACTTATTAAAGTTTAAAAACTTCAGTGAGAACTTTTTGAAGGGTCAAAATGAATTATCCCCTTTCTCTGTCTTCCCTTTATGGTTATTTTGGACAAGGAAACAATAATAATTGGAGCACCCAAAGCATGAAAGGGTCTAGGGTTGGAGCACAAGGCCATTCCCCATCCAGCAGCACCCCACAGCCTTCACGGTCATTCAGCCCCAGCCCGCAGCGCTGCGACCCATGGCCTTTCTTGCCGGGCATGAAGGTGAGCATGGTCTCGGAGGACCAGACGCAAAGGTAAGAAAGGGACAGAGGCGAAGGCAAAACAACACAAGGCCAGACCTGGAGATCACTTTGAAACTCTTCACTCCAACCTAAGTGCTGCCCCTTTTTCTTGTTTGTTTTTGTACATTCTTGTTTGCCCCTCAGGCATCAAGGTGTTATGTGTACAGGAGGGATTAAAGCGAGATGGTATGTTGAATGAAATATAAATTAAAATTATACTTCTGTCAGTCTGGAATCAGGGATTGTTTCTCAAGGTCTCCCCAAACACTTAATTTCAAATGAGTCTTCATTTATTACTTCAGGAAAGGCCAAATGCATAATTTATCAGCAGCTTTCAGTCAATATACCCTTATAAGCATGTTTCCCATGAGTCTTTGAGTAAAAATATGTTATGCTAATTCTATTAGTTGGGTACACAAGAACTGTCTAAGAGAGTAAACAAGCATTAAAAGGAGACACATGTGAACAAAGAAATACCTATCAACCTACCATCCAGGGTCAAATTACCAGGGGAACAACAAGGAGGTGGTAAACTTGGCCCGTTATTTACACCAAGACTGTCTCCCCGACAGGAACCCTGAGCCACCCGGTGGCTCCATGTGGGTGGCTCCGGTAGGGCAACGGGTGTGACAGGTGATGGGCACTTACCGGGTCTCCAGTGGCACGTTGCTGTTTAGCACCCAGCTGTCCTGAAGCTGAACAGACTCCGGCGTGGTGGCCAGGTCATTGGGCGCGGGAGCCGGGGCGTGGATCTGGCTCCGCCGGTTGGTCAGTGAGTTCCTGTTGAGGGAGTTGGCAGACGAGTGGTGATGGGACAGAGTGTGGTTGTGAGGGGGAGGCAGAGGGGGCCTCAGAGTCGACTGGCTGTGGTGGTTTGGAGGACCTGGAAAGAGAGGAAGGAGAAACGGCCATCAGAGGCTGCAGAATCTAGCTGCCGAGGCTCTGCAAACCTGCAGAGCAGAGCCTAGAACCCACGCCTCTATGTGGGTTAATAGCTGAAAATCACAGACTAGACACATAGATAGGACTGCAGATGCCGAATTCTAGGGTTGGTCACTCATAAATAACATGGTTTGATTTGCCTTTTTCTGTAGGCCTTGAAGGAAGGAGAAACTAGGTTAGTAAAACCAGACCGGTCAGGGCTGGTCATTGTCATTACAAGTCCCTATACCGTTTCCTGGTAAGCCAGCACACTGCAGACATTCTTTACAAATATTTTCCGTTCGTTCGTTCCTTTCTTTCTCTCTCTCTCTCTCTCCCCCTTCCCTCCTTCCTTCCTTATTTCTTTATTTCTTAAGATTTTATTTATTTGAGAGAGAGAGAGAGGAAAGGGGCAGAGAGGGAGGGAGAAGGACAAGCAAATTCTGCATTAAGTGTGAGCCTGACATGGGGCCCGATCTCATGACCCTGAGATCATGACATGAGCCAAAATCAAGAGTCAGACACTCAACTGACAGAGCCACCCAGGCACCCCAAGTATTTCCTCCTTCTAAAGGTAACAAAAATATGGTACCCTCTAAGTCAGAGAGTAGCATATTTAAATACCTGTGGGGGCCAGGCAGGAAAGTGAAGTCGGCCAGTTGTGGACTGAGGTGATCTGGAAAGGGCAGGAAGCAGCCCTCCCTCAGATCCGAGGCCATGTGGCCATGTGGGGCTGAGGGGCCAAGAAAGCCAGATCTTCTAGTTTTTTAAGGAAAGCTGAAGATCTGGACTTTTAGATAAAATTTCCTGTGTTTTGAAGATGTTGCCAATTAATTTTAAAAAAGTGTATGTGTTTTGTGCATATATATATATATATATATATATATATATATATACAAAATATACATATATATACATTTAAATAAGACTTAAGAAAATACTTGTGAGCCTGCTCAGACATCAGGACTAATGTTTTCAAACCATGACCCTTACTCCAAATTGCATCCTGTTTTCTTCTCTTGAAATACTTTCTCCTTGCAGGAAAAATGCACAAAGGAGAACTATACCTCTGCATGTATCCCCTTGTAAATATGACCACAGATGACAACTCCACACAGGGTTTTCCTAGCAACCCATTCTCAGTCTACAAAATGAAGTATTTTAAGCATAATGAAAATGAAAGTAGTTCACTATGCAATGTAAGCCTATAATTTGGTTTTAATGGCTGCTGAAACATGACTTTTAATTTGTGTCCTTTTTTGAAGCCTCCAGTCGAGGTTGGCAGCTCACCAGGTGACTGCCAAGCCTTGTCATTTTGGCCTCTGCCAACTTTTAAAATCCTCAGCCCCTGCTGTCCTGGCTTTAAGAAGTTGGCTCACATCATTTAAACAAGCAATTTGACACAAATTTCAACTACTTGTCTCCTTATGTGGTCGGGCTACATCTCCAAAAGGTGTAATCTACATTCCGTGGCTCCTGGGAAACCTGCAGAAATATTCTAAAACAAAGACAACATGTCAAGAAGATACTAGGTTTGGAGAGCATCATGACCAAGGAAAACAAGAAGGAAAAATAACAGAGAAAAGTGGTTCCTTGAAGTTTGTGTCCCTGGACTGAAATTACTTGGGGGGATTTTTTTTTTTTTTTGGTCTTCAGAGAAAGACAACTAAAACTAAATCCCAGTGGGAAATGCCATCGTACAGTTGTACAGATTCACGTCCTCCAGATGAACCTGCAATTCGTATTTTACATTATGCACCAGTGACATTTTAAATATATCTTTGAGGGAGTTTCATAGCTGAAGCAGGCTATTACATTTCCTGGCATTGTTGTCTGTCTAGTAATGTATTATTATACAGTTATTCAGCATTTGTCTGTCTCGTATTAGTGGGAAGAAGTGAGAAGAGGGGGTGAAATGATGTAATCATGGTCCTTCTGAGATGTTAGCCAAGCCCCTCACACAGGGTTAATGAATTCTCATGCCTTCCTTTCCCTTCTCTCAACTCCCATCCAAGTGGTGTCATTATTCTCCATTAGTTAGGTAATCTTGAGACTTGCCTCAGGAAGCTGAGATGAGTAAGTGTGCAAGTGAGAACCCACCCTCCTCAGCCCCAAGCCCTCACTTTCCATCTCCCTCAGCCCCCGGCCCCCGCCTCCAGCACTCCAGACCACACACTCTCCCAAAGTACAAAGAGGCCATGGGAGGTATTTAATTCACTAAATGAGATACCAGAACCCTCCTGCTTCATGTCTATTCATCCCAAGCTAAGGTTTCTTTGCCTACTCCAACTTGTGTGGCCCTTCCTTGCCCATCTGTGTTCTGTGTGGGTGGAATGCCTGTGGTTCCCTTTTTGTTGATGATATCCAGAGGTGGTGCCGAGGGGGAAATGGAACCACGGACCCAGGTGCTATGTGGCGTAGTCCAAATAAAGTGGACGGTGAGCTTTTCAGTTAGCTGGAAGAGATGTCACGCTGCTAAAGAGAAGGCCTGGAGCTTCATGGAGGAGATGAAAGAAGACGTAATTCTCTGCTCACCCTGCCCTCCTATAAAAAGCATGTTATTTCACTGCAAATAAATCACATTATTGATAGCAACAACAACAACAACTATCCAGCATCCTCAGTATTAGAAGATATTTTCCTCACTACTGTTGCTCATTTCCACTGTGATGCGGATGATATTTGCTCATTTATCTATCCATCTAACGATCATATGTTTCAACTAGGTGCAAGAACTAGAAAAGACAATCTGAATACAGAGTGGTAAAAGCTACCACTGGGGTGTGTATAGAGAGACAGGGGAGCATCTGGGGGGGCACTCAGCCAGTAGTTAGGAGATACAAATCTAAAGAACTGGGTTCGAGGATTGGGTCTGCCCCTTTTGAGTCATGTGAACGTGGGCCTACAACTCTATTTGTGTAATCCTCTGAGTACTCACCCACCACTGGTGACAACAGCACTAAGTACCCGTGTATCAACATGGAAGATGGCGGGAAGAGGAACAGGGAGTGCTAAGCACGCCACCCGAGGGTGGCAAGTTCCCCAACCATGTGCATGGAACATTGCTCGCTTCTTTCAGGAATAAAAGCATGAATAAGACATTAACTACGGCTCTCAAGGAGCCCAGATTTGAGTATAGGACGTAAACCCAGACTTCAACCATCTAGGGCAGAAGTCACAAACCAGCAGCCCCCAAACTGGATTTGACCAAAAATTCAGAGTCCAGATTTTATAGAGTGTTCCAGATCACTGACTTCTCTTGAGAACAAAAACAGAACAACAATACTGAATCTATTCCCTCATGGCAACAATTGGATATAGCTGAATGCCTTTGGGTGGTTTTCTGGTTTGCCATCAACCCTAACAAGCCCTGTTATTTTAATCTGGCCGGATGTATGCATTTATGTTACCGCTGGTAGGCATTTATGTTTTTGACCGCTGGTTTCCTCCGTGGTACCTTAGTATTCTGGGTGGGTAACATATCTCTAATATAACAACACCTCTGTTACGACTAATGGTCTCAAGCACTTTTTGTGTTTATCGGGTTTCATTATAGTCATCCAATGAGCTTGCTGGATGTGATGGTTTTCCATTTCAAAAAATGCAAACAATGGCTAGCAACATGCCTTACTGCTTTTCATGAAGCCAAATTACATGAAAAAGCCCTTCTGAAAGGCAACTCATGTCTTCAATAGATGCTGAAACAGAAATGATTAACAGCTTAGCTTGATGAAGGAACCTTCACGTCCACTCAGAGTTCCACACATTTATTGGGTTTAATTAATGTGCATATTAATGACTCTTCTATTGCATAAATATGAAATCACATAATAATGCAATTGAGCCACGAATAACTATGTAACATAAATGCTTACACACTATCAACTTAATAAGTATGCTATTAGCAGGCAAAAGGCAACTGCCATTACAATCACAGTGTTAACCTATTATCTTGTACCTGATTTATCTGAAGTTGAGAACCTAGAATTTATTTTTAGGTACCGTGTGGCTTTTTCATCCAAGGAAGGAGGAATGGCACACTGGTCCTCTGTTAAAAGCTAGGGCAGGACAGGAGGACTCCTAGCAAGGATAAGTGAATTTAGAGAGAAGGTGCTTCCTGTATGTTTAAAAACTAAGTGCTTGAACGAGTGCTTGATTTCTCCTGTTTGCCCCAAAAGATTATGCTTAAGATTTGCTCTTGCCAGAAATTTTGGTCCTGACAGGGATGCCATTCCCATATTCTGTCCTTCCTAAATGCCAATTGTTTGACAGTGGAGTCATAAGAAAAATAAAGTAGTACATCTTTGTTGGGTAACAATATCAGCTCTAACAAAGTTAGACCCGGGGACTGCAAAATTCTGGAGTATCAGCTCCTGTGGGGACTAGACCAGCACAGCTCAAACAGCATATGGAAACAACCAACGCTCACACTGTCAATAAAGGAAGGATTTTCTTTGGAGCTCAGGAAGTAAATTCTTAATAATTGGCTATTGTTGTTGCACTCTTCCTAAATAAACAGGTGGGGGAGGCATTTAGGGTAGGTCTACCCTTGCCAAGAAAGGGTGGGTGTGCAGGAGAGTAGGAGGGCAGGGATAGACTAAGATAGCTTTGTCTTGCTCTATAGTCCACACTAGTTTTTCCTAGTGATTAAAAATGATAAAATGCATGAAAGACAAAAAATATAAGTAGAGGCCTGCCTAACGGCTAATAATTCACTCATTCTTGGAGATGGCATGCCAACCGCTGGTCTTAAAAATTTTAACCCTTCAGACCCTGAGATGATGAATTAACCACAAACTCTGCCTCCTTCTACCGAACCATGTCTTTGGAGCAAGTTACATCTTGACAGCAATTTGAAGATACTATAAGTGAAGCGGGTATTGGCAGACATTTTGGAGTCTCTGGTTGGTGAAAACTGTTTAGATCTGACCTCACATGAGAGGCTGAGGGAATCAGAGGTGAAGACTTTCAAGAATAACAGCCTCTGGTTAGAAGGAGGAGTCTATTGCTGATGTCCAGGCTCGCGGTTGGCTTTGAACCCCTGTGTGGCCACTGCCCCTGTCACTTACTAACAGTGTGACCCCTGAAAAATAGGTTTTTTTTTTTCTGAGTCTGTTTCTTCATCTGTAAAATGGGTAGAGTCATATTTTTCTCATATGGTTGTTAGGAGCATCAAACAAGAATACATCTTTAAAGAGCCTACCACGATTCTTGGCACATATTAAGTATTAATAAATGTTATTATTATATATTATGTGTTATAATAAATAATACTGATGACAGTAATAACAGTAATAGCAACTATGGCTCTGGGGAAAATGATGAATACCTTTTGGGGAACTTGAGTTTTCCTAGCTATTTTGAGTGGGAGCTTTTGGAGGGTGATATCAAATCCACATAGAAAGGCACAATCACCAACCTCAGACCCCCTCAAGCTTCAAATGCTGTCTGCAGAAGGACCTCTGACTAAGTGACATGGCTCAGACATTACTACGGGCAGTCTCAAGAGCATCTCTCTCAGAGCTTGTGGAAATGGAATGTGGGATTCAGAAGTGTTCATTTCCATAAACAAAACAATTGATCTTAAGGACCATGAAATAATACCGACAAGAGTGCTAGGAGCTGGGATGCCCGGGTGGTTCAGTCAGTTAAGTGCTGCCTTCGGCTCAGGTCATGATCCCGGGGTCCTGGGATCGAGCCCCGCATCGGGCTCCCTGCTCAGTGAGAAGCCTGCTTCTCCCTCTCCCATTCCCCCTGCTTGTGCATGCTCTTTCTCTCTCTGACAAATAAATAAATAAAAATCTTAAAAAAAGAGAGAGAGACTGCTAGGAATTAAGCTGTGTGTGTCTGGTCCTGTGTGAAGTGCTGTCCATAAATTATCTCAACGTATTATTGCTCACTTTTATGGGACAGGTTGTCTTATCATCCCCATTCTACAGATCCAGCCAGTGAGGCACAGAGAGGTTAAGTAAAGCCCTCAAGGTCAGAGAGCTTAGTAAGTGGCACGGCTGCTTTTTGATCCCAGGGTTTCTTCCCATTCTGCCATATGCCAAAGAACACGGGGTCCCAGGGGGCACTCACACAGAGGGAGAAGCAAGACCCCTGCCCTGCTTTATACTCACCCCGGCAAATACAGAGGAAAATGGCCTTAACTCATTTTGGTGCACATTTGCTTAAATGGCAGAATGAAATCTTGTGAGAAATTGGAGGGAATCGCCCACCTCACAGCTCTGCACCTCACGATGCTGCTTGAATCAGGAGAAATAGGCCAGAACAGCCAAACTGCAGTGCAGTCTCTTCCCTGTGCCTTCCCAAAAGGCCCTTCTCTAACTTCCTCCTCCGTGCTGCATCCCTGGCTCCCGTAACCAGTGGCATGAGGGATAAGCAGCAATTAGGTCTGTTGGAGGCAGAAACAAGGGCACACTAGGTCCCAGCTCATCCTTCCTGCTCTGACTGAAGGTGCTTTGCCAACAGCCTGGGGGTGGAGGGGTTTGGGGGGAGTCCAGTTCCAGCCTCCTCCCATGTTTAAAAAGAGATGGAAAGAGATTTACTTGTCTCTAAGTGTCAGACACATGGACATTCGGCTTGCTCCCTCCTTCCCTGTCATAGCATCTACTGAGTGATTTGTCCTCTAAAGAGCAGACTTTCATTTGTTTGGTGCTGACCCCCGTGTGGCACTGCTGGCTTTGTGGGGCCGTGAGCGATCCACAGTGTTTCTCAGATATGGCCACCATGGAGCAAGCTGCAAGCCCTGCTGCCCATTCCAGAATGGAGGAGAAAAAAAGAAGGAAGGATGGAGGAATGAGCCAAGTTACGACCTCCTTCTTATCTCCTGGGGTGGGGCGACCGCTCTGACCAGTGCCTCTGGGCTGGGAGTGCACGGTCCTGGATTTGGGGGGGCTGCCCTTGATGGAAAGGCCCCCTTCAGCCTGAGCAGAGCAGCAGAGAAGGCAAGGGCTGTGCTCACTTGTAAGGAATGATTTGTAGTTCTCTTGCTTACACAAAATATATGACCTCAGAGAAAAAGCATTCTGAGCGCATTCACAATGACACACGGATCAACACTGCGCGGCAGAAGCTTGGGAATTGCGGTCACAAAGAGCAATCATTTGCAGGCTTAGAAACCAAAGTTTTGTCAGCTCTACCTACATTCATTAAAAAAATAGGGTTTAGGGGGACACCTCTGATCATCGAAGAACAACTGTTCCCGTTTAATAAACACCAGCTGCATGTTAAGCCCTCTGAATAGTTCACCTTATTTAAGCTTCTAATAACCTTTGAAGTAGATATTGTTCTCCATTATAAAGATGAAGAAAATGAGGTGCAGGACATGAAGAGATAGGAGTTTCTCTCCTTACATGTTGTATTTAACTGTAATGCAGCTGGGCCCCTCCCGAGTGCACACTGGGCGCATCTTTTTCATCACCCTTGGCACATGGTTTTATATCATTTTTGGACTCTCCTGTGTCCCCTGCTAGACTGTGAGCTCCTTTGGCACAAGAGACCATCTCTCTTGTTTTTATATCCCCAGCACAAGGCTATCCCTAGCACAGAAGTAGTGCTGAATGAATGAGGGGAGGAGCACATCATGTCTGGGGCAAGGGCAGTGGGGGGGTTGTGTTGGGAGAACCTCAGCAGAGGGGGATCAGAGCAGACTTCTGCCTCTGTGCTTTGAGCATTTCCCAGTCGCCAGAATCTGATGGGCCTTTCCCTCAATTGCCTGAATTCTTATTACCCTCACAGGTCCTTCAAAAGGGAGACAGTTGGACCCAGGGAGAAGGTGACTTTGTTTCCCTTTGTTTTTATTTGTTTGTTTTTTCCTGGTTCTGCCTGACTACCTAGTCTCTCTTTTAAACAACAGATTTACTGACATATAATGACATTCAGCTTTTAAATGCATTTTTAAATGCTTTTAAATGTACATTTCAGTGTTTTTTTTTTTTTTATTTATTATATTCACCGAGATGTGCAACCATCACCACTGTCTGATCTTAGAGCATTTTCATAACCCCCCATAGGAAACCTCATACCGATGAGCAGTCACTCCCCAGCTCCCTACCCCTCTGGCAAACGACAATCTACTTTCGGTTTCTATGGATTTGCCTATTCTGGGCATTTCATATAAATGGTGATTCCCTCTGTTTTTTATAACCACGATGTCTGTTGCAGAGCCTCGCTGGAACCAATCAAATTTAGATCTCAGATGGGGCACACTTCATACCACTTAAAAATATCTTTCCCTGGCAACCTGAAGTTGGTGTTCACGGGAGCTTTTTGGCTGGGACCCCACTGCTGCTGATATTTTTCAGACGGAGATTGTTAGGTATGGCCATTTGAGAGCCAATTGTATACTTGAGGGTCTGAGGGGGATCCTGGAATTTGTTCCAGTACCTCGAGCATGGCTGTAATCACAGCAGAGAGCCATTCCTGTTCAACTAAAGAACAAACACACACAGATGGGACTCTGGGGGGGAGGAAAAACAAGGGAGGGAACTCCTGAATTGGGTGCCCAACCAGCAGCAACACTTGAATCACGACCTGAATAGCACTTGTAGGTTTGGGACCCTCCTGCCCCAATTGGGCAGGTTCTCACACATGATGGGTCAGAAAGGGATTTTCATCATAGGTGCTGCATCATTTTACCCTACCCCCATACTCATTCTTTGCATTCTTAAATCATCTAGAAAGTATCACTTGAGATCAATGTCAACTCCATTAGCTACTTTCCAAGTGACAAAGACAAAAAAAAAAAAAAAGACCACTTGAAATACTTGAGAGGAACCCTTCTAAAGAGAAGATTTTATTGCAAAGTTATGTCTGAGCAGTGCCTATCTGAGCATTTCAATAAATCTACATTACCCTAGGTATTTTGGCATCCTCTGGGAGAGGAAAGCCTATCAGTAGAAAGTAATGATTTTGGGTTTTCAATTGCCCTAAGGATCTTGACAATGCTATTAAGACCCATGCTCTCCCTGTCGAGAAGTTTAGGAGTGAAATTATTAATATGCCCAGACGTTATGTTGATTGTTGCGCGGTAGCAGAAAATACCCTCTCTGTTATTTGAGCTGCATTATCACTTTCCCAAGCAGAGAATTGCATCAAAAATTTAAACTCCTCTCATTCCAGCTCATCGCCTAGCTTTTCAAGGTCTTATTATAAAATAGTCTGGGCAAAATTTGGGTATTTCCCTACCCATGAAAGATAATATGTTTTTCACAGCCCAGACTATTTTTTTTTTTGAAAAATAAAAATCACATGTGCAATTTTCTTTTATCAAGATGCCATTCTTTAGCTCTTTAACCAGGTTTTTGTTGGCGTGTATTTCATTCTTTATTTTTTTCCCCTTTGGATGGTCACAATGTTTTCCGCTGAACACAGGTAGGAGATCAAAACAAAGATAAAATACGATGTTGATTTTAGGTTGAGTCTCTGATGAACAGAACGAGGGAGACAAGCTCTGATCTACACCATTCATTAACACCGAGAATGACTGAAGCATACCAGTTAAATGGCAAGGACGGAATAAAGGTTCCTGGAGCATTTTCACTACAAAGCTCAGCAGAATTATTTACTATCTGGGTGACCTTTTCCCCAAATCTCTCACGGTACATGCCTTATAGGACAAGGGAACAAAAGTTTCTCCATACTATATAAACAGAAGTCAGCTGAATGTCAGACCTTGAACTGCATCTGGTTTCATGTCAAGTGACAGCTGATGTAATGGGACATACAGGGCATATTGCTGGAGACCTTTTCAGGATACTCTTTCTGTCTTCAAAATACACACACACACACACACACACACACACACACACACGTAATTACTCAAGAAAATTATCTGAGAGCTTCCTGAAGAAACATCCCCCGCCCAGGGTTCCATGGTGCATGCATTGTCAGAAAGAGGGCCCTCTGGGTTTTATTTGTAACTGTTCAGAAGTTTCTTTCAAAGGTGTCTTGAAGTTGCTTTGCATTTCCCAACTGAAGTGGATGAGACAGTGTTTATGGCCATTTCCATCACGTAGCATGGACGATAAGCAACAATACCCAGAGCAGGGCCGAGCAGAGACAGATGAGGAAGTCTACCACCCACCCCATCTAAGAGGCCCAGGATGCAAATAACTTTCAGAAAAAACTGGGACCAGTGGGGGGCCAGCGTGCTCTGCAGATCTCAGTTCTGTGGAGGAAGAGGACACAAGAGCAGCGGAATCAGTGTTTCCCACTGCCCCCCCCCCCCGCCCGAAACAAGGGTCTTTTTCCTAGCCACAGCTCAGAATGCCATTTTCAGGGTTTTCTCGGTCTTTTTGACACTGACCTCTCCAGATGTGCCTGAAGGACTTCTGGAGTTAGACGATCAGAGTTACTGAGCACTTAGCCTGTCTGTGTGTCTCTGTTTCCCCCTCCAAAAAAGGTGGTGACTACCGTTCCTACTTGGTAAGGAGTTAAATGAGATAAGACATTTTAAGTAAAGGTGTTTAGAAGATGCATGACAGGTAGGAAGGACTTAAGAAATGTCAGGATTTATTTATCTTTGCCTGAACAGGCTAATTCTTTCTTGAGGTTGTGGAGAGAGGAGTGAAATAGACCCTATGATTCAAAGATTATTATTGAAATGACTTGGAAAACTTCCTGTTGTCAGATATTTTTCAGGTAAATAGCACCATTACGAATTAAGGATCCTTTTTCCTTCTTATAAGTTAGAGTAAGTAGCTGTAGGTCTTATAGACTGCCAAAATAATCAGTGGTCTTCATTTTCACCTTTTGCAACTTAAATACATTGAAATAAAACCACCTGATGTCAGACAATTTGAAGGGCCCTACGTTAGCTTACTTTTTATTAATTCTCTTATTCCCTATGAAAATCAGCATAATGAAGACCTAGCTTTTCTTGAATCCCGATGTTCCTGTTTAGCATCAGCTCCTATTTCCCATGAAAAGCTCAATGTAAAGTCAAGATTTTCTTGTTTTTTGTTTTTGTTTTATTTTTTTGCTCATGCCCATCTATGAGCCATGCAGTTTGCTCTATCCCTGAAATTCACCACTGAGCAACTCACGGAGGTCCTGAGTTATTCATCACATTTGGATGGTTTAAGTCATGAATTAGCAATTTGTTTCTCAGGGCTTCTTAGGTTACTGAAACTTTTTAGTATTTATCATCTCAAATGGGATCATTCTTAATCCCATAATGTAGGGAGTGAGTAATCTCTCTCGTGAAATATCAGATTTGGAGGAGAAAATAATTTCCATTTCTAATGCTGCTTATCTGACACTTTAATAGTGTGGGCTGGGAAGGCTTCTCAATAAGATGATATTTGATCAGAGACCTGAAGGAAATAGGGAGAGAGACATTCCAATGTCTGGGGGAACAATGCTTTAGGCAGAGGGAAAAGCAAGAACAAAGACATTTTAAATCTGGGATGTGTATAGGGGTTGGCCAGAAATATCAGCCTAGATTCGTCTCTTTCATTCAACTACAAGCCTACTTCTCACAGAAAACAGTGAGATAAGTAGGAAAGGTCTTGATCCTCAGTGGCTTCTGGTATGGGACTGAGCCAGGCAGCCTTCTGCCCCAGGCCCTTTGCACTTGCTGTACACTAGGCCTGGGGATACAGATAATTAAGTGGCTCACTCCTTTAATGTTGGAATGTCTCAGCTCAAATCTTCCCTTTAAGACACACCTTTTCAGACAACCTCAGCAGTCTTATCCTCCTTACTATGCTGTTTCTCTGAAGCACACATCGTCACTTTTTTTTTTTTTTCAGTAATTGTCTTTCTGCACTAGAAAGTAAGTACCTTAAAGGTAAGAATACTCTTTTATTCTCTGCTGAATCCCTGGCTCCTCAAACACTTAGTAGGTACAATAAAGGATTTCTGAATTAATGGATTAATTCATCACATATTGAGAAGTATGGCAAGAGCAAGTGAGTCAAAAGGAGAGTCCAAATCCCAACAGAAATGAAGGTCTTTCAGAGGGGCTGCTGCGTGGTGCCATCTGAGACAAATCTCAAAAGCTTGAACTTGACTAAAGTTCCAGAAAAAAATTATTGCAGGCATCCTTGCCAAAACACAGCTCTATCTCACGCAAACTGTAGCAATTTTTTCTCTTTCTGCAGTAACCCAAACATGACAACAAATGCCTTACAAGCAGAAATCCCCACGGAACTAATGATGGCAGAGGCCTCTGACACACCCCAAGTGGGAATAGACACATTTCACTTCCAAACTCTGACTAACATGATCTCCTGTGGCTCTCTGTGCCACTTGAAAATGTTCGCTTTCCATCATGAATGTATCGTATTAGAGGATCTTCACTACAGGCCACTGCCTCACCGGAAGGGGGTGAATCCGAATTCATCCATGCAGCTGGCGGTAGGAAAAGCAACAGGATGTGGCAAGGACACAGGGTATGCTGTAGAGGGTTTGCAAGTTAAAAGCAGGATATAAGGAATTCTTCCTCCTTCCGGAAGCCTTTTCAGATTGGATCAGATGAAGTCCATTGGCTTCCTAACTGGGCGGACATATGTAAGATATTTTATGGTGGCTCTGTTCTAGGACTAACATTGGGACAAACACTGGCATACTATATATTGAATGACTCCATTTGGCCATATTTAACCTATCAAATCTTTATAAACCTTTCTCACTTGTACGTGGCATATCATTGGAAAGAGGTTTTTTTTTTTTTAAGATTTTATTTACTTATTTATTTGAGAGAGAGAGAAAGTACAGAGGGAGAGTGAGAGGGAGAAGCAGACTCCCCACTGAGCAGGGAGCCAGATGTGGGGCTCGACCCCAGGACCCTGGGATCATGACCTGAGCCGAAGGCAGATACTTAACCAACTGAGCCACCCAGGTGCTCCATGAGTTTTAATTCTATGGCGTTTTCTTAGTGTGGAGCCTAGCAAAATTATATGCAAGTAGCCACTTGATCGAGCCTTTCCTATTCCCCGAGAGAAACCCAAAGAGAGATTGTTCTCTCCATAAGATTCCTTTTGCTTTCTCGCTGATTAAATTCTGACACAAGAACAGTGGCCTATGAGCTAAGCTCACTTGTGACAAATCATTTTCTTTTTTTTTTTTTAAAGATTTTATTTATTTATTTGACAGAGAGAGACATAGTGAGAGCAGGAACACAAGCAGGGGGAGTGGGAGAGGGAGAAACAGGCTTCCCGCGGAGCAGGGAGCCCGATGTGGGACTCGATCCCAGGACCCTGGGATCATGACCTGAGCCGAAGGCAGACGCTTAACGACTGAGCCACCCAGGCGCCCCCGACAAATCATTTTCAATCATTTGTTTGCTGATTCATTCCTTCACCCGTGTCTTCATTTGTTCATGTGCTCACTCACTTGGTAACTCATTACTGAGCATCTATGCTGGGTCTGGTGGATTCTTGAGGTCCCAGAGTCTCTGGCCTCTAGGAAGGTAAAGAGACTCACATCCTATTCTGACCTTTTTGTTGAGCCTCAAAGTTCCTACTGTCACTCTTCTCTTTTCCTTCCCGTTAACTATCCAAATGCTTCACTTTCCCACATATGTTTTTATTCATGTTTCAGCATATGTATAGCAATCTCATAAGGGCCATTATGACACATGCTCTGAAAAGTTTTCATAGATGTCTATCATTAAACTAAACATGAACACTTTCCCCCAGTCCCTACCCCTGTCTTATTTCCCAAGGTGAACTCATTCTTCTGTTGGGTCTACATACATGTATCTCCCAATATGCAAGGTTTTGTGCTAGGATACCATTTACAGGATGCTCCATGGCACACGGAGAAATTCACAAGAATGTAAATTATTACCTGTGGAGAGAAACTATCACATTTTAATTCATTTGTGTTTTCAACTGAATGTAGTATTTATCAACTGTCTTTTATATTTAATTCTAGATAATAGAGTATGGTGAATTGGAGCCTCCACTACGTACATGGGATACACATGCTGTATTGCTTTCCTTGAAAGATAAAGACTCAGAATTTTTGCCCCAGGTTCTCAGTTGCACCAATAGGATCCACACGGCCTTTGGGGTGCTTTTTGCACACATAGAGTGGAGTGAGACATCTAGATTCATGCAGTGAAAACAGAAGTGGGATAAATGAAGAGGTTTCATCACATGAGTTTACTCCAATTGTCCCATCCCCATCTACCTGGGCATCTACAAGTGATGTGAACATCATCACCCCGGTTCTATGAATAACAGAAAGACCACTCATTTATCATTTATATATTTTTCTAATTAAAACAGATATAGTCTAAACCAAAAAAGCCATAAACAGCCTTGACAAAATCAGGCAAACATACTTTATGCCTTTTTTTTTTTAAAGTTAACTGATGAAAATTTAAGGGCTGTCTCGTTAGGGTACTAAAAAAACAAATGACCTATGGAATCAACTAGAAACAGCACATGACAAAACAGAGTATTATGCTAGAACATACTTTCCACAGACATGAAAGCTAATCAAAATACCATGACAGAAACTCTCATACATTGCTAGTGGGGATGCAGAATACACAGACATTCTGGAAGGGTTAGCCAGTTTCCTATGATGTTACACTTACCACACCATCTAACAATCCCAATCCTAGGTATTCGCCCTACAGAAATGAAAATACACATTTTAATTAATATATATTCACTTGAAAACCTACACATGAAAGTATATAGCAGTCCTATTATAATCACCAAAAACTAGAAACAATCCAGATATTTTACAAGTGAATTGATCAACAAAGTGGGGTAATCTGTCTAATGGAATACTACTCAGCAATAAAAAGGAACCAACTACACATAATGCAACAACTTGGATACATCTCAAAGGCACCATGCTGAATGGAAGAAGTCAGTTTGAAAAGGTTATATACTGCATAATTCCACTCATGTGACATTCTCAAAAAGACAAAACTACAGTGACTGAGAACAGATCGGTGACTGCTAGTAACTACCCATGGGTAGCAGGAGGGAGGTTTCTGAGGTGACAAACCTGCTCTGCATCATGAGAGTGGTGGTCTATGCATGGGCTACAATTCATAGAGCTGTACCCAGTAAGGAGCATTTCACTGTGTGCTACTTAAAGAGCATATAATAAACCAATAAAAATTAAACATGTGGATGGATGTTGAGAACAGGACAGAATATTTGGTGTTGAAGGGACACACTTGCATCAGAGCGTGAGCCATTCTAGGTAGAGACATTGAGCCTATTCTCTGGAAAACAAGGGAACAAATCAACCCCAAAACTTGAAAATCTGTTTCCAATATAGAGGTCACATCCTTAAACATAAAAAAAAAAAAGCACAGTAGAAAAAAACAAGAACAGAATCAACATCTGTGTAAATCTTCAACTGGCGCATCGCTCATCATTTCTGTATTTGGATTCATTTGAATATGGCTTGCTAAAGCTCACGCATCTACTCCAAGCTGTTTAAGAAACTATACTGTGTAAAAAGGAGAAAGAATGGCTTTGTTGCCCAACACTGTCAGCATCTCTACTGACACTCAACACAATCTCTAACCTTGTAGAAACATTAACAGTACTACATTATTCATCACAATAAGATTATTAGTTGATGGGAAACAAATTAGAGCTTCCCAACCTGCTATACTTCCTGAATGCGCACAAGGCAATTTTTCATGAATGGAAATTGCTACCCAGGAAGAGAAACTAGTGTTTGTCTTATGTCGTATGAAATTTCAAACAGGAGAAGGGATCAATTCTGGGATCGAAAAAGTGCAGTAAAATAAGAAAAAGAAAGTTTAAAAATATTTAGAAAGACCTCCTAAGGGCACTCACAGCTCAGCAACATGTCCGATAGAGATACAGACCGTAAGCTTGGAAAGATGGAAAAGCATACCTGTTTCGTTTAATGTGATGGCACAGCTCTGCATGATGCCATGGATTTATTGGAAAAACACCTTTAGAAATGTAGGAAATACCAGCAGTGCTGAATACAGGTCTGGCAATTTATGTAGCCATCTAAAATGGCTTGGCTTGTCCTGGTCCCTGTGCTGTGAACGCCAATGACTAGCAAATGCTCATCTCATCTTTTACATCTTGCATCCTCCTGAAATACCCTCCTGGCCACTCTCTTGCCCTACAGGGGGCCTGGACTCTTCTCTCTTTCACAACCTCTAGGTATCACACGCAGGTGCTCTTTTCCCACGTGCCATTCCTTACTGTCCTTGTCCCCTCGCGTGAGGGTCTAAGCCCCAGGTCGAGGGTCCGTGGGATGATGGGGTGGAGAAGCAGCACACTAACTGCTGGTTGGTAAACAGATGAAGGAAAATGGCTATCAAGGTTTCCAAGAGCAACGGCTTAACCTGGGGAAACAGGTGTGGTGTAATTAGCATAGCTGTCTGACAGTTCCAGCACCTGTGACCCACGTCAGTCCTGTCCTTCAGAGCCCAGGAGGTTCCTAACTGCTGGGGCTGGGCACTAGCAGAGAGGAGGGCGAAGTACAGGAAAATGACACTGCCTGGGCTCACAACAGGGACTGTGGCTTAGGAGGGCTGGTCCTGGGAAGGGCACGAGGGCGGAGCGTGCGCAGTGAGAATTCTAACAAGGGGACCCTAGTCACTGACAAATAACTCAGGATGCCCCGCTGCACCAACTGCTCTTCTTTGCTCCTGTTTCTCTCTCAGTTTATAGAGCATTACATGTCTTATTTCCTCCTCCTTTGCTGGGCACACTCTTTCCCTTTCTCTGTCCTTGCCCCTTAGGTGTTTGGATGTTTCCCGCAAACGCTCGTGAGTACCCAGCTAAACAAATTGCTTTGATACTTCCCACCCCTTTTCTTTACTTCCAATCTCAGGGAAAATCCACGGAAAAAAAAAAAAAAACAAACAAAAACCATTTTTCTGCCTACCTGGACGATTCGAGGCAGTGTCACCTGCTCAACCGTCTGGCCAAACTCATTAATAAGCTAAGGCTCCTCAGTTGCAGGAGCTGACCGTGGAGCTGAGGACACCAACGCCGGGCCCCGAAAAACCGCTGTTGCATGGGCTGGAGCCGAGGTCCTCCCTCACTGGAGACTGTGTGCTGAATGAGGAGAGCTTTTCGAGAGGGCAGGAGAGTGTCAGTGCTATGGACAAGCCCTGAGTCAGAAAGGAGGGAGCTATCTTTGTCTTTCCACTCAGGGATTGCTCTGCCAGTCTGGTTAATACCCAAAGGCTCTCTCGACGTTTCTCATTGCTCCAGCCAAACTCCCTTGTCCCAATTTCCTCCTCTGAACCAGCCCTTTCTCTGTGTTACATCAGTGGCTAGACTTGTCATTAGCACTTGTTTTCCAGAAGGAAGCAGCCCTTTTCAGGTCCTTGCTTTTAAAGGTCACAACCCATGTGGCATGTCTGCATCCCTACTGGGTTACGTTTTGGTTATGAAATGAAGTGGTTTGAAGCCAAAACGGTGTGAGAGACCTGAAACTTTCCCCTTCTTCTAGGAGGAGGTCTGGTTTTCTGAGGTAATTGATATGCAATTGTCCCACTCCACATCCATGCTCTCTCTCTCCTGTTGTTTAAGAACATAACAATTATAACACACACCCAGTGCTCACCACCTCACGTGCCCTCCTTAATGCCCATCACCCAGTGTCATAGCCAACTGATGAATTGAACACTACATCTGAAACTAATGATGTACTATGTGTTGGAATTGAATTTAAATTAAAAAAAAAAGAACATAATTAATATGAAAGGATGCTAGAAATTCAAAACATCTGAGAGTTTATAGTAGGATCTGTTGCAATACTGTATGGGTGGATTTTACTATGCTAGAAAACAGCCTTTTTCAACCTCACCAAAGAAAGTGGTCCAGGGGTAAGATGTGATCTGGCAGAATTAGTCCCATTTGAGCCTGCTTTCTAGAATTGGTTTGATAATTATAGATCAGTAGCACCTTGTCTAAGGTGACATCTCAGATGTCTTCACTATGTACTTTTAGGTAGGCTTCTGCAGCATCATATGTGTGCTTACTCATAAACAATACTGATAATTAAAATACTAATAGCTAACTTTTTTGAGCACTCACTTTGTGCCAGGTTCCATCTTAAGAACTTCACTTTTAACACAGAATAATAAATTATGACAAGATGGTTAGCTACCTAACACACAATAACAAGATTATCTAACTGTGATAATCTTACTTAGTCCTCACAAGGACCCTAAGGGAAGGTGCCCATTATACAGATCAGGAGACCGAGGTTTGAGAGGTTGTGACTTGCCTCATTTTGCATAGCTGGAAAGGGAGAACTGGCCCAGGCTGCAAACTCCATAACCCTTGCTCTTCATGCTAGGTGGTCCTGGTCACAAATGTGTCTTTTATCACAGGTCATTCCTCAATGAGGAGGTCCACATGAGTGGAATTTCCAGATAACCAAAACTCACTGTCCATAAGTGTTAGATATTTTTATTTTAACCATGTTGTGTGGATATAATAATCCAAAATGGGAAGCTAAATTTGGCTGCATTTTTAAAGAGAGCATAATGAGCATTATTCAGCAGTTAATTAATGACTGCAAACCTATTAAGAGGAAGCATAATTGTACTATGCAGTCGTATAGTTCTGTATCTCCTTTTGATTTATTCTGTCTCCTTCCTTGAGGTCAGGCTGTCAGGTGTCAGTCTTGGGGTTGCCTCTGGGCCTACTGCTGTGTTCTGCACCACCACACCTGCCCCTCCATTTTCTGTGCATCCCGTAAGTTTTTCATTGTAAAAAGTTATTAAATTGGTTAAAGATTGCATGTTAAGGAAGAACAAACAAGACCCCGGATTAAGGCCTAATGAAGTACGGAGCAAGGTCTTTCTTAAAGCTCTTTGAGAACGTAAGAGGGCATTTTAAAAACTTATTTCTCAACTTGGGGTTCTCTTCCAGAAAGCCAGAGCTGCAAAGGTTCTGTGAAGAATGTTCACTGTGTTCTGAATTGTTACTTAACCAGTTTCTATACAGGATCTTGTTTTCCCAGCTGGAATATAAAACTGGGAGGTGGAGATCCCTGTATATTTGGAAAATGAACACTTGCCAGTGCTTCGGCCAGGGCTGCAAAGAGAAGAGCCTCCAGAAAAAAATGAAACAAGTCAAAACCACAGAGGGAGACAAACCATAAGAGACCCTTAACCTTAAGAAACAAACTGAGGGTTGCTGGAGGGGAGCGGGGGAGGGGGTGGCTACCCATGGACGTTGGGGAGGGTATGTATTGTGGTGAGCGCTGGGTGTTGTGTAAGACTGATGAATCACAGACCTGTACCCATGAAACAAATAATACATTATATGTTAATTAAAAAAGAAGAAGAAGGGGCACCTGGGTGGCTCAGTCGGTTAAGTGACTGCCTTCGGCTCAGGTCATGATCCTGGAGTCCCGTGATCGAGTCCCATGTCAGGCTCCCTGCTCAGCGGGGAGTCTGCGCCTCCCTCTGACCCTCCCCTCTCTCATGCTCTCTTTCTCTCTCTCTCATTCTCTCTCTCTCAAATAAATAAAATAAAAAGATCTTTAAAAAAAAAAAAAAAAAAGAAGAAGAAGAAGAAGAGCCTCCACTCCAGGAATTTAGAATTTTGCTCTTCTCAACACAAGGTGAAGGCTGCTATGGGGGATGAATCGAGGGACACTTGACTTGAGCAAACCATGGCCCACTCACCATATTCAGCCCCTGAGTTAAGACTGTTCTGTTGATTCTAAAAGGGTTGTAAAAAGAAAGAAAGAGAAAGAAAGAAAAAGAAAAAAAAAATACATGATAAAGACCTTATATGGCTGTGAAAGTGAAGGCTAAAATCTTTACCATCTGGACCTTTACAGAAAAAATTGCTGACCCCTGGCCTAGAGGATAAGTGAAGACTTCCTGGAGGAAGGGGTATATGAGCTGTTGCATTATAGATTCATCAGGGTCTGCTTCAGTCCTATACACATATGTGTATTATGTTTGTTTGCATGAATGATGAAACAAACAAGTATAATTGGTAGGTTCAATTAGTCTTGATCACAGGCTATGGTTCTGGCTCACTCCACTGAGCTGACACCTTGAGCAGAATGTGTCTAAATCAGACACATTTACATCAGCTCGTTGAGGAAACAACTCAAACAAAACAAAACAAAACATAAAACAAAGAAACAATTGAGTTTTCTTTCTCAGGTTCCACATTACACCCAATCAATCTGTACAGGATAGATACACTCAAATATGGAATTACCGCAAGGGGTGCGCTGCTAAGCATCCAATAAATTACACCTCTCCGAAGTTAACACTCCCTCCTTCCCCTCCCCACCCGCAATCAGCCTCCCCACTTACAACTGTTCACCTAGGCAGCTCGGTACGGACGACAGTAAAATCAGCAAACATATCTTTTTCTTCTCTGGTGTTTTCTATCTCGCCTACTATTTGAGCTTCATTGAAACAGAAATGTCACACTGCTATCTTTAGAACACTCAGAGAGTTTGAACTAAAAACCACTGTAGCTGATGCCCTAGACAAAAAGTGAGGGGATGCAGATTTTATGTCTGAACAGCAAAAGTAGACACAGTTTTAAAACAGCTATTAATCCGTGAGAGGGGAAATAGCACAAAGGTGTGAGATCTTCCTTCTAACCACAGTCAAAACCCAAGTTAAATAATCCAGCTATTTCTGAAGCAATTAGCAGTAGGTATTATTTCCCGACACTCATGAAGAGAATCATTTTGAAAACCAGTGCTCTTGACACGTTTCACTATAAAATCAATTACTTTTAAAAGCAAGAAGCTCATTTTCCACCCCGGGAACATATGATACACCACCTGCCTGTTCCAAGAGATGCTTCGTGGTTTTTGTTTTTTTTTTTTTTAATGGGCTTATGGGAATGGGGTACTCTCCCTTCTGGTATTATCTGCACATTTCTGCAGTAAGGATGTTCAAACTCATCCCTATATTGCTATGACCAATTCACAAGCGTCCAGAGTCTACACCATCAGGACACTTTCATCTCCTTTTAGGAATTTAAGCTTTCCAAACCTGATATGATCTTAATTATCAGAAGTGCATTCTTGCCCAGGTTCAATCTCTGACATCATAATAAAGCACAGTAGTTCCATTTCAGATGAGAAAAAGCTGATTCAGGGAGATATTGTATATATCTGTTTGCATAGAAGGAATCAGGCCTGAATTTATTTTCTTAGAGATGTTTCCTGGATAACATTTTCATTTTCATCAAAGGCAAGCAATTCAAAAGTTTCTCTTGCCATTGACAGTGTCTCAAGCCGGGGACCTGGGCTGATTACAAATGGCAATGTTTTTCAGAGGGCAAATGTGCTATTTTATTTCCAGAGAATATAGTGTAAGGCATGGTCAGAATGCCGTGGCACTACTGTGGGATCTTTTGCTTTGTAGAAGTCAAAGGAAAGTAACTACCCGCCTCCCCCCCGTCCCCCCCCCGAGCTAAGGCCAGCATGGCTAAAGTTGTGTTACACAGTTGTATGTTATGGTGAACGTATGTCAGTAAGTGTTTGAAACTGGTCATTCTCTACCAGAGCAAAAACAGTAGCTTTTTCTGGCCATTTAAAAGGTCATTTAATGAATTTCCAGTTTGGTTCAATTAATGGCATCTTGAAAAGAGAGGTTTCTTTCCAAAAAAAAAAAAAAAAATCTTTTTCTACTTTAGGAACTATCTGCTCACTGTCAGAGACTGCCTAAGCATCTTTTAAAAAAAGATAAAAAAATTCAGGTAATTTAAATGAAATCATAAGTCATTTGTCAACAGACATCAAAATGAGGATTTTTGGAGCGAGCCTATAGTCTGTGTCGTAAAAACAAAAAAATCTCCCCCCCCTTTTTTTGATTCATTAAATCATCCTACAATGTCGCAAACTTAGTTGTTCCTACGATAAGTGGAAAATTTTGTGTCTCGACAGCCATCAGAGCCTTAATAAAAATTAATTGTTAAGATATCTGTATTTGTGGGGATGTGTCTCAGGTCATGTCGGACCTGTCACGTAAGTTACCTCTGAAAAAGCTTCCTCTCTCTGGGATAGGCCAAACCCAATTGATCTTTGTATGTCTTTGGTCTTCTCTGGAAGAAAGTAAAAACCGCTATTTCCCCAGAGCACAGTAAAGAGATCTGAGCATGCCTCTTCTTTAAGCAATAACCATTAATATGGGTTCCGCTTGTACCAGACATCTGTAATGCTCTGGGCTGTACTTTCTGGTGCGGTAACAGTGTTGTCTTGAGAACTGGTGCAGGAAGAGGACAGAAGGCAGAGAGGGGGGGCTGAACTGCTCACTTGTGCTCCTGTCAAAGGGACAACATTCTTATCTTGTGGGAAAACATAGCCCTGAGCCATAAAGGCAAGTTCCATATATCTTTCTGTACCAGTTTTGTCAGTCTCTATTCTTGCCTGTGGCCCATGGCGGACCTTGATTAGAATCCAATGTCCCATATAAGGATTCAAAGGGACCTGAACTAAGATCACCGAAGAACATCTGTCAGACCCCTTCAGACCCCAGCTTCCTCTGACGCCCCATTCTGTGGGCAATGTGTCCTAAGCAGCTCCAGAGATATGCTTGATAAGTTCCATGGACATTTACTGAGCATCTATTTTGCACCTGGGCCTGGGCTCAATGCTAGGAACACAGACTTGTCTACGAGTTAGTCCTCCTCCTTGAGGTGTTCAGGTGGTCTGCGAGGAGGGACAGACACCTTCAGTAGGACCATGAAGTGCTAAGAAAGGGGAAAGTGCAGGGTGTTCTGGAAGCATCTCCTTATGATGACAGCATAATCAAAACTCAGGAACTTGTGTATGGATTCAGAATTTTCTCTCGAGTCTAGAGCAACTTCATGGGTAAGCTCTCTCTAGACTAGAGCAATTTCTAGCTCTAACATCCCGTTAGAGGTATTTCTCAAATTTGTAAGCTCTAACATCCCGTTAGAGGTATTTCTCAAACGCTCCTAGAAAAGTTTAGGAATGACCCTGCCTTTTCTCACAGATTCTCCCAACACACACATGGGGGTCTCTTAGGTGCCCGGGGATGAGACAGGGAAGTCACTCTGCCTGCAGTTATTACTGAATCATTACAGTTGCTCCTCTTCACACTGGATGTAATTTGGGGAACATGAAAGCTCTATCTGCCTAAAAATCTCTCTCCCACAGTTTTACTATGGTGCCTGCATTACATTAGGAATATCCTTGATGGGCCTAAGGAAATGAGTGCCTTCCTGACATGTGAGAGCTTCATGTTATCCGATTAATCTAATTACGGCTCAGTGTCTTATCAAGACTCGGGGGCCTGAGGGGCTAGAAACTAGAATTGGTAAGTTTTGATGTTGGACTGAAAATGAGATGGGAACCACAGGCATTGTTGGGGAGCGGTTCTTTGAAAGGATAAAGAAATGCTAATAGAAGAAATGAGAAAAGACAAAGATCATTTTCCTACACACTTGTTTTAGATTCTTACTGTGCCCCCTCCCAAGGAGGAGGAGGTGGAGGAAGGAGGAAAAGGAGGAGAGAAAGAAGAAGAAAAAAGAAGACACAAAGGAGAAGAAGAGGAAGAAGGAGGAGAAAAAGAAAGAACAAGGATAGAGAGGGAAGATAAGGAGATTTAGCTGTGATTGATATTCCTCTCTTTGAAATGGAATAAACCATACCAACCCACTCTGTGGACATCAGTGGGCATAATGGGATAATGCTGGTGATATCCCTGCCAAAAAAAAGGCAGTTAGTCTCCCTAAAGTATACCTTTGTAATCATTGGCATTTGTAATTCAGATTATCAGCCTTACTATAGCAGACATTTGGCTGAGGCAGAATCCACAAGGCGAGGTGTCTTTCAGAGTGGTATGGGCAGGCACGAGGAGACAGGCCAGCAATGGAGACCCATGGATGCCATTCTGCAGCCCCAGGCAAGCCCAGGCAGGTCCCCTGTTTTTGTCCTGACTGACATCAACCTCTTTCCAGCTGATGAATCCCTTCACTCTTAGTTCTGTCCAAGCCAGAGCAGCTGTCCCAGGGGAGTTAAAGAAATAAAAACACCCCCAAAACTAGATTCTGATATTGCATACATCACTCGCTTTCTTCAAATAGAAACCATTTGCTCAAGGAGGCATCCTTCCCTCCCTCCCTATGTGCAGCACACAAGAGGAAGCCCTCTGTATGGACTGAAAAAAAATAAGGATTGATTTATGCACTTAAGGCCCCCAGGGGGTGACATAAACCCAGTTGGTGTCCCTGCATCCAGGAGACTACATTAGCACTCCTGCGTTACCCGGGAGATGTGCAAAATCACATGTGGCTGACATCTCCCCCCACTCAGCAGCAAAGACGCCTCACAGGCACGATTTGCTCCACCATGGGACCGGAATAATGGAATGTTCAAGAAAGGGGTTCCTTGTATTGCAGAGCAACCTTGGAATTATAAGACACTGGGAAGACGTGTTGAGTGATAGAGAGATTTTTGACCTTGGACTGATGAAGTCAGCCCCATTGAAGGGGTGGATGTTTAATCATGAGCACACAAAACTAAAAACAAAAAAGGAGAATTCAAGGCAAAAAAAACGTAAAAATACCTAGAAATCCTTTCTCTTTCCCATTAAATGCGCACATGCACACACACAACATGTATATTCAAACACAATGGGTCACTTACAAGAAAATTCAAATCCCAAGCTGACAGACCAAATGTTTGTTGCTTTGTTTTGTTTTGTTTTTTAATTAAAACTTTTCAATTTGAGAGAATTGTAGATACACATTCCATTGTAAGAATGCAGAGACATTCCAAGTACTCTTTATCCAGTTTCCCCCAGCGATAATAAGCATCTTGTGAAACAATAGCACAATATCACAACTGAGACAGTGACACTGACACAGTGAAGATACACAACATTTCTAACCCCAGGAGGATCCCTCATATTGCTCTTCTGCAGCCATACCCACTTCTGTTCCATCCTTCTTTTTAAAAATTGAAACTTACCCACCCAAATGTGAAGCCTACGATTTAAAAGTCTTTGATATATATATACAGCCACCTAACTATCAAGATACAGGTCGGCTCCATAGCTCAGGGGTTAGAGCACTGGTCTTGTATCAAGATACAGGCTATTTCCATCACCCCAGAAATTTCACTTGTGCCCTTGTCCTGGTAATCTCCAAACCCTCTATGCCATGCTATGAATTCTACCACCATAAATTAGTTTTACATGTTTTAAACTTAGATAAAGAAGATGGTAAGTATACATTTTGTAAATAACTTCTTTTGCTCAGCATGTTTTCAAGGTTCATCCATGCTGTGTGTCTGAGCCCTTTGTATTGCTAAATAATATTCCAGTGTGTGATAATATCAGAGTTGGCTTATCCATCCATCTGAGGATGGACACTTCAGTTTGTTTCCAGGTTGTGGTTACTGAGAACCAAGGTTGCTACTAACATGCATGCATGAGTCTACTCTTGAACACCTATTTTTATTTCTTTATGTCAGTATTTGGGAGGGGGATCACTGGGTATATGTTTAATTGTATAAGAAAATGCAACCCATTTTCCAAAGTGATTGTACCAGTTTCCACTCTCACCACCACCATATGTGGGCTACTCTTGAACCTGGCCAGTACTGATGTTGTCAGTATTCTGAATTTTAGCCATTCTGGTAGGTGTGAAGCCACACCTGTTTTTTTTCTTTCTACCCAAAGACACAGGAAAAAGCGGGCCTTGAGATACATTTTGCAATCTGATGTGTGGAGTAGACTTTGAGTCAGATCTCAGTCAAAGCCCCGGTTCCAGCATCTAGCTGGCAACACCAGAAGAAGCATGCCATCTCAGGCTCTTCAGGTGCTTTTATTTATTTTATTTTATTTTATTTTTAAAAAGATTTTATTTATTTATTTGACAGAGAGAGACACAGCGAGAGAGGGAACACAAGCAGGGGGAGTGGGAGAGGGAGAAGCAGGCTTCCTGCTGAGCAGGGAGCCCAACGCGGGGCTTGATCCCAGGACCCTGGGATCATGACCTGAGCTGAAGGTGGACGCTTAACGACTGAGCCACCCAGGCGCCCCTCTCCAGGTGCTTTTAATGCAGGTGGGCTTCCAACCTCACTGTGACAAACAGCACTGGGGAGTAAGTTTCATGTATTTCTGATGTATCCACTCCAGTGGAGCCCCTTTTAGGTTCTGATGAACACTTTCTCTATGCTTTGGTTGCCTTGAGTCAAAAGAAGGGTTAATCTATGTCATGAACTCTAAATATTTTACCATTTTTATGCTATTGCCAGGAGAGATAAAAATTGGCTGACAGGTCAGACCAGCCAGTTGGACACTTTTGCCTACTCTGCATGCTCCTGTCGAGAAAAACAATGTTTGGCCCATCAATGGGCATCCTATTGACTCGCCTGCATGGTTCTTGGCAAGAACCCATGGACAGAAATGGATCAGAGCTCTTCCCCCCCTACACCGGCACAGGAGTCAGCAAGAGGACCTCGCCTGTTGTCTGTGTTCAGCTAACTAAGCCCAAGTGCCAAGAATTACACAGCGGATCCTATTCACCTGTAAAGAATAGGTATAAAGACAAATATGTTAGTCAAGCTTTGATGTGGAGAGATGCTATCATCAGATCCCTGAGCTAGAATGAAGCACCCTTTCCTCTACAGGGTGCATTTAGGAGGTAAGGAAACAAATACGGAGACCCAGACCCAGGGTGCTGACTCCAAATATGGAAACAGAAATATTGGATACCCTACCAGCACACACAGTTGGTCACGTGGATAAACACAGGGGCATGGTTATGTAATAGGCATGATTATAAAGCATTATGATAGACTTTCTGGGTGTTTTATTCTAACATCTTTTTGCTTTACAGTCACACCTGTGTCTCTGTATAGGTACACATATACTCTGAGAAGATTTGATAGCAAGATGATGGCCAGTAAAGGGGGGGGGGTGAGACAGATGGCATAGTGGGAAACACTGGGCTTGCCACCTGCAAGTTAACTCCCAACTTCCCCACTTATAAGCCATACAAGGGAGCTCTATGAGCAAAATATTTAACATATTCAGGGTCCCACTTTCCTCATCTGTAAAATGGAAGTTGTAACACCTATTTTATAGGGCTACTGCAAGAAATAAATGAGCTGATAACCTGTGGAAGTCATCTAACTCACAGCCGGCCACATTACTAGGACTCAAATGTGGACTGAAGCTGACAACATACTCCATGGGGACATAATTCTAGTTTGAAGTCACCCAAGCTGTCTTTCTACCTCACTGGCAGAGGTTCTGAGATTATATAGGTAATTTAAATTATTTATGCATCAACTAATCCTATTTCTATTCAGATGCAAACAAGGCTGTTGGAAAAGAGGTGGCTGATAGGCCAGGTGGTATCCTCACATGAACGAAAGCCTGCAAACATTGCACACTCTCTTCACATAGCTCTGGTGAGAGTATAAGAGACAGGTACTGAGTGAGGGTGTGTGTGTGGGGGAGTGCATCTAAAATGTCTTAAACCCAGTAACAAGTTTTGAAGTCCAGTTTTTGGGACCTGTGAGCCATTCTATCATTTCCTCGTTCTTTCATTGTTCCAGGAACATTGTGGGAATACACATCTTGATCTGGAAGGGGCAGGAAACATTTAAGCAAAACGCTGACTGATTTAAAAGTGGTATGTATAAATAAAGGGAGCAAGTACTTCTGTTTGGGTAAGGGGAAGTAAGAGACTTCACAGCTGAACTGGCTGTTGAACGATGGGTAGGAGTTCACTAGATAGTTGAGGGAAAAGGAGTGCCCTGGGTACTGCAAAGAGTGTGAATTATGAGAAGTTGAAGGTGGCTGGGATGTTGTATTTGAATATGGGGAGACAGAAAAGAGATCAAACAGGTAGACCAAGTAGAGTGTGAGGGCTTTCCGTGGCCTTGTCACTTCCTTGAGAGCAGAATACATGTTTCTTTTGCCCTTGTGTTTTAGAGTCTGGCACAGATCCAGACAGAGAAATAACATGGTTGGATTGGGTTTTTAGGAAGATAGTGCTGACTAACAGCAATATGGTGGATGGACTGGAAAAAGGGGAGGCTGGAGTCTGGAAGGCTAGTTTCTCTAGACCCAGCTACAGATGATGAGGTCTAGACTAGGACAGCAGAGCAGACTTGAAGAACCAGGGGAACAGTTAAGAGATACCAAGGAAGGGAAGTGACAGAAGTGGGAGGTGAACTGGTTATGGGCCATAAGGGAAAGGGAAGAAGCAAGGAGGACTGCAGGTTTTTAGCCAGGGAACTCAAAGGGAGCATATTCTAATAGAAGCTAAAAGACCATTCGTTGGTCTTACTTTTCTCTTTCACCGTGAAGACAGTTCCCATTTCATGACTTATTTCGTTTTCAATATCAGAGTCTTTCCCTCCATGGCTGCCCCTCGTCTACTGGGACTTTCTAGTCAGACGGATAGGAGTGTCCATCCTGGCCTGGAACTTAAAAGCTTTGAGGCCAGGGGAAAGTTCTTTGATGCCCTCCGTCTTCACTTCCTCATTTGTCAAGTGGGCATACTATGATTACTCTTCTCACAGGGTTGTATATAATAGCCTACGTACAATGTCTTGCTCATAATAAGTCTTCAATAAATGTTCACCATTCTTTTTATTGTCTTGCTATTTGGGTGTGTTGTTATTATTATTATTATAATCAGGTGTCATGGTTATTTAGCACCTTTTCTGAGATACATGAAGAACTTCCCTCTTCCTTCCAGGCCTCCTGTCTAGGACAGTGTGATTTGCCTCTCAAACTGCACTCATGGAACTGTAAGACGCAGGAACCACTTAGGTCATCTTGTCTAATTCAAGATACAGAATCTAATTTGGGAAGTCTGGGGTGGGGCCTGAGAGGCTGTATTTCTCCCAAGCTCCAGGGACTGCCAATGTGCAGGTCTGTGGGCCACACTTTAGGGAACAAGGACTTAGACTCTCTAGACAATTGTAGACAGGAGAACAAAATGCAGACTGTAACCAGTTTTGATTTCTTCTTGTATATCATTCCCACTGACCAGGAAACAAACAGCTTCATTGTAACTTCACCCTTTGCTTCCGCATCAAAGCACTTAACTCCTGTGAATGGGACCAACTCAAGTTTACCTTGTCTTTTGAGACTTGAACATACTTGGAACTGAAATGGGCACTAAAAAAACCAGTCCTGTTTATTTCGTACGCAGCGAGGAAATCCTTGCACATCCAAATGCAATAAATATATTTTTCAATGTCTGTTCCATAATTTATCACACAATTTCTCCCTCTGCTTACTGTGGCTTATCATCAGGACAACAACAATCGGATAAGATGAAGACGCTGCCAGTAATTTTTAATATTATGGTGAAATCATATATTTTCCTAGATGGTTGATTTGATACAAGGCCTAAGCTCTGGTCCATAAATCTTTGGGTGCTTGAGATTTGTAGTAATTTCATATTTAATCTATAGCCTATCAATACATCATCAGGACCTGAGAAATGATTAAGAAGAGCTTGGAAGATAAGCATGGGTGGTTGTGGATAATAACCTAATTCCAATACGTTTATAGACAGAGGACCCTGGGACGGGCAAAATAAGTCAGGTATTTTTTTTCCCCTTATATCGTTAATTTTTATTTAACTCCTCACTTGCACATGGGGCTCCTTTGGGGTGTTTTCTTAGGCACTATGGATGTTGGCATGTTGTGAATGGCACCAAATGCAAACCCAAAACCAAAACCATAACAAAAAACAAGCTACCACTGTTCCTTTTCTGGAAATTTTATCTAATTAAGGCCTTATATTCGAGTTTCAAGATCTCCCTCAATTAATGTGTCTTCTTCGAGTGTAGAATTTGCCAAGAGCTGGATGTGAGGCTATATATGCCTTAAAGCCTGTGACTTTGCTTGATGCGCTGCTATATCCCCAGCACCTAGAATACCTGACACATAACAAATAGTTTTTGGGTGATTGAATGTTGGTGTTTAATTCTCATTCGTTTATCAGAAGCCACCAAAAGAGTCACCATGAAAACACAGCATTTTTGCTTGTTCAGTCCGGGTGTCAACTTGAATTGCTAAGCTCCTCCCCCCAGCTCTTTCCCATCAGATGGACCCATCCCAGAACAATCCCCAGACACTCAGAAATGCGGACCCCTTGATGTTATTCCCCTGACTTCCACCTCTACAGCTCAGCAGTAAGCTGAGAGCAAGCAGCGTACTCAGTCAGTGGAGAGCTACTTCATATTTGCCTTGAATCATCTGAAAAAAAGAGCGTCTTGATTTATTCCACTTTGAGTCACCACGATCTTGCGGGAATTTAGGAAACACAAATAAACTTGAAATAGAAACGGTTGTGATCCCTTCTCCCTCCAAGAACTCTTGCTGGATCTATCACCAAGCACTCTGATATGCACTCAAACATTTTCAGTTTACTGCTCATAAATTCTTCACCACCTTCTCTTCTCTATGCCTTCTGTAAGGGGATTTCAGGAAGTAGACCTAGAAAGGCAGCTTCTTTCCAAACAAGATGGGTCCCCCTGCAGCCTCAGACCAATGCTGCTTCTCTCGGGTCAAGGGATCACCTCCCACCTCCCACTCTGGGAAGCCAGGGAAACCTGAGCTCTCCTCCCTCACTTAGAATAAAAGCCGTGGAATAATGTGTCCTTAAACGATAATTTGCTTGCATCCGGCAGCTTCCTATCCAGCCCCACAATAGTCCTCTATGTAAATCAGATTTATTTATTCATAGGTGCTAGCATTCCATTACTTTCATCAAAACCAGTCAAGCTGCATTCAGCGGCTTCTGCATTCTTATAAACTAACTGGAAAAGCAATTAACATTTGCCAGCACTTTAGATAGTGGGGAGAGGGTGTGGGACCCCACCACACTCCTGATGACACAACCTCTGTAGGCGGATGGTGGTGCAAAATGACTGTTCCTCTGTGGCAAGGGAGATAAGAGAAGTGACACAGATTAAAACAAATTGTTGATCCATACCAGGGAGAAGCTAGGGAAACAATAGAAGTAAAAGCATAAATGTCAATTTGGGATGATAAAGGATACAATCTAAATGTAATATGAGAGGCCCCCAGACAAAAGCAAGAAATCGAGATTGCACATTAGTGAAGTATCAAAGTACTGGAGCCTTACAACACACGCGCGCGCGCACGCCGAGTCATATGCTCCCGGCATATGAAAATCCAAGTAACACATTGTTGATTGCTCAGCAAACCCAATTATGGATTAACCGGCTATTGCAGAAATTCTCCAAAATTATGCTCATTTCAAGCTGCTCGGAAGAACATTTTGTCCCCGTGGTAAGTTTGCTTCCCAGATTGGCTTCTTTTTCTTCTAAGTGCCTACAGGCTACACACACACACACACACACACACACACACACACACACACACAGAACTGCTCTGGTTGTCAGCCTAACGGGAGTGTCTGGCCAAAGGCTCACTGGTCTCTCTGATAGAAAGATTAAGAGGGAGGTCAACCTGCAAGGTCATGATCTCAGCTTCCAAAACACTGCCACACGGCTCCCACCTCCCTCCCTGGCAGTGTGCTGGATTAAGTCAAGATCTGAGAGTTCATTCCTAATTACCCTAGCATCATTTCTCGTCCTGTCTTCATGGTGACAAATATCAAACCACGGGCTCAGCTGCGGCTCCATCTAATAGAAGCAGCGCAGCTTGCTAATGCAGTAGGCAGAGCTTCCGGGGAGGTGTGCAGGTGGCACCATCCTTGCAGACAGGGGCAGCAGTTCATTCCTGATGGGCTTCAAGTGTCAGGGTGGTTATTAATTACCAGAGTGGTCAGCATGATGCAGGGGAGCTCAGGGAATTGGCCGCATTCTGGAAATGTTTTGCGTTCGCTCAACATACATTTCAGCACCTCTTTTTAAGGACTCGTGGTAACTGCTGTTATTCACTCAATTTAATTGTTTTACTTTAATAAAAAAGAGAAATATAAACAAACCCTTCTTTATCTCACCAATGCAATGCTAAAAATGTATACAGAAATCAATGTTTCGAAAGGCAGGCTACGTGTTGTTTTAATTACTACTCAACTTTCATTGAGCACTAACTCTGTGCTAAGTACTATACTAAATATTATATACCAGTAAATAGTAGCTGTGTCTGCTGTCCTCTACAGTCAATGATAATCACAACATTAATCATGGTAGTGATAATAGAATGATATTGGGGTGGTTACAAAAAATTCTTCACTTCACAAAATAATTTGTCACAAGGTTCCCTTACAGACTTTCCTGGGCATATTAAAAATACTATTTATCTTTAAAGTCCAATGAATCTAGTCCATGTATACTGAGTGTCCATGAAATGCAAGGCAACGTGCTAGGCACAGGGAGATAGACAAGAGTGGGATGCTTTGCAGTTACCTGCCTGTTACCCTACTGGGCCATCGACTCTGTGGGGCACGAACTGTGTCAGGCACTGCTTGAAGCACTCTACATGGATTGTTATAATTTATTCTCACTACAAATCCCCCGTTTTTACAGGTGAGGAACCTAAGATTCAGACAGGTGAGGTGAGTATTTCAAGGTCACCAGCAAGCAGGTAACAGGGCTTTATGCCCTCCCTGCCCCACCTGTTATTACATATTCTCCTTCCCACTCCCTTGTCTGAAGTGGAAATAAAGTCCTTCAACTTAGGAACTATTATTTAAAAATTCCCAGCGAGGGACACCCTGAGATTCACACCGCACAAATGAAGGTAATACTACATATCTACTGGGTTTACAGCCCTCGATCCTCAGAGGCCTCAGAGACTCCAAAACCTCATCAATGGATGAAGTATGTTCATCAAGTTGTCCCTCTCCCTTTACTTGGCTTCTTGGGGAATGTTCTCTGGGGCTAGAACAGGGATTTGCAAATCACCCTTGATTCTACGGGTAACTTGCTGGGTGAGCAAGTCTCTTACTATATCTCCGTTTCCACACTGTAGTTTAGGAATGAGGGAAAAGGGGAAGAGGCAAACAAAGCTCCTTTGAGAATTCCTCCTTTCAAAATAGAATTGTTGGGTGCTTCTGAGATGCCTGGTGGCATCAACGATGGCCCTTCCTCAGTTTGGAAGGCACCGGCGCAGTATCTCCCCTTCCAGGAAAAGCTTTTCCTTCCCACCCCCTCCTAACCCCTTCCCTACACACCTCTGCGCCTGCGCCCTGAGTGAGAAGCCAGCTCAGCTCCTTCTCGGAGTAACAATCCCAGCGAGGCCAGCAATGCTGAAATCGTAGCCGCCGCCGCTACTAGTCCGTGGACGGGAGAAGGCGAGGCTGGAGGTTCGCTCACCCGAGAAGGAACTGAGCTGCCCGGTCAAGGGCGGTGGACCACTGAGAATAAGTGAGGCCTCCCATGGATTTTCTTTTTCTCTTTTCTCTCTTCCCCCCAACGCCCGCTGTTCCGGCGCCTCCCTCCCTCTCAGGAAGAGCCTAACTCTGCACACTGGTGTCTCAACCTTTCAAGGTGAACCCCTACTCCTGGAGATGTGCTTCCCGGCAAAGGCTGGGGGAGAAGGGAGGGAGGGGGTCCAGATCAAAGCCAGCTTTGAAGTGAGTATAATTTTTGGAATGTTGCTAAGAGTGTAACACACAGTTCAGCAGGAAATTGGCTCTGGAAACAGCTTTGTAGTTGCTCCCCGGGACTGATGATTTCCCTGACCTGGTGGCAAAGGTGGGGAGCTGAACAGTGGGGGAGATGAAGATTGCTGACTCTCACCGATCTGATTTACATTTTTCACTAACCAGGTCTTTTGGCTCTGACTCGCTGAACAAAAGTGTAGTACAATAAAGTCTGAAGCAAACCCCAAGATAAACTGGGGCTCTTTCAACAGATTCTGAGCAGGTTCCAGGCCTGGACGTAAAGGACAGTAAGAATATTTTGTTTTCTGTGGCACACTGGATGAAGGCATGTAGTAACAAAAATGGCACCCATTCATTGTTTATTATGTGTCAGACCCTCTGCTAAGTGGCATACAGCATCATGTGATAATCCACGAAAAGTGCTCGCAGGGTGCCTGGCACACAGCACGTGCTCAATATGAGTTATCAGCTTCTTTAATCCTCATCACACACTTGCTGATTAGATACCTTTTTATTCTCATTTTACAGATAAAGAAGTAGACTAAGTTAGCTCCCCAAGGTCGGTCAGATTAAATGGCAGCACAAATAATCGAAAGCACACCTATCAGAATCCGAACCCACATTTCATATTATAGAGCATATGCCTTGCATCCAGGGCAAGAACAGTTAACAGTCAAGTCCATTTTAGAGCAATTAATACCCTCCAAATTAAGGAAATACTGGCGTTTCATAAAATAAAATCCTGAGTGTGTTTTCCTCTAGAAAAAGAAATAGAGGACAGATAGTCTTTCTTGTTAGTACACAGGTTTTTCTCTCTCAGGGATGCTATGAGGGCTGCTCTTTTGGTTTACGCTTTTAATTTCTGTTGTTGTTATTGTAGTAAGGGGAGGGACTGGAGAGTGGGGATTAGTGGATAATTGGTGAATTGATACAGGGGAACAAAAGATTTTGCTGGGAAAGTGAGATCTAGCCACACACTTTGAACATCAGTGGAGGAAGAGAGGCCAGCGCCAGCAGAAGGGAGCTGGTGGCTGGTGGGTGTAGAGGAGAAAAGAAATTCAATATGGAGCAAACTTCACCCAACAGGAGGGGAAAAGACACTTCCAAGAACGGATTCAGACACCTTCAATGAAAGCCCGGTTGGGATGAGATGTGACCATATGTTTTCAGGGATTTAATTTCTTCCTTCTCATCCTATCTCTCCAACTCCCTTCTCTGTCACTGTGGACTAAAATCACTTTTGACAACACTGTGTCTAGTTGTCCTTCATATGTAATTTGGGGTCTACCTCTTCTTGCCTTAATGGACCTTGAGAAGTTAGCATCTCGGGGCTGGGAGTAAACAGAAGTTTCTCTTTCCCATCACTTCATGCTATTTTTGTCTCATCCAAATCAGGAATGAGGGTGACCTGAAGGATGGGTTGGAAGGTGGAATAATAACCCTTTAATGATGCCCATGTCTTCATCCCTAGAGCCTGTGACCATGATCAGTTACGTGGTGTTAGGGGTGGAATTATGTCCTCCTCCCCCCCCACCAACTATGAAGTTCTAACCCCTAATACCTAAGATGTGACTCTGTTTGATAACAGAGTCATTGAAGATATAACTAGTCAAGATGAAGTCATATTGGAGGAGAGTGGGCTCCTAATCCAATAATGCTGGTGTCCTTTTAAGGAAAAGGCCATGTGAAGACTCAGAGACACACAGGGAGAATGCCAAGTGACGATCAAGTCAGGGTTTGGAGTTATGCAGCTGCAAGCCCAGAAGCACAGAAGATTTCTGGCAAAGCACCAGGAGCTAGGGAGTGGCAAGAAAGTCTCCTCTTCAGGTTTCAGAGAGACCATGGTCCTACCGACATCTTGGTATTTGGACTTCTAGTCTCTAGAGTTGTGAGCCAATGAATTTCTCTTATTCTAATCCACCTAGTTTGTGGCATTTGTTATGGCAGATCTAGGAAAGTGAGACAGACGGCAAGGGGGAGTGAAGGTTGCAGATGGAATTAAGGTTGCTCATCAGCTGTCTTTGAGAAGGGAAGTTATCCTCGCTTATCTGGGGGAGGGGGGCTAGTGTAATCAAAGGGGTCTTTATAAGTGGAAGAGGGAAGCCAAAGAGAGAGAACTGGACAGATGGCAGTATGAAAAAGACTCAGCCCGACACTGCTGGTCTTGAAGATAGAAGAAGGAGCCAAGAGCCAAGGAATCCTCCAGAAACTAGAAAAGACAAGAAAACAGATTCTTCCCTCGAGCCCTCGGAAGGAATGCAACCCTACTGACACCGCGATTTTAGCCTCGTCAACTTATCTCAGACTTCTGACTTCCACAGTTGCAACGTAATAAATTTGTGTTGTGTCGAGCCACCGAATTGTGGTAATTTGTTACAGTAGCCAAAGGGAACTAAAACAGGGGGTGATGTAAAACCGGAGCAAGGAAAACTCAGTCAGGCACGCCCCAGGCCAAGTACAGTACAAGAGAAAAGGGAAAACTCAATCTTGGTTGAGCTCCCACTTCTCCCCCTTCTGCCTCCTGGCCCTTCAGTTGGAGGCTGGCCTCTTCTTACACATGTAACAAGAGTTGCAATAGCGAGAAGAGCTGCTTACCAGATGCAGGCACTGTTCTTAGCACTTCACATACCCGATCTCTTTTAATCCCTGCCACAATCTTAGAATTAGGTTCTGTCCTTATTTCCACTTTTTTTTTTTTATTAAAAGATTTTATTTATTTATTTGACAGAGAGAGACACAGCAAGAGAGGGAACACAAGCAAGGGGAGTGGGAGAGGGAGAAGCAGGCTTCCCACTGAGCAGGGAGCCTGATGTGGGGCTCGATCCCAGGACCCTGGGACCATGACCTGAGCTGAAGGCAGACGCTTAACGACTGAGCCACCCAGGTGCCCCCTTATTTCCACTTTTACCAGATGAGGAAACAAAGGCAAAAGAGATGAAAAAAAACCAAGACGAACTTGACCATGGCCAGTGGTGGAGCCCTGACTGCAAGGGACAGGAATGGCAACTGGGTGGGAATCAGAAGTCCCTGGAACACATGGGCCCCCTGAGGAGGTGATGGCCAGATGGAGCTGGAGAAGAGCACGGAATCCCTCTCCCCTTTCTGCCTGTGAGTACGTTGGAGAGGACAAGCCCATTGCAAAGTGCCATCTATCTCAGTATAAGACTTCTATGGTTTTAATTTCTCCATGGCAAACTAGCAGTAGGTCGACGCTGAAGACATTCAAAATCTTGATGCTGGTCTCAATTCAAAGTTGGCAATAAGGGGATTGAGAAATGGGAACATGTTCCTCCCCCCCCGCCCCATTTCAACTGTGGTGCCAATATCCTGTCAAGAAAAGGATAAAAAGAACGTCTGTATAAATAAATATGCCTTGTAACATCACTTAAACTTATTCTTCCTGCTTGATATTAAAATATGATGGGTGATAGTATGTTACTTGCTGCTTCCACTGCTTTATCAAGGTTTATAAAAGCCACTGATCTCTGGCGTGGAGTTAACACACTCAAATCCCAGGCAAAGAGGATGCATTCCGAACATCCGAATATAGTCAAGGCTCCAGGCTGTGCAAGGAGAAGAGGCAGGGGGTGAAGGGTTAAAGTACTCCACCAGCTGGCCAGTCAGGGAGCTCAGGTGGGTGCTCCCGTGGTTCTCAGCATCATGGCCCTGCTGCTCCATCTCACTGAGGGTGCTGCAGAGTCCATCTCTGCTGGAATGCAGAGATGCTAAGGACTGAATGCCTCCAGGCCTTCTAAGAGATACCCTCTCATCCATCATTTCATGCTTGCCTGAACCTCCCTTGCTGTTTGGCCAGTCCTGTTCCACTTGGAAACACCTTCTCCTTTCTCTGCCTTTGCCGAGGGTGTACCAGCGGCTGCCACAAGGAAAAATGATCAGAACATGTACTCTGAGCAAAACATGTCCACTTCCCACTTGCTCTTGAGGGAAGGAAAAGGTACCTGGGATTTCCATTTTCAAAAACCACACTGGACTCAAATTACCTTATGCTCCTGTCCTTGTTTCTTAACACCTAACTTACCTCTGATTCATTCCTTGGTTACCTCTGAAATCATTCTGTGACACTTTTTGCATGGCTATGAGGTTCTGAGATCTCAGAACAGAGATAGCAGACTTGTGCCCTGCCCTTAGGGAGCTCATTGTCTGCGAAAGGAATGTGCAAAGTCACATTAACGCACTCACCGTCTCTTCGCACTGCCTTCATATAATTCATTTCATCAGCGCCTACTATGTGCTAGCACTTTGCTACTTGCCGGGGACCCAACAGTGAACTAGAGAGGGCATGGCGACTGCTGCCAAAGAACTTCATTCAAGAGAAACTTAAAATGAATCATTCATGGGTTGTAAGCTGCCATTCCTGGTTGTACATATTTCCGTAGTCTGGCAGTGCCCCTGGAAGGCAAGGGCGCTGTCTGGCACAAAGAAGACATCAATAAGTATTCATTGCATGAGTGACCATTGGGGACTGACTGCCCACTACTTCCTGCACCCCATCACGGGCACTCCCGTCGGCGCTTCCAGGACTAACCAAGGGTCCCTCGGTTGCGGTTTTGGTGCCTAACACGGAGGAGGTGCTCAACAGATATTTGTTGGTCTCATTTGTATTTCTCACCTCACCCCCCACTCTACAGCATGAATTGCCATTTCTGTGAAACGGCTCCATTCTACAGTAATAATTAAAACCATAGGCTGTTATACTTATATCAAGTAAAACATGATATGATCGTCCCTTATCACAAAAGGAAATAGAAAATCACTCTTAATTCTAGAGATTGTTGCAGTTGGAAAAAAATTCAAATCTTCTAATAAGAAGTTTATATTTTGAGCTCTTAATAACAGGTTTTTGATGCATAAACATGCTTTTTTCCTAGGGTTTGTTTAACCAAAAAAATATGTATTCATAAATTGCATAGTCCTCAATTTAGCAGAGATCTAAAGAGAATCTGAGAGTAATGATAGGTTCTTGCTCTTATGAATTTAACTGTGCTGCCATGGATTTACTTATTTTAATGTAACTTAGGATAAATTATTCCTCTAAAAATATAACTCTTTCAAGATTCAGAATATTTCATTCTGTGGAAGGACACGATTTAGTATCAGTATTCAAGACAAAGGATGCTAAGAATTCAGAACTATGTGCCCACAGAAGAGTGATTTAATAATAGTAAAATTGTACTGTAAGGGTTGCTTTTTCCTTTTTTGGAGGAAATGGATATGAACTGAACTATAAGTTAGTGGATTTCAGTGATGGCTCCTTTTGTGCAAGAACAGTTTGGATCTTGGATCCACAAAGAAACGCACGGATGTTAGAAGTTTTTCTCCCAGACAGAACCTACTTTGCATATCTTTATTCTTTTTATTTATAATGGAGGAAAAGAAAGTATTAAATACACATTTTGAAGAGGCAATTATAATAAGTTTTGGCATCCTGGCTACCCCAGGGAATCACATCTGTGAGATTGCCATTTTACGTGATTATTGCCCTGAAAGGCAAATGCGTTTCATCTTGCATGCCAATTTGATTGATTAGTAGTGGCTGCTTAGAGGACTGTTGAGAAGTATTGGCAGGCTGCATCTGCTCCCAGCAGGAAAGAAGGCTGTGATCGATTAGTGATGTCTGCCCTGGGTGCAAGGATGAGAAGTGGTAACACATGTGCTTAGTATCTGCCAAAATGAGTATAATTCCAAAACCAGGAGAGAGAATTTTTCATTGTGCTGGTATTACAGATAAATAAATTAAGCTACACATCCGAATGGGCCAGGTATTTATAGAAGTCAAAATGGAGTCCTATGGGAATCCGAGAAGATAAATCACTGGTCAGTAATTGTATGACCCCAGTATGCCCTCAAATTAAAAAAAAAAAAATGTATTGGCACAAAGTCTAATATTCTGTACAAATGTAGTTTGTGTTGGGAAAAAGCCTTACAACTAAATCCAGGCGTGAACTTCAGAAGGCTTAATTTTCCCTAGCCACCTGACTTCAGTAGTCTCTTGTTCCACCTGTGATAGAAGTGCTCTCCTCAAGTTACTTATTTTTCTGTACCAAATAAACCTATTTGTTCAAAATCCTACTTCTAGTTTGCATGATAAAGCCCAATCATTTGGGTGATAGAACAACACCTAATCTTTGTGTTCAAATCCCAACTAGGTGTACTTTTTACTTAAAAATTAAATTTCTAACTTTTGCAAATGCAGATTTGATGACTGATGGCTAAATGAAGGCTGGTCCTTAAGGCTCAAAGAGAACTTTTAACCTAAAGAGTACTGCCAAGTAAGAATTAATGGCCACACAATTATAAATGAAGGCCAAGAGCCAAATACTGACAAAGTACATCTCTTTAAGAGTAATTTTACAGTGACACTGCAACAATACTTTTGATAATTCTTCATGCTCTAAGGAAGGGAGATTAGACACAATGATTACATTATGCAGCAGGACAAAGGGAATGTAGTTACTATTTTGAAAGCCAGACAACGATCAGACCTTTAGTCCACTAACCCTTTCCAGTTCAATGTCCAACTTTAAACTCTGACACAGGATCCAGTAAAACAAACAAACAAACAAACAAAACCCCCCAAAACAAAACAAAAACAATAAGAACAACTACACTTATCTGTGACATCCGAGATTTAAAGATTTATGCTGTGAGTTTCTAGTTTGTTTCTCTCCTCTCCTTAGAAAAGGGAACTCTCTCCCTTGGAAAAGAATAAAACTAGTTCAATATTTGCTTAAAAAAAGAGAAAAGAAAAGGAAAATATAAAATTCAGCAGAAATGTCACACTGAGGAATCATAATAAGCATTAAGCATTATTTAAGTCATGCATAACCACTAAAATATATGACCCCTTTCCATAAATTGAAAGGCACTGTATTCAGCAGATTATGGGCCTCAAATGCTGAACTAAGGGAAGCTCCTAAGATGCCCATGCCTTGTAGACCTAAAGATTAACTCTGATCCGTGGTAGCTTTCTCTCCAAGCAGGCAATACGCTCAGCCTGGAGAACTGCCAAGGTTAGGCTTCCTTTTCTCTTTCGTCAGGGGACATTTGCTGAGAACCTATACGCTATGGGCTGTGTTGGGGAGCGGGAGGGAGGGAGGAAGGGAGGCAGATGAAGAGGAGAGTAGAGTAGAGGTGTGGATACAGACTTTCTCCTTCCTGCTGAAGTCCTGCCCATCATGGCCAGACAACACTTTAAGGCTCATCTGTTGCTAACAGAACATGTGGTTCTAAGGACAGAAAGCCTAGAACAGGGTGATTCTGAGAATAAAGAATTGGCCAGAAATATGAAACCTGTGATCAAAGAAAATGCTCCATTCAAAACTAATTTTAATTTTGAGACAGAAAATTTGAGCTCTTGAAAGGATGCTAGCAAATCATTAAGTTCAACATCCTCATTTTACAAATGAGGAAACTGAGGTATATTGACAGATGACTTGCTCTCTTGTGGTTGTTTTGCTAGAGCACATGGTGTCTTTATGCAGCAGAGAACTTCATGTTTTCCTAAGAGCATCAATGGTTCAGCCCTATCAGATTTGATTAAATTAGGGCAGCATCATATTTAAAAATTGGTTGTACAGCTATTAATACTAAGTTGGTGATGCTTTAATTTCCATGGTGGGGCAGCCCGAGATAAGATGGAAGAACACCTCTTCCTGAATATTTAGGTCTATGAATATGCCATAATCATTTACAAAAGTATGTATTTTCATTTTCAGGATGACTTGAGCAAACTAAAGCCTGCAGGACCATCTTGACCAGAAAATTTTTTTTTGCCTACTTGTATTTATACCTCTTTTTATTACTGAGGCGACTTCACCGGTGACAACATCAAAAGTGACAATGTTCAACTTCTGATGCAGGATTTTGCAAACTAGGGTGTGTGAGTTCTAAAACGGCGATGTAGGATATGGAGTTTAACATTTTAGATTTACGCTCTCTGAAGTTGATATTCTTCTTTCATTTGCGATGTCATCGGCTGTGCATCTAGTATAGAGCATCTATTTAATGGGATTCTATGTCCCCTCTCAAAAATACCTACTTCCCAAGCTCTCCCCCTCCTTTTCCTAGCTTTTCTCTTCTCTCTTTCTTAATCAAAGGAATGTAATGTAGCCAGTCAGCAGAGAGCCTCAAAAGAGAAATCAGAAGCAACACGGGGCATCGTTCACATTGGACACCCCCAATGCACAACTTTTACATAGAGAACAATGTAAATGGCTCCCCTTGGAGTTGTGCGCCCTGCCGTGCTGCGCACGCTTCTAGCTGAATCAGATGGTCCGTGTGGAATCAAGATCTTGACTCTTAAGCCTCATTACAGACAGACTGAGGCCAGAGTGGGTAGGAGGTGCAGATGATTGCTTCAAAACGCTGACCTTGAGTAGTTTTGTCAAAGGAGAAATTGAGGGGTTTGATCATGGCCACTGAGTTCGGGGTTGGTGGGTAGTGGTGCCTTTCTCAGAAAATCAAGGGTTGTACTCGGGCAAACAGGTGCACAGCTAATTGTCCGCTCCCCGGCGGAGTTTGCTAGCCACTGGAGAGTGGGCCTGCGCCTTAGGAGCTCTTTGAAATGTTCACTGATTTGATTGTTTAGCACCACCCACAAGAGGCTCTTAATTGCATTCCTAGAGCATTGGCTTTCTACAGAAATTACTTAAAACACAGCTTAAGTGTTAAATCTGAACTGTGTAATGTGCAATTGAGGGTTTTTATTTTATTTTATTTTTTTTTTAAATAACCTCACTCCTGGCTGCCTCCTCGTAGGAAGCACTGACAGGTTCAGTGGGAAATCTTGGGGCTGGCACACATTATAAGTTATCTCCTGCAGGGTTGGCAGGTGTGAGCTATGTCAAATAAATTTATTACAGTCTGTGCTAATAATGAAAATTATAGAAAAGCAAGATGAAAGTGCTCTACAGCCAGCTAATTTGAAGCTACCTTACTAGACAATAACAAGCTCCTAACAGTTTTTCCTTTTTTTAAAAAACACTAATTATGCTTAATGTTCCCTGTCGCATTAGCTTTCATGGTAATTATATTTCAAAACTTTTGCAATTAGGGTGCAGTTAATATTGTGGAATATTGCAATTATTTTTCATTGTGACACCTCTATTGAAAACTGGTGGCATAATGATCACATTGTTCAACTAAATCAGAACTGTAGAAATATGGCAAATGAACCAATTACACATTATTATTTCTAATTACAGATAATGTCATTTTCTCCGCTTTTGTCCAAAAGAATTTCTCAAACACAGATATCCCGAATTCTCCTATTCGTAAAGACTCTTTCGTTCTCTCATCCACACACTGGTATATTCTTATATTAGTGCCTTGAGTGCTAAATTTAAAAAGGTCTCCTAGGGATTACTTGAATTTTCTTCCACCACCCCCACCCCCCTCCTGTGGAAATTTTAAGCCAGATGCTCTCATTGAAAAATCTCAGCCTCGGCCCAGCTATAGACAGCATGCCACTGCCAGGAGCTGGTGTGAATCTAGCTTCTCAGAGTCGTCATTCATGATGGCTCATTTTTATTCATTCAACAGGTCGAACCTCTCATCTCATTAGCAGTAACTCGCTATATCCCAAACACCTCCCAAATAACACCGATTCCCCTTTTTCCATCACAAAATGATGAGGCTGTAAAGCTGATTTTATTTTTTTTCAACCTATATTTCTACCTATGTATTTCTGACTGTCTGAAAACTGAATGAAGACCAATGAGGGTTTCCAGGAAACAGTAATGTTCGGATTTGGGGATTTGTTTTTTTCCTTGTACCTCGAGTATTTTCATATACTCAGCCTAATAATAATGATTGGGACCGTAAAGTGGTCAGGACTCAACATTCCCGATGATATACGGTCTGAAATGCTGTGCAATTTCATCCCTCAGTCATGTCCTGAGAAATGCAGGCTAGACATGAATATCCAGTTTTACAGATAAAGAAACTAAAGCTTGAAGAGTGGCCCATGGCCTTATATCGAACTGTGGCCATCAAACTGAGAGCTTTCTTGGCTTCCAACATGCCTGCAGTCAGGGTGACCAGCCGCTCCAGTTTGCCCAGGACTGAGGGGTTCCTGGGACGCCACCCTTTTGGGGTTAACACCAGGCCAGTCCCTGGTCAACTGGGATGGTTGTTCACACTACCTACCATTGAAGTTAACTTGTCTCTCAACAGGGAAACCATACAGGTGAGAAGTTTTCTACATTGGGCTCCTTCTAAGTTCTGAGATGTCAGAGTAGGAGACAGAGATACGAGTGGGCAATGAGGAAAAAGAAATAAAAATGGCCTTCAAAGCTGGATTTAATCACCTTCTTTATCTGTTTTCCCAATGAGCTTGCAAGCTCTGTGTGCAGGAGGTGGTGGGAATATTTTTCCACATAGGCTCCAGCACTTCTATCTAGCCTGTGGTAGGTGCTCAATTACATGCTTGTGAAATAATATTACTGATATTAATAGCTCATGTTTATAGAGCCCTTATTAAATTATCTTGCTAAGTAACTTAAATGCATTTTCTCAATTAATACACATACCATCTTACTAAGGGAAGTGTTATGCCACTGTTATCCCTTCTACACCAACGAGGAAACCAGGACCTAGACAGTCTAGGTAACAGGGTCACTGTTGCCCCAGGTAAGGGGTTGGGGAGGCAGATGGGGATGCAGATCCGATGTTTCAACAGCCCATGCCCTTAACTATGTGGTGACACTTTAGAAAGGCCAGTCATGGCTTATCTACCCCCATGGAGGTTTTGACTCTCTGGGAGTCTGAAGACAAAGCATCTCATTTAGGAAAACAAATTTTCTACTTTGCTGCCTGGGGGACATAAATGGGCATATTATTCTCTGTTTGCTCATACTCTTGGGATGCAGAATGGTTTCCCAGGAACACAGCGATGCTTGGAATTTCTCTGTAATCTAGTCTTGATTAAATTCACCTCTCAAATGAGCTACTTACAACCACCTAACTAGTCCTCCAGCTTCCGTTCTTGTTACTCTCCAATCCTTCCCCATCAGCCAGAGTGGTCTTTAAAGATGTAGTTAGGGCATGCCACATGATGCTTCAAGTCTGCCAGTAACTTCCCACTGTTGTGAAAACAAAACCTGACCCTCATACCGTTGCCTGAGCCAGTCTTTGGAGACTTTAACGTGCGGGCCCGCAGACCACCTGAGGATTCAGTCCAGTGCAAGTCCGTTCTGATTCAGAAGGTCTGGGGTGGAGCCTGGGTTCTGTACTGTTAATCAGCTGCCAGATGCTGTGGATGCTGTGGGTCCGAATTCCATCTACCCTGCCGTCTCATCTCAGGCTCTCTGCGCTGGGCTGGCTACACTCCAGCCTTACAAACTTTCTTCTGGTTCCTCAACAGAACCAAGAGCTTTCCCTGCCTTTCCACTGTAGGAAGACAAAAGCCCTCCCATCATCCACTCCAGCCCCTCAAACCTTGTTACATGGTGACCTCAATTGTACTTTTCAGATTTTGGCTAAAGTCACCTCTTCCGAAGTCTTCCTCTCTCTTCTAAGCAGGGGTGTGTGTGTGTGTGTGTGTGTGTGTGTGTGTGTGTGTTTTATATCTTAGCATCTGGTATGATTTTGTCACAGTGCTCACACTGGTCATCATATTTTTATTAGTCTGAGATTTTAAATTCCACTTTAGAGTAGAAACTTCACGAAGGCAGGGGCCACGTCCTTCTTAGGTACTGTCAGGCCCACGGTGCTTAGGAAAGTGCTGGCTGGTGGTGGGTGTGCAGTGGTTATTAGCTGAATGAACGTACTGCCCCGTCAAATGGTGGATTTACTTTACATCGAAACATTCATGGGAATTGCTACAGTTTGAACTGTATTTCCCTTAGGCTGCCAAAGCTATTTTTCCCAGGAGTATAAAATAATATGTAAAAATGCCAGATTTGTTTTCCTGTTCGGAACAAATATAGCCAACCTAAGTGCCTCGCTCCTTTCATATAAACTGGGGGAGTACAAAAGCAAACTGTCACACACGATCACTTTCCAGGCAGAGTTGAAGCATCACAATATGAAAACAGGTTCCCCTTCATAAGATACAGAGAGCTCCAAAACATTTAAGTGACATCGGGTCTCATTCTCGATGAGTCGGCTGCCATAACACTTTATTTATACAACTCATTCCATTTCCTCTGAGGAGTTTTACAACCATCTTATCAGTTTTCCTCTTGAGGAGGTAACTCCATAGGAGGGATTAATCCTCTTATACTGGGGCAGCCCCAGGAAGTGAGTTATATTATTTGTGTCACAGAAGCTGGAGGCCAAGGAGGCTGGAATGGCCTCGCATCGGCAATCCTGAGAAGGGCAAGGTCATGAAAATGACAAGGCAACCAAGTGCACCAATGACAGCAGCAGAGTTCCTCCCTTCATCCTTGAGATTCCAGCCCTGGTCTACACCTACACCGTGAGCACAGCACTTTCTATACTTTGCTTTGAGCACTTAGATTTATTGAAGGTGACAGCCTGGTTCTTCTCTGATCCTCCTGCAGCTTCTCACACCTATTCGCCCCCATCCCACAGCCCCCTCACATGCACCAACACCCAGGACCTGCTCCTAAACACCTGTTGCTTGTTGGCAGAGCAACTCCTTGGCCCAACTCGAGATGGCCTGAAAACATGGAAGGGAATTTGTTCTTCAAAGAGAACCTGCATAAGTGGTGGAAAGGAAGCAGCTTGGCTCACACCCTGTTGGCGGTTTCTGCACTGCTACGATATCTTGTTGGCAGTATTATAAAGTTACAAAAAGACCCATTGCCCATTATCTTCTGTTTATCTTTCTATGATTTCATCATAAGAATCATAAATATACAAAGCAATTTTTGCATCAGGATGATCTTTGCAGTGAGATTTTTTAACCACCAAAAAATTGAAAGAGCAAAAACGCCTTACATAATACATCAGCATGATGCAATAACATGCATATGATGCTCAGAATAATATTTAAGAACATACAATAATCTTAATAACCAGGATTTACGAGCAACTTTGAACATGCTCATCATAGTGTTAAGTGCATTACATATACTAATTTATCTTCTCCCTCAAGGTTGCTATGCTGTACGTATTATTATGGCTCTCACTTCACAGATTAAGAAACTGAGATCTAAAGAAATTAGGCAACTAGTTAAGGTCACCCTGCTAGTTAAATGTTGGAATGTAGATTCCAACACAACCCGCCTGACTCCAGAGCCCAAATCCTGAACCACAGTGTTCCTGCGGGCTGCTTTGTGGTGCTCTATGTTGCCATATAAAAGGGGGTATGTGTAGAGTCCTATCTCGTGTTGGGATTTAAAAACGGTATGACTATGAATTTACATGCAATTATGTGTATCATATATAATTATATATAGTAAGTCAAATGCATTTTTCTTTCCATCCTTACATCAACAAATATTTCTTGAGCACCCACTATGTGCTCAGGAACAATTCTAGGTGCTAGCAATTTAGTTATAAACAATGAAGAGAAAGTCCCTGCTCTTATGGATCTTACATTTTACTGTTTCTTATGCATATTGAGGGGTGGGGTGGGGAGAGAGAGAGAGAAGCTATATATCAAAAGGTTACTAGTATCGCTTGGTGCGTGATTTTGGATCCTTTTAAACTGTCTTCCTAAAACTTGTCTATATATGCCCATTGTTCTCCTATGTTCATAGAACATAGAAAAAGAAGAGCATAGTTAATTCATGTCACTAATGAAAAAAGTTTCAAGGAATTAAAAGGCACATACATTTCAAAAAAGACACATGAGGCTGCTTTTACTCTCCTGTCCCCCTGGGAGCTCCCCATGTGTCCTGAACTGCCAATCTCCACCAGAAAAACTCCCCCCCCCCCCCCCCGCCGGGGGCTGTCATTGCCATCCTCCCCTCCCCAGTAACACTGGCCAAGGTGCCATGGATCCCAGCTGCCTGCCCCTCCCACCACTCTAGGCTTTGTGCTTCGGGAACCTTCCATCAAGACAGGACACTCCAGGCTGACTGAAGGCATGACCTATTTCAGACATTCTCTCTCTGCCACAGTCATAACCAGGTAGTTATTAACCTACCCCATGATTAACAAGAAAATTAACCGTCTGAAAACGGCCAATCCTCCAATCCGTTCCCTTCAAAAACTAATCCGTGTCAGCCTCTTCTATGTAGCTCATTTGCAATTATTTCTCACAGCCAAATTTCACTTCCAAACATGGGAAATGATATTTAAAAACCTTGTGTTTATAAATCATTACCCCAATTCTCAAATTTTACTTTGGATCATCAGAGCAGCCCTAATTAGAAAACAAATACAAATATAGAAGTTCTCCTGCAGGCCTGGGAAAGTTTTTTGTTTTTGTTTTTTTCCTTGCCTGCTGGGAATATCGTTTAACCTCTCAAGACCACAATTTCCACCTTCATGATACAGAGGTAATAATTCCTCCCCCGCATATGTGTTGGTGGTTTCCTGCATGTAAAGAGCTTTGATGATTTTTTTAAAATTGCCAGGGCAGTGCTGATGCTGTTTCAAGTCTCTCTGGCCCCTCACGTCTGAGGCTTTCCTAACGCACCACAGTGAAAGGTTGGCCTCCGTGTGATGTTTCCAGAGGAAGTTATCATTCCCCTTTTCCCCCTTCTTTTTTTAGTGGGGTGAGGGCACAAACGGAAAGACACCGTAAGAAACGGCATGAGGTCTAACCATTTCAGGTGTGAAATGAACTTTCCCTGGCATCATCCGGAATGTGCTCTGAGCTGCCGCGCTCACTAAACTCGGGCAGGTGAGCCAAGGGTAGAAAAAAGCCTTAATTGAGAACGACTTTGCGTGAGTGGATTTAAACAAGACCTTTCAAATTAATTTAATGTACTCTCTTTTATTTAATTCTCTTTGTTCAAGTGTCAATGTTTTGTCAGAATCGAGTGTGCTGTTTCCCTCCATCCTGATGGGTTCCTGTTGGCCCAGTGACCTTCTCTGGGTCAAGAAGAACCCGCCTTCTGTGTGCCACTCTGGCTGGAGCAAGCTGGGAGGTACTGTCATCGACCTGGGACAGAGCCCGCCAGCCGCGGCTGGTTTCTCCCCTGGCAGGAAGGGTCGCTCTCTAAATGGGTCACGCCAGTTCCCACAGAGAGGCCAGGTGTCTAGAGTCGGTCTGCCTCGAGTTCTCGCCCAGGCCCCACCACTTGTACTCTGTGTAATCTTGTGCAAGGTACTTGCCTCTCCATGCCTCAGTTTCCTCATCTGTGAAATGGGGATCCCCTCTTACACCTGTTTCCATGTCAACCCTTCCTCCAGAGCATCTGAGGAGCTTTTAAACACCCTGGTGTCCAGGCCTTTCCCTAGTCCAATGATATCAGAATCTCTGGGCTGGCACCCAGGCATCCACACTCCTTCCAACTCCCAAGGTGATTCCAGTGTGTGTAACCCCGACGGCCAAGTATAGCTGAAAGAGAGAGCTGAGCAAGCCTCAGCTTCAAGGTCAGGTCTTCTCCAACTTCAACAGATGGCAGGATCACCTGGAGAGCTTGGTAAAGCATAGATTGCTGGGCTTTACCCCTAGAGTTTCTGATTCTGCAAGTCTGGAGAAAGAGGAGAAGGCAGTGCTGAAATTTGCATTTCTAGCAAGTTCCTAGGAGCTGCTGATGCTGCTGGCCTAGGGGGACCAAACTTTGAGAACCATGCACTAAACTATTCTATTGGAGGCATCTGAAAGTGAGTTCATTGAGAGTGAAGTCACACTTCATTAGGTCTGAGTAGACTAAGGAGTCCTAAGTAATGCTACAGCAAACGGCTCGTAGATGACCCCAATTAGCAGGAGAAGGGAGGTAGTCACGTTTTTGGTTCACAAATCCCCTCTCAATCACTTTGCCCACTGTGAAAAGACTATTAATGCTCTGACTCCATCTCCAATACTTAGGGTGGTGCCAGGTGCCCAACAGATGCAAAACAAATAAGCAAAAACCCATGGTATGGATTGCATGGATTGTTTGTGTGTGATTTTCCAACTCAAATTCCGAAGGGATTTCCCAGGCTCACAGTTTAGTTCTGTTTCTTGCTCTACTTACCATCCTACCTGTATCTAACTGCCTATCAACCATTATCTATCTATCTATCTATCTATCTATCTATCTATCTATCTATCTATCATCTATCTATCTATCTATCTTGCTTCTAAAAATAAGGACCTTTGGACTAGCCCAAGGCAGCTCTCACAAATGTGGCAAAGGATACGGATGCCAACAAGGCAATTACAGAAATATCCCATTACTGGGAAGAATGTGGTTTCTCCTTTTTAATTTCATTTAGGTTTTAAAGGTAATTCTGACCTGGCAGGCAGATAAATCTGTATTCAACATCTCCTGACAGAGATCATTGTAAATAGCATTCCTACCCGAATTCTTGAGACTTTATAGCAAGAAAGAAAGATGATGAATATAATCTGGAATGGAGTTTATAAATCTTTTCAAGATGATTTTCCCCCTACTTTTCTGAGCATCTGTATTATGACCAGCTCTTTAGCTAATATTGTTCTTCTGCCGAAAAGCAAAGTTTACCAGAGCTGTCTTGACTGTGAGCACTTTATAAGAGAAGGATGAGTCTCTGAATTCTGAGCAGAGGGGGAAAAAAAAGGTACCATGAGCTGTACCAGTTGAGCTAATGGCACAAATGAGACTTAAGAACCAAATGAAAGAGTAGAAATAGCGTGGGTCCTCATTGCTTGCTAAATTGGGGGAAAAATCCTACAAAGCTAAACTAAACCAGCTCATCAGTCAGTCCTTAGTCATATTCTAAAAGTGTGGATTAATCAGGAAGCGAGGGAAAGAATGGAGCAGGGCCCCTGCCTCCCATTCTTTGAAGCATGATAGAATGATGAGCCCAACATTATAAGCCTTTCTGCCATCACAGACCAACCGAGTTCAGCTCATTTCGGGTGGTTATAAAGATTCATGCAGCAATTATTTAGAGGCTTGCATATCCACCCTTTAATCAGGCTGGGGAAATGCACATGCTAGCTATTTTCTGAATGTTTAGCAAGGAGGAAAAAGCAGGCATGATTCTAAAAGCAATTTCTCTCTAACTGCCTTGGAGTTTACACTTCCCAGCTTCTATCCCTACACTTTTTGCGGTGAAGTAGAGAGCCTTCTATAAAAGTGTCCAGGAAGGTCGCAAAAGGTTGATCATGGGGACCCACTTGGCCTCCCACCTCTGACTCCCTTATGAGACACCACAAACGCAACATCCGTGATTCTCCCAGCGAGTAAGCTCTTCCTCCATGCCACTCTGGAACTTGCATCCTATGTCCCAGTGTCCGTTCATAAGGGCACATTTCTCACGTCAGTGTTGGACTTCAGATTGTAAATGTTTCTTTCTCTTTCTAGAGGACAGATTCGGAGTTCAAGCCTCCTTTATACTGCCCCATCATCCAGCACCAGCTCAAAAATATTTACTGAATGAATCCATAAAGGAATAAATGGTAGATATCACATACCTCCACCGTGAGCTTTCTTAATTTTCTGCCTCCCATTCATAAGCCACACTTTGCAGATAAGGCCCCTGCCCACCAGATTCCACCCTCCTGGCCAGTCATTCCCCCTCCTCGCCTGAATCCGGACACACCTGCATGCTGGTCTTTGCATCAGCATTTCAAGCTTTCCCCAAAGGCACCATGTTCTTTCATATCTCCATGCCTTCACACTTTGTTGGCTTTTCCTGAAAACCCACCTGCCCACCCCAGCTGACGACTAGTCATGATTTAGGATTCCAGGCAGGTGCCGGCTCTGTGGACGAGTTTCCCCAATCCCAGCTCCAGCCCAGGATGGGAGGGCCTTGCTGTGTCATTCTCTCCTCACCCTGTGCTGTCACAAACTAGATCAGGGTCTCCCTGAGGCCATGTACGTGGTCTTGGTAATGGCTCACTCTCTGTATGCAGTATAATGTGTCTGTAATGGTGGATTCTCAATAAGTATTTGTGGAATCAAAATGGATTAGTTGTATCATTTGAAGGCAGTAAAAACTACCTGAAAGAGGCTTCTTAGACCTCTAAAAACATTATTACAGAAAACATTAAACATCGACTGTCACCATTTAAGCCAGTGGTTCTCAAAATGGCTCAGACCAGCTGTATCAGATACCACCTCAGAACATGATAGAAATAAAACACTTCAGGTCTCCCAACCCAGAACTGTTGAATCAAAAATTCTGATACAAGGCCTAGACATCTGTATCTTACCAGCTCTCAAGGGGATTCTAGTGCTTGCTAGCAAGAACATCTGCTTTAATTAATTAGAAGCAATATTTGCGGAAGAAGTATATAGCGGTGGGAACAGCAAGATCACTGGAATTAAGCAGAAGTGGTTCAAATCCCAGCTGCTGTGCTGGCTTTGATGGTCAGGTGGATTTGCTCAAGGTAGCCCAACTCTGTGAGGCTCGCTTTCTTCATCAACAAAAGGCAAGGGGACCAAAGCCAGTGGCCAACTTAAAATGCCTAGTACAGTGTCTGGGACAAAACGCTTAGCAGATGTTGGTTCTTAACTTATTGTTTCCCAAAAAGTCTGCCATCGAAGATTCATCACAGCGAATGAGTCATCGAACGCTACATCAAAAACTAACGCTACTATGTGTTGGCTAACTGAACATAATAATAAAAAAAATAAACAAACCCAGCAAATCTCAAAAAAAAAAAAAAAAGATTCATCCCAAAAATATTCAGGAGGAGCAGGAAGAACAACAATGCTGCCTGGTCAGGTATCTGAGAAGGAAGGCATCTGTTCATCTCTTCAGATTCTCAGTTCACATAATAAGCATGTTTAAAGACTCTGAGAAGTCTTACAACTTTTTTCAAAACTTCGATCCAATCTTTTTCAAGGTTTTTTTTTGGGGGGGGGTTTCTTTCTCTCTCCTCTCCGTCTCTTCCTTTGTATTGGGCAGAGTTGGGGTGGGGGAGGCGGGTAGAGGTGACTAGGAGGCAAACATTTCGTTTCTGGTTGTTTAGGAGGACAAAACAAACAGAACATGTCTACCCTGGATTTGTATTTTATATTGTTTGCTTTCTTACTGGAATTTTCGAAGAAGAAGGACCTCAAGAATTTTTTAGTGACACACTGAATGTTTGGAAAGCATGAATTATTGTTTGGCAATCAGCCAACAAACATTTATTGAATACATACTAAATGTCAGGTGCCCTCTTGGGTGTTGAGCATCCAGAAAGAGGGGAAAGAACAAATTTGGATCAGGAAGTCCCGTCTGAGGAGACGGAATTTGAGCCAAGTGAATGAACAAGTCAGCGATGGGGAGAGAACGGGAAAGATCTAAGCATCTGGAACAGGGGCAGCAAGGCTGTCAAAGGAAAAAGCTTCGTGCTTTGGAAGAATGCAAAGAAGTCTGGTATTGCTGCAGAGTGAGAAGAATAAAGAATAGAAAGAGAAGTTATGAGTGTTACACTGGCCAGATCACATCATAGTGGCCCCAGTACCTGGTTTGATTTTATTCTAAGTGCAGTGAAAACCTCTTTTACTAAATATGCTGCTTTGGCCTACTTTTTAGGCCCGAGAATCTTGCCCTATATTCTCTGTCTTCACTGGTGAAACACAGAAACTTCAAACACCAAGAAAGCCAAGTGTTTTCTCTCCATCGACCCATCCACTCACCTATCCCTCACCCCTCCGCCCTCCCACTCCCTCCAAGCATCACCCCTGGCTTCTCGCATGCCAGGCACTGTGCTTAACAAATAACAAATATAGAAAGGTAAAGAAGACAAAGCTTTCGCTCTCAAGGAATTGATCATCTAATAAAATACTTACAATGTGAAAGAGGCCTGGTAGAAGTATATATGATTATGCTCATCGCATTGAACGACCTTGCCATATTTCTCAGGGGGAGTCAAAATGCATATTGGGGCTAAATCTTTGGGTAGAACGAAACACCACACAACTCTGATTATTTACTGCATACAATGTGTTATTTTACCATATTCAAAGGCATGTGAAACATAATTGTTTGGATCCTGAATTTGTGTGGAACACAGAAACTAGGGTAATAAGAATTCAAAGCTGACACATCAAACTTAGTTCCTCTTTCACCCATAAGACCTAATCTTGCTTAGGGGTTGATCCCATACTTGAATGATTGTCCTACTACATGGTTTTAAAAGCCCTTGGAAATTATTTCCCTCTTTATTTCATTAACCAACCTCTTTTCCCCTCTAACACTTTCTTGAAATGTCTTGAAAGACCTTTTTCTGTTTCCTGTGGCAAAGGAAAGGAAGAAAAATAGTAGCAATGAAGCATATGCTAAAGTAATTTAAGAGTTGTGATAAGCCAAAAGGAAAGACAAACAGCCCCCAGAAACCCACAAAGTTAAAGAGGTTGTTCCTTTATAAAGAAGTCTAATTGGACACGGCAGGGGTCTCGAGCAGTGTGCTTACTTATTTTATGGGCGGAATTTTCTACAACAATGTAGGAAGCTAAAGCATGCGCTTAACTTCTCTGCAATTGCTTTTCTCACATCTCTCATTCAACCTTGAACTGGAATGACCAATTTTGGAGGGAGGAGGATCATGGAAATGTATGTATCAACACTAAATCTGAGGTATGTGCATAGTTTTTAGAATCTGCCAACTCTTTGGACTGAGCAGCTACCCATTCGTTGTTCCATTTTGAATTTCTCTCGTGATCCTTCTAGTGAGTGAGTTCTGAGTAGCCCAACCCCAGTTGTTTACGGGAGGTGCTGATGAACAGTAAAAAGGCAGCAAGAGAAAAAGAAATCCAAGAAGAGGTGATGTTCTACCTCTGTAGAGCCTCCAGAGGAAGCTCAGGGTCAATGTCAGATTTAATGAGGAAGTCTGGACAAAGGTTCTAAGTTCTCTGGGGGAGAGTGCTTGATTTTACTGTCCAGGTAGGGTGTCATTACTATTAATGAACCATAATGATAACTTGGCATGCCTCTTTCTCACTGTGCAAAGGAGACTATTTTTTCCACACATTATCTTGAAGTATAATGATCCCTGTGTTATAAATGGTGAAACTAAAACACAGAGAAGTTAATTAAAGAACTTGCCCAAGGTAACAATAATCCAAATGGAAAAGGGAATAAGGCATAGACTCTGGAGCTCTTAAGAGAGGGTTTTTCAAGAGCTGTGATGGAGGCAAAATAAGGCCATGGACTCCTACTTTTCTCTGCCGAGGAAATATTTTTTAAACTCTTTTTCTGGCCTTGCCCTCTGAAACATAATAGGTTTTGAAAATAGAAGCACCGCCACCCCCACGTAGCTGCGCAATGGATTCTGGATGGCACATGCCTTCCTGTGTAAGCTCTTTCCATGTGATCTCTGCTTTGGTTCTGTATCCTGACAACAGGGCATGCTGCGCTATGGGTTCTCCACCTCAGGAAGGAAAACCACTCCTGTAATAGAGGCCCTCGCCTATCCTGGCTGCACTGCAACATGGGAACGTTTCTTAGATCAACCTAATTCAATCCAGGTTGTTCACAACACGCAATTCGTGTGGATATGAGGTGGGCATACATTTTCCATACATGTATAAGGAACTGCATTTGGCTTATATTAATAGATGTACCGTACTTCCTCCATCCCAGGAAAGTTTTTCACATCTAATGTTCCTGAAATTAGGACTTCATAATTATTGTTCACTTTTAAAGCAGCATTGATTTTTTTCCTCCCATGAAATGCTGTAATCCAGTCCATAGTGTGCTTACTATCGATATCAGCTTACAGTCTAGAATATATCATATTTATTTTTTTTCTATCACAAGCCCCTTTCACCAAAGGACTTGAGGCATCTTAGAACAAAATACAATGAAATATAAATAGAATTCACTCAGCACAGGAAGTCTCACTTTGTACAAGTCTGAATCTTTTCCAAAGCAGGCTAGAGTAAAATCAAACCATAGAAGCCTCTGGGTTATTTTGAAAAAGGAAACTCATACTGATCTTGTGCTGCTATGAGAACATGGGCAAGTTAGGGCCAGCAGAGTCTCGGAGTTGTAGAACTCATCAGTGTCAGACAGATTGCCAGAAGGAAGCCAGGGGAGCTGGCTCTGGCGTGATGATGGCCCTTCCAACCCAGGCAATGCCCAGCACCTGTGACACGATGGACAAACTGTGGATATTTAATCAAGATGTGCTGATAGTCCATGGCTAACATCAGAACCAGAGGTGAGGCAATCTTCCACACTGCATACTCCCATGTCAAAAATAACAACAACAACAAAAATACTTGATTTTGAATTCTTCTCCTTCTAGCTCCTCAGCAGTGACCTTAGCAGACCAGCATAAAACTCAGCTGTTATAAAGATATTTGGTCCAGGCTCCCTAAAACTCACCTAACATTTTCATGACCCAAGTAAGCTTTCCTTCCTATGTACTTGTTATTAAGTCCACCTAAGGAAGTATAGAAAACCAGAGTAACTGTGCAAAGGAACCAAAGAATTTGTCCATCAGAAGTTATGATCTTACTTGGTAAATAAATTAAACTCATTACTGGGAGTAGAGGGAAGATAGTAGCTTAAGGTAGGTGATAAAGCTACTGGTAGCTTAGGGGAAACCAAGAGAAATCAATTATGAAGGTAAAAGCATATTTGGGGGGGTAGTGTAAGTTCACGGTGTAAGAATTTCATTAGTTCAGTGTGAGAAAACAAATCAGTAGTTTGAAACACATGTATAAGTGTGTAACACAAAATGAGGAAAACGAACTGTGACTTAATATATGTGAATAGATAGACAAAATCCTACAAAACATTGGGTACATGGGGGAAAATAATAAAAGGAGACCTTGGTGGTAGGAAGTTTGAGACCTTTAGGGATGAAACACTGCCCACTGACAAGTCACTTGAGTTTTCTGACCCTCAAATGTCTTATCTGTTAAGTAGGGATATTAGTACTCTTTATGTGCACCTCACCACAGGGTAGTAATGGAGCTTTTAAGTAGATACTGTACATGACAGTGTTTTCTAAAGGCAAAATGGTATGCCAACAGGGATTATTATTAATGACAATGGTGACGGTCTCATCACCACCATCAAGGTCAATAAGCTAGATAACTGGGACTATAAGTTCAAATACCTACAGAAGCCAGAGAAATCACAGAAAGGAGTAAATAGAAAATGCCTGCCCCATCTAAAATGGGCATCCTCTGCTTGGCTCCAGTTATTTGTGGCCGTGATATAATGCAGGAGGATAATACTAGATTTGTTATTTCAAAAAAGAATTATGAATGTTTATATAAAATAGCCTGATTTTTCAATGTTGTCACCTAAATAAAAACATTTTAAAAATACCAGCTAAAACAAATCCAAATAGGTTTGTAAACTCATTTGTCTATTACCTCTGAGATAATGTACATGAGCTTATTCCTTGAAATAGAAAATGTTATATTAACATAAATGCTTATTATTTAATATCATCATATCACCATCATCATCAATCCAGAGGGGCAACAGTTTGTTTATTTGTTTGTTTGTTTTTAGAGAGGGAGCAGGGGTAGCAGTGGGAGAGGGGGAGAGAGAGAATCTTAAGCGGGTTCCACACCCAGCACAGAGCGGGATGCGAGGTTTGATCTCACAACCTTGATATCATGACCTGAGCCAAAATCAAAAGTTGGACGCTCAAATGACTGAGCCACCCAGGTGCCCCAGAGGGGCACTAGTTTTAGTCTCCTATCTTTGGGAAAAGTTGTTTCTGTGCTTCTAAAGAGAGCTGACACACTTGGCAACTCAAGAAATCTATGAAAATGGAGGAAATATATTATGCTTAGTTGTTGTTCTTTTCCTAGAATTGTGACATTTGAAAGTTGAAAGAGACCTCTCAAAACATCTGGCTCCAGTTCTCGCAACACTACAAAGATATAGCATATTTGTGAACTGGAAGAATGTTGTTAAAAGGTCCATACTACCCAAAGCAATATACAGATTCAGTGCAATCCTCATCAAAATACCAATGGGATTTTTCTCAGAACTAGAACAAAGAGCCCTAAAATATGGATAGAACCACAAAAGACCCTGAATAGGCAAAGCAATTTTGAGAAAGAAGAACAAAGCTGGAGGTATCATGCTTCCTGATTTCAAACTATACTATAAAGCTCCAGTAATCAAAATGGTATGGTACTGGCTCAAAAACGGACACAAGGATTAATAGAACAGAACAGAGAGCCCAGAAATAAACTCATGCATACATGGTCAATTAATTTATGACAAAGAAGGAGGAATATAAAATGTGGAAAAGACAGTCTCTTCAATAAATAGTGTTGGGAAAACTAGCCAGCTACATGCAAAAGAATTGAAGGTGGACAACTATCTTACACTATATGCAAAAATAAATTCCAAGTGTATTAAAGACTTGAATGTAAGGCCCAAAACCATAAAACTAGAAAAGAAAACATAGGCAGTAAGCTCTTTGACATCAGTCTCAGCAATATTTTTTGGATCAGTCTTCTCAGGCAAGGGCAACAAATACTAAGATAAATAAATGGGATAAAATCAAATGAAAAAGCTTCTGCACAGTGAGAAAAAACCCAATAAAATGAAAAAGCAACCTAGTGAGTGGGAGAAAATTTTGCAAATCATCCAGTAAGAACACAACATGAGTTAATATTAATACAAACCAAAACACAAAACAACCTGATTAAAAAATAGGCAGAATACTTGAATAGATATTTTTCCAAAGAAAACATATAGAAGGCCAAAAGGCACAGGAAAAGAAGCTCAACACTACCAATCATCAGGGAACACAAATCAAAACTACAAGGAGATATCACCTCAAATCTGTTGGATTGACCATTAACAAAAAGACAAGAAATAACAAATGTTGGTGAGGATGTGGAGAAAAGGGAATCCTTGTTTGCTACTGGTGGGAATGTAAACTGAGGCAGCCACTGGGGAAACCAGTATGGAGATTCCTTAAGACGTCAAAAATAGAACTACCACATGAGCCAGGAACTCCACTTCTGCATATTCATTCAAAGAAAATGAAAACAACCATTTGAAGAGATAGATGTTTATTGTAGCATTATCTATAGTAGCCAAGATATGGAAGCAACCAAATTGCCCACTGGTAGATGAAAGCCTAAAGAAAGCATGGACAATGGATTATTATTCAGCCATAAAAGAGAATGAGATCTTGCCATTTGCAACAACATGGATGGACCTAGCGAGCATCAAGCTAAGTGAAATAAGTCAGAGAGAGAAGAGTACTATATGATTTCACTCATATGTGGAATCTAAAAAAACAAAACAAATGTGCAAACAAAAGGAAACAGAAATAGACCCCAATATAAGAAACAAACTGTTGGGGCGGGGAACAAAACAGGTGAAGGGGATGAGGAGGCACAAGCTCCCAGTTATAAAACAAGTCATGGGATGGAATGTACAGCCCAGGGAATATAGTTATTAACATTGTAATAACTTTGTATGATGACAGATGGTAACTACACTGATCACGGGGATCCTTTTGCAATGGATAAAAATATCTAATCACTATGATGTACACCTAAAACTAATTGGATATTATGTATGAATTACACTTCAATAAAAAGAAATTCTCCCAAAACTACAAAAGAAAAAAACGAAGGGTCCAAGAGGACAGATGACTGCCTACTAATATGGCGAGTTCTCTCGGGAGAATTAGGACTCAGGTCTGATTCTCTGGCCCCCACTGTCTCCAGGGGTTTTTTCTTTTCTACCATGACTTTCCTTCTTCGTTTTACAGATTCTTTTTATCTTCTGAACACTTTCGACGATTTGAGATCAATAAAGAGAGGCAGAAAAGGCCAAGTCTACCCAGTGTAATATGACTTTTTTCCCTCCCTGTGAATTATTTTCACAACCAATCTTCAGTCTCTTATATTCTAACCAGTTTTCAGTCTTCAAGAGAAGGTGCACAGGTTAGCAAAAGGAATCATAATACCAGCATCCTAATATTTAAATAAGTTGTGTCCCATCCTATCTCTTCCCATTTTTTAAAGCAAATTGCTTGACCTGAGTGACAAGCCCATGAGAAGAGCCCACCAGAAACAGGTGCAGGCTCATAAGCTGGTAAAAATCACTAGTCCTGTACTGCAGCAACACAATCTCTGATAGAAATGTATCAAAGGCAACGGTTAGTGCAGAAAGAGTGATGTGTAAAGCGGTATCTTAAGCAGGCAGAGTGGAAGGGGTGGGTAGGTAATGGTGAGGTGCCCCAGGGAGATGGAAAAGGTCATTCAGATGAAAATAAGCTTGGGAACTCGGAAAGAGTGCTCCATTACCACAGATGGGAAGCAAACCCAGTATCCAATCATATGGAACAGATTGAAATGCGATTCCAGTCAAGTGTGAATGCCACCAAATGCATTGTACAACTATTCGGGGAGCTGGCAAGAAGGCATAGGAGTCCTGTCCCCACTCCTCAGTCCACAGCTAAACACCAACACAATTCAAAAGCAGGAATTTGTAAGGTCGTCACTTACGCGAATGAATCTTTGTAAATCCTAAGTGAGGATGAGGGATGGGGAAATGTGATAAATAGATTAAAAAGATAAATTAGGGTCTTTCTGCATAGGGGCACTGATTGTTGTGCTGAGGTGTTAAAAAGATGCGGCACTATTGGCTTAGCTTATTTATTTTTAAAATTTAAGAAAAGGGATGCAGAGTCTGCCTTTGGAGTGGAAGACAGGGTGGGGACGGGGGCAAGGAAGGGAACAATTGATCACTGCCTTTATTGTTAGCTTCCCATGGTTGAGTGTTCACTGATAGAATTGGTTCAACTCCAAGATGCTGTCTTAGAAACAATTATTGTTTTCCACTAAAATACAACTCTAGCAGAAAACATTAATTTAAGTGATAACTGACTAAATGCTTCCATATCAAGAATGCATGCATCCTCTCATCTTTGGATTTACAAGCCAAGAAATAAGGACAACAAGCAACAGAAATCATAAAACAAAAGATCTGACAGAAAATGACAAAAGAGAGGGCCAGTGTTGGCCTGAGGGGAATCCGGGAAAGGCTGGTACTGGCATTCTAAAGTGCCACACGACATAGTTCTCCCATGTCTGGCTTTTTGGCTTTCTTTGCCAACCATGCTGCTCTATGCCATCCACCAGAAATGCCTTCTTCTTCATTCCTTACCTCCTCAACTCCAGAATGAGGCAAACAGCTTGCAAGCCAAGGTCTGCCCCCACTACTTTGCTGGGCCATTCTTCAGAAACTGAAAACATCCTCTGCCCACTTTTGGTCCATCCTTTGACTTTATTTACTATTTGTTGTTCATTCACCTGACATTTCTTGAGAGTCTGCTATGTGCTAGACTCTATGCTAGCTAAATGCATAGAGTAAAACAGAACACAGGGAGATTTGAGTCTTGTCTTCAAAGAGCATAAATCCGATGCTGAAGGCAGTCAAATAACACAGGGAGTTCAATAACAGAGAGACATGGGAAGGGAGATTAACCCAGACTGGGAAGATCAGAAAGGTCTCTTGGAGAGAAGAGCACCATGCTCAGAGATTCAAAGGCACGGCTGTGACATATTCAGAGACTGTGTGTGGAGGGGGTTGAATGGTGAGAGATGGGGGTGGGGAGGGGCACAGGAGCCTTTTATGACAGGCTTAGAGGTATAGACTATATCCAGGAAACAAGGGGGTTCCACCAAAGAGTTTTGCGTTTTTTTTTAATTTTTAGTTTTTAAAAAAGATTTATTTATCTGTGTGTGTGTATGTGTGTGTTTGTGTGTGTGTGTGTGTGTGAGAGAGAGAGAGAGAGAGAGAGCGCACAAGCAGGAGGAGCGGCAGGCAGAGGGAGAGGGAGAAGCAGACTCCCTGCCAAGCAAGGAGCCCAATGCAGGACTCGATCCCAGGACCCTGGGATCATGACCCGAGCCGAAGGCAGACGCCTAACCGACTGAGCCACCCCGGCGCCCCCATCGAAGAGTTTTAAGTAGCAGAGACACTCTTTCAGGTATGCATTTTATGGAGACTCTGCAGATTGAATTGTGAACTGGCTTAGTAGACAGACAGACTAAAAGAAAGACGAATCAGTCAGAACCACTTAGCTCTCTGGACCAAAGATAATACTAATTTGAGCTAGGGCAGTGGCAGCAGAGACAGAAAAATATCTGAGTCAAAGTTGATAGGGTTTGGCAATTTATTCTAGGTAGAATTGAGGGGTGGGAAAGATGCCTTCTAGGTTTTGGATGTGAGCTCATGTTTTGATAATGGGCCATGCCCTGAGATAGAGGAGACCAGGGAATAATCAAGTGGAGGGACATGTTTGGGTTTCAGTCTGCTAAGTTTCATTTCAAAACTGTTGCATTTGAACTGTCTATCAGACATCTCAGTGGAAATATCCAGGGGCATTTAGATATATTAGGTAAAATATCTGACCTGGAGACATGATAGCAAGGCCATAAAGTCATAAACAGTAATTTTAGTTTTGAGTGTGAATGGTATCCCCATGGGAGCATGTGTAAAAAGTAAAGGGAAAAGGGTCTGGGTTTTAACTTATAGACACCTCGACATTTAAGGGATAAACAGAGAAAAGTATTCCTAGGAAGACAGAAGTGGTCAGAAACGAAGGAATGAGGAAGAGAAGAATGTAGAACCACAGATACCAAAGGAAAGGGCATTTGAAGGAGGAAGGAACAGTCACAAAGGGAAGTGTAAGATGTGATGGTAAATGTTTACTAAATTGAGCCAACGGAGGCTATTGGGAATGTAGTCGAAGTAGTTAACAACTAAGTAAATATAATAGGTTGCAGAGTATGTGGGGAGTGAGAGGGTAGAGAGGATAGAAAACACTTCCTAGAAAATTTTCAAGGAGAGGAATAATTCCCTACATATTTAAGTCCTGTTGGCAAAGATCCTCCAGAGAGGGGATGCTTAATACAGGAAGAAGATGAGATCCGATGGGATCTAGAACACAAGTGCAGGGAAAGAGGAGGGATGATGCTTTTCCCATTGTGGCAGAAATAAGATAGGAAGCTTTGAGCTCTATTCCCACATCCAACATCTAGTAGCTTTGTCTTACTTCCTATTCAGCTGGCTGCTGCTGTGTGTTGAATTGTGTCCCTGAAAAAACATGTTGAAGTCCTAACCCTTGGTTATCAGTGAATATAATCTTATTTGGAAATAGGGTCTTAGCAGATGTAATTAAGATGAGGTTATACTGGATTAGAGTGAGCCCTAAATCCAGTCACTGGTATCCTTACAAGGAGAGAGACATTTGGAGACCCGGAGACACACACAGAGAGAAGGCCATGAGGTGTGCAGGTAGAGATAGGAGTCATACTGCTACAACCAAGGAAGGCCAAGGGTTGCTGGCAACCATCAGTAGCCAGGAGAGGGAAGGAGGATTTTCCCTGAGAGCCTTTGGAGGGAGCGTGGACCAACCAACACCATGATATTGGACTTGTAACCTCTAGAACTGTAAGAGAATAAATTTCTGTTGTTCAAACCATCCCATTTGGGGTGCCTTATAACAAGAGCCATAGGAAACTAATACAGATTGCCAAGACCATGCATTTACTAGGCCAATACCTAGAGATTATGGCTGTACCACCCAAAACTAAGGATTAGAGGCAACTAAGTCAAAGGCACCATCAACTCAGGACAGCAGCTACTAAAAAGAACAATAAAAAAAAGAAATATTCCTTAGATCCAAGGAAGACAATAGATTAGACCAACAAGCATCTTTTCTCTTCACACCATACGGTAACCTCTTCTGTTCTAACAGTGGTCACGCTCACACCCACAATCACAGATGATCTTAGGTCTAAAAACATTACAATGACCTGCAGTCAACAGGCCCAAGTAGGAAGGCCCTACTGAGGATGCATCTGCCTTTTCACTGCTCCTGTCTACCACTGTCCTTTTAAAGCTGGATCAATAAGGATGTCTTGAATGCATCTCGACCTGCACCAAATGTTAAATGATACAGAGAGACCAGAGAAATGACCCTTGTCTTTAAGTGGTGACAATTTAATGTTGACACAAGTGACTTATATGCATGAAATACCAAGAGAATATTACAAATCAGAATGTAATGAGGTGCTAAATTGAATAAGGCACACTGTAAGACTGTTATGCACTTCTGATTCTGGCTCTAGTTGGGCAGAGTTGGTTGGGAAAGCTTTGGGTAAAAGATGGGGCCTGTGCTGGAATGGCTGCTGGGTTAGTCATGAGGAAGCACGGTAGTTACATTATCTTCTCTGGCTCGTGCCTTCCTAAGCCTGGGATTTTTAGTAAGGCTGGGGGCTGGGTTGGGATAAAGAGCTAAAGCCCTAACAACTCCACAGGGCTCCCTAATCAACAGAAGCAGAAACAGATAGACCTACAGATATGATGAAGATGCTCCAGTGCCTAGCCATTCAAGTTCACAACACCTGGTACTGTCTCAAGCTCATAGCCCCTAATCAAAACCCATCTGTTGAATGACAATATGTCTGAGAATATTAAACAGCTGCCATTTGGAGTTTCCGACATTGTATTAAGGATTCTGCATGGCCCATCTTTTGTACTTTCTTTTGAATTTTTTTTCTTTGCATCAAAATTTTTAAAATGAACTGAGTTTAAATAATCAAATAGTCATACAATGTTTGGTTCAAAAATAGCAATCATTTTCCATCACCGCCAAATTTTTCCTTCCCAGAGGCAACCCACATTTACCTTTTTTTTTTTTTTTAGCTGATTATTTTGATATTTATCTCTAGGTCTATAAATACTATGCTTTGCTGCTATTTCTTGCATTTTCAATTCTAGGCAATCTCTAGTAACTTCTCACTACAGAAGATGGCAATCTAGACTTTTGCTCTACCTGCCCAATCCACATATGTACCTTTTCCATCTCCCCATCTTTCTTCGATAATGCTTGGATTGTTATTCAACATTAATATTATTACCCATGTAAATGCTATTCAGAGCTGAACATGTAGTCAATGAGGAGTATTTTTTAATTTCTTGAATATTTTTTTCTGGAGTTGTCTTTTTACAATTTACTTTAATTTCTATGCATTTATCACTGTGGAGACCGATTCCTTTGGGTCACGTTCCTGTTGTACTACTTAATTGCTACGTATCTTTGGGCAAGTTACTTAACCTCTCTGTGCTATAGTTTTCCCTTCTGTAAAACATGGATAATAGTAATACACAGTATAATGGGGTCAACACCTTCCAGACAAAACACCATAAAGCATACTGTGGTCAAAGTTGAGTTTATTAACTCACTGCAAGGAGGATAAAGACACACAATGGGGAGCCATGGAGTGCTTTAGTAGAAGGGTGTTACAAAGGGCTGTTGTTAGCTAATTTTAAAGAAGGTTCAAGGAAACAGGTTCACTCTGCATTTGGTGCTGTCAGGGAGAAGGGATGATTCCGTGATCGGCCTTCTCAATATATTGTATCTATGGGAAGGGCTGACAAGAAGAGGCTGATGCTGAGAGAGAGGAACCTCCTACACTGTTGGTGGGAATGCGAGCTGGTGCAGCCACTCTGGAAAACAGTATGGAGGTTCCTCAAAAAGCTGAAAATAGAGCTATCCGACGATCCAGCAATTGCACTACTGGGTATTTACCCCAAAGATGCAAATGTAGGGTTCTGAAGGGGTACGTGCATCCTGATGTTTATAGCAGCAATGTCCACAATAGCCAAACTGTGGAAAGAGCCAAGATGTCCATCAACAGATGAATGGATAAAGAAGATGTGGTGTATATATACAATGGAATATTATGCAGCCATCAAAAGGAATGACATCTTGCCATTTGCAATGATATGGATGGAACTGGAGGGTGTTATGCTGAGCGAAATAAGTCAATCAGAGAAAGACATGGATCATATGATCTCACTGATATGAGGAATTCTTAATCTCAGGAAACAAACTGAGGGTTGCTGGAGTGGGGGGAGTGTGGGAGGGATGGGTTGGCTGGGTGATAGACTTTGGGGAGGGTATGTGCTATGGTGAGTGCTGTGAATTGTGTAAGACTGTTGAATCACAGATCTGTACCTCTGAAGCAAATAATACATTATATGTTAAAAAAAAAAAAAAAAAGAAGAAGATAGCAGGAGGAGAAGAATGAAGGGGGGGAAATTGGAGGGGAAGACGAACCATGAGAGACAATGGACTCTGAAAAACAAACTGAGGGTTCTAGAGGGGAGGGGGGTGGGAGGATGGGTTAGCCTGGTGATGGGTATTAAAGAGGGCACATTCTGCATGGAGCACTGGGTGTTATATGCAAACAATGAATCATGGAACACTACATCAAAAACTAATGATCTAACATATGGTGATTAACATAACATAATAAAAAAAAAAAAGAAGAGGCTAACGCTGTAATAGGTAAAGAAAGAACAGCCATTCATCTTAGCCTGGGGAGGGGAATGTTTGAATTTTTGTGTTTGGGATAGTAACTCTGCTTCTGTCTCTGTTTAGGCAATATTATAAAGTGGTATTATTTTCATTCATCCTAGTCATGGAGTGGCCTTGTTTAGTGTTGGTGTTCTCCAAGATTGTTTTTGTTCAAGGAGTGAACACCATGACCCAGCCAGGAAAGCCAGGCTAGCTCCTAACAGCTCCTCTGCCTAGATGTTAGCGTCAGGCTGGTTCCAAGCACTAAGGGCTACTTTTCTATGTCTCCGTGGTAAGGATTAAATGGGCTACCATTTATATAAAACAAATCAGCAAAATGGTTGCCTTAAAATGTATGTTATAAGACACTAAAAGCAAAGGCAACAAAAGAAAAAATAGGAAGGTGGACATCAAAATCAAAAAACTTCGGATATCAAAGGACACTCAACAGAGTGAAAAGGCAACCTGCAGAATGGGAGAAAATATTTGCAAATTGTATTTCTAACAAGTGATTGATATCCAGAGTATATAACGAACTCCAATTCAACAACAACAAAGAATACACCACCTTATTAAAAAGTAGGCAAGGACTGGAGTAGATATTTCTGCAAAGATGACACGCAAATGGCCAATAAGTACATGAAAAGATGCTTGAGATCACTAATCATTAGAAAAATGCAATCAATGGTACATCACCTCACGCTCATTAGAATGGCTATTCTAATAAAAAAAGAAAACAGAAAATAAGCATTAGTAAGGATGTAGAAAAATTGGAATCCTTGTGCATTGCTGGAGAAAATGTAAAATGGTACAGCCACTATGGGAAGCAGTATGGCAAGTCCTCAAAAAATTAAACATAGAATTACCATATGATTCAGTGATTCTACTTCTGGTTATATACCCAAAAGAAATCAAAGCAGGTCCTAGAACAGATATCTGTATGCTCATTTTCACAGTAGCATCCACAATAGCCAAAAGGTGGAAACAATCCAAGTGTCCATTGACTGATGAATGAATAAACAAAATGTGGTATAGAGATACGAAAGAAAATTGTTCAGCCTTAAAAAGGTAGGAAATTCTGACACATGCCCAGTGTGGATAAATCTTGAAGACACTGTACTAAGTGAAATAAGTTAGTCATAAAAGGACACATAGTGTATGATCCCTCTTCTAGGAGGTACCTAGAGTAGTCGAATTCATAGAGTCAAAATAATATGGTGGTGGTAGGGGGTGGAGCAGGGGAGGGGAGGGAGAGAGTTAGTTTTTAATGAGTGCAGAGTTTCTGGTGGGGAAGACTAAGATGTTTGGGGATGGATGGTGGTGATGTTTACCCAACAATGTGAATGCACTTAAAGCCACAGAACTGTATGCTTAAAAATGGTAAAAATGGGAAATTTCCTGTTATATATGTTATTATAATAAGTTAACTCTAAGTTAAAAAGTAAATAATATCAAACTTGACCTTTGTTCCAACTAAGTTTCCTTTTAAGATATTTAATGCAAAAGAATGTCATTTAATATTCATAACAACTTTAGAAGTTTTATTACTTTTATTACTGTTTTATAGGTTAAAAAAAGGGAAGATTTATTACATTGTTCAAGATCATGAAAGTTAGAAAGTGACTAAGGCTGAGCTATAATTTGAATCCAAGTAGTAGGGACATTAGAGTCCAACTCTTAAGTATATGGTTATTCTTTATTATTTTGGGGAAAGATCAAGAGATTACCAGGGTCTAGGGCTATAACTTCTGTTGAAACTGCCCATTGGGAAAAGAAATCTATCTTTTCATTCAACAGAGAATTGAGAGATCTCTAATAAGGGATTGGGGTCACATTTTTAAATGGCTACTCAATAGTCTGAAGGAAGCTGCTTAGGCTTAAATGCAGTCTTTAAGGGAATTTGGGAGAAGCTGAAGTTCTGGATAAAAATTGTCAGGGCAGGAAACTGTTAAGATGTGGCATATAGTTCCTATTCTCTGGGCTTGCCCAGGACATCTTTTTTGTATGTACCAAGGAGCAGGGACAGAGATGGAGAGGTAGAATGTACACAATGCTTATCGACCTTGGGAATTTTGTCAATAGCAAGATTATTTGCTGAAGAGGAGCAGTTCTGTGCCATATGTCACTTCTCTGCTGCGCATCTCCAAAGGAATTACCTGTCCATCTTGCCTGTGTGCTCATTTGCACCATGGTACAGAAGAGCGGTCCCAACCCTAGCTGTTGGAAATTGCTGGACCTTCAATCAAAAAGTGTGTCTGTGTTGCAAGAAGGCACACATGGGGGAAAAAAAAAAAGGTCTGATCTCTGTTTGCTGTACTCCTGAGTCGGTTACCAGTGTCAGGAGAGTCCTGAGGACCATCAGTTCCCAATTCTCAGCATGGGAGACATTGTTTCGGAGGCTGGGGTGAATCTCGAGGAGCCTGGGTCAATGCTGGAGGCACTATGCTTTTTCCACTTGCTGCTGGGAGTGCTTTCAACATTTTCAGCAAAGTGTTATAGGACCCCAGATCATGTTTCTCAGCTTCTGCAGGAAAACTGCAAGGAGCTGCTTTGCATGACCCTGTAGGTCTGTTCTGCCAATGGCCAAGAGGGTGGAGTGAAATCCACACTATCCAGGAAGAGAAGTTGGGGGGGTTGACCGTAGCTGGGACAGTCTGGTCAAGCTGGACACAAGGTACTTACACACGTAATGGTAGAGCAAGAATGGACCCTTGGGGCCAAAGGCCAACCTTGAAAGGTAGAGAAGCAGAAGCACAGGATAATTGAATGACTTGCCAAAGATCAAGCTGTGAATCAGAGACAGAGTAGAGGACACCCAAGTTCCCCAACTTCCACTTTGGAGCTTCCCCATTACGTTCATGCTCCCCAAACTTATGAGACCAGAAGAATCACTTTAAGGGAGCCATAAAATCACAGTTCCTGAACCCCTCTGGAATTTATTGAACCAAAGTCTAGGATAATAGTGTGCTTTTCAAGCAGAGAAGGGGAAGAGTATTTTGTGATGCTGTATGTTTTTTTCAACCTTTTAAAAACTGTAACCATGCCCCTTAATATAATGTTTTCAGTGTATTCTGTGTATCTCAATAAGCTATACAACTATTTTAGAGGGTAACATTTAAGAGAGGGGCAAGGGAAAATGTCTCTGAAATTAGGAAGGTTGGATTTGAATCACAGGTAATGGGATGCGTGGGTGGCTCAGTCGGTTAAGCATCTGCCTTTGGCTCAGGTCGTGATGCCAGGGTCCCAGGATCGAGTTCCACATCAGACTCCTTGCTCGGCAGAGAGCCTGCTTCTCCCTCTGCCTGCAGCTTCCCCAGCTTGTGCTCTCTCTCTCTCTGAGACAAATAAATAAATAAAATCTTAAAAAGAAAAAAAAAAAAGAAACATAGGTCCTTCATTTCCCAGCTTTGTAATTTGGGCAAGTTACTTAATCTTGTGCTACAGTAGTCTCATCAATAAAATGGGTATGATAGCAAGACCTACTGCCTTGGGATGTGGTGGGGGACAAATAAAAGCAAATGAAGCAAGGTATATAAAGTGCTTAGCTTAAGAGCTAACATGAAGGGAGGAAAAGGGTCTCAGGCAGAGAGCCAAACCCTGTGTGGCTGTGCGTTTGGGGTAGGAGCAGGTGCTGTCCCTGTGACCTCCACAGCCTTGAGACAGCATCCTGGACTTGTCCGTACTGCCCAGTGGGCTGAGAACTCCTCTGGAGGAGAAGCCGCCAAGGCCCACCCAGGGCTCCCACCAGGTTCTTCGTATTGACCTTTGCCACTACTTCTAGGGATGTACTGAAGCGGGGTTTTTCGGAAACTTCTCATTTAAAGGTGAACTATAAAGTTCTAAAGTACCTAAAAACAGACGTGACATGATACAAAATAGGTATATTGAATCTATTTTGTAAAATAAGTATATTTCCCCATGCTGGGACATTCCGATCTGCAGTCCCTCCTTAAACTATCCATTTTTTCCATCGTACATGATGAAAAGCAGTAAATTGATAAAACAAAAGGAGTTACTAAAGATATTGGTTACTTAACTTGTTTAATAAATATTGAGCATCTGCTATGAACGCAAGATCAGAAACCCTGCAGTGGAGGCCTCTGCATGATGGAGTGAAGCTGAGAGGAGAGAGCAAAGCCTACAGAGAACGGAAGATGACGTTTAAATGTAGTACTTTAGGAGAGGTGGCAAAATCACCTCACAATGTACAGACTTTCAAAAAATGAGTCAGTCTCATCAGCACAGTACGATCATCAATGTGCATAGTAATTGCTGTGAGCTCTTCAGAAAACCCAAAACTAAATTGAATTACAGTGAGCGTAGCTGCTTAAGAAGGAAAGGGAATTTATAATATACTAGAGGAAAAAATTCTCCCCAAACCCAAAATATATAAGGAGAAGAAGTTTCATAAATTTAAAAAAATTCTGGGGACCCTCTTCTTGCTCGTCTCAAATCCAGCCCCATGGATGTTGGGGAGGGGGCCCAGATGAGCAAAGGCTGTCCCGGAACCCTGGGCTTTAGTGTTCATCAGAGGATCGAAGTTCTTCCGTATCTATAGCTGTCAAGACAAAGTTATAACCTAGAACATCTGTTTTTAGAGTTCTGACTACAACCTCAAAGTCAGTTAATTCCCATAAAAATTTAGTTACAAGCAATGATATTTAAGGCCCGTTGCCAATGGGAACGCGGTGTACATGGCCCTTTAGTAAAACTAAGCTTGATCCATGGATCAAATCAAATTTTATCCCTAGGCTGGGCAATGTTTGGATATTTGTAGAATTGCCTTTTAACTCAAAGTGTTTTGTATGGCTTATGTGGAGGATGTTTACAAGAAACTTTGACAGGAAATTCTTTAGCATATGTATTATGCAGGTTACTGAGAATTCAGTCATCGGGATGCACACATTATCTCCTTTAAAACAAATTTCTTTCTGGCTTCCCTATGAGGATTCATAGAATTTCCCTGAAAGCAGTTGATTTGTTTTTATCTCATGAATGTTATGTATCTTATCTGTGTTTCCCTTTTCGCTTTGGTTTCTAGGAAGCTCAGAATCAAGTTTTCTGTCTATCTTAAATAATGAAATGGGACGTTACATATGAGCCTATTTGTCTGTTTCCCACCCTGCTACATTTTTTTTCCTTCACCCTTACTGTGTCATCTAGTTATAGTTTTCCAGTTAGAGAGATTTGTTCTAAGCTGTCACACATTATGGGGGAGATGTAAGAAAAGGAACGAATGGATGGATGGCTGAATAAATGAATGAATAAAGGAAGCTTTTGCTTTACGATGCTAAATAAATAAGACAATCCTTAAGTTAGGTAAGCAACTGAATTCTTGGACCACTCAAGGAAACCTGAAGCTTGCTGATTTTGATGTACTATTTTTGTTTATAATTAAGACATTGCTTTTTTTTTTTTTTTTTTTAAAGGGCTTGGGACACCTTTAATGCACTCAGTGACAAACGGAGATTTTCCAACTGGGACAGCTCCTTTGGCACATAGGACCCACTGAAAGTGTCCTGGCAGAGGGATCCAAATTACATTTCTTCTCTGTAGCTTGATGTTACTACTGAGAGTTCCAAACCCTTTAGTTAGACTTAAGAAAAACAAAAACAAAAACTCAACCAATTACGAGAGGGGAGGTGAGCCACTGTTTTTAGATTATAATGTGGCTGCGCGTGTATTCTGATTTGGAAGTCTCAGTCCTCCATCTGCAGGAGCCTCCATTATGCTGCTGGGATCCAGATTTTTTTTTCCAGATGAGTTATTTCATAGGATTTGAAATTATGCTTTTGTATACAAGAAACATCTCTGGAGCTCACCCACCCTGGCAGAAGGTCAGAACATGGAGAACTCAGCTATCTGGAAGAAAATGCTTCAAGGGAGGGGAAAACGCCACTCTTCAAAGCATCTCAATAGCTCTTCCTGGATATCTGCTCGACTGGCATAGATGGAGCGTTAGAGCAATTTGGCTCCAGAGGTGCCCAGGTTTTAGTACCGTCCACTAAAGAATGCGCTACAGTCACAGAAAATAATGACAGTCAAGTCACAAAGGTGAAGTTTTTTTGTTGCTTTGAGGATGTTTTCATGTTGTCAAAAACATTTTGGTTGTGTAGTTTATGTCCAGTTTGTCTCTTTAGAACAGAGGCTCTTTGCGCAGGAAATGTGCATGCGCAGTGACTCTCCTTAGTGATGAGCTTCACTACTGTCAAGTATTAACAGCAAGGATAAGGGGGCAGCAGCAAATAAATTTTTTACTGTCGTGTATAGGCTGGACATGTTGGAAGAGGTTTTATTTCACCTAAGAAAGAGACAAAGATCAAACTGCGACCAGATCTTCAGAACACAAGGTCACTGACAAGAGACCAACTTAAAAAAATTCTGTGCAATTAACCAGCTAAACAGAACACAACCACTCACACGGTTGTTTCATTTGTGCCAAGATGCCTACAGAAAAATCCAGCCCCTTTCATCACAATCAATTCAGAACACCCAGGCCCAGCTCTGTACTTTGCATCTTCTGTGTCGAACTCTATTTTCAATCCTTTATGTCAAATTTAAATTCATGGAAACTGCATTCTGATCTTGATAGAATGCCCAATTTGCCTTGGACCCCAAATCCATTCCACGGAGACACAGACACACACACACACACACGCACACACACACACACACACATGCACTCACCTAGGAGCACACATATTTGCACTTGATTTGCACCTACTTAGCTAAACCTCAATCAAGAAGTTTGAATGACTGCCCAGTGGCCAGAGCTGTAACAAGTTTTCAGAGAAGTACCTGCTGAAAACAAGGGTATTGCGCAATTGGATATTCACCCCTGAGGTGAAGAAATCATATCACACAGCTCTTGTTTGGGATGAAAATGGACCCTCAAATGTTCTGCAGTATTTCCCCTGTTACTGAAGTTTAAATAGCTATCAATCTTAAGTGAGCTGAACAAATTGAGGTGAGTGATGAAAAATGGCTAAGTTTGACTCTGAACACACAGATCTGTTGTGTCCACCAAAATGAGGTCTTGATTAGGCAGAAAGCCAACAAAAATACTCTACCAACAACTTATAATCTGATACAATGTCAAAAAGAAAAGAAATCTCTCAATGTTATCACTGAGAAAATATTCTGGACGGCTCTCAGATACGAACTGACCTCTCTTCTGGAAATCATCTTTGCCCAGCTATCCATATATGCATAAAAGGATATAGTTTTTAAAAGCTCATTTTCTCCCTAATAATTGTCTGTTTTTAAAAAGCTATCAGCAGGTGCACCTCATTTCAAAAGCCTCTTGTCCTTCATAATACAATATTCATCACGATTACATAGTATGAAATAAAAAGCAGCAAAACATAAGCGAGGATAGTTCAATTAAATGCAACATAATCTCTGCAGCAAAAAAAAAAAAAAAAAAAAGAAAGAAAGAAATGGCTCTGTAGCTAAAATCAGGTTCCGATGAAAGAAAAAAGGGAATATATTTCCACATATTTTTAATTATATAGAATTTCCTCAAACATGATTTTTCATAATATATTCCATTAAGTTAACATCACATTTGAAGAAAGAGCATTTTCCGATTTCATTTTAAGCCTGATTTTGAGCAATTACAGTGTCATTGTTCCGCGGTAGAAAGGTTGAATTCATTTACTGTGTGGTTATGCTAGTTATGATTGATGTCTCTTCTCCAAATGATAAACCAATCACCCCAATGATGTAATGTCATTTTAAGAGTGCCATAATCACATTTCTCTCAAACTAGAAACTCTGATGAGTTCTAATAAAGATTTATGGTAGATTAAAGGCCTTCATAATATCAACAATGGATTGCTCATTTGATGAGAGATTTGATTAGGTAATTTTTTTTGAAAAAGAATACGAGTTTACTAAATATATCAGGCCTGGCTTTGAAGAAGGGCATGGGCCATCATAAGTAGCAGTCCATCATTCCATCTTCAGAATGAATCATCTTCAATGCATTTGGGAGGTCCTTTCTAATTGTAGAGGTTGAGGCCGGTGGTGGCATATTCTCATGGGTGAAGCCAAAACCCAATCTCATCAAGGTACACTCTTGGCATGGAAAGCTCTGTACTGCCTTTGATGGGATATGTTAATGAATACCATGAGGGGCCAATTCAGAAGATAACTCCAAAGCCGTTGGGTCAGGATCAATTAATTTCTGCAAATGTCTCTCCTTGGGCCATAGGTACTTAACCCTAGGTGTGGCCCACTCCTGTGTTCATGTTTTGTGAATATTTCACCAACAAGGCAAATCAAAATAAGGCATGATTATTGCTGAGCCTGGGGCAATTCTACTTAAGATCTAGAGATTGGGAGCTAAGGCAGTAACCCCAAAATCCTCAAAGGTGGGACAGAACCTTGCAGCCAGTCCCTTTGCTTGGTGCAAGTGAAAACTACAATGAGAACTCAGGCTTTAGAGGCAGGATTTATCATGGTACCATGTGATCAGCTTGTTAAATTCAAGTGAAGTGGCACATGCAGAGGGTTATAGGAGAGGTCACCTCCTGAACACTTCAGACTTGGCAAGGCATTCGGTATTCATGTCAAGGGAACGCATTTTAATCACAAAATCATCTAAACAAGCAAGGAAGAAAAAGTCAGAAGCCAACCATCAAAAACCAAGAGATCTGAAATGCACACAAATTGGGCACGTGAGGGTGTCCAGGGTCACTCGGCTATGACCAGAATTGTAGTAATACAAAATTCAATATTCCATTGTCTCTCGGCACTTCACCTTTGAGACCTGCATGCTCTCATGTGCAGCAGTGGGCAAATTCCTCCCACGGAAGGAGGCCCAAGCCCTGTTAAGATAAGCAAAACCTCGTCAGTAACTGTGACCTTCAATAAATGCGTCCTGGAGTTGCAATGCCACAAAGCGACAAGCACGTTTCACCTGATGCTCCCCACACCGCCTTCTCCCCAGCCCTGGATTCAGGGCTGTCATTTTGCCAGAGACTCAAGAATGTCACACAGACAACAGCGCGCACTCAGACACCACAGTTTCCTTACCACTGCTGGAGGCTTGCTGGGGCCCTGAGCATGCTCTGAGCAGGTATGAATTGGGGGAGAACTCCTCATCAGGGTTGGTGTCCATGATTTGATGGGAAGTGTTGCTGTCTAGCAATGGCATCTGGCAGCTAACTGGTGGAGGATTATGGGAGCTAGGCAGCTGAGCAGATGGGAGGAGGCTAGACGAGGATGTAGGTGGAATGGGACGACCTGGGAAAGAGGACAGAGGGGTCAAAGGTCAGCAATGAGTGTCATGAGAGCATCCAGAGAAAGTTACATTGAAACCACCTCACAATATAAATATCTAAAAAATTAAAGAGAGAAAGAAATGCTCCAGATGTATTTTTTTTCAAGTGGTTTGATGTTTCTCCAAATGTCCAAATTCATACTGCAGGTAGCTGCGTATTTCACCAAATGGGCAGGAGTGGAAATACCCATCTAGACGGCTGAAATGCAACCAGTCAGGAAAACACGCACTTCTTTCTATCTTCCCTGCCACAGTCCTACTATAATTCCCCATCATCTCTCACTGGACTATCTTCTTGCTGCTCTCCCTGCTTCTCCTCTTGCCATACACCCATCTAATCCCCACTGTTCGCATCCCTTCTCCAAAGAAACCAGGTCCTATCGCTCTCCTGCTTGGCACCCTCCAATGGCTTCCCATTACATGTGGAAAGAAACTGAAACTCCTTATGATGACTCCTTATGATGATGTTCTGCTTCTCTGGCACAAACGGCCTCTCCTACCTTGCCCCCGGTAGTGGCCTTACCACTCGCCACTCAGCCCCTTATTCCCTAGCCAGCATCGCCTTCTTTACCTCTGCTGCTTCAGCATGCCACACCCTTCTGTCCTCTAACTCTTTATGCTTCCCGCTTCCTCTGTGTGGAATATTCTCCCCACCTGCCACCTCGCTGATAAGCCCTTTCTCTTGAAACTTTTCCTGTTTGCCTTCTTCCAGGTTTCTCACCCGTGCGCTCTATCCTATTAGCCTGTTTACATTTCTTCACAGTCCTTATTACTATCTGAAGGTGGACATCTGTCTACATTATTCCCCCTGTACCCTCAATATTTTCCTAACGAATAGCACCTGTTGAATAAATGAGCAAATGAACAAGATAGACTCTAACCAAATCAATTAGTTTAGGGTACAAGTAGAAAGGGCCACATATGTGCATCCTAAAGAATTGGCCAATGCCCCCATTCTCTTGACCCCCATTTGTTTTTATTTTTATTTTTTTTAAGATTTTATTTATTTGCGAGAGAGAGAATGAGAGACAGAGAGCATGAGAGGGAGGAGGGTCAGAGGGAGAAGCAGACTCCCTGCTAAGCAGGGAGCCCGATGTGGGACTTGATCCTGGGACTCCAGGATCATGACCTGAGCCGAAGGCAGTCGCTTAACCAACTGAGCCACCCAGGCGCCCGACCACCATTTGTTTTTGTTTTTGTTTTGTTTTGCGTATCACGGGGGAAATCCTACAAAGCACAGCTACTCCAGGCCATGAGGAGGAGTGGCCAGCCTGGCAGGTAGTGGGCAGTAACTTGGAGTTGTGGGTCAAAAAGTTCTCCTTCCACACAGAAGGCTGCTGCAACCTCTCTTTCACATGGCAGGGAGCTCCTGGCAGCCAAATTGCTGAGTGAAGATAATTGCTGTGTGTACTTTCACCTGATTCACCCTTATGTGTTGGGGTCCTTGTGATTGCTTGCCTGCTGGTGTGTTCATTTGGGAAGCTCAGAAAAATGAGCCAAGAGTAGCAGCCCACGGGATATGCCCTAAAGCTGGAGGTGTGGAAAGAAGGGTAAGGTGTTGAGAAAGCAAACTCAAGAATCTGGTTAGAGTTTCAACTCAGGCAGGAAGTGTCAGAATCAGAAGAAATATGTTTTCCTGCTTTTAAATGTACTACATATGCAAATACATTTTCAGGCACCTCAGATGGATGCCATTTTTTTGTTGCCACTTTTATAACTGTCTTTCCTGATCGATCTATTCCTCGGTGCATTAAATGTTATTGATAGATCAATTTCCTTCAATAAAATGGGAGTGCCTCTTATGTATACTCCGCTGGATAGTGAGAACACAAAAATAAGCAAGACATCATTGTTACCCACAGAGAGCTCACAGTCGAGTTGGGGAGACAGATAGGTAAGTATATCATTTCAGTACCAGGTAATAAAGAGGACAGTGGCATGTGGAGACATGGTGCTGTGGAGGCAGGAAGAGGGACACTTGGTCCAGCCTGGCCAGGGAGAGGTAAGGGTAGACAGTCCAACAAGGATTCCTGGGGAAGTTGATGCCTGAGCAGTTTTTGAGAGAAAAGGAGATGGACTTCTGGTAAGAGGAAACTCGACGGGTCGCACAGAGCCACCCACCCAGCACTAGTCTGTTACTTTTTTGAGGGTAGGAGTTGCAGAAAGAGACAGGGAATAAGAGACTCCTACAGCTCAAGTGTTTGGGGCTCCTGTCCAGTAACACAACTGAAGAATCATCATCCCTGAAATAGAATAATGGATAAACAGAATTTGGCTTGAAAGATTCAATTTATATCTAACAGTTTGGGAGCCACGTAAGGCACAATGTTCTTGCTGGATGCTCCAGCAAAAGTAGCCTGGACATGTCAGAGTTTCATCAGAATTGGGGCTAACATTTAATCCACATTTCTCCCATAGCTCTCCCTCTACTAACTATCATCACGATTACTATTTTAACTGCTCATGTTTTTGGGCAATGACTATCTGCCCCTTTATATATAGTATCTCTCTGAGGTTAGAATTATTATAATCTCCTTTTTGTAAATGAGGAAACTGAGGCACAGAGCAGTAAAATTGCCTAGTTAGCAAGTGACAGGGGCCAGGAGTCACACTCAGGTTTGTGTGTTCCAAAATCCACCCTCTCACTACTCTGCATGGTGTTTGCCCTAACAGCATGATGGGGGTGGGGGGGAAGAGGAAGACATACAAGGAGGGGGGAAGGTTGATTTACAAATCATGTTTCCAGTTTCCCATCTCCCAGTCCCAAGGCACTCTCAAGATTTCAAGTAAGAAACATTTCTTTGAATAAATGGTTATTTATAGCAGCTATCATCTGGCAGAGTTCAAAGCTTTTCTTGTAATTTTGTTATGAAGTTCAAAGTGGTTCCTTCACAGCAGTGTTACCCTGTGCCTTCTTCTAGGCCCCTGAATGTAGAGGTGTCCTGACCAGGGCCCTGTGAAGTCAGTGTTGACGTCCATTTAGCAGCAAGGCTCTGGTAGGAACAGATTTTAACTCACAATCAATAGGCTTTAATGTTTGTATTATTGAGGCATATCTGGAAATGCATGTTGAAGAACAAGAATGGCTGGAAGCCAATTTTTTAAATTCCTTTGAGTGACTGAGGTGGAACTGAAGTTCAAGTGCAATTTTCCAGGAGCCTGATATGATAGTTGCTGTGAAATCACTCTTTACATGAACTTTCTGAAATTTTGTTCAGCGTGAATTCATTTCATATAGTACAGACAGAACTGCCTTTTAATTTATACAAATACAGACAATGGAAGAGCACTCCTACCACAATGAAAGCACTGGGGATACTTCAATGTACTGAAACACACATCACAGAATTGTCTGATTTCTGTTATTCCCCTGGCCTCTAAATCCGTGCTTTGGTAACTCCTTAAGCTCCTTGATGGTACCTCCCATTACTTGGGAAATTTCTCAGTCCCTAGATCTTCCCCCAATCAAATTGTATGGCGTTCTCTGTTTGCTATGTCATTTGCTAATTTTGTTCACTTATGCTACATTTTTCCCCCGACTCTTCCAACTGACAGAGACCATCTGTACAGACACAAACAGGTTCCAAAGTACAGGGGAAAAAGTTGGAACTTATACAGGCTCACTTTATAGACCATGATTTCTTACTAAAATACCTAGTGTGGGATGGGCATGTAACCAGGGGCTCTGCACTTACCTGGTTCCTACTTTATGCACTACAGAGGCTCCCTGACCCCCAAACTATTTTTGGAGTTCCACTTGGAATGTGTATAGAGTCCCCAGCAAATATAGGGAAAACCGGTTTTAATTAATCTGTTAAAAAAGCAAGAGGAAACATGCAAAGGCAGCAATATGTCATTCATTAAACTCATATGGTCTTGTGTATGTGTGGGTGTGTATGTGTGTGTCTTTTCCAAGATCCCCATGTAAATCAAAGTCTAACTAATTATCTGTGTGACTGGGTTCCCCCACAACCTTGAAAAGGGAGACTAATTTAGATTTTACTAATTTATCTTTTTCCAAATAAGTAAGATTTTGAGATAGTTTCAGCTCATGAAATATTTCTGATTAAAAGACCTACAGCTGGACAAAGCATTTCCCTTGCTAATTCTGATGGATGGGTAGTCGCTGTTTGAAATGCTGCATTGAGAAGGATTCTGGGGTGCCCTGGTTCAGTGGGAAACAATGCCATGATCACTTAGAAAAATCACAGCCCAGGAGTGGAGGTAAGGCAGCGGGTGCTGAGTTCTCATTTGCCAGCCCTGCTCCAGGCCTTCATTCACCAACAGCTTCAGCCATACCTGAAAACTTCATCCTACACCACCTGTGGTTGAAGTCACATCGTTCTAATTCCCATTGTCTCAATTACAGAACCATTTTTCTCCTTAATCTGACCTGGATCCGACTCTAGTTCTCCAAGAAAGGGCTACAGTCTCCTTCCCATCCCCGAAGCGGTAAATGTTATCTATGAAATTGCTGCTCGGCTCATATCTTGTTAATACATTCACTAATTTAAGATAGGGAGCATGTTGCCGATCAATGCCCAAAATTCACTTAAAACAATTGGTTCCTTTTTCATTCAAAAGATTAATGGCAAGCAGATATTAAAATGTTCTGTGTAGACAATGCGTAATTGATCTAGGTAGTGATAGGGTGTCAGGATTTTTGGTGGAGGAGACAGATGTGTTCGGGAGATGGTAAACAGCAAACAAAAAAGCCAAAACAAACAAACAAACGAAAAACCTCAACACCAAAAAACCAAACCAAAAAAAAAACCACCAACCACCAACCCAGTACCAGGAACTATCAAATCCAAAATAATAATTTCAATGACCATATTACTACTTATAAATGAGATCTTGCTTCATGCTAAGAACTGAGCAAAGATTTTGTGTGTATTTTTCTCTTTTAGCACCCACAAATTTTCTATGAACAAAGGACTATTATCATCCCCATTTACAGATGAAAAAACTGAGGCTTGGATGGGCTAACTTTCCTATCATTGCACTGGTAGCAAGCGACAGAACTAGCTGGATTTGAATCCAGGCATTCTGACTCCAAAACTTAAGCCTTGAATGGTTCATTTTATGATTTTCAAATCAGACAAGAATGATTGCTAAAAAATGAATGAGATGTGAACACAAACTCATTGGTCTCCTTCTGGAATATACCACCAAGGCCATCTTAGGGGAGGTAATTAACCAGAGGTAGAATCAAGGCTCCTCCCAGAAATAGCCGTAGTGACCAATCACGTCGAACAAATGACTTGTGAGGAGAGAAAGCAATTCTCAAACCAGAAACTGGAATTCCTCTGTGGTTTTGTAAGTTCAAGAATTTAATAAAAACATAGCTTTTGTGGAGGTCCCTGGGTAGCTCCGTTGGTTAAATGACCAACTCTTGATTTCAGACTCTTGATTTCAGCTCAGGTAGTGATCTCAGGGCTGTGAGTTCAAACCCTGTGTTAGGCTCCACACTGGGTGTAGAACTTGCTTTAAGATTATCTTTCTCCTTCTGCCCCTCCCCACCTCTCTCTCTCTCTCTCTCAAAAATTAAAAATTAAAAAAAACCATAGCTTTTGTGTTAAACTTGAGTATTGCAAAATAACAGTATTAACATAGGCAAAACAGTTGGTTAGCGAATCCAAGCAACCATTCTAATGATAGTCCCCAATACTTTATTCAGATACCTGACTAACCATTTTCCTCCCCCAAATGCTTGGGGTTTATGAAGCCCGTATTTTTGATGGGGTAAAAAAGCAAGGAACCTATTTGTGTAAAGGGAAATAATGTCAATATCTGAGATATTACCTTCCGTTTGCTTGTAATCAATGAAGTTTTTAGAAATATGGGCTGACTTGCTTTTGAGTTCCATGAGAACATTTGTCAGGAAATGCATCAGATTTTTGAAGTGTTCTGCACATGGGGTTTGTGGAGGGCTGTGTGGCGGAACATTCTTCAAGGTATGACAGGCTCCAGTGAGGCACTGGGGCGTGGCAGCCAAGGTTACCGTCACAAAAGGCACAAGATACCCTGAACTTTAGCTGGACTCTGTGCCTCCAGCTGAAGGGACATGGATGAAATCACTGCACATCTGTTCAGCTAAGTATCTAGCTCAGGGATTTGATTTCTGCCCCTTCTATAACGACCGCAACGCTATCCAGAGACTCAGGGATGTGAACCACACACCCAAGGCTCAGAACCAAGATGCGCACTCAGGTTCATGAACTGCCAACACTACAATGGGCTACTCCTAAGCCCAGAGTTGCCTCGCACTGAAAGCCACCTATTGATCTGCCTCATCATCCAATTCATCCCGTTCTTAATTTTTACCCTGCCCCGAATGAAACCCTGGACTCCAATGGATGAGATCACCTGTCTTTTGCTAATGTTTGTTTCTGCCCTCATGCGTGCGGTATTTCTCTGCATTATGCACCCCATCCCTAACCTCTTGGCCTAATTGTTTCTGTCCTCCAAAGCCCAAGTGAGGAATAGAGAGGCACAGACTTTGAAGCCAGGCTGACTGAGCTCTGCGGCTTTCTGTGTGAGTCTGAGTGCCCTACTTCACTCCTCTGGGCCTGTCTGATAATAGCAATGCTGACTTCCCAGGTTGTTGTGAATCCTGGAGAGAATACATATCAGGTCCCTAGAATTGTGTTTGGCCCATGGTAGGCACAAGGGCCTGGATGGAACTAATGAGACTCGCAGCTTATTGTTTCCATCTCGTTCACAAGCACCTGCTGTGTGTGCATGGCTGTGCCATAGTTAGGGAGGCTCTGAGAGATGCTGAGGCTGGACCACTGCAGCCATCTGACCACTCAAGGGAAGAGGCTGCCTGAGAATGGAGTCAACAGGGAGGCAAGCGGAGATGTGATAAGAAGGGGGAGACATTCCCAATGGTGTCAGTAGAGTACCTGGAAGCAGCCAGGCCTGAAGCAACATAGCCACTAAGCTTTTCAATATATGAACTGATTTATTCTCCACCCTACCTTCATTTTGTTGTTGTTGTTGTTTTGTTCTTTAAGCCAGCTTGAGTTGATTTTTGTCACTTAGAACCAAATGCATCCTGCCTAAAACTCATCATCCAGCCCAAGTGAGAAAATGACTTGGCCAGTGCCACATGGTTATTTAGTAGAACTGAAAACAGATTCCAGATTTTCTGTCTCCAGTATTTTAAAAATTTCATGTTCTGTAAGCTGACACCTTTAAATCACAAGAAATCAAACATGTGGGGTCCCAGAGAAACCACTTATGGTGGAAGGTATCTAGATTTGTAAGAATACTGAGGGCGCTAAAGAGGGGAGGAGAGGAGAGATACGGGCAGGTAGCTGACTACTTGTTACCCATCAAGCATGCGCTGCAGCAGCTGTTTGTCCTCAGCTTTGGAGAGAAACTCAGATCACCTTCTAGCTGGTGCCGGGCCTTACATACACCACACAGATCTTGGGGTAGGGTGAGAGGGATTCAATTTCTTATCTACATCTTACATTTTTAAAAAAGAACAGAGACAGTAGTCTCGATTATAATTGTAGAATGCAAAATGACCACAATGAATATAGCATCTTAAAATAAAAATACAGACATATATGCATTCATATTTTATATTGTTATCACAATATATATATATTCCCTGTAGCAACCTGCTTATATTTAGTGCTGATGTTAGGTTGGATCAGTCATCCTTAGCAGGGGACAGTTTTGCTCCCCAGGGGACATTCGGCAATGTCTAGAGACACTGTGATTGTCAGAATTTGTTGGGGTGGGGAGAGGATGCTACTGGCCTGTAGGGGGTAGAGACCAGAGACAGTGCTTAACATCTTACAATGCAGAGAATAGTTTTCCACGACAAAGAATTTCCAGGCCCAAAATGTCAGCATTGCTGAGGTTGAGAAACCCTGGATCCGCTGGAGTGATAGCTTTAGATTAGTAACTTGATGTTATGTGGTCCATCTTTAAACTCTTTTTTCCAATGGATAAGAATTGGACAGATATTAGAGGGGCGCCTGGGTGGCTCAGTTGGTTAAGCGACTGCCTTCGGCTCAGGTCATGATCCTGGAGTCCCTGGATCGAGTCCCACATCGGGCTCCCTGCTCAGCAAGGAGCCTGCTTCTCCCTCTGACCCTCCCCCCTCTCATGTGCTCTCTCTCTCTCATTCTCTCTGTCTCAAATAAATAAATAAAATCTTTAAAAAAAAAAAAAAAAGAATTGGACAGATATTAGAAGTGAAAAATTTGATTGAGCCAGCTCTTTCCCCCACCCAAGAAAAGTTTAAGCAAATAAGCTTACACTGTTAATGGGGAATTTCTGTTAAGAGGGCAGGAAAATTTCCTCAGGCAGAATCTAAGTCATCACTGAGCGAAGTTACAACATGCCTTTCTCCGGAGCCAGGCAGGACCTGTTTGTCAAGAGATAGTTGGGCTCTCTTCATAGAGGCAAGAGATTCAGGGAAGAGTGTTCCGACTCAGTTGTAGCTTACTGAACCTCACCTGAGGAATTTTCAAGATGACGCTTCGTGTCTTGTCAATGAGGCGGTATCAACCTAACTAGTTCCATATCACCTCGTTTGAAGTTTTTATTTTTACAGAAGACCTAATTGCCCTCCTCACTCCCATTTCGCTGAACTCAGTAAAGCCCAGCTAAGCATTTCTTGGAAACAAAGTGTTTTCAGATGGCCCTGACAAAGCCATGCCGATTGCACACAAGCTATTATACATGATTTACTGGAAGAGTGACGAGCTGTTGGCCTTGCCCCAGGGAGAGGGCCTCTTTCAGGAGCACTAGCATGAACTGTCTTCACGGCATGGGGCTCTGTGCAGTTGGGTGTTGTTACTACATCTAACAACTTGCATGTTTATATGTCACATCTTCCTGAAAGCATTGCACTTTGGAAGGTGTCAAATATAGTTCAGGCTAGAGATGGAAGGTGGAGTTTATTTTTGAACTAATACGAGTTCTGTCATTTTCTAATGGCAGACCTTTCATGTTCATGAGGTGAAATGCAGTGAATCTGTGCAGCTTCCCCTTTTGAGGACACAAATCCACTGTCCACCAAAGGGTAATGAATCCTTAAATACCTTCTGGCCAGAAATTCCCAGTTGCTTGATACATATACCCTAATTACATCCCCCAGCTCCTTTAAGATGACATGCCATTGTTATTTTGATGATGCGTAGGTGTCTAGATCAGTGCTGTCCAATAGAACTTTCTGTGTTGAGGGGCATGATCTATGTCTACCATGTTTAATACATGGAGCTATTGAGCCCTTGGAATGTAGCCATATATGGCTAGTGGTTAGCACATTGGTCAGCACAGTCTAGATTATGGCTCTAGCTTCCCAGTTTCTGATATCTCCTATGCTCCTACGTGTCTCCCCTTTGTCTGAGAGCCAACATATTTCTGAATGTGCAAATTTGCTCACATCATGCTTCTTCTCTCAATTTTCCCAAGACTACCCACTGCCTACATAAAAAGGTTCCAACTCTTATATGGCAATCCTCTCTTGCCAGGCCTCCCCATTCCCTATACTCCAACCACATCAAAGCTACTATATTACTGAATATCTATCTTTCCCTCCCTGTGTATGGTAGGTATTCCCTTCTCATAGATGGTCGCACCTTCCTCCTGAACACCTCCTTAAAGACTCAGCTCAAAAATAACCTTTATGAAAGTCTTTCCTAATCACCTCACCCAGAGGTACCCAGGACAAACTTTTATCATTGTACAACTGACCCTTGAGGAGCTGACACTGCACACAGTCAAAAATCCACATATTTTTTTTGGGGGGGGAGGGAAGGACAGAGGGAGAGGAAGAGGGAGAATCTTAAGCAGGCTCAATCTCATGACCCGGAGACCATGGCCTGAGCCGAAATCCAAAGTTGGAAGCTTAACTGACTGACCCACCCAGGCACCTCAGAAATCCACATATAACTTTTGACTTAACTACTTACAACTTAACTACTAATAGCCTACTGTGGACCAGATGCCTTACCAATAATATCAACAGTCAATTACACATATCTTGTATGTTATATGTATTATATGCTATATTCTTACAATAAAGTAAGCTAGAGAAAAAAATGTTAAGAAAATCATAAGAGAAAATACATTTACAGTACTGAACTGTATTTATTGAAAACAATCTGTGCATAATCGGACCTGTGCAGTTCAAATCCATGTTGTTGAAGAATTAACTGTACTTGTAATATGTTAGCCTATTTGTCTAAATATCTGGCTCATTCATGAGACTGTGAGTGACTGGGGAGAAAAGCATGGATTATATACCTTTGTATCCTAGCACCCAGACCAGAGCTTGTATGCAACAAAACAGTGGTATGATTGGTTGATTACAACAGTTCACTCCACAATATTTATTAAATATATATCAAATGCACGTGGCGTTGGTTTCGCTGCGGGCTGCTGCACCTGCTGGTCTTGGGTATTAGGTGCCTCTCAATGTATAAGTATTTTGTTGAAAAGAAGGGATTCTGATTTTAAATCTATGTTTTTTTCTGTTAATCAAGTGGCTAGAGTATGAGGTTATGACTTCAGCTGGTGCTCAAATGAAGACCTAGCAGTCTTTGACATACGTGGAGGAAAAACTTACTGTTAGATTAATTCAGAGAGAATATGTCAGTCTCCAAGGTACACCTTTCTAAAGAATTTTTCAGGGGTGGTGTGCCTGTATTTTTTGGCTCAGCTATTGAGCTTAGAACCTAACCCCTGTGTAAGATGTGACTCCACTCTAGCCCTAAAGTTTCCCACCTAGGGAAGTGATGGGGAGATGCGACCCAACACTACCTCAGAACACAAGATCAGAGTGCTGAACTGTGTGGACACTGCAGTCCCTTATGGAGTTGTCTGTCTGAGCTGAATAACATGCAGAAGATATGTTAAAATATTAAATTTCCTTGCCTACCTGGAATCTACATTACACTCTCAAAAGAGCTTAGATGACGGGGGGGAATTACTGGAGAAAGATTTAAAGAAACTGTATGTTCATGCTAAAACTTGATTTTCAAAGGGCATTGGAAAACCTCCCCCATGACACATGGAATCCAGCTTACTTTTATGTTCATTTCCTGGGTTCATGGTATATGGAAATAACAATATCCACTCACTAAGATTTACTGAGTTCTTATGATGTGCTAGGCATTACTTCTAAGTCCTTTACATGTATTATTCTATTTAATCTTCTAACAACCATTTGAGATAGGTAATATTAACCTCATTTTAAAGAAGGTAAGACTGAATTAAGAGGAGATAGGTTGACTGGGAGGAAGAATTTGAGTCTAGGCATTCTGGCTCTAAAGCTCATACCACACTGTACAGGAAATGACAATGGACTTTAATTAACCTTTGTAATGATGAAGTACCAATCACTGATGACAATATGGTTGGCACGGGAACCAGACTGAAGTTCAAATCTTGACTCTGCCACAAATCTGCTGGGGAACTTTAGGCAAGTCACTTAACTCTTCCATGCTCAAATGTTTGATAAGCAGAATGTGTATAAATAGATATCACAGATTATTATAAATATTAAATGAGACATTATATAAATGTTCTGAAGTAAATGGTAAGTATTATCATCATCTATTAGAAGGGTAGGAGGTAGTTGTCCTAGTCCCCCTCCAGGACATTTTGAGAATTAAATAAGAACATGTATGAACGTACATTGCAAATGGTGAAGTGTTCTGAGAATGGTAATTGTTTTCTTTTTCATTATTGGAAGCTTTCCCCTCCAAAGGCTTTGTCTACAGAGAGCAAACAGTTCTGAACTGTAAGCCTGTGTTTTGCTATGTGCCGAAGAGACCACGAAGGTAAAACGTGGGCTCTATGCAGCAGATACTTGGACCATTTCATCTCTCTGCTGTCTACGCTCACACGACCCTACCTATTTCTCATTGATCGGTCCTTGATAAGATGCTACAGATGAGATATAGGGGGAGTCTAACCACCCATAACCAACAGGAAGACTGAAAACCTCCCCATTAAAGATACAGAAATGTTTTGAAACCGGAATGGACAATGTAAACTAGACTGGTACTAGGTCTAGTTTGTTAGGCCATGAGTGTCATACACATTAGTTCATTCCTTCTCTGAACAGTCATTGCCTTGTACCAAAAAAAAAAAAAAAAAAAAGAAAAAAAATCCCCACTAACCATATAGTTGGAGCACTAGAGTTAAGAGACCAGGGCTCCTTATTGTAGCTACTAGATGCTAGTTTTGTGACCTAGAGCAAACTGCTTACCCTCACCAGGCCTCAGTTAACATATGCAATGTTACCACACTAACACATAATAGCACCTAGTACTTTTAAGAAATGTGATGATGTAGTTTCACATCCTTTCCTGTGCATGGAAGGTATTCTCTTCTCCTTGACAATCTCAACTTCTTCTGAACATCTCCTTATAGGTGGTCAGGCTTGTGGGTAAGTCCTTCCTGATCACCCCACCCACTGGTACCCAGGACATACTTTTATTGTTGTACTTGTAATATGTCAGCCACACCAAACCCACACTGAATCCATATTCCAGTGGAAGAGGCTAGTGTTCACTAAAATTTTTTGAGCATTTACAATGTTCTAGGCAATATGTTTAGCACATTTCTTAGTTTGAAATTTATGTAATCCTTCCAACAATACTGGAAGGTACTATTATTATCCCCATTTTACAGATGAGGAAACTGAGGCTCATAGAGATCAAGGGATTTGACCAAGGTCACACAGCAAATAACAGACAAAGCCAAGATACTAATTCAGATCTCTATGATTAAACACACACAGTTATTGCAACACTAGAGGTGTCAAAAGAGAAGGGTGGGTAATTCCAGCTGGGATAGTCTGGGAAGGCAGATTAGAAGAGGTAGCAGTCTGGGTATAACACAACAATCTGTAGGGAGCTCTCCTTCAGCTCTAAAAGTCCACAATTTCAAAATATTCTGCCTGCATAGCAAGTATGGAGATCAATAATTGGGTCAAGATCACAGATGAGGTTGTACCCTAGCAGGAATTCACAACCTGACTCCCACCTTCCTCATCTTCTCCAAGCCTGGCTTCCTTTCTTCATGAAGGTCAGAATGAATCTTCAAATTTCTCTCTTCAGTCCCTGCAAAGGCAGCTGCTGCATGGGACTGATCTCTGAAGGCTCACTTAGTACAGCCTTCAGGGAAAACTATACATTAATACAGACAGCTGGAGATATGAAAAAAAAAAAAAAAAGGCCTTAGGAGGGGCAAGATGCTTCCTCTTGGAAGCATTAAGGGAGAAAAGAAGGAGAATTAACTCCACCACTGGGAGCATGATAATCATGCCTACCAAGTACACCAGCCTCTCAGCTACTCAGCCTCAGGACTGGGTGCATAGTGACAGATTTAGGTCTGAAATAGCAAGCACAGTGCTATGCTGTTGTTGAAAAGATGTGGAAGGGGGAGGTTTCAGACAGTTTCCTCAAAGTCCAGGCAGCCTAGTGGCCAGTCAGATGACAAAGTGTATTAGTTTATTCTCAGCTCATGAGAAGTTGTTTTGTGTGTGCACGCGTGTGCACATGCGTACACACACCCGTTCTTAAATTGACTAGACTCAGCAAATTTAATATGCACCCACAGGGCCTTGTTGACGAAGTCTTTATTTTCATAAATAATGCCTTTCTCGCATTTTACAAGCCTTTTTTAAGACCTGCAGTGCATCCTAGCTACAATTCAAAGCCCATCTAATGAAAGCACCTCCACTGTCAGCAATGTTAATGTCACTTTAAAGAGTGTGAAATGTTGCTAAATGTGTCAGGAAACAATTAGATAACATAAGAGGCATGTTTTCTCAGTGCACAGAGAAATATATTATGCAGGCGGGAGATAAATGCAAAGTTTTCGGAGCTCCAGCATATTCAGCACCCTCCCTCCCTCTCTCTTTTTAATCCAACAGAGAAATTGTTTGGCAAGAGTAAGCCCTGTTTCAAATACTTGGAGAAGGGAGAAAGGCCTGCTTTGCCTCTGACTGCTGTCGCTTGAGCCCTGTGCTATCAGGCTCAGCGAGATACAGTCTTCCACTCAAATTAAATGTGTGCCCTCCTAATTAGCATTATAAATATAGGTTTCTCTGAGCCAGAGTTGATAAAATTACAGCGTTGGGCTGGGAAGGAACCGGCAGCTCTCCCATGCCGAAACAATGGCTGTAGTGTTTGTGCGGTTAGAACAATGCCCCAGAGTCTGCCCCCATCTTCAGAGGTCAGCCTGGGGAAGGAAGTTAAATGCCAAGCGGGCTGACATTAGGACAGTAGCAGGGCCCAGATGCAATCTGTTCGTTGTATGTGATGGTGTAGAGTTTGGTTCCTAAGCTCTGGGGAGTACAGTTCTTACTGTGAAGCTTCTTTGTAGAGTTTTGTCATCTCCGCCACCTGTGGGATTCCAAATGAGAATTGGAAACCACAGGCAAGGGCTGAAGATAATGGATTAGCCCGAGTCTTCATCCAGAACCGCTCTCCATGGTTCTGAAACATCACCATGCGCTAGGAACTGGTTTCTTTCCCCCCAACCCTGAGAAATGGATGCCCAAATTCCTGGGGGAAATTTAAATTAAGTGAGGGAATCTGTGGAGAAGAGAAAAAAGAAGGGAGTAAATAAAGAGAGACAAGGGCAGAGACTCTGGAATAGGCATAGCCACTGAGTAATTGTCAGGGGGTAAAAGAAGGAAATGATTTGTTTTGACACTATTTTCAAATAATCACAGTTGCCAAGAAAGACAGCACTGCCGACCAGGGCTGAAATGCTGGAAGACTTAAGGTAACTGAGTTTGCATGTTAGGTGACGCAATGATGTGCAATTTGGGACATGAACAAACAGGTTTGCGTGGGCAACTAGCAAACCCCATCATGGTGGAAGTGATGTGATTGAAGTTAACATATGCAAGAATTCTCAAGCTTTGTCTTTTTTAATGAAAACTTGCCACATTGTACAGATTAAAAAAAAACAAAGACAATTGTGGCTAATAGTTTCCGTTTGTTTCACAAAATATGAAATTCTGCAATGTCAGTAAGTCTTAGAAGCTGGGGGTAGGGTTAACTTGCTGCTCATCCCCTTTGCTAATTTGCTATCTCTTGCTGCTCTTTTTTTCTGAGATTAGTAAAATTCATATAATAATCTGGATTAAAGTCAAAGAAAGCTGTGGCTAAAGGCTATTGAATGCTAGCTATAGAAGGGACCTCAGATAATATCTGGACCAAGCATTTCACTCTATTGATGACAAAATTATTGCTCAGGGAGAGAAAGTGGCTTTTCCCATACCGCACAGTGAATTAGTAACCTTAGTCCAGGGCTTTGTCCACTAAATTACACTCCTCTTAGTAATACTCAAGTTGAAGGACAAATAGACGATAGTTTAAGTTTGGATCAAGAAAATCTGGTGTCACAGACAATCATATTTATGGGCTAAAATCCTACACATCTAATGCAAGATGTGTAAAACATGTACCACCCCCAAGTAAAGCCCTGCCTATAACATTAGACTCTTATTTTCCAAACTATGTTCTTTAGAACACTGAGTTTTCTCAGTATGTAAACATGTGTCCCAAGAAAGAAGGGTTTCATGACCAAAGAGTTTGTGCAGGATGAGACAGTATGAGAAGCATGAGGAAATGAGTTCCACTATAGTCTACGCTCAGGTGATCACATCTGGATTAGCTAATCTATTCCATCCCAGGTTTACACCACCTTAGAGAGCCATGCTGAGAAACTGGATTTACCCAAGGGCAGAAATTCAGACTGATGTTTGCACTAGATATCATCTAACAGGTTATAGGCCCAAAGGTCTTGAGCCTTGAAAAGGGTTAAGAAAAGTTGTAATAATCCTCAAATAAATGAGCCATGACCCATAGAAGAAGAAATGGACTTTTATTAATTGGTTCAGGTGTCAGTTCCAGGAATGATAAAAGTTAACAGAGGCAGATTCAGGTCAATATCTACTACATTTATCTATGCCTCTCCTTTATATAAGTTCCACCTAGTATCATGGTTCTTTAGGCATGTGGTTTATCATTCTTCCTAGAGTGTCATCTACTCTTTCACTCATTCAACACATGTTTGTTGAATAACTACTACATTTCAGGATCTCTTTCAGGCTAGGACATTGCCCTAGGTGACTGCTGAATCTGCACTATTAGTGTTGTTCTTAATCTTTCCATCCCCCAGAGCACCTAACAAAGTACTTACTCATAGAAAGTGTTTAATAAATATCTGTTGACAAAAATGGATAAGAGTGCAAAGAGCTTTCTAACAACAGTTGCTGAATACATCAGAACTGGCATCCTTGTAGGTAATAAGCTTCTCATTATAGAGATTATGCAAGTATTCCTGAGCAGCACTTGTCAGTAAAACCAGAGAGACTGTTTTGGCATTCAGTGAGAGGAAAGATTATAGGCCCTTTAAATTCAGCTGCAGCTCTAAACCCCTATATATCTCTGAGCATTCTTGTCACTGTCCCTAGGAGTAAAGGAGACATAGGATCATTTCGAGGATGTCTCAAAAGTAAGCAGTCTGCCCACAGAGTCTCCCTGCCCTACCAGAAGTCAGAAACACATTTGTCTTCCTGCCTTCTGCATATCTGAAAAATTTTAGCTCCCAGCTGAAAAGTGAGACCCATATAGATTCATGCATCCTTAGAGGACTTAACTTTATTTAAAGGAAACATGTCACTGTGTTGAAGCTTAAGCTCAAATTAATTATAACAAGTGTAATATTTGGCCAACCTTAGTCTCATGGTTCAACATTCCTGCTTGATCAGTTTCCAGAACTAAATGAAAGCCTATAACCATTTGCAATGTAATAACACTTTTTGCTTTTACGACTGCTTTCATCTGTGGATCTCAAAGCATGGTGCAAACAGTAATTAATGTTCACCTGGGAGGTAAGGGTGCATTTGCTCTGCTCATTTGGCAAAGTGGATGTAGGATGGGGTGACTGCTCAATGTCCAGGCAAAAAGTGAAATGGCGGGCTCCTTCTTCCAACCTATTTTTCTCTATGATCCCAGTAAATGAGTCACATTTGTTTAAGCACAGAGTTGGCATATGTGCACTTAAACTAAAATAGTTTCAATCCAGAATAAGAGAAGTTGAAATAAGTGATTGCGTGGAAGCTAAAAGGACTAGTGGGGAAATCTCATCCGAGTTCCTAGACTAGCCATCATAAAAAAAGACTCTGGAACCCTGCCTTCTCCTCTCTCTTCCTCCCTCCCTTCTCTGCATTTATTGAACACATATTCTTTGAGTATCTAATGCAGGTACTGTTCTAGGGCTGGGACTATGAAGTGAAAAACCAGAATCTTTGCCTTCACGGGGCTTCTATTCTGGTGGGGAGAGAAGAAAATCAATAAAAAAAATGGCAAAAACTAACAACAAATAAATGTATTTAAAGACACATAACCAAACACATACATGTCAGTATGCATGTATATATGGGCGATGGGGGATAGAGAGAAAGGTAAGGAGAATAGAGATGGCAGGGTAGGGTTCAAGAGGTCCATGTTACTCAATGTCAGGTCATTGGGAAAGACCTTTCTAGTAAGGTAACATTTGAACAGGGATCCAAAGGAAGTGAGAGAGGGAGCTATGCTTGTATCTGGGAGGAAGCACATTGCAGACACAAGAAATAGCATGAACACAGGCTGTGGGCTGACAGCATGCCTGATGCATTTCAAGAATACCATGCAAGTCAGGGAGCCTGCACTGCAATGAGAGATGGGGGAGAGGGAGATCTTAGGAGCCACTGTGAGTTCTTTGGCTTCCATTCTGAGTGAGATGGAAGGCTGCTAGAGAGTTCTTGGGAAGGAGGGACATGTCCGATGTTCAGTGTAACAGAATCACTTCAGCGGCTGTGTTGATAAGAGCCTAAGGAAGGCAAGGGCAGAAGCAGGGAGACCCATTAGAAGGTGACTGCAATAATCCACATCAAAGATTATTGGGGCCTGAACTGGAGAGGCGGTGGTAGTGACGAAGGTGAAAAAGATCAGAACCTGGATGCACTTTGAAGCTCAAGCTAACATGTTTTGCTGATGGATTAATGCAGGTGTGACAGCAAGAGAGGAGTCAATAATAATTCAGTTTGGGGCCTGAATAAACATGGTAACAGAGGCATGAGTCCTCCCACATTTAGGCTATGCGCTTGCTTTAGCACATAATATAAGATGAAAGACAAAACTGGATCGAAAACTATTATAAATGTTGGAAAGTGATGCTAATTGTTGCCTAGAAGATCCTTCTTAGACAGATAGGCAAATCATGATTTCATTCACAACTTTATCAAAAAATATCCCCCAGGAAGAAAAAGGTAAAAAAGGGCTTCTAGATAATCTGAAACAGAAAGAACTGACAAGGTAGACACTCACCTTTTGTCTGACTTAAGGAAATCTAATAAAATCTAAGCTGAGAGAGTTGAACTTTCATCTTTGTTCGGGTAAGACAATGCTATACATACTCAGAGTAAAAATTTCTCAACATATGCAGGCATAGAAACAGTCCAGAAAATAAGCCATTTTCCCCTGCAAACTCATATTCACATGTGGTACAGAGTACTAAATTAATTTTGGTCCTGTTCTCCGATTTCTCCTTTAGCTTGACCTGATTTTCTTGCAAGCCTCAGGCACAGTTAATTTGTGGGGAGGGGTGTGTGTATGTATTAGAGAATATGTATTTGTGCATGTGTGTGAGTAGAGGGGGATCTTTGCTGAAATATTAATATAGCACCTTTTTATTATTATTTATAGGAGAACTATATCTTCAGGGCTTTTAAAATAAAAAGAAATGGAAGATAGGTGATGTGAAATTATTTTTTAGTGTTTATACCCTTTGGTTGATATATAAATAATACAAATGAAATGGTAAACAGCATTAAAGGTACAATTATTGAATAAGTAGAAATGTAGATTCACAACAGTACAAAGTTCCCAGTTATCATGATAAGGAAGCGGCTATTTATGTAAAGCTCTGTAAGGTTGTCCTTTTTTTTTTTTTTTTTTGGTCTTATTTGAATTTTATTGTAGTTGAATCATTTTATTACAGAACTAGAAGATGAATTTCTATCTATAAAGTTGAAAAACTAAAGCCTGGATAGAAACTGGCCACAAATATACAATTTCAGTCTGCACAGAGTAAGTGAAAAGCAAATTGTGACAGTCTATGGAATGAAACAGTTGCTTAATTGGTTCTGAGTGACCCGCCATTCTAGACTGGCATGCAGTATTAATGGTGGAGAAACTGCTTCAAACCTTTCCAGGAAAATATGCCAAATCCTGTAAAGGAAGGCTAACATTTTCCTTAACACAGCAACAAAGGAAACATCACCACAAAATCACCTTGGAACCATCGACTTAAAACTATGTTATGAGTGAAATTTCCTCTTCTCAAATGGAGCCTCGATTAAAATGAATGTCTTAGCCCTGTAATCTCCCATAGGGTTATGGAACCTTATTTATTTAAATTGGTTGGTTGTCCCCTGAGAGTTCTACCAATGGAGTGATGCGAAAACTCATTAGTGCCATTTTATTTTTAAATTCCACAGAACAGCCTCAAACAGAGCATGATGGCTTCCCGAAGTGCTCCCACTGTGGAGCATCATTTGCCACGGGAAGTGCACCAGTAAATCATAATGCCCATCACTCAAACCGAGGTTTCTATCTTCCAACTTTCCTATATCACTTTGTAGGTAACAAATCCAGTTCATAATGACACCTGCTATGGAAATGTGACTTACAGGCTGGGCACATGGGCTCCTTTTTTGTCTAATTCTGCAAGTTCTTAAATGATATGAGGAGGACACATAACTTGGAATTCCATGCTAACAAGAAATGTAAAAGAGCCGATCGTGCACATTTGCTTTCTAATCAGACTCATACTCAGCTTATACAGTAAAGGCATGAAAGCAAAGAAACACCAATTACCATTAAGCCCAGATGTAAAGAGATCAATGCATGGGCTAACAATTGGGTGCTGTCAAATGTTAAAACCGCTAAATTCTGGTCTTGTTAAATCATCTGATGGCCATTTCTTCTTTAGTTAAATAGGGATAAATAATAAAAAACAATTTACAACTAAAAGATGCTAGCGTTTTGCAGCTGCTGAATGTCTTTTGGGGAGATTAGATTCTATAATGAGGAGATATAACCATCATTTTATAAAAGCTGTTGCTGTCTTGGGAAAAACACCACTGAATACGATTAGAAGAAGCCTTTCCTTCATGAACCTATTACAGTCATGTGCTGATTGCTTAGCATATGCTTAATGATATCTCCATAGCTGAAAAACAATAATTTGTTACTGTAAATCTTGACATAATATATTAAGTTCAACTGTGCTCTTATTAGTTCTGCCTTTGACTTGAATGGTTTAAACTTGAAAAACCCTACAAAAGTTGAAAAGCACATCGACTACCCACATTTTTAACACAGATCTATCTAGATCGATCGATCTGTCTGTCTATCTATCTATCTATCTATCTATCTATCTATCTATCTATCTTTTACAGTCAAAAGTCTACCCTTGAGCTCTGGTATTATATCCAAGGCCAAAATTGGAAGACTTGCAGTAGGAACTTTTTTTTTTTTTTGAAAGTTTACAAAATACAGTTTTTGGAATCAGTTTTTCATTATCAGTAGGAACTTTTTATACCCTAAAACAAGTAGATGATAAAACATCCAGAAGAGAAACAGATGATAGGTTCTCATGCCTTATCAAGTATTTCTGTAGTATTTGGCACTATGACATCCTCGCTTAATATCACTGGTGACTATGATAAACTGGATATATATGTATGTACACACTATTCTTTTTAAAATCAATGACTATACACACAAGCATTAAGCAGGTATCGTCTCGTCTAAGACAAAGAACTTCATTCCAGGTCTTGGAATCATGGGTCATAGAACAAATTAAGATAAACTTGGGTCTCTCACAGACTTTATCCACCACTGCCCTCCATTTCCAGTAGATCTTCCCACTGATCAACAACCCCCACCCTCGTGAAGCTTCCACTTACTACAAACAACATAATTTCTAAGCTTTGAAATGGAGATCTCCACACAAAGGCTGACAGAATTCTTCATAAGCAGGTTTCAAGGCTTTGTTCTTTGCTGCTGGGTTCCACAGAGAAATTTATCTCCTGGGATTAGGGTAACAATTAGGGATTCATGCACTCTAACAGTGATAGTACTAGGTGGGAAAGATCACATACATTCGTGAATGAACATGAGAAAATTCAGAGTTGCAATTACTTAACATTTTTCATGCCAAACCTCATCTGTGTCACACCAGTCTCTGAATCCAGCACTACAGACCTACTATTAATTCCCTGCAAGCTAACTGGGGGGTGGGGGGGGCAGAGGGGGTGGGACATGAAGTCAGCCCTTGATGACTGGTTGAAGGTCCAGGTTTCTCGCTTTCTTTTCATAGCTCAGGTGCTTTGGAGAGAAGTTCCTCCTCAAGTATCAGTAAAGTCTTAGCTTTATGGCCCCCATTCTCCTGAGTAGCCCCCAGGATATAAACTACCAGTCTTTTCCTGGATCTTATTTATGGTGTTGCTTACTTTCGGAAGATAGGCTACATCATCTCTGGATTAAATGTGGGAGGAGAAAGCAACTTTGTTTTAAATTTTCAGCTCAGGAGAGAAGGTCCTCACAGCACAGAGATTGTGATAGTCACCTAAGTCCTAGTGAAATCCTCCTCCTCAATGAACCTCTCCCGCCTACAGCTCCCACAGTTGATGAGAATGAAGGTTACAAAGCAGAGTGCTTCTTCCCTCTAGCTGACCTTGTGGCCATCATTATAACTCAGTTATAAACACATGTGGTGGGCACAATAATGACCCCCAAAGTCATCCATGTCCTAATCCCTGGGACCTGTGAATATGCCACCTTGCATGGTAAAAGGGACTTTGCAGATATAATTAAGGATCTTGAGTTGGGGAGATAAGAGGGAGGCAGGAGGGTCAGATTTCAAGGAGGAGATGTGACCACAGAAGCAAAGGTCAAGAGATGTAAAGAAGGAGCCATGGGCCAGGGAATGTAAGTGGCCTCTAGAAGTGGAAAAGGCAAGGAAACACATTCCTCCTTAGAGACTCCAGGAGGAATGCTGACCTGCTGATACCTTGATTTTTGTCCACTCAGACTGCTTTTAGACTTGTCACCTCCAGAAATATAGGATAATAAATCTGTGTTGTCTTAAGCCACTAAACTGGTGGTAATTTGTTAGGTTAGTAATAGGAAATGAACACAGTAAACAACATGGCTTTAAGGAAGATCTGCTCTAAGTGGTTCATCTTATCCAGTATCAGAACCACGCACAGCAGAGTGCTTGGAACGAGTGGAAGTGGGAAAGATGTCTAGCCTGCTCCCAAATTCTTTAGCCAGGAAACTTAGCTCTCTGAGAGCCATCAAATCAACAATAAGCAGAAATAACACTGTCTCTGTGAGTTCTAGCAAAAAGTCACCAGTTAGTGAATCAACTAATATTTTAACTACCCAAGGAGGAAACGTGCTTAGATAAGTAGCTTTTTTAGCAGTGAGTATCCGCGGAATCCTTAAGAGCCTAGGGATTACGGTCACATGGGAGAAATATACAAGTCCATTCCCTGGTTCTAATGCTGCTCTCTAGAGCAGAGCCTGCCCAATGGCAGCCCACTAGTTTCATCTGGCAGACAGACATATATATTTTGACCAGAGTAGTGGATTTTTTTTCTTGCTTTTAATTGAATTTTAATGCCCTTTATTAAAATATATACTCTCTAATTTACCACAGTCTTCACCATTCCCTCTTACTGACCCCTGGCTATTTCATTCATTCACATGACCTAATTGGTCCTTATGGACACTTGAATTTTCAATCCAAGAGTAAGAGCTGTGGTGACTTGATTATTATGCATTTACCATTTAACACTTTGAAACAACTTTTGTGATCTATCCAGCACTCATGACCTATTCAATTGTCTGTTGTGACCCACCAATGTTTACCTTCTGCATGTTCCCAGTAATATGCCACAGGGCTCTGTTGTTGGGCATTCTCAGTGTGTTCAGTGAAAAACTGAGTAAGGATACAAATAATAGCCTTAACATATTTGTAGAGAACATAGTGCTAGAATTAAACGCTTGTATTTTTGACAAGAGAGTGAATGAAGATCCAAACACATCTGAATCATCCCAACTGAAATCTAAGAGGGTATATTGTAAAGTTCTGCATTTAGGATAAAAGAAGAAAAAAACCCTACACAAGTACTAGCTGGGAAAATAGGATTCCACAGAAGCACATATGAAAAAGGCTTTGGAGTTTTCTATCAGAAGCTTTGGTACGACACACTGATTGACATGTTTGGCTCAAACAAATCACTAATAGAAGTCAATGTTCTGATCAAGAGAAACCATACTTCAAGTTCTACTGTAAGATAGTCAGACCATACTCATGGATGCAGTAACCTTTCAAGATGGACATCTGTAAAGGGGAAGATATTCCTAAGAAAATTGGCAGGGGGGCGCCTGGGTGGCTCAGTCATTAAGCGTCTGCCTTTGGCTCAGGTCATGGTCCCAGGGTCCTGGGATCGAGCCCTGCATCGGGCTCCCTGCTCTGCTGGAAGCCTGCTTCTCCCTCTCCCGCTCCCCCTGCTTGTGTTCCTCCTCTCGCTGTCTCTCTCTCTCTGTCAAAAAAAAAAAAAAAAAAAAATTGGCAGGATGGTGTTGGGTTGGGGGTAAATGTGAATCAGGTGAAGATCTGAATAAAATGAAGATGCTTAGCTAGGAAAATCAGAGATGGGCAGGGAAGGTCTGATATACACAGGGACAGATTAGTCTGATCCTACAGGAGGAGTTTGGCATTTATTTCTTTGCAGAGGGGAGAATAGGGGCCAAGGAATAGAGGAGATAAGAGAAAGCATCTGGCTAAATAGAAGGACCTATTTTCTAATGATTTGACTAGTGCACAAGTGGGACGGGCTTTCTGTGTGGGAGTGAGTTCACTGTGGGTGGAAGCATTTAAACGGTTATTAGATGGCCCAAAGAGGGGATGGAAAGGAGGAAATCTATGTGTGGATAAAAATGGAATAAGATGGCTTCTGTGTTCTAATACAAAAGCAAGATTCTCTGGTACCAGGGCCCTACTGTCCTTAAGATAACACGAATTGGGACTGTGATCCACTGGCGGCAGAAGGGGAGAGATCAAGTTCATTTATGTAGAGCAAAAGATGTCACTTAGGGACAATCCAAAGGGACTTTCTCTTCCAATAAATGAGTCCCTGGTGAACCTTAGGCTTGGGAATGTGGTTCATAAGCACGTCCCAGGCTATTAATTCGTTCATCAAAAAGACCCAAAATATCCTACCATTTAAATTTTCAATGTTATTTGTAGCATTTTTCTCCATGGATTCATCTGTTCTCAACAATTTAAAAGATTCTTGGCATCTTGTAAACAACACCTGAACAGTCTAAAAAAGACTCCCCAGCACTGTTAGGCTACTGGGGGGTGAACATTTTATAGCGATCTAAGCATTGCTGACAGGCCAGAGTCTCCCTTTTCCTCTTTCCTGACTCAGAATTTTTAAATCAAATGATTCGCCAGTCAGGTGCTGGAGATACATGCAGATGAAGAAAGAAGCTGAGTGCAGGGATGCTGGATCTGACCCTTTCCTGAATTGCTGCGCTGTCCTGAGTGAACACTAACACTCGCCCTCATTCGTCCACCTTCACTGAGGGCTGACCCCCAGCAAGGGCTGGGCTAGACAGGAGGAACATCATTGGAACCAGACTTGGCCTGCGCCCTCCAGGAATTCACACTTTGGTGAGGGATACAGAAACGGAAATAGGCGGCTCAATTTTCCCTGTGGTAACTGCTATCAAAGGGATTGGCTTCAAGGAGCAGGGGAACCCAGAAGAGGGGCAGTTAACATTTCCCGGGAAAGGAGGGGTTGATGACAAATGCAAAGCGAAGACACTTTTAGAACAGACATCACTAGTAGCTGGGGGTGAAAGAATGAGGCTGGAAGGAGGTCCTGCATGACGCTAAGTGGTGTAAAGTCACACGTGGAATGACCATTGGAAGAGAAGACAGAACTAGCTATCTGGGGCCCTCCCCTGCCTCCACCTAACAACAGGGTTGAATTTTTGATGCTTCTCTTTCCAGTGAGAAGTGGGGAAAATAGAATCCCATGTACTTACCTCCCAGGACTTTTTTGAAGACAAAAATGAGAGATGAGTGGGTGGGGCACCCGGGTGGCTCAGGTGGTTAAAGTCAGTTAAGCATCTGGTTTCAGCTCAGGTCATAATCTCAGGGTCCTGGAAAGGAGCCCTGCATGGGGCTCAGCGAGGAGACTGCTTGTCCTTCTGCCTCTGCCCCTCCTCCCCTTGTGAACATGCGTGCGCTCTTTCAAATAAATAAATAAAATCTTTAAAAAAATTAACAGGGGGCGCCTGGGTGGCTCAGTTGTTAAGCGTCTGCCTTCAGCTCAGGTCATGATCCCAGGGTCCTGGGATCGAGCCCCACATCAGGCTCCCTGCTCAGCGGGAAGCCTGCTTCTCCCTCTCGCTCTGCCCCTGCTTGTGTTCCCTCTCTCACGTTCTCTCTCTGTGTCAAATAAATAAAATAAAATCTTTAAAAAAAAAATTAACAGATGAGAGGATACTGTCTGGGAAAAGTTCAAAGTTGGTAAATTTAGGTTGGAAATCACAAACTGTGCATCTCTGCAGCCTGCAAAACATGGTCTCTTTGTCTGTAGGTATAATACTGAATGCCTTCAGGAGGGTGTATGTTCTCCAGGTCATTTCAGATCCTAGCTGCTCCTCATCTTATTCCACATGCCAGGCTGTTTCCAACCTCTGTGACCTAAGACCAGAACAACTTAATATTAAAGCAGTCTGCACATAGGAATGTGGGAAGTGTGAATATGTTTGAGTCTGGATCTTTCTCTTAGACAGTGGGAAAATGATACATTATTCTGAGCTGTGACATTAACGAGGGTGATTAAGAACAGGTCTTTGATGTTAGTTCTTCTCTATACCGTCCTTTTAAATGAAAGTAAATATCATTCCTGCCCAATTAAGAATGGAGAAATGGTCTGAAAAATTCAGAGAGAGAGAGAGAGATGGGGGGAGGGAGGGAAGGAAAAGTAATGAAGGGGAATGTTTCTACTTGAAAAAATAGAAACAAAGAAACTTCTGTTTCTATTATTTAAGTTATATTCTTAAAGTAAAAATGATTTTTTTTACCTAATTTGCAAAAAATGGCAAACAAACCTGAAAGTCGACTTCTAGATGGATGGTCTTTGGCAGTCTTGCAATATGTGATATAAAATATAGTCCATTTTACAGGAAGAGGTGTAAGGAGTTGGCTAGAAACAACAGATATTCATGAATTCAGCTTGGCGGGAGGAGAGGAAGAGGAGGAAGAGGATGTTAGAGAAGTAAGTAGGAAAGTAAAAGTGAAAGGTGGAGATACTAAAGGGTAAAGATAAGAGAAGTGTGAGAAGGTTTTTTTTGGACATCCTCCAATCTCTAAAACATTATCTTTTACATATTTGGAAACTCCAAACTCAAATGGAAGCAAGATAAAGCCAGTTAGACCCATTATGCCAGGAGGGAACATGGAACTTGGGTAGAAGGAGAGCTCATAGTGTGGAGTGTGCCTGAAACCGACTGTTAAGTGGAACATGTCTGGCAAGAAATTCCCTGTATTTCAGTTGCAAATGCCTGCTTAAAGTAGGTGTCCTCCTTCCCCTATTCCTCCCCTAGTTTGAGAGCCATTTACAAATGCATTCTGGTGATGCAGACCCCAAAATTACCAAACCCCGTAACAGAATGAGGCTGCCTAGGAATCTGAACTTTGTTTACACAATTAGGAGACACTCAACGTGCACATTCTGTAAATGACAAGGTTCCCGCAGCAAATTAACAAGAATAATTTTCCCATCTCAGGAGCTGTCAAGATGGGCCCTGTTGGCCAATTTATCTTACTCTAGCACATCTCTGGTGCTTGTCAATCAATATGTGAAACATTTGGTGCTGATTGCCATTTTTCTCTCCACTTCCTTTTGCCTCTTGTACCAGGCAATTTACTGCAAGTCAATCAAGATCGAAGCTGACCTTGTTTAAATAAAACACTGTTGATCTTTTTTCACACCAACAATTTCAAAGACCGAATGAGCTGTATCTTTTACATTTACATTACCTTTTCTTCCCCTAATGGTTCTCCTAAAATGCCACCCTTGAGTTACAAGCCCCAACTAAAGCCACCTGGAGACTGAGAAAACTGTGTTGAGAAAGGGGTGAGGAAATGTGTATTTCAGGTACCTATCTGCACTATTCAAGATTCACTCAGTCAGCAGAGAGATCTTACCTTGAAAGACACTCCTGAGGGTCTTGCTGACACCAGTATGCCCTGGTCCGAGGCAGGGCCCCACAGCACAGACCATATACCCCCGATCATCAGAACTTGGAAACACAAAGCAAGCAATTTCAAATGTTTGCCCTGGTGATCAGGCCCTACGGCTGAGAGAGTCTTAGGACATTTTGGGGATAGTTCCCAATGAATCAAACTTAAACCTTTATCATCATCATTTTTTTTTATTATGTTATGTTAATCACCATACATTACATCATTAGTTTTTGATGTAGTGTTCCATGATTCATTGTTTGCATATAACACCCAGTGCTCCATTCAATACATGCCCTCTTTAATACCCATCACCAGGCTAACCCATGCCCCCCCTCCCCTCTAGAACCCTCAGTTTGTTTTTCAGAGTCCATAGTCTCTCATGGTTCATCTCTCCCTCCAATGCATGGAGGAAGCAGCAAAGCCTACTGAAGTTCTTGAAAACAATCTGCTCACAGGTTTTGTTTTCAAAACCTCATTTTTCCTGCAAACCATCTATAATCTCTCTCTCTCTTTTTTTCTGAATAAATCCAGCTCTGGTTGCTTAGTAAAATATAACTTTGCAACCCCACCCCTGCGTATGTTAAGAATAAACATTGAAATGAGGCCTGGCTAAATTTGACTCTCAAAGAAAGAAAGAAATACAGTTAGACAAATATAGAACTTCCTGAAAATAGTAACATGCAGCTTAACTGCTAAAGTAGTGCTATGCTCTCAAAATGATTAATTAGAAATGAATGCTTTTTAAGTGCCTACTATTATATATAAGACGCAGCTCAGTGTTTTCAAAAGTGTGATTTCTCCCATTTAAACCTAAAAAAAAAAAAACCCAAACAAAATATTCTTATATTCTTAAAGCAAGAACGATCCCTGTCCTTTTATGCCAAATACAGTTCCATCAGGGTTAACAGATCTTGTGTTAGCCCATAGTCCTATTTTATTTCATCATTAGTCACAAGACACTATTGATGAAGTCACTCTTCCATCTGTCTGTCTTTTCTTGAGTGTCCATTATGCATCAGGCACCGTGGAGGACTCAACGGGTGGACAAAACGGAAAAACTCTGTTTCCTGAAGCTCAGAGTCAGGTCAGGGTGTCAGCCACTAACGAAGTCATCTCAACAATAACAGTGTTATTACAAACCGAGATCAGCGCCGTGCAAGGCCACTCAGCGGTGGCCTGAAGGAGGTGGGGACCTTAGGAATGCTCTTTGAGGATATAAACCAGCTCAGCTCTGACCAGAGCTACCCGTCCCAGCCCCGGGCTGCTCAAAGTGTGGGCCATGAGCCCCAACCACTCAGTGTCCGAGGAGAGAAATACAGAGGTTGTAAGAAAATGGTTAGAAACTTTTATAGCAACCGAACATTGTCACAGTCAAGCACCTGATTAGCAGGAATGAGTCAGAGACCAGTTCGGGTGAGGTCAACCTTGCATGGGAAGTCATATACCGTAGAAGCTGCACACAGGTCCTGTGCAGAAAGACCCTATTTAAAGGGTCCCCAAAGAATTGGAGAATAAAAGCCTCCTTTACTGCACACAGTTTGAGAAGTTCTGATCGGAGGATGTAAACAATACCCTCCCCCCATCTAATGTTCATTAAGCCAAACACTTGGCCTCACCTAGGCCATAGGAGACAGCATTGCCCCCTTCTTGGTCTGAGAGGGTAAGATGTGTGGGCTGCCATCAGAGCGGCACCACTTAGAGCCCTAACTGTGAGAGAGATTCTAGGATGAAAGAGTTGAATTTGGTCAGAAAGAAAGAATTCACGTTTCTACATTTCTTTTTGCTAGACAGCAAGCACTGCAAAAGTTAATTGCTGAGGAGAGCTGTTGGGTGCTGGGTTTATGTTCTGTTTCTTGCTCTGAAGCTGGTGACATGGGTGTGATCCATCTGGAAAATTCACTGGACTGTACATTTATGATATGTACACCTTTCTAGGTGTGTGTGTGTGTATACATATATATATATACATATTTATGTATATACGAGACACTTAAATAAAAAGTTTTAAAATGTCACCATCAAAAAAGACAAAGGTAAAGGAATTCTTTCAGATTAAAGGAGAGAGAAAAGACATGAAACACAATGCAACGTGTGATCCTGAAATAGACACAGGCCTGGGAGAAAAAAAAAGGCTGAAACCAGCACATTTGGGGCAATGGATGATATTTACATATGGACGGAGCATTAGATCATATATCAATGCTAACTTTGTGATTTGGTAATTGGACTGTGGTTATGGAAGAGAATGTCTTTGTTCTTAGGAAACACACACTGAAGTACTCAGGGGTAAATGAGCTTGATGTGGAGGCATCTTACTCTTAATTGTTTCAGGAAAAAATAATGTGCGGGGGACTGGTGAGAGAGAGGCAGAGAAAGTGAGTGTTACTGAGCAAGGCAGAGAGAGTGGGGGGTGAGAATGATAAAGCAAATGACAAATGGGGCAAACAGATACAATCGGTGAGCCTGGTTTAAGGGTGTACAGGTGTTCTTTCCATTCTTTCTGTAATTTCGAAACTGTACCAAAATAAAAAGTTACAAAAGTGAGGGTGACAATTTTAAAATAAAAGCGAACTGGTTCTTGAAATGAATGACCAGCCCGACTAGGTGGCACACAGTTGCTCCAACAAATTGGGTGTTTTGTGCAATGAAAAGTGATGTGGCAAGGTCTCTCCCAGCGTTCAGTCACTGGCACAATTACCCCTCAAATGGAGGTTGGGAAAGCTTGACAGTCCCCTAGGCGGACATGAATTTCAACACAGTCTGACACAGCCTGATAGACCAAACATTCTTTTTTTTGACATTAATTCACTTGTGATTTTTACTGCGATGCTGAGTATCTTATCTGGAGGTGGTCCTTAATGGGGCATGGTATATTTTATTGATGTTTCTTTTATTCTGGTGTTTATCTTCCTCGTGATTGTATCTGTTGTTACTCTCTGTCTCCTTCAAAATGCTATTCTCTTGTGAGACTCGGCACTGCTTGGAGGCTTAATGAGGCCTCTATATTGTTTGCTGATTTATCGGTTCTTAGTTAGCATGGGGGTGAGGAGAGGAAGGAGGCGAGAAGAGGTAGAGTGGTCCAGGATCAACGAAATAGTTTGTATCAAGTTCGTTTTTTAGGTCTGTAGAATCCTTCAGTTATAGTGGAACCCGTCGGGGAGAAACACACTCGTCTTTAGTGCCTCCTATCCTTTCTCTCTCATAATTTTTGAAGTATCATTATGAGATCCATGCATCACACTCTACAGAATTCCAAATCTCTGTCTTAAGCTTGGCATAAAAGTGAGGGCCGCAACTCTTTTGCTCTGAGCTCCCAGGCGAAGTTACACTTTTTTTTCCCTACAGTCAGCCTTTGCGATTCAAATGCTTACCTATTGTTCACCTTTTAGCACTTCCTTATGGGCAAGGCATGTGCTGGTTATGCCTTAAATAAGGACATCTTGTGAATTGTGTAGGTAATTCAATTTCTTTCCCAGCCTTGGAAAGTTTTCCTGTCATTAAAAAAATAAAAGTATTCTTTCTCTAAAAGAAACTAGAAACACTGCATGTGCTCATTAAAATTAGGCCATCATAATGGAGGACATGGTATTACATTTACATTTTGCTCTCAATTCTTTAAACATATGCATGCTCGCATGTGAGTATGAACACACACAGTATTTCATTTCTAAAATAAAATTCTGTTAAAAACATCTTATCTCAGGTTCTATCTAACCTCTGCATTTTTCTTTCCTAAAAGCTATGATGCTTTGGTTTTCGATGCTAACAAATGTTATATGACAGGTTCACCGATTTACTGCTCTGCACCCTTTTTAATTATGGATGTATGAAGGAAAATTTCACTGAGAAAAACAATAAATCACCAGTGAAATTATTTGTTAGTTGAATGAGCTGAATAAACAGTTGGCTTCAGGGCAAAGATTCGTCTGGCATCTTTTAAGTCATTCCATATTCTCCCTTTCAGTTTCTACACAAAAACAGGACTGGGCCTGCAGGAATCAGCTGGGAACATAGATGTTGAGGCCTAAGCGAGGGAAATGTAAACACTTAATCCACAGATGTCTTGAATGTTGGATAAAATAATTTTTGTCAACTTTTATTTATAATGACAACCTTTAGAAACAGTTGAGTGCATACTGTATATGCATGCCATTTCATTTAATTCTGCCAACAACCCTATCTCCCTATACCCGCAACAACTTCTTGAAGCCAGAATGGGGGAAACCCAGAATTCCAGCCAGTTTCTGACTCCATATCTTGAACTTCTCAGCCATCAAGTGCCTACAAATTTCCTCAAAGGAAACCACACCTGCTCCAAGAAGTCCTCGTGTATTATTTAAGCTTGGAAAAAGAGCCCAAGTTAATGGTTGAAAACCTGATTCATGTTACCTTAAATCTATACAATGCTTTTTAGGTGATGAAGAAAGCAGATTTTTCCAGTTCCTCCTCTGAGAAAAATGAGTTTGAAACAAAGTATGCCAAGAATTGGGCTGAGATCAGAAGTAGAGAACAATGTGCCATCACTGAACTTTCTTCTGGGAGGTGAGAGAAGAGTAATAAGATTGTTAGTTTCAATTTGGAAGCATGGAATGTGTCAGGAATGATAACTAGCTATTGCTCTTTTTTATAATAAATGTCTCCCTCAGAGTCACAAGCAGACATCGAACACTGGAAGCTTCCATGTAGGAATTAGTTTAGCGCCCTTCCTTGATGTCCCTATTGAACTCATCCAAAAAGTTATGAAGAATCATGGCCACTTTGAACGCATTCATACAAATAGCACTGACAGTTTTTAAGCAAGGACAAATGTCTCAGCTTTGAACTTCCCCTCACACCAGCAAATCGGCTGCCTGTAGCACATCCCATAAACATCTCAGCTGGAAACTTTGTTTAAAGTATTTCAGGGGCACCCGGGTGGCTCAGTCGTTAAGCGTCTGCCTTCGGCTCGGGTCATGATCCCAGAGTCCTGGGATCGAGCCCCGCATCGGGCTCCCTGCTCAGCAGAGAGCCTGCTTCTTCTCCCACTCCCCCTGCTTGTGTTCCCTCTCTCGCTGTGTCTCTCTCTCTCTCTGTCAAATAAAGAAATAAAATCTTTAAAAAAAAATAAAAGTACTTCAATGGACCCTGGAGCTCCCAACTTTGGAAACAGACTTGAGTCTGGTAATTAGATATTCACATCAGAATTGCCAACCATCTCTGTGGTTCCTCTTATATCATTAAGCTTCAGATTCCTTGCCCATATATTGATTAGATATTGCTTTATGCCGGACACTACACACTCGTGTGGAGACAGCTGCTTTTGATTTAGTATTTCAGACTAGTGGCTCACGTCTGTATTTCTGATGCGCATTTTCTATTTGCCTCAATACTACGCTAGGTGCAAGTTCCAAAGGGCTTTATGGGGACGTTTCAAGGGGAACCAAGACAGGAACCCAGGGGCCCTGGAAGGTGGAAGAGAGCCACAGAGCTCCCTGGGGCAGTTTTGTTTATGGTTTCATGTTATGGCTCGTGTTGCTATGGTTTCATGAAAGATGAGCGAACCCTTCCTACCTATTACAAATGCAGAAAAATGTGATGGTGGGCAGAAGATAAGGCCCACTTCACATAGCACCACAACTAGTTGTGTGCTCTGGTCTACAGTCTGTTGCTTTTTGGCATTGACTACCTGGTGGCTTTGAGGCAGAGATTGAAAAAAGCATTAAGAATATAAAATCTCGATGGTAAGATAAAGATACACACCTCAATACAAAAATGGGCAAGGAGGAGGTGAACATGGACTTCTCAGATGCACACCCATGCAACTACTTGTAACGAGATAAAAAGGTATTTGACCTCGCTATTGATCAAACAAATGCAACTTTAAAAAAAATGATGGGATGTACTTTTTTTAAGTTAGCAACTGGAACCAGATTTTAGTAAATGTAATATCTAATGCCGCGAAAAGTCTGGGAAATTCAGCACTCTCATATAGCAACAGGAGAGTATATATGGAAATACAACTTTTTTGGAGAGTGAATCAACAGTTTGTTCACATCCTTGAATCACTCAACTTCCAGGACATTCTCCTGAGGTCATTATCAAAGATGGACATGAAATGGGCACATAGCTCACTCTATCCCTTTTTCTGTAACGGTAAAAACTAAGAAATTCAATATCCAACAGGAGCAGCATGCATAAATAACCAATGGTGAATCCGCATGTTCCATCACATGTAGTCTTCAAAATAGTATTTTAGAAGAATATGAAGTCATGTGAGAAAATATAAACACTATTATACATATCTATGTACTTATACAAAAAATACTATATATTATTAGTAGGATTATAGCTCATTTTCTTTATATTTTTCTCTACCTTTCTGAATTTACTTAAACTTAAAAAAGTGAACACAAGGTTCTTTTGTAGTGTGTGTGTGTATAATTATACATATATTAAGATACATATGCATCTTTACTGGGAATCCTGCCCTTTTCTGATGTCACTGAGTTAATTATACCGACCCACAAATCCTATAGGAAATGGACACAATAGGACATGTTCTGTTTTGCCAGAATGTTCACACTTATCACAGTACAACAGATAAAGCACTGTGATGAAAGTCCTGGTTAAAATTGTTGCAAGTGTGATACTCTTCCTTTGTGTGGTGAGGCAGCTTCAAAACAGAGTGGGCCAACTCAATGATACAGAAACCTGAAAATGTGTCATCCCACAGCTGGGTGTGTCCTTCAAAAGATGTCACATTTGTCAAAGTGGCTGCCATCTCAATTTGAGAGTCTACAAACTCCTCATGGTGTCCTCAAGTGGTCTTAGATGTCTCCACTGTGAGTTCTGCGGGGGTCGGGCCTGGTCTGAAACACTTTGGTGAATGGGACTGTTTGTTAACTCCAATAGACAATTATGAAGGGCAATTAAAAATTCAAATTATGTTAATAGGCCAGAGAAAAATGACTGTTTGCAGAAATCAGTGGCAATTACCAGACATAATGGTTCTCAATTAGGCTGGAGGGGATTTTCAGTCATTCATAATTCACTATCTTAAATGTATCATAAAAAAGTAATTGTTACTTGTTAATAAAACTTACTTAAAAACAACGCAGCTATCTCGGGCAGAAAGTAACTCTTCTCTCTCCCTCTTCAGTTTTTAAAAAGGTAGAGTCTTAATTTTAAAAGGTAGTGCAGGCTGGTGTGAAACAGAATCAAACAATGTAAATGGGTTTAAAAGAAAAAAGCCGTTTCTGGCCCTCCGCTTGCACTTTCCCAGGGGAAACCATTGTTTTATCAATTCAGTGAGTATTCTTCCTCCCAACCACCTCCGTGCTCCCATTAAAAAGAGGGGAGGGGGGCTGGTGAGACTGTCCAAGGAATATGTTGTATTGATATTTTTAGTCAATTAAAGGTGAAAACATAAAAACATTATCTTGCTGCTTCTGTCATGTTTGTTTTTCTTCCAAGGTTTTTGATTTTTTATATTTATATTCATATGCAGCTTCCATTACCCTTAGGAATATAGTCAGCATTCATGCATGTCCTTACAATTCTATTCTGAGGCAGTGCAGTTTGCTGTATAAATTGCACTGGGCATGGGATGGGATTCAAGGGCTCTGACCAGTTGGTTCCAAGCTTTATTTCTGGTGCTTCGGGGAGAACCAAAAAGGGCTACAAGAAGCAAGAGACAAGGAGAAAGGAGCACGGGAAGGACTCTTAAATAACTGAAGGATTAAAATAATGGATTTTTCTCTTGCTGGGTGCCACCTGATAATGCCTCTTTTGTCTACTGCTATGGATTCTGTTGAAAAAAAAAATGACAGTTGTGTTCTCAATCTTCTTGCCCAAGCAAGAAAACTTAGTACAACTTTAAGTCCCAGATTGTAGCTCTGCATCCAACGGAAAGACTGAAGCAAAGACAAGAATGAGCTCTTTCCATCCCCCTGCAATGATAGTCTCACTTTGCTGAGACACAGTCCAGCAATATTGCCAGAAACTTGTCTAAAGGGACGCTCTAGGCTACTCTGCCGTAGGCACTTCATAGACGTGACCTTATTTAATTTTTGCCAGCACCCCATGAAGTGGGCATTTTTTCTATCCCCATGTCACAGCGGAGGGTCCTGAGCATCCAGAGAGGGTCCCTACCATGCTCAGAGTGACACTGAGTTAGTAGCAGTGCTGGCATTTGAACCCAGATACTTCCGGTCCCAAGTCTGCATACATTCCCCTCCAATGCATGGTCTCTCTGTTGAAATCGTACAGACATGCACAACTGTGAGCTGTCATAGTTTATGACATCTCAACTTATGACTGCCCTATATTTTTCTTTCTTTCAGGGAAAGGATGCTACCCACTACCTTGACCAGTGAACATCTTAGGGATATTTAAGAACACGGAGTCAGCTATGCATACACAAATGATCCTGATTTTAAACATTGTTTTCAAAAGTATTTGGAGCAATGGAGACTGCAGAGGAGTTTATTTTGAAAATACTCATCAGTAAAGAAAGTATCTACAGTCTGTCCTTCTTGGACTTGTGTCTTAAAAGTGGGTGCACTCTCAATGGGAGGAGAAAAATCTCCAGGAAGAGTACTTAGCATATGCATTTTGTAACAAGATCCACACATGGCTGGCTTCTTGCTGTCATTCACATCATCATTCAAGTTTCCCTTGTCAGAAACGTTTTCCCTTCCAGCACCTCTAGAGTAGGGGGTATAAAGTACCTGTTACTCTCACACACCCCTAGTTCATGGTTTTTCAAACATGACTCATACTGATGTTTTGCTGATTTACCTGTTCATGCCTACCTCTGCTTCCTGGGATGTCAGCTCCATGAAAGCAAGGTCTTTGTCTGACATGTTTCCCACCGTATTCCCATCCCTAACTCCGTGCCTAGCATATAAGTATTTGTTGATGAATGAAGAGACGTTTATAAAATTAGGCATCGGTTTTCACGAACAGTCAGGTATGGGCTTCTAGGAATGGACTTTCATCTGTAAGAGTCCTAAGAAGTAAGGGCAATCAGGTCCTAAGTAGAAATAGCATCTGGAGTTGGTGGCTGTCCTAGAGACCAAACAACAGACATCATCACAGGGATTTAGAAAGGATGGGGAAACCACTAGGTCTCTTCACTCTGCCCCTTCCTAAGGCTGCCTAGAGCTCTCAGCAGCTCAAAGTGGCAGAAAGGAAGTATCAACATTTCTGCAGTTGGTGCTAGACTGTTCGCCCACATGGATGGTATGTTTTTCAGTGGGACTGCAGCTCTGTTCTCTGGAGCAGAATGCTTTTCTCTTCAGTAGTAATGTTTCACACTGCCAACTCAAGGCTGCTGATTAGGTAAAAGACTATGCTAATATTCGGGTCAATCAAGCAATAGGAGGAGATGAGCTTCGGAAGTACCACGGTGACACTCTCTACTAGAATCTGTTGTGGGATGGGTTCTGACTGCCAACACTCCACTCTTCGGGACTGATCTAGTTAACACTTTGTGTGTGTTTCTGCTTTCGAAGTTGTCACCACGGAAGGACACACTTCTGGCCGAGTCTAAAGTCCTTTGACCATTTGATTCTAGCATTTGAATTGTTTTTCCTTTCCTCATATGAATGCTGTGTACCTGGCTTACAAGGTAAAAGTGATTGATTCTATTTTTATATTTTAAAAAAGTTTTCATGATGCTTGCAAATTTTAAAATAAAACACAATGTTTAAATGTATAAGACTGTAATAAATGCTTAATGACCTTTACAAATAAAGATAGCTGTAAAGAGGAACAATGTCTTCTTCTCCTCTTCACCACCCTCATGCTTTGTCTCCCCCTCCTAGCAAACCCCCTCTCTAGCTAGAACTACTCTGGATGGTTTGTTATGTGTCCAGTAGAACACTGATCAAAGCTTAACAATTGGCTCTGCAGAAATAAAAAGCTCTGATTTGAAGCATTTGCTGATTTCTGTGGAGTAAATATTCTCACCACCTATAATTTCAGGCTAAGGTTATGGTGGAATTGGGCAAGGGTGTTGTACGATCAATTCTACGAGACAGTGCAAGTTGTCTCTAGCACACCACTGTGTGCTCCCTTCAAATTATCTCTATTTCTTTTTCTCCCTTCCTTCCCTCCTCCTTTATATACTTATATACTTGTACATAAGTATATTTCTTTTTCTCCCTTCCTTCCCTCCTCCTCCACATATACTTGTACATAAACAGACATATGTGAATCAGTGTCGTACGTGAACACTGTGCATTTTGTTCTGCAACTTTCGCTTTTTCACATGGCATACTGTGGCTCTGCATTTTGGAAAATCTCTTGACGCGCTCCTTGTCACTGGAAACACCCTGTGCTAGCTCCAGAGCAAAGCTGAGAATCCCTTGGTCTACACAGACAAGCCTGGGAGCATGCGTGTGTGCCCACACACTCACTATAGTCTATCTTTTGTAAAAGGGAGTAATTCATCATTGGGCAGCAGGTTCTGCTCAGATGGTTTATTGTCCTGACCTCATTAAAAGCATGTAATCCACGCAGTGCTGTAAATCTATGCCTCTAAATACTTTCCTCTTTAAATTTTTAATACTGCACACATGAAGGGAAAGGTTAAAGCCAATTAAAAGAGATACAAATACCATTATTACTGCCCTGACAAACAGTTAGTTATTGGATTTGGTCGTTTCAGTTTAGAAAGCCATTATTTTTGTTCCTGAATGAATTAGTAATCAAGCTGTTTATTGACTTGCCTCATCTCCGAGATGCTAAATATTTTTTGGTCCATTCTCTCTCTCAATTGGCATCATTCCTACACACATAAAAATTACAGACAACTTAAGGTCTAAGTGCAAACAATAACTGCACAGCTGCACGTGGAAACCCACATATGGACAGAGCCATCATTTGCACTGTGGTCCAGAAAGGAGAGAGCCACTCAATTCATTCTTATGCAGCAAATAGTTGTTATTGTCGTTGCTGTTGTTCCCCTCCCATTAAAGCTATTATAGGATCCTGACAAATACTAAAAGCATTTATAGCTGAAAGAACGATGGGAAAATTGCTGTAAAAGGATTGACAAATGATGATCTTTCTGTCCGCAAGGTTCTTATTTCCTGTGCAAAATGGACCAAAAGAATAAAGAAAAAGAGACAGAATCACTAATGCAGGAACTTGGTCTTGTTTTCTGACATGAATTCATATTTTCCATTGCATTTAGCCAAAAACGTGACTCTGTTTATGACAAGGCTGTAGCACTGTTGCTGTTTCAGGCTGTCTGGGGTGCCCCCTTCGCTCCCCACCCTCTCTTCACTCCCCCGGGGAACAGAATTTAGGTTCTATGGGATCTAAGATGACCTAAGGATATGTAAGAGCGGATCTGAAATTGGACCAACTGTCCAGCCACAGGTCCAGGCGACCTTGTGAGAAACAAAGCTGTTTGGTGGTGGCTTCAGAATAAAGGCACACCCGGAGACTCACATCCGTAAGAATTTATACAACTCATAATTCATATAAGTGGCCTATCATTTTTCTTGGTATCCTGCTGTTCCTACCTATAAGAAGTCAAAGTCAGGTATACTTAAAAAAAGGAAGGAAAGAGGAAAGCTTTCAGAACATCACGGAGCTCAAATTTCAAAGGACAGCACGAAACACACATGTTCATAAGGAAAATCACAACATAGAGTGAGCAAGAGAGAGAGAGAGAGAGAGAGAGAAAAGTGAAATATTTTCCAATCAGGAGGATGAAAACCTAAAACTGAAAAAGAGGATTTTCTGTATTATCTTCGTACTGGAAGGGCTAGAAGAGTGTGGTCAAAGTGTGTCCCCTGGACCAGCAGCAACACCGCTTTCTGAGGACTTGTTAGAAATGCAAATTGGGGGACCTACCCCAGACATACTGAAGTAGAAATTTGGGTTGGGGCCCAAAAACGTGTTTTAACAAGCCCTCCTTTAACAAGGAGGATTCTGATGCCCAGTGAAGTTTGAGAATCTTTGTTCTACAGAATACACTTTCCTTAGCTGGTTCTCTTCAGTCTGTCCTTGCAGCCGGTCATAACCTTTTAAACAGGAACTGACCACTCTGTCCTTTGTTTGCCTACTATACCACACACCACAACACACAACACGGATTTGTTTACATACCCTGCTCTCCTACTAGACTGGAAGCTCCTTGAGGCCAGAGGCTTTATCTGATTCACTTCTTTATTCTCAGTGTCCAGCCAGGGGACTGGACCAAAGCAAGTGCTTAGGAAATTAATTATAAGATAAAATGGCTAGATAAGCCCCACGAATGAAAAAGAAACGTTTAGAAGTATATATATCCATTAAAGGTCTTAGTTCTACCTCAGGAAGACCCATGTCTACATAAAAATGACTTCTTTCTTTAAAAAAAAAAAAAAGAAAAAGAAAAAGAAAAAACTGGTCAAAGGAACATTCTTAAGCAACTTCTAATGGGTTCACTGTTTATTCTCTTGGGAAAAGCAAGAAATAATTGAACACACCTCACACTAATAGCCTCTTATAAAGTGTGTCGACAATCCAGTTGGTCTGAATATTCCTATGAGGGTTTCACATTCAGACAGGACCCATCTGCCCATTTGACGATAGACATTCTCAAATTGAAAATAATCTGAATACAGGCTATAATAAAACCACAAGAACTGCCAGTTACAGCCCAATGGGTTAAGGATGTCAAACCCCTTGGAATTTCTGTCCCTCAGTGTATCGGAGGGTCGAGGGCAGTTCTTGGAAAGAGGAGATATCCTGAAGCCATTCTAAATGCCTCTCCACGAGGAGTTCAAAAACCTAGAGGTGGAGTCCCTGTTCCTTTGTAGACTGTGGTGGCACTCTGAAGATGTCCTGTTTAGCCTTTATTTTCTACCGTGGGATTTATTATGGCATTACATCTAAGCTGGGGAAGGTCTCCCTTATGCAAACTTTCTCTACCCGCCTTTCTGTGGCTCTGACATCAGATCACTTGGGTTCTAATCCAGGCTCTAATACTTTCTGGCTTCTTTAGCTTTTCTAAGCCTCGGTTTCCTCACTGTAAAATGGGAACAGTCGTAATACCTGAGGATTAAGTAAAAAATATACATACACACATATGTATATATACAAATATGTATGTGTGTATATATGTATATACGCATATGTGTATATATATATGTGTGTATACACACACACACACACACACACACACACACACACACACACCTTTGTATAAAGGTAGCCAGGTGTCTGACATACAGTAAGAGCTTAATACCACTATTATAGTTAACTACTATTATATGCTACCAGGGCTTCTTAAACTAGAATCCATGGGCCTGTAGAGATTCATGAAACAACAAAAGAATGTCCATAAGCTCCCTGAAATAATCTGCAAAATGTTTCACATTTGTATATATTCATTTTCTCTGGGCATACAGCCCAAAACTTTAATCAGATTCTCAATGTGGCCCATGGCTCATAGGTGGTAAAGAACCATGGTGTTGAGGCTTTTAGTAGTCAGAGTGTGTCCTCAACAAGCTGGCAAACCAGGAAAATGAGGCAATTCCTCTAAGGCTGGTGTCTGACTCTGGGCATGATGTGTGGCTCTGGGACCTCCATTTTTAATTCCACACAGCGTGTGTTTGTTTATTTTCCTTCTTCCACCTCATAACAGGAAACAGCATTTCAAATGCATTCCACCACGAGGATATTCAGACAGTTAATTTTCACCTCGAACACCCCCAAGATTTAAGAAAATACGAGAGCTTCAGTCTACTGCTTCTGACCTGCCAAGCACGATGTTCTTAATAACAGCACAAGTCAGTCTAAAAAAGCTTCTCTGTTTGTGATGGGTTTCTCTTGATGTTGTCAGCCTGGGTGACCGTATGAGCAAGGCAGAGGGGCAGAAACAATGCTGGGCCACGTGCAAGGGCACTGGGGTTTGCTCTTCAACACTGTCCTGACCAGCCCCTTACTGGGACCAAGTGGCTTCTCCTCCAAGCTTCTCGAATTCTTTACCTGTCAAATAGGAGTTACACTGGGTCATCATTTCCCAATCTTTTAGGTATAAAGGCCCATATTTAATATGGAAATGATTATGCTGGGATGTCATTTTTTTTTTAATCAAGTGACTTAAAAATAATCACAAAAAGACTTAGCCCCCCCCTTTTTGAAAATTTGAAAAAAATATTTTTCATCCGTCTATCCGGATAGACAGATGAAAAATATTGTTTATTCTGGCTACAGATAGTCAATGGTGAGCATGGGAGTTCAAGGACCCATTAAACAAGTATCTATTCAGTGTTTATGAAATGGCAGTTATTTCAATAGAGCTCGGGATATAGCATCAAACAAAAACAGTTGCTACCTTCATGGACATGATAGTAGTGCCAGAGAAGGGAAAGGACAACTAAAAATACATATACATAGAATGGCTTTAAACCGTGCCAGTGCACACAGCAAAGGGTTACCTGGATCATGAAAGAGAAAAAAGGGGCTGGGGATGATTTTAGATAAAGGTGAAGGATCAGCAACTGAGCTGAGATCTGAGGGACAGTGGTAGCTGACCTTCCAAAGAGGCAGAACTTTGCAATGAAGAGAAGACCTCAGGTCAGCAGGGCCTAGGGCAAGGAAGGCACTTAACCTCTCTCTGACTCATTTCCCCAACTGTAAAATGGGGTTGATAAGGGAACATAGTCCATTAGGCTGCTGTAAGGATTAAAATAGCTAGTAATTACAATTTGTTTAAGACAAAACCTGGCAATGTACCAGTGGATTGCTGCAAAATAAGTATCATGAAGAGAGAGGTAAAAGCATGTGCCAAGGCCCTGAGGTGGACAAGAGCTGGGTACCATTGAGAAACTGCAAGGAGGGTGTGGCTCTTGGGTGGAGTATAAGTGAGAAGGTGGTGGGAACTGAAGCTGGAGAAGCAGCAGCGAAGAGGGAAGTTAAATCCCAAGTTCAATGGGAAGAATGTGGAGAGTTCTGCCATGTCCCCAGAGGACCCCTCAAGTTCACTCTCCAAAGCCAGAAAATTATTGTCTCTGATTTGTTTTTTGCATAGCAGATGATTCTATAATAAACCCCTCAAAGGGAACAGTTTCTTTAGGTAAGAAGTTTTAAATAAAGAACCCCTGTTTCATTCATGCTCATTAAACTATTCCCCCCCCACCTAGATCCCTGCAATAAATATAATTTAATGACTTTGGTTCCTTGAGCTGCAGGTGTTAGAATACTGTATTTATTAACATATTTTAAGCCCTTTAAAAAGACTGCATTAATTCCTATGATAATTTAGTACCCATAATACATTCTCTGTTCTGAATAGATGTTAATCACCACAGAATGACTGATTTGCCCGTGTACGAGCTAAGCCGTGCTCTAACTAGTAGCTAGGAACTTTAAAATTCAATATTGTTACTGAAACTGTTGATTAAAATTTAGTTGCAATAATTGTTGAGGACTCAAACCAAGACTGAACAATTGGATTCTCTGCCACTGAAGATGAATGAGATATTTCTGAATGTTTCCTGTAACACTCTACTTGGAAAAAAAAATAAGTTCTGCTAATGCTGGTTATTCTGAACCACCTTGGGTTTGTTAGTAAATAGCAGCAGGGAGGACATTTCTTCAGAGAAGCACACCTAACCCCAAAGCCAGCCTGGAGGGAGGTAGCCTGACTGCCCCCTTCTGTCTTGAAGATGGAAGAGGAGGGTCAGTGATTTTTATTTTTATTTATTTATTTTTTTAGACAGAGAGAGAGAGCACAAGCAGGGGGAGGAGCACAGGGAGAGGGAGAAGCAGGCTCCCCGCGGAGCAGGGAGCCCGATGCGGGACTCGATCCCAGGACCCCGGGATCATGACCTGAGCCGAAGGCAGACGCTTAACTGACTGAGCCACCCAGGCGCCCCAGGAAGGTCAGTAATTGTGTGCCAATTTCCACCTGGTGGGGTGAGGCAGGCTCTGGGTTGTGCCAGAGTCCCAGTACCCTACCAACTTAAACTGAAATGATTTTGGAAACAGAAGAAAAAGCCTGATCATGAAATTTGGACCAATGAAATGAAATGATAAAACTGAGCACAAAGGAAAGAACAATTGCAAATGCCAGGTTCTGAGATAAGGACCCTCACATGAATTATTTAATCACATAACTACCCTGTCAGGGAGGTATCATGATTAGCCCTCATTTCACCTGGAGCTCAGAGAACTTAAGTTGCTTGCTCAGAGTCACACAGCTAGTAAGTGGCAGGGCACCCACGACTGCGCTCCTACCTTTTGGCCACGTTCCCTCTCTAACTGACCCATCAGTCATTCAATCAATCATCCGTGTAGGAAGGACATTGAAACGCATAATGAAATACGTAATACAGAAAAACTCTTATTTAAATCAGAATGTGTGTCAGAAAAACTCTTATTTAAATCAGAATGTGTGTCAGAAAAACTCTTATTTAAAACAAAAACCTAACAACTTCTGCCTTCTGGCTTGGAGGTTGGTGATGGGAAATAGTCTCATTTGCATGTGTCAGGAAATCAATCTCTATATGATTGTCTTCCTTCAGCAGAGTGTGTCGGGATAGAGGGAAAGGCTAAGCACAGAGTTGACTGGCTTCTGTCCACCAGTGCATTGACAAAAGCACGGGCTTTGGGGGCAGAGGTGGAGGGTGCTGAGCTGCTCTGCATAAATACAGTGGGACAAACACTTGAATTTCTGGCCAGTCCCGGAGAGTTTCAGAGAGGAACTTTGCGGGGAGCTGGAGCCCCAAGTGGATAGATCTTTACTGACTTTTCTTCCTTGAACAGCAGAGACCGTGTAAGAAATAAGGAGGCCATCAGATACTTCAAGTTCTTTTTACCTCTGGCCTCGGAAACTCTTCCTTTTTCTCAAACTTTCAGTGAAGTCTGCTTGGCATCGAGGTTTTGGGTAGATGATTTTGTTTGCTGTCTTGTGATCTGATGTCTGCGCCTAAGAAGGGAAAGGGCCGAGTGCCGCAACTAGCTCAGTGTGAAGTGGAGAGAAAGGAATAGCACAGCGTTTGATGGGCTGTTAGACCATCAGGACTCGGTTCTTCGGAGCAGCATCTAGAAGTAAAGGTGAGGCTAAGGACAGAAGTCCAGAAAACACACAGAAGTTGGGGAACAGGGATTTGAGCGGATACTTTGGTCACATTTTTTTTTTTTTTTTTTTTTGGTCATCATTACCATTATTCCCACAGAGTTGAGAAGTATTAGCATCCACTCTTCAGACAGATAAATGAGGACAGTGAGAGCTCAGTCACTTCAGCAAATGGTAAATGGTAAATGCCCAGCACTCTGACTCAAAAGTGATCAGGCGGCCCTGGCCGATCCCAGCCTCCGGACGCCAGCCTGGTGCTTAACGAAGTGACAGTTGGGGAGGCAGAGCCCGTGGGAAGCCGGTTGGGTCCTGCTGACCGGTCTCTGCCAGAAGGTGCTGCCCACAGACTGCCATGGGTGGTAGCAACAGCCCTTCCCGGCCTGGGGCCCTGTGAGGGGCAAGCAGCGGCACGGCACTGAAGGTCTAGAAGATTACTGCCCGCCTCCCTTCCACCATCCCAAGTAAACACCAAGTGGGGCTGCCTTCTCAAAAGTAGGCCGGCGGAAGCCCCTAGGGCTTTCTACGAGAAGTGGAAACATCTCTGCTGTGACCATGGGGTACACAGTCACATTATTGGTGAGAAAATTAAAAAAATTAAAAATAAGGAGAAAAGACCCCCACACCATGTACCGCATCGGCCAAGCAAAAAGGCACTCGTTAGCCGTGACAGACTAATTGTGTGTGTCTTCATCTACCGAGTCGGCGTTTCAACCTGCATTTCTCTTCCCACCTCCAGAAGCTTTGACTCTATGAAGGAACCCAAACACACCTGCCATGATACAAGCACGCGCGCACCTGTACACGTAAGTGCAGATGTAAACAAAGGTAGGGCTTTAATACCTATTTCCAAAAGCAGCTTTTCAAGTGGGGGCACTTGAAAATTGCAAAATTGGGGGGAAATTTCTCTCCAAAGACAGTTTCTGTTGTGTAAAAGTGCCTCTAAAATCTTTTCAGGTTTAAAGCAAGTTAGCCAGAGGATGAAATCCCTTTACAGGGACCTGCTGTCCATTTGCAAAGGTTGCAAGCTAGCAGCCCCCAGGCTCCATCTGGGACCTTCGCATTTAATTGTTTGGTCCACACAGTGGCAGCCAGCACAAGGTTTTCTCGAAGTCAAATTAGACATGGAAATTGGAGCTCTCACATAAACCCGTGCGCTGCTTTTCTTTTCTTTTTTTTTTTGATGCCTGGCCCTTGCCATCTGCACATCCATGAACTGCCCAGCTGCCTCAGGCTTCCCATAGGATGGTGCAGACTGACGGTGTGGAAAGCCATTCACTGTGAGGGCTGTGCTAATCATTCTAGCGCAATCCTCTGCCTTCCTGTGTACTAACTAACGTTACTGGACTTGGCACCCGGAGTCAACCATTTTCTGGGCCCAGAAGGCTCTGCCCGCTGTCTTCCCGGGGAAACTTCCAGGCTCCTCTCTTGACCAAGAGCCTCTATGAAACCTTTCCTGACCTGCTGTCTGAAGACTAGCTGCCCTTTCCTCGGCACCCACCCGGTACCTGCGGCCACGGAAAGGCTCTCCTTCCTCAGTCCCCACAGCACCCACGACTATGCTTTACACGTTTTTGTTAGCACAACTTCCCCATTAGATAGGCGCTCCTCCAGGATGGGAATCATGTCTCATTTGCTTTTCCTTCCAGGGCCTGTCAGAGTCCTGGGCATATAGAGGGGGCTCAAAAGAGGCCTCTTGAAGTTAATAGAGTTGGTCATCAACCTCTACCCTCTCTGAGCCACACACAGGTCAGGATGGTGGTTAGAGAGGGGACACAGAGGCAATCGCGAGTGTGCTGGGCAGCTAGGTATGCCTCTGGGCTATAGGGACAGCACATGGGGTGAGCTTTGCTCAGACCTCCTCAGCTTGGGGCGGGGTGGGGAGCAGAAGCCAGGGGGTGCCATCCCAAGGCAGTTCAAGGTAAGCTGGATCCCACTGTGATGGATCTCAGTCCCGGACCCAAAGGCCCAGAGTCTGGAGGCAGTCCCAGGGAGTGGGGAATGAATAGGAGCCCCAACCGGGGGGCTTCACTACTCTCCCTAGCCCCACCCCAGAGGAAATAGGGCTCTCCAAAAGTCCAGGCCACTCTTTTGCACCCCCCTTCAAGAATGCAACCTATAAGAGAGTTAAAAAATATTCAACTAAATAAAGTATCGGCTGCTACTTAGGATGGAGTTAAAACAATTTTTTTAAAGGTTAAAAAAGCTACTTGCTCTTCAGGTCAGTAACTGTCATAACGATTTTTCTCTTGTCATATGCTCCTCTGAATTGCATTAATATGACATCTCTCTCTGAAGCATCTGGTCTTGGCCACTTCAAGGCACACAAGGAAACTGCACGTTCAGACTGAGTATATAATAACACCGAGAGGTGTTTGCACTCCTGCCATCACAAAACAAAACACTATGTTGTGTTTCATACAGCATCCAGAGATTGTGGAGGAGATAGTTCAAACGAATGGAGGCAGACTTTAGGGAGCTTTTGTTTTCCTGTGTGTGTGTGTGTGTGTGTGTGTGTATAAATGCATATGTGTGCACATATACATACATGTTTTAAGATTTGGTAATCACCTGCATTGCTCAGACATCAAGTCTTGTTTTCTGTCAGAAAGAGCTAAACATTTCAAGCATCAGATGCAAATCGAGCCCCACCAACCTGCAAAATATGGACAGAGATGTCGGGCATATCAATATTTCAGAAATACAAAAAGGGAAATTTTCCATCACAAGCCAAAGGCGTCTAGCACTATGAACCTCCAGCCACATTTTCCAGACTAAGAAAAAACCTGGCCAGCAACACAGACTGCCTCTCCTCATTGGTAATAATCTTCGTCAAACTGAGAGATTTACTTTTACTTGAATTTTTCCAAAGATCTCACTCTACTTTCTTGAATAGTTATTAAAAAATCCAAATGGGTTTAATAAAGTTGACCACCCAACACATGGTTCCGACATCCATTCTTTTCTTGTCCTGAAGATCCTTGTGCTTATTTTGTCAGAAGCACAAAAAGTAGAAATGCAATTCCATTTGTGCTGATGCTAAATGTTAATAGATTTGCCTAAATGCCTGCTAATAGTCCCCCTAAAATTAGCTAGACTAGTAGTGCATGCCTAATGTGGTGTTGTTTTTGTTATTTTACTTGTTTTGCTTTTCCTGCTTTTATCAGAGGGGAAAAAAAAGACCCCTAGAAAAAAGTATAGGTCCTCAGCTGTGAAACATTTCCAGTGTCATATGTGAATTCTGCAGAAAGAACATATATTCTGAAACTATCCCACATTTCTGACATTCTGTCATGAAGGTGACAAATCCTAGTACTCTAATGTTTCATTAAATTAAACATGAAATGTTTAATGTTTTGTTAAATTAAACATGAAGCCGTGACTTTGCACCCAAGAACCACAGCCTTCTATCAATTCCTCACATTCCTTCAGGTCACTTCTTAGGTTATAAAAACTGAGTTTTGTTTATCAGAAGTATTGTATTTCTCTCTGCAGTTAAAATGTACTTTCTTCTAATGCACTTATAAATAAAAACCAACAAGCAAACAGTTTTTTTTGGGGGGGCACTTAAAGTCTTTCTCAACTCAGGCTTACAGAGAATGGGTTATGGACAACCCCTTAGCTAAATCTCTCCTACAACTTTTTTCAAGTATTCGCAACCATGACTGAGAAGCTTCCAGAGAGCCGAGGTATTACATTTTTCATCAGGTCTCAAGCCCATTTCACAGATGCGCATGCTATTGCCTGAAGAATGGAAGGATTGCTAGAAAACCGTTGAGAGAGATCTTTCAGACTAAAGACACCTCAATCCCCTTTCCCTTTCCCATGATGACAGAAACTGGCAGGGGAAACAAGACAGAGCAACTCTGACCCAGGAAAGAAAGCATTTGCATAAGCAGAGAGGAGGATGTGGCCCTCTTGTGACTACGGAACACACATTTGGAAGGAACCCTTTAAAGTAGCAAGTAAACAAAATCTGGGGACTGTTGGGAGACGATGGAATGAGGCTGAGACAAAAAAAAAAAGGTGCCTCTTTTCCACCAGTTTAACCAGATAGCTAAAAGTTTGAGAGTTCTTAGTAATATGTGCAGAGGATCATACCACAGGCAAAATTTCCAAGTACTATTTTATAAAACATATTTAGATGATACTTTTTTTAAGTGCAAAGAAAAGCTAAAACAACTATGTAACAACTTAAAAGGGAAAAAAATACACACATTCCATGATGAAAGTGTCTGAGTATTTTTACATTTTTCTCATGATCTAAGTGGGTAAACGAGGTGTCCAAATGAGGTCTCCTTATTGTCAAACCAGCAAGAGCAGAAAGAACCATCCCCTAAGGGGCAAGCTGCACAGACCCTCCCAGTCCAACCAAACTTGTCACCAGTGCTTTCTCTGTATCAACACATCAACTCCTACCACTGGCCAAAGCTATACAACAGCCTGGATTTGCTAACAGGTCCTCGCTCAGAACACCCGCTTGAGAACCCCTCTCCCGGCTTGTCCCCAACCCGTAGGAAGATAATTGATACTTACCATTCTGAAGCTTCATGTCTGTGAGGCAAACTAAATAAATTAAACGGATCCTGCTTTAATCTTCTTTTCTAGACCCCAAATGCCTTAATCAAAAGGAAAAACAAAAAAACAAATGTTCCCTGAGGTCCTTCTCTAAACCACCGGAGTAAAAGCAAGGAATAGCTGACTTTTTCACTCAGTGCCCACAACCTGTCCCTTACCGTGAACAACAGAGAATTATTTCTAACATCCTTCTACACCCCCCACCCATCTTTTCCTTTACTTATATCGTTGGTGCCCCAGAACGGGCTTGAGTTACACTTTAAATCAAAATCTGGAAGACGCTTCAATTGGAAATTTGGCTTGGCAGACCTCCTGCAAAAATCCCACGTAAAGACACATTTGTTTCCCGCCTGCAAATGAACTGTGGCGTTTGTGGTCCCCCTTGTTCTCCCCAGTGCATACTTCGCCTTTAAATGAGCTTAAGCTGCAGGACTTCATTTGGGGTTAGCTGTCCCGCAAAGCTCATTTGGCTCTTACCATTAAGGCAAGAGGCTCTAAAAGGCTAGCAGGACGCTTTTAACAATGTTTGAGGGGCCAGTCATATCTTGTTAGCCACAGCTGCACACTTACCAGGCTCTCAGGGCCTCGACAGAGCTGTCCTAGTCCTTCTGGGATTAAGAAGGCAAAATGAAATTAACCAATCGTTAGCTGGAGCCGCCCGAGCTGCTCTAGATTCTCCTTCTCCAAAAACCCAGTGAGGCGCCTTCCTCCAAAGTGACTCCTCCATCCGCTTCTCCTGGCATACACAGCCCGCCAAGGCCCTGGCTGCACTTTCAAACTGCTACTCAATAAAAAGATTTTAAAGGCTGTGCCGGGAGCCGGGAGCTTCAGATCCCAGTTTGGCTTTTTCTCCATCAGCATTCCTCAGCAAGCCTGCACAAAGCGAGGTACGCTACATTATTTATGTCAGCTCTAGGCTCTGGAAAACACACACTGGCATCCTGATTACTAAGAATCCTCATGGATACAATTAAACCATTCCCACATATATTCCCCCCCCCCCCCGCCCTTCCCAGATTCAACCTCTTTCAGAGGAAAGAGGAGCACTTTGAGGCGTGTCCCAACTCATCTATTAGGACGGAGAGCACTGAAATATGGTCACGATGGCAAAAGAGCCAGGGGGAAGGACACTTTCCCTGGAGCAGACAGGCGACACTCCAGGGAGGAAAGTTCAGAGAACAGTTCAGGGAATGCCCTGCAAGTGGCCGCCCCTGGGTCGGGGGCACGGATATGGAAGCAGCCAAGTTCAGGCACTACAAAAAAAAAAACATTTTGATGAATTCATGGAAGATTGATTTAGAATGGGCTGTTAAGGGAAGTAAAGGCACATTTGGCAACACGACTAACCTTCCAAGCTGGATGCAGAGCAATCACGCTCACCCAACAAATGCTCCTTGGTGCCCCATCCAAGTCACAGCATTAGATGGGAAGACCACTGATTTTGCCAAGTAGAGCAATGACTCCGTCCCCAAGTCTCCGCTTCAGCAAAACGAACAATTCTCCAAGTCGCAGTCCACCATTTCCCTTCTTGTCAGTAGCTCGACGACACATTATGAGCCGGGCATGTTAGCCACAGGCAGAAAGAAGAGTACGCCAGTACAGCAAAGGAAGGATGAGCATAGGAACTTCCTCCTCTGTAGGAGTAGTGAGAAGGCTATGCATTTCCCCTGGTGTCTAGCTAGAAAGTCCCTGCTGGGCAGGCAGAGGTGACTTCACTTTGCAAAAGCCCCAGGCACCGCTTAATGAAACTACCTTTGGCAGGACCTCACAGTTAAGTCAGTTTATCTAGGCAAGAAGTCAGCTTGGGCAAAGTCAGTTGTCTCACACAAGGAGAAAAGAGCAACCTGCTTCTCTCCAAAGGCTTCCCTTGAATGTGCATTCCCATGTTTGCCAGGTTTTTCTTTTCTTTTTTTTTTTTAAGTGACTGTCATTTCCGATGGCTTAGTCCATCCCAACGGAGATACCTTGGATGGAAAATTGGTGTCTGAGATGGAAATTATGGGGAGCACACAGTGTCAGTAAAATAGAGCCCAAAGGGGACAAACCCACCCTTTGATACATACCGTCACAAAGCAATGGGGAATTTGCTACAGTGTGTGAAGAAGCAAAACATCCCTCAATGATGAACAGATGAGAGGTAGCATGAGAGCACACGTGCACACACACACACACACAGTCATACACCACACAATCATACAACAACCCAGGTGCCCAAAGATCTGATGCATGGAAAATCAAATACAAGTTGCCCTGTCAGATGATTTCAAAGTTGTAGTATTGGCTCCCCATACCCAAAATGCTGGGTCATCCAGTCCACTGACCCTTCAGGAGGCCTTGGACACATGTGGGCACAACCATGCTCTCAACTTGAGGTGGTTCCTCTCATTCCTGCCGCTAAGGAGTCCAACACACGTTGTAATATTTTCCTGGAAAGGGCTCAGAAGCAACTAACTAGAGTGACAAGAACAGAGATGATTCCTTGGGAGGAAGATCATTCCAGAATATAATTTATTCCTCTAATAACTAAGCAATAATCAACTTAGAGGCTGACTGAAGACTAGAAGTCTTAGCGAGGGTCCCCTGGGGACCCTCTTTTCACCCTCCAGAGCTACAAAGTGGGAAAGGCCTTAGGTTCTGTCAGTCCTCTGCTCACCTGTGACCTTGGACAAGCTGTTCAGCCTCCCTGAGCTTTGGTTTTCTTATCTGGAACCTATGGGTAATGAAACTTACTTCTAGAATTTTGAGGACTCAGTCAGAAATATAAGGTACTTAACTCAGTGCCTGGCACCTTGTGAGCTCATAATAAACCTTGGTTATTATGAATTTTCAAAAGATTATCAATCAAAGGCACAAAACTTACATTGGTTGGTTCACAGATGCCTGAACCCCATCTCGAAGTGCTCCCCGAGCACTCAGATCATTACTAACAATCTGTGCGCAAAATGCTGCAGTCATCATTATCATTTACCTTCAATAAACGTGTTCACAGTAGCTGCCCCATGACAGAGATCAATAAAAACTAAAGAGTATAAAAACAGAGTATTAAGAGGGGATTTGTTTTTTTAAAGGAAATTCCAACATTTTAAAAATCAACTGAACACCTTTCTGTTGATATTTTGATAGCCAGAAAGGGCTTGCTCTGCTTGAGATGGCGGGGGCGGGTTGGGGGGGAGGGCTGAAGTCACATCCTCCAGAATCCTCCATCTACTTAACTACACCCCTCCTTCCCCAAGCTATAAGCAACAGAGGTTGAGAGCCTCAATCTAACAGAAAACTAGCATCTTAATGAAAAAGGACAAGGCGGACCAGGGAGATTAAGGGACTCACTCAATTTCATGTTACCCAGCATAGCTTTGCTGGAATGCAGAGGTCTGACTGCCTTTCAAATGCTCCTTCATCCCCACAAAAGGCTAAAGGTAAAACCAATGGAACTCACAGCCAGTTTCTTTTTCACCATCCAATCCAGTCTCTTTGCTTTAATAATGTGCTTACAGGACTAATACCTTATGATGAACTTAGTTTTTTTTTTTTTTGTTTGTTTGTTTGGTTTTCAGAAAGGGATTACTTCAAATTTTAATTTTAAGTTTTCAATAAATAAGGTTCTACAGTTTTTGCTAAGCCATTTTATCATCTATAGGTTTTGCTAGAAGTTTCTAAATCTTTCAAATGAGAAAACAGTACTTCAAACTTCATAATTTATAAAGGCTGCATGTTATTAATATCTTTGAAAAAGAGTTTTGCCCACGAATCTCTTCTCTAATGATATAGTTAGCAAATAACTACGTCTTCCTTCTATATAAACAATCACAAGAGGTCTTGAACATGCAGTTATTTTTAAGTACAAATCACTTCTGCTTGCTTACATAAACAAGGGCTCCCCAGCTGATAAATCTTCAAAATAAATAGGTTCTACCACATGGCACTGCTGAGAAATACCCACACACATTGTGACAACATCTGATGAAAAGCTGGACTGCAAGAACATCAAGACTCTTTCTCAGGCAGAGTTTCAGACAACGTCATCTTTTGCTTTTTGTCAAACCACCTGAACAAAAATGCGGTATGTTGCATCATTTGCTGAAGCTATTTCTCCAGTTGAAACATGAATTATGAGTCCTTCTGAAACACCTCAGCCAACTCAAGTTGTAACATGGCCTGGCTTTATTCACTGTACAGATCACCACAGCTAATCGCTTTCCGATGCAAGTCATGCTTTTGCTTCATTAAGTTAACATTTCCCTTATTTTTCCCCTCCATGGTATGTACTAAATTAGCCAGCACTGAGTTGAACATTTCCTCTCATACCAGGTATACTTCATCTGAGGATAACTCTGACTTTGCTGGCCCCTTTGTACTTTTATAATATGTGGGTTTAGAATGCTAGTCTTACGACACAGGCTTTTCTCTGTCTCTGTAAATAATATGAAGATACTCTTGGTGGTCTTTAAATTCTATTTTTGCTTTTTTTTCCCCCCTGTGGAAGCTCAAACTCAATTCCTAATGATAAATATCCATAAATATGTACTGTTCAGACTACCTAAGAGGCCTACGTGTGTCTTGTTGGTAGAATTGAGAAACTATCATTGCTTCCAGAACAACACAAGGAATTGCCTAGGGCACCGACTTCCTGTTTCCAGAAGACAGACCAATTGTTTAAGCTATCTTCAAATTGGTGGTTTAAGAATTAAAGTGGCAGAGAAGATTCAGAAACTGTATGATCTTCATCTTAGTAACTTTCTTAAATGAAGCAAAAAAGCAGTTACCGTATTCTTTAAGATTACAGTTAAGCTCTTTAGGGAGAGGACTCATAATGTTTTGCTGTGTACAGAAGCTGATTGAGAAAGTTGGTTGATTCCACAACATTCCAAGTCTATGCATGGGCAAGAAGGCAAAGGCTTCTGGTACAGAGCCCAAAGAGGGAGAACTGGGATGGGATAGAATGTGGGCCTTGTTCCCTGCTCCAGAAGGAGATATCCCATATAACTTTTCCTGGGATCATTTATGATGCTGTGGCTCTATGTCCTTTTCCAGACTGAGTCACCTGTGAAGGTAAGGTTTCCCTAGTGTTTTAGCAACTACTATCTAACCCAACTCTCTCTTTCTGAGCTACTATACATCAAAGGCAAAACCAAAATAAATTACTTTTACCTTTACTTCAATGTAGATTCAAAGGGTTTTAATGGGACTAACATGGTCATATAGTCCAAAACCCTTATAATATAGGTGAGGAAAAAGATCGAGGAGAATACATTTTTTTTTTCCTCAGGTCATCAGGACTATGTCATAGGCCCTGTGACATTAGGACTATGGATCTGGGAAGACAACCCTGGCACATAAATTCCTTTTTTTATATGGATTTATTATTTTCTGGTCCTTCTCTTTCTCCTACACCAACCATCCCCCACTTTCCCACCCTTTGCCATACCTGAGAAAAGATCATGGTCAACGTTTTCTTATTCTGTGATTTCCTGTTGCCAGGGACGAAGTTTAAATCCAGGCAATATTCTAAAGAAGGCTTTGTAGGATTTTCAAATGCCCATTGTGAACAGTACCACAGCTCTAGGAGCAGTCATTCCCCCATAGTGTTCACAGCTGGAGACTGGCCTCTTATTTTGACTTGCGAACGAAATCCAAACTTTTGGTCAGACAGAACTAGATTTGAATCTCCTAGCTGTTGAATATCTCTAACTTTAGCCCCCGGCAAATACACCAGGGAGAATAATGGTACTCGGTTCCCCTAGCTCTCCTGAAGTTTACTGTGCTGTGGCTGGCTGAAACTGAAGACTCAGTAGCTAGGCACGACTATCATCATTTTTCTATCATGGGCTCAGACACATCCTAAGAGTTACGAATTCTCTTCTTGCACCTGTGAACCCAGGACATAGCCCACTCATTTGGAGGACTCCCTCTCCGAACGGCCTGTCTCCCGAGTGACCTGCAATATCCTGTCTTACATCATTTCATTGTGAGGAGGGTTGATATGATACATCCAACTGAGGTACCATGAACATGCAATTTTCTGCTTAAAACCACAAGGAAAACAGGACTTCTGATAACTAGGGAATTGTGATTCAAATCCTGTTGAGTCACAGGGAATCAGTTATGGTCTGTCTCTGCCTGGGGACATAGGCATATCGATCCAAGCTCATCACCACTGGCCAGGGAAGGGCAGCGCTGGCCCTGACTCTCCTATTAATTAGATAGGTGGGGAATTTCCCTAGATCAGCATTTCCCAAGTGTGAGTCATTTTCCTACTGCCTCCCAGACTTGTGCTCTATCCAGTCCTTCCCCGAAACTATGGCAGCCACCATTCCATCCAGCCCTCAGCTCTTTACTCATTTAGTAAGTCCATTTGGAGAAAAATACTGTTTCCAACTTTACCTCATCCTAGCTAATAATATCTATGAAATCGCAGCTTAGAAGTGTTAGCTATATATAACCACAACTCTGTGTGTGTGTGTATACATATACACACACACAATTTCTAATATGTATTACAATAAATAGATCAATATTACATTTTCGAAGAGGTGCCCCTTGAGGATGTCTTGCATATTTGCACCACTCTTAAATGGCCCCCACATTACACTCAAACGTGTGTTTGGAAATAATGTCCAAGATGAAATGTTATTCTTTTTCTTTTGAACCAGCAAAGTCTCTACTTTGTGCCCTTTTTCTCTTCAGAATGCAGTGCTGCCGAGTGAAATGTCACCAGGAAAAGAAATGCTCTAAAAATGAAGTTTGATTATGTCCTATAGCACAGGCAGAAAACTCAGAGAAGAGCCCACATGCTACTTTTCATCCTGGGAACTGATGCTTGAATGTGTTAAAATGCTATTTATTTTCCAACAGGCTTCTTGGGCTTGGCACCATGTAAATCCAAAGTGTTTGTAGAGGTTCCCTTGGGGACAAAGGGAAAATCATCTGTATAGATCAAATGTGTATTAGCTGCATTAGCAATTGGTCCCTGGAGACCTGATAAAGACCTTTATAGACAGATTTCACTGCACAGTTTTTTAAGAGCTTTCATTGAACTAGCCTTGGGTATCGTGGGTTTGGGGCTTCCTTCCCATCCTCAGTTGTCAGAAGAGAAAGATGGAGAATGAGAAGCCGGGAGGAGAAGCACTTCCTTCATTATAGGCGAATCTCAATACCACAGCCACGCTCCCTTCCCCCATCAATATTTCATGGTCTCAGCATCATAAGAAAATGTATCTGTTGCCTTCTTGCATTGTAATGTGTAGGATGGTGGAAGTATTATTACAGCGCAGGTTCAAGAATTTAAAAATTCATCACCTTCTCAATTTAGAAAGCTGATATGTGGTTAGAACTTAGGAAGGCTCTACAGGCCTGAAATGACCAAGGGGGCCAGAGCCCTGCTCCTGGGAAATCTGTGGAGTGAGTGGGGGCCGACAGTTGGCTGGCGGGGGGGTTGCAACTGCTGTTGCTCAGGCTGCAGACTCAGCCAGTGAGGTAGAGACCGCAGATCTCTGGCTTATGATCAGTTGAAGATTCGTTTCATACCATGGCACTGTTTGAAAGAAGAGAGAGAGAAAATGCTGCCCCACTTGTAAGCTCAGCAGCAAAATGCCAGTTTGGAACAGGTGTGTATTCTCCCTGCTCTTTCACCACCCTTTCCACCACAGCACAGTGATTCCCAGGGCTTTGCTCAGTTCCGCATATGTGTTTGCGTGGTGTGTTACCGTATAACTGGTCAACTCTCTAGTAAAGCCCCTCTCAGAACCCTGGACAATTACATAATATTCCTCCATCCTCTGAAGGCCTTCCAAGTCATTAAGCTAGGTTGGTTTGACTCCTTTCCTTTCACTACTGGACACATTTCGGAGACTTACACTATCTTAGATCTTCAGGCTCATTCCCACTAACTGGGGTGCACGCCGCATTCTTCAGGATGCAGTGCCCAACCCTTGCTCATCAAGAAATGGGAGGCACTGACCATAGCAAGGCTGGCAAGGAAAATCAGTTATTTTCCAGGGCAGGAAGCAAACCTTTGTCTTTCCAGCACCTGGTTTACACAAACACGAAGGAGAGTTTAACCTGCAGCAACATGGTTAGGGAAGAAACGAGTATCACTTTCTAACCTGACACATATTAGCTCATCATCTCATCCCCGGTGGCCTACCCTTCCTGCAGCGGGAAGTCTTGGGGACATCATCACCAGTCTGGGTGCCCACCCAGACACCTCAGTGTGGCTCACACATTACTGTTGCCTCTCTGTCCCCCTCCCCACCACTGCCTTTCTCCTTTGCCCTGTCATTCAGTCATGCTTTGGCCATCAAAGATAGGCATCTCTCAGCAAGATGGTTTTCCTTGACCTGTAAGTATGAGACACAGATGGCCTCACACACCAGCCTAGTGGGAAGGCAGGTAGCAGTTAATGTGATTTCCAGCCAACTGTCCAGGGGTCGTGATTCCCACAGACATAGACACCTCGTGGGATACACTCAGGTTGCTGCTTGAAGAAGGCGACACTTTCTAAGAAATCCTAGAGCATTAGATTTGATACAGAAGCATTATGTTTTCATGAGCAGGATTCACCAATAAATAAAAATCTTGATTCCTTTCATTTTTAATCAACAAATGGAATGTCTGGATGTCTGATCCCCAAGAGCTCCACACAAATGCCCCAGGCAGGGGAGGAGGTTTCAAGGGATGCCTACAGGGCAAACTTGCACTGCTCTTCCTTCAACAGGGACAGAAGCAATTCTGGATCTTAGGGTGATTTTTCTAATACCGAAATCTGAACATCATCCCTACTTACAAATTCTCCACTGGTTCCATCACTTATAGGACAAAGCCTTCATTCTGTTCTAGTATCTTCAGCTCTTTCCCCACCACCTGCCTTTTGTTTAATGCTGCCGGAGGAATACCCTATGTCCTGGATGATATCTTATGGCACACTTCAAGCCTTTATAGATGAAGGTTTCTCTATTTAGCAAGGGTTTTCTTTCATTCCCGTATTTCTTCAAAATAGGATATAATTCCTATACTTCCTTTAAAACCAATTCAGACACCACCTTTCAGGGGATTTTCATGTCCTTTGTGCTCCAGGCATCACAGTCTAACCTTTCCATTAAATGAGTTGTCCCTTGTAAAGCACTTAGAACTGTGACTGGCACATAGTAGGGGCTCAATTTTAAAAAGCTATTAGTATTGCCCTATCATTGTATTTACTGTCATACATTTCTAGTATTTGCTCACCTGTCCCCAATAGCCATGAAGCTCCTGCCAATGACTTGGTTGAACTATTAGTGTCAAGCTAATGTTTGGCACATAGTAGGTCTCAGATAGGATGTGCTGAACTAAAATTCATTAAAGTAATTTGAAAATTCTATGAGGTGCTTGGTTCCTTATTGCAGTGAGCCTTCACGCAAAAATTTGCGGTCAGGCTCTTCTCCATTCTGTTCACAGGAGAATAGGTCTTATGCTTTCCTTTAATTCTGTTTGGGCACTACTACAGTCCAGATGTATTACATACTGGGCCAGTACCCAGAAGCCACATGTCTTTGGAGCAAAAACAGCAGATGCCAGAAAAGAGCTTGCTCTCCCCATTCTATTCCTCTAATCAAGCTATGTGTTACCCTGCCTTTCTTTAATTTGATTTGAGAAGAGCCTTAATAGCATAGTGGAAGCAAAGAATGAAGCTATTTCTTCAAGGAGCCGCTCACTTAAATGGCAATTTTTTGTTGTCCATTGCGACAAGTGAGGCCCCTGACTGCGGCCAATTGTTGCACTTGGATCCAACCATGAAATTGCAGGATTTTTATTTTTTTAATTTTTTTTTTATAGGCACAAGTCAGCCCTTCCTGATTTAATTAGAGTTTTTTTGTCTATCTCTCTTGACCTTCCGCTTGATTATGTAGTGAAGTCTTCCTGGAGAGCAATAATCCTGTAAGCTTGACATCAACCCCCACAGCTATGAAAATGACAAAGCTGTCAAAATCTCAGCATTACAACTTCAGATGGGGTCAGCTCGGAAATGTAATGGTCGAGAAACTCAAGGACCAGGGTCCGTTAAGAGAAAAAAAAAAAAAAAAAGAAGCGTCAAAGAAATAAAAGATCCCATACAATGACAATGGGAAGCTTTAAATTTCAGGTTCTGCAGGAAACTTTTGCCTTTCTGTGCATGCCTACATTAACATAGCGATTTAGTAATTTCGGTGGGAGATGCCATCTCCTTGGAGTCGGAGAAAATGAGAAAGTCTTTTTTGTCTCCCAGAGTATGCAAACAGAAGCTTAGAAACATGTTTGCATTTGGATTGGATGATCTAAACCAACAAAGTTCAACCTTTTCACTAGGAGCTGTGAGCTGTTTGACAAGACCTACTTTTTATCAGGCAGGTTCAAAGTCTACACACTGCAGAGGCTTCCTTAATAAGAGGGGCTAATAAGATTATTTCCTTAAAGATCTAACTTTGGCACCCATCCTCCTACCAGACAGTAGAGTAGATTCATTCTCTAAGTTGCTTACCTTCAAAAGAAAAGCTCTGTTGACTGGAGTGGGGCCCCAGCATGGCATACCAAGTTGCTATTAGTAGGATTCTCATTTTTGGATTTGAAGTGGCTATTATTTTTTGTCTTGTGCTCTTTTTTCTGCAATATTTTTCCGTCATCAAAAAATTAATTTCCCAAACTAAATACAAAGATTTCATTTCAACTGGTTGAGTCAGAATCACTGATTGTTCACCTGTCCCCCAAATCGCTCCAAACACCTTGCCTTTCCTCGGGGACATATTTAGTCAGCTCCATAAGAAAAAAAATTTGTAAACATAGGCACATTTCTGGGCAAGCAGGCTTTAATGTAAGGAGAGAGAAATGGGCAAACCTGTATTAAATATATATATACAAATATTTATTATATACATATAAATTTTTTATTTGTATATAAAAATTTTATTTATATATATAAATAAAGCAAAGGGCTCTAGTCAAAAAATAAATTTTCCCAAGCTTACATTTTGACCCATTTGGGATCACAACATAAAATCTTCAGTTGAATGGGGAGGTTTGAGAAAGGAAGATCATGTGATCATCAAATTGAATTCCCTCTAACTTCCTGCCTCCTGCCTTGCTGTATCATGGCTTATGTGATCTGCTGAAATAATGAGCCATTTTCCCTCTCCCATCCATGGGTGGGATGATGTACAGCCATTTAAAACTGGCCGTGTTTAAAGAAATGTGATTTTAAAATGGGGACCATTCGAATGGAGCACTATATTTCTCAAAGGTGAAACAGTGATCAGTGTATGACATTTATTGATCTAAAAGAGCCATAAAAAAGAATTTTCTCCTCATCAAACTGGAATCAACTCTCTTCTCAGGAGAGAGAGGATTGAGGCCATCTGTGGGTTTTAGTCCTTCCCGGCCTCTGATGACTGAATCAGGAGTGTGTATAGCTCTGTGTCTCAACTCCTGAGCTCCTGGAGGATACCGCATTTCACTGACTCTAGGATGTACATTTCCTTGTTCATTTTAACATTTACGAAATAGGACTTCTCTTGGAACTGATGGCATGTTAGAGTGTCATTGGCAAAGGTTTTTCCTCTCTTATTCATACATAAAGTAACAGTGAGTTATTTTGCAAGTGAATGTATTTTAGGATTGATGAAATATTGTCATAGATACTGAATCCATCTTGCTTGGAGAAGTGACTGAAGGGGGCGTCCCCTGTCGGGACTCAATACTTAAGGGAACAAATATATTTAACAACAAAGAAAACTTCAAACCTTGGCATCATTGACTGAGATAGAATTAAAAAAAAAATCTTACATAGATATGTTAAAAACCAAACCAAACAACACAAAGCAACAAAGTCTAAAAAAGCAGGAGGGGAAAAAAAAAAGACTAGGGGTTTCTCTCTGACAATAAATGTAACAGTGGAAGGAAAGGACTTGACGTTTGCTGTGCCAGCCACATCCTCTGTTTCTTTCAGAAGTTCCCTGGAGTAGAGGTTCCTCACAGATGAGGAAGCTGAACCTTACAGAGGCTAGGACACCTGCTCAAGATCCAACGCATAGTAAATGGAAAGCCAGATTTGAACCCAGACCCGACCAACTCGGGTTTTGCCCTACAACCTGCTGATTCTCAAGAGCAGTTCCTCTGACTAGTGACTGGGCATGTTCATTTCATCTGGTAAATGTGGCCATACTAGAAGCTAGTGTATGGAGCAGTGGAGTTTGTGTTGTTTTAATACTCTGGGACAGTCGTTTCCAAAGTGCTGCCCATGGAAATCCCCAGGGATCTTTACAAAAATACAGATCCCTGGATCCCTTTTCCGGCCATTCTGATTTCACTAGTATCAGGTGTGACCTGGGCATTAGGATTTTAAAAGCTCCCCAGAAGATTCTAATGCATCCCAAGCTTGGGAACCACAGCACTAGGAGGTTTTCATGTTGCTCTAGGGAAATAAGACAGACAACTCATTCCTGGTGGAAAACTGCATGAGCAATCACATACAGAGCCTCCTCATCAACGTGTTACTATTCAGCCTCTTTCTTAAGTCCCACGTGTCGTATTTTAAGAGGCTCTCTTTTTAAAAAAAACTACATTTATTAAGTCACCATTAGTTCATTTTCCCATGGACTTGCTAATGACTTACCATTAAATCAAAATAAAAGGAATTTGGTGTTTTATTTACTGTGTGGAGTCTTTTCATAAGTTAACACGGACTTTCATCCTCTTATTTACTACTGAAAAGAGGCTGATCAATGTCCAACTTTCTTTGAGGACCAACACTCCTTGGTCTTGGTTTATGTAGTGGGCCAGCCGAAGAGTCCTACCCCTAGGCCTAGCCAGTCAGCATATTTCCTCTCCAAGCCAGAAAAATTGGTTCAGGGATGGACCCGGGACCACACTGGAGGCCAGGGCTGTCATTGACAAAGTTGCAGAATTGTGTAGTAAAGAATTAACTTTATGCAAAGAGAAGTCCGGCCTTTGTCCTGGGCTCCAGAGGGGTAATATCTAAGTCCTGGGAATGTCCTGCCTCATTAGCATCTTTGTTACCTGACGGCCTTGGGCTATAATGGGTAGTCTAACAACGTGTTTTATGGTGGGAGCTTTGAACCATGTGAATCATGTTGACCTCCGGAGGGACTAGAAACTAAAGATCAGCTACATGGATGGTCAACTGTGTCTCTTGTGACTGAGCCCCAGTAAAAACTCTGGATACCAGGGCTTGCGAGCATTTTCCTGGTTGGCATGCTCTGTGTATTGTCACACACTGTTACTCTGCTACTTGAATTTTTCTGGACTCTGTTCTATGAGTCTCTTCTCGTAATTTTAGTCTGTATCCTTCCACTATAATAAACCATAACTATCAGTATAATAGCTTTCAGTGAGTTCTGTGAGTCTTTCTGGCAAATTACTAAAACTGACGGTGATCTTGGGGTCCCCTGAACTTGGCAATGGGTGTCAGAAGTGAGGGAAGTCTTATGGACTTCCCTGATTCTGCAGGAAGTGAATCTTCTTTTCCATGGGAAATTGATCTACAGAGAATATAAGCTGGAGTTACTGGGGTTGATCTTGATCAGCAGAGAAAAAGCCAACCGGGAAAAGAAGGGTCCTGTGATATTGTCTGAGCCTCAGAAATCCAACTCTCCTGGAGCTACCCCTGGACTTAGTTTCAGTTCTATGATCAAAATACTTCTTTTTTTCCTAACCTCAGTCTCAGTTGAGAGGCTCAGATGTGTCATTTACTATACTACTTCACTGGGTTCTCATAAAGAATCCACTAAATAGGATGATACACGAAAGAGCTTAGTATAATACCTGCAACATAGTCAGGGGTTTGAAAGACGCTAGCCCGTTCATTATGGTTATTACTGTCACTTTTATTTTTAATATTTTCCTATTGAAAAACAATTTGATAAGCTCAATGAGCCAAAAGTTAGACAGCGATGTGCTGGCCTTGCCGACTCCAGGCGAGCGGGTCCTACCTGTACTTCCAGCTCTCTCACAGCCTGAACTGGCATCCTCACTCGCTCAATTGCCTGCACCTGCCCCTCTTAATGTCAGAGTTTCAGATACATTTGGGAGCACACTTAGGACTGTCTGTGATAAAATATGCATATTTCCTGAAACCCAAAGTATTCTCACTGAATGTAATAAGTGGAAAGTTATTTTACAGGAAATGAAAATCTAAGATTAATACTCTCTGATGCCACATAGTCCCCTCAGGACAATTATTCATTGTACTACAGCAAAATAAACTCGCAAAATGTGGGAATTGGTTTTCTCCTTGGGTTTCTAGGAGAAGCGAAGCCCTGAAACTGCTCAGATCAGTTCCTGGATGCTACACCCACCAGGCTTTTCAGAACACAAGACTTTAAGCAGATTCATGGGCATCTCCCTAGAGCTGGCAAAGGTATAGGAGAAGACAGAGATTTTAAACTTATCAGTTTATAAATTGTTACTGATTGCTATTTACTAGCATTGTGGGAGGTGAGTTGCATCATCACTGACCTTAAGAAACTTATAGTACTCATCCATTCCCTCCTTTGGTCAACAAATAGCTATTGAACTTTATTCCAAGCACTCGGCCAGATATTAGGAAATAAAATGCCCTTACAGAGCTACAGTTTTAAAGACCAGCAAATCCCAAATATGGTTCATTCCAAGAATCCCAGGAAAGCCTTATAAAAATACAGGTATCTGAGCCTTTAGTCAAGACAATTGTATCAAAGACTTCTCAGGAGAACAGAAACCTATTTTTTTTTTAATAAATTTTTTTTTTTAAGATTTTATTTATTTGACAGAGACACAGCGAGAGAGGGAACAGAAGCAGGGGGAGTGGGAGAGGGAGAAGCAGGCTTCCTGCTGAGCAGGGAGCCTGATGCGGGGCTCGATCCCAGGACCCTGGGATCATGACCTGAGCCGAAGGCAGACGCTTAACGACTAAGCCGCCCAGGTGCCCCCAGAAACCTATTTTAATAAGTGGTTCCCATGACTGTTGTGCTTAACCAAATTTGAGAGCCACAGGGATAGATGATAAAACACATACACATGAAAACAATCTAATACAAGGCAGTGTTTATCTGCCAGGTGGCAAATGAGGGATACGCTGAGGAGTTAGCTGAAGGAGAGATCACTGCAGACAATGTCCCTCTTACACCCTCCAAGTTGGCATATAATAATGACCTACTCCAAGTTTATTCAAGTCACCAAATCATGATGCTTTCCCAAACATTACCACAGATCGGTGAAGTTCATTCCCAGGTGGAGAATCACCAAAAGTGAGTCAAGCAGCAGCTTGTCCAAACACAGACTCACTCTCTCACTCAGCCTCACACACTGCATAGTTCAAAAGACAACGTCTCAGAACTTCCAAGGCCATAAGCATTCTTGCCTGAAATCATTCCTTAATTTCCATCATTTTTGGGTGGTTAAGTATGATGTTGGCTTACTTTTCCCCTAGGGCCGTATGTTTTGAATTTTTCTTTCCTGGCAATAGAAGCAGAGCTCTGATAGTTAGACTGTCCCTTGATTCATTTGTCCAGAGATGGGATAAAATGCAACTTTTAAAGAGGCTGGGTGTGGGCACTGAGAGAGACCTGGGTTTGATTTCTGGCTTTGCCATTTACTGTGGAATGACTTTGAAGAATGAGTTTCATTTCTCTGAGCCTCAGTTTCCCTAATCTTTTCAAAGGGAGGGAGCCCAGGGTGAGAGTTAAAGGAAATAATGCATTTAAAGAAAACACCATAGAATATGGTCAACAAGTAGCAGAGATTATCGGTATTGTTCCAATTAACTGGCATCTAAAGGCTTAATAACTTAAGGCTTATGTAACCCAAGAAATAGGTTCTTCTTCCTGCCACCAGTGACAAGCTCCATTTCATTAAGTCTCAGTGTGGAACATCAAGCTATGGTGAAAGGAACAGCTCTGCAAACCAGACTTCACAGTTGTAAAAGACCGTCTTCTTCCCCCCTCTATTTCTTCTCATGCCACAGTAATTATAATAGCATAATAGAAGTTAAAAAAATAAATTTAAATACATTTTTTAGAATAAGATATTACAAAACATGTTTCCTTGGTTTTCAAGTAAAAGAATATTATCTATCAGCCAGTTTTGGAGAAGGTTTTGTATGCTAATTAAAAATAAATTGGGCAGGCATGAAGGAAATTTCTGCTACAATGGAAGTGCTCTAAAACTGGATTTGGGGGAAGACTGCTTAACTGTATAAATTTACTAAAAATCATTAAACTGTACATGTACAATGGGTGAATTTTTTGGTATGTAAATCACACCTTCATAAAGAGAGATGGCAACCAAAATTTTAAAAATTAAAGAGGGAAGGAAGAAGAAAGGGAAAAAGGAAAGATGAGGTTTAGTCTCTGAATCCTAAGTACTTATGTGTCTGTTCTAAATAATAATATTTCCATAAACTATGAAGTATCAGATCTGTGTCTGAGTAATGAAAAATTTGGATTTCCATAGGAGGTCTACAGGCCTGGTGCTTCCTGCTTCATGGTCTGATATTAGCACAGAAAGCAGAGCTATTCCTGGAAATAAAAGTGGAAAGTGGGAAGTCTACCACGGATTCATTTCTGTCTCCATTAAAGACTCTTCTCCCTGGTTGACTCCTGCAAGATATCCTAACACTTTCTTTAAACCTCCCATTGATCAAAATCTATCAAATATTTATCTGTTCAAACAAACATAGAAAACAAGTAAGGCAAGGGTAGACAGAGCTTAATATGCTTAGGAGATCATTCCTCCTTGGAGGACCCCTGATGGGTAGAATTTTAGGTGCCAGACCACGATGCTAGGAGCAGTAGGGCATCCTCTAGTCTTTGATGACCACCTCAAAGAAACCTGGCTCAGGGAGGCAGATTTGATGTTGATGGTCTAAGAGGTAGAAAATTTGTTAAGGCTAAACTAGTGATTTTGGGCAATAACTGATTTGCTGCTTTTCGTGTCTATGCTTGAGGCTCTTCCTAATGCCTCCTCCATCAGGTACTTAGCTTTGTCTGTATTCAAGTCTCTGGTGGCACATGCCTGCAGTTGGTATTCATTCGATTTTCTTTGAATACACAGGGTTAATATGCCATCATAGGACTCATGCAAGTTAATATTTGGCATCCCAGGAAATAAGTGCTACTCTCATAGTGGAAAAAAAAATGAAGGTTGACAGGTGTGAACCCTGTTCACACATCATTAGCTGCACTACAATGCATCTACACTTGCTCAAACCATCATGAGTGCTTGATCACTCTGATGGGGGTCAACAAGAACCCATTTCAATGATCAGAAGATGCATTACAGAAGTTGACCATTAGAAGCTTCAAACAATGTATACACTGCACGGTACATAACTGGTTTATTATCTCAAGCTGTAAAGAACATGCTGGGCATACCTCAACAAGTATTTTGAGATGCCCAAAGGGGAAAGTCAAAAGCTCAATTCGTTCTTAAGAAAACCACACATTTTAAGGAACTGAAAGGATTCAATGAATATAGTCAAATTAGTTGTTTTGCTATCCTCGGCTCTCAGGTGGTTATTACACATCATCATCTCATTTAATGATCCCAGTAACCCATAGAAAAAGGTATTTTCATGGATGAGTCATGGAAGGGTCAAGAAATGTTTTGGAAGAAATGCATCAAGTGTGAAGATATGATTAGTCTTGACTCACGCTCCTCATTGAGGTCTCCAGGGTCTTAAACAATGAAGGGTCTGACACTTTCTGGGGTTTTTCCTCTTCACCTTAATTATCCTCACCCTTGCCCTATCTGTAAGCCCCACCCAGCTAAGCTAGGTCAATCTACAAAAACATCATATCCCTATCAGTCTATGCAAACAAATCTTACATATGAGCCAGATTCATAATCATCTCTTAAGACACAACCCTACCCCCCCCAGCCCCCCACCACTTTTTTATTCCAATCTGCCTTACTTCACTCTTCCTTTCCTGGATCTCTGTTTCTCTGTCCATCAGTTTCTTTTTTTTTTTTTTTTTGTCCGTCAGTTTCAACACCAACTCTTCTTGGGTCTCCCCAACAAAGGGTCTCATTTATCTGTCAGGTCTTTGTCTTAGCCCCCTTCTCTCCATCCCTTTACCTTCTGTTCTTAGTTCTATTAGCGCCACTGAACTTGCTCCATGATATTTACCTGTATAGAAGACTGGCATTCCTCACAGTCAGTTCCATTAGGAAATGAAGCAGGTCTTATTTACTGTTGCACTTTCAAGGCATAACACCGTGCCAGGCACATTGCAGGCATTAACTTAGTGACTGAGAGATGAATAAACATCAGCTTTTATTATATAACCAGCCACCAAGAAACAAATGAACAAAACCCCCAAAACCTCCTTCGCAGCAACCACAACCATTTCTTCACAAAATAAGAAAATGCCAACATATTCTCAGTTCCTGTAGCATTTGGCACACTTTGACTTGGGGCACAGAATATTTTTCCCCAAATGCAAGACTTTCAAAATATAGAGAAAAAAAAAAAGTGCTGCACTTAGTTGCTAAAAGTTCCTTATTTGAAAACTGATCATTTGGAATTAGAGCCCTGTTTTTTCTAGGCAGTGGTTTTGAGACACACAGAAGTCAGGTCTAGAATAAAGGAAGATCTAATAAACTCTAGAAATCAGCCTATTCATCTACTGGGACTACTGGATATAACTTTCACAGTGTCTTCCAAAATTAACTTGGTCCCTGAAAGAATTCATTCACCAGGGGCTCAAGGAGTCCCCGCAATGATTGAAGGGACCTCCAAAGAGTGACTAGAGACGCAAATAGGGTAGGCATGTTATTTTCCAGTCAGCACTGCCTTGTGGAAAACACACATAAAGAGAGCAGCCCTTGGCAAAGCCCACAGGGCTGCCAACATTCCTGTGCTGATGCCCCAACAGAACCGAAATTCAACGGAAATCAAGAAGCAGATTATGTGTGCTGCAAGACTTGAAAACTAACATGCAGCCTAATGAGCATATTATAACTGCAGGCTCTGCTTGTTAACTGTTGAAAAAATTTTCACAAGGCTTTGGGTATGGCAGGATAATGCTAGTTATGAAACGTCTATGCTGAAAGGGAACTCTGTGTAAGCCAGGCTTGAGCAAGTCACCTGGATAATGTCAGTGATTAGAAATGAATCATAGCATGTTCTGGACTTGGGGGTTCCATGACAAACCCCATTGGTTTTCTCAGAGACCAGAAGGTAAACAGATTCATCAGGCTCAGTGAAGAGAAAGGCTGTCAAACTCTTACCAGGGGGATGTAGGGTGCTCCTCTGATCTGGGAAGTAAAACCTGACTCAACACTTGCCTTGAACAGGAATGGGCAAAGTTCTTATATGACATCAGTGGCTGTTAAGAGCAAGTTTTTAAGAGATTAATTTGGGCATAGAAACACATACACGTTACGCAGAAAAAAGGGACCTCCACGGATTTTGTCCAGTCAGATGTGTTACCCTCACATGGGTAAATATGTTCATCCCAATTTTCCAAAAAGTGTTCTTGGGGTCCAGAGGGGCCAGAGGGATTGAGGAGCCACTTCGGTGTTTGGTGGACACAGGCTGCATAATTCGGACATTTATTTTTTTATTTAGTATCAGAAGCAGTAACACCGCTTAAAATGGTATGGGCTCTCAACACTGGAAGGCTGTGTGTTTACAAAAATGTAGTCAGGTGCATTTTCTCACTTCGGTCTGCACGCGACACTGGGTACCAACACTGACCAAATTCTATCCGTGGAAATTCTAAGTTGAGAGTTCTCATCTGTGATCTGGGATAGTTACTAAAATGCACCTACCGCAGCCCCACTCCAGACCCACTGAAACAGAATCTCTGGGGGTGGGGCCCAAGCATCTGAATTTTGGTAAAGAAAAACAAAGCCAAAATCTTCCAGAAGTCTGATCCCCAACTAACCACTATTATCACAGATTATGGTTATCTACGGGCTCTGACAGCCTATGGCCTGGGGATGGAGGTAGCTGCTCCAAAGTATCTTCCTACTGATTCTGCCTTTAGGAGCCTGAACTTGTTGCTTGACCTACTCATTAGTGTTAAGGATGTGTCACAATTTTCAACTTTCCCTCAAAATATACTCATATACATTCTTATGAAGTGATTTGCATAAACAATACAGATCAGTTCACAGTGTGTGAGAGCAAGGCATAACTCAGGGCCTCTTAAAACTTTTTTTTTTATTAACGATTTTATTTATTTGACAGAGAGAGAGACAGCGAGAGAGGGAACACAAGCAGGGGGAGTGGGAGAGGGAGAAGCAAGCTCCCTGCTGAGCAGGGAGCCCAACGTGGGGCTCGATCCCAGGACCCTGGGATCATGAGCTAAGCCGAAGGCAGATGCTTAACCAACTGAGCCACCCAGGTGACCCCCTCTTAAAACTTTTGTCAAAAGTTAGTCCTTCCTGTACTCTCACAATCTTTGCTTTATTGTATTCTCCCCTTGACTTAATTTTTCTTGAAATCCACTTTTTAAGTAAATCTTAAATCTACTTTTCCCTGCATGCATTAATTGAACAAGAAAATTTTATATCACCACAAGAAATGTAAAACAAGTGTCACCTGCCATGAATAGAAAGTAAAGGTAAAAATAGATAACAATGAAAAGAAAGGAAGATGATAAAAACACTGCAGATTTTCTCCTTGATTTAATCCAAAGGAGTATAACAGGGCTGAAAAGGGAATAACGTCCTTGTGCGATTCAGTCATTTAATGCACACCGAGGTGCATCCAACATCTCAAGTAATCCCCCCAATATTACCCTCAGCATGCCCAGAGGAATGCTCCCCACTCTTGTGCTGATGGGAGGGTACTGGTAAGTGCCTCCCCAGGAAGTCTGGGTTATGAGCACTGGGGAGGGATGTGTGCAGGACAGATGCATGGGGTCTGGGCTCTGGGAGCCGCTCATGGGGGGCTGTACAGGGGACGCTCGTGCAGCCCCCGTGGACTTCCCCAGTTTTGTTCAAGGCCACCCAGGCTCTGCTATTCATAAGACTGCCAAAGCCTCCTCATTAGGTGTTCACGGATGGCAGGCAGAGGTGGGGACAACTGGGAAGGAGAGCGAGAAACGTTCTTTTATTCCAGGTTTGAAGCTCATCAAGGGTAGGGTTCAGCATAAGTCCTTTTCTGACTGTAAAGATAAAAAGATAAAATAGCTCCCTCAACCACAGTGGAGTTTAGTGTGTCTTTGACAAGCAGCATAATTAAGATCTAGCATAAACACAGAGCCTCCGAGGACAGTAAAAGCTGACTAAATGGGAATTTGTTCTGTTTGGCTTTTCTTTCCTTTATTTAGTTTTGCTGTGGAAGTTTCACTTTGAAGCAGGGCCGGCCCCAGGCAAAAGTGCAGAGTCTGCAGATCCCCTGGAATACTACTGCCCCTGACCCGTCTCCCTCCCTTCCTGGGTTCCGTCCCCACGTGGGTCATGCCGCCCACCCACCGAAGAGCTTCCTGCACATGGGCAAAGCCTGTCCCTGGTCCACAGTGGGCCCTGTCGGCTCCTTTCCTAAAAGGAGGCATTCAGTGCCTGGTTCTGTGCTACACGGTTTCAAGCTCTCGTCCCGTTTCCTCTTTCGGAACATGCGGACTGTGTCCTAAACCACCAGGACACTCACTCTGTGCTACACAGATCTGCTCTGGGAGCAGGTGGCTGGCAGTGGTTTCTTTGTTGTTAACAAGGGCCTTTTCAAAGGAGTGACCCACTTACCATCTGTAAGTTACAGAAAGCTGAGGAAGATGCGGTTTGGTAGCAACAGGTCTTGAAACACGTGACTGAGAAGGTAGCATCTATGGGGTGGTGGTGGTGAGGTTCTGGTCCTGGAGTTAGCCCACCTGGGTTCAAATCCTAGCACTCCTCTTTTCTAGCTGAATAAACTCAGGCATTTAAGTGAATCTCAACATCAATCCTCTCATCAGTAAATAGGGCTGTTAGGAGGAGTCAATGAAATAAATCATGGAAAGACTTTGCACAGTCCCTAGAATTTAATAAACATGAACTTTTATTGCTATTATCTGTATGATCAAATATCCATATTATAAAAAATGGTGTCAGAACCACCCATTGATCAGAATGACCCCCATTAAGCACGTGTAGCTTTTGTGGGGTCGGAAGAACGTTTCGTTTCGGAGCATCCATGTTTCTGCCTCAATTAATAGAGGAGACTTTTCCCCCTGCAGCTCTCAGACAGCAGCGAGTTTCCTGTCCTTCCCTCTCCTGACACAGTTCTCATTTTTGACACATGGCATCACTCTACGTTTCCCAGACAGTGGCCAAAAGGCAGCGATCTCGAAAGCGATGGGAGAATTAATTATAACACACGAAATGTACTCAACTTTCAGATCTGAAATGACAGGTAAATAGCAATTTGAAAGGAATATAATCTCCTTCCTCAGAAAATGCTCATGTTAGAGGGGTTTCTATTTACCCGCCATTCTCTCACATCATGAAGGAAATATGACGCCTCACAATAAAGCTGCAATGAGCCCCACTGCCAGAAATGCTTGCAGGTGCTATCCCAGGGAAAAATGAGCATCTATCTTCCAGTTTCAAGTCAGTCCATAATGGGGAACTTGGTGCGGGCGTTATTTCTAAACAAGAAATTCCCTAAATGCTAATTGCTTCTACGAGCTGTTCAGTTAAAAGGGACAAATATTTCCGCTCATTAAAGGGGATGCCTAGTTAATGCAAGGAAGCTTTAAGCAGGATGCCATAAGAAAAAGGAAGTCAGGATTCTAGGGGTCAAGTGACACCTCCCACATACCCATGTGTCTGACTAGAGCCGCCGGGCTGAATTTGGCTCAAAAATCAGGAGACCTGGCAACACTGAGAATGTATTTTCACATGTCAACCATTGCTAAGTCCCACCACCGCAAAATGGTCAAACACCTGTCAATGTCAGGCTAAGATTAACAAAAAGAGATTCCCCTTCCTTGTTAGCACCAATAACTTCTCTGTGTGGTATTTAATAGGAAATTGTGACAAACCGGAGAGCAGATCCTGTTTACTTCCTGTAGGCAGTGGAGTTTATGTCTCCTGTTGGCAAATATTGTCCTGATAGTATGAATGAGAAAAGAATGAGATATAAAATTTACTCTTGAGGAGGAAATGGCTAATGCAAGCTGCATCAGGACCTTGAAAGATGGCTAGAGAGGATAATTCCAGAGGTGCTACAAAAAACACCTGAACTTGGACAACCCATCTCAGTAGCAACTTCCAATAGATGCACAACTTCCATGTTCCAGATGCGATTTCCAGGCTATAGAGAATGAATAGAGAAGGCACGGCATACCAACAGCCTTGAGCTACTTCCAGCTTAACGGGGGAGACAGACATGACTCAATTCTGTGTGAGGTTGTATGCACACGTGCACGCACATAGACACACAGAGGCTGAATGGACCGCAAGATATGCTTTTGAACAAAAGGAGATGGTGTAGGAGTGTATAAATGGGAGAATTAACTTAGGCCTCACTTGGGTATTGATAATTGAGCAAAGATCTACAGAATGAGGGGACTAAGACAGAAGAGAAGGGCAAGACAGAGTAAGCACTACGTACATGTTACGAAGACTCTGTGGAGGAGGGAACCATAGTGTTTTCAAGAAATGGAAAGCAAGCCAGTATGGTTGGAAGCAGAGAAGAGGAGAGGGGATGGTGTGAGATAAAGCTGGAGAGGCAGATAAGAGTTTAGATTACAGCCCCTAGTAGGATTTTGATCTGTATCCAAAGAACAATGGTGTAAAGGGTTTTCAGAGGGGGAGGGGTACCCCATGATAAGATTCCAGTTGAACTGTGAATACACAGGGATGGGGGGTAAAGTAGATGTGAACCGATGTAATTAGAGGCTATCACGGCTCAGGATGAGAAATGGTGGTGGTGTTGGTTGAGACAAAGCCAATGCCTGCACAGGTGGCCCTTGTTCCTATTTTTTTTCTAGCTCCTATAGGACACTCTTTCCTTTCCATTACCTTCTCTAGCACCTGTAGTGTCTCCTCTTTCCTTTCTCCTTTCACAAAAAAGTCTTCTGTCTTTAAGAATAACAATCAACTAAAACAACAATGAAATGCCTTCTTCCTTATACAGAGGCATCCATTATTTGACATCTTATTTCTCTTTCTCTCAAGAAAAAATTCTTATAAAGGTGGAATGTGCAGTTTGCCTCTATTTCTTCTCTTCTCAAAGAGAAAATATGGCTTTTGTCTTCATCACCTCAGTGACATGGCTGTCGTGATGGCCATTATTTACCTCCCTAGTGACATCTGTATGGCTCCCATTCACTTGCTGGATTTTGATGCATTTAACAGTATTGTCCACACCCACCTTGAAATCCTCTCCTCCCTTGACTTCTGGAGCCATGTAGCCTCATGGCTGTTCTCTGGGCTCCTGGACCTCCTTATTCTGTTGCCTTCAAGGCTTCTCCCCCTCCCATGTAACTCCTCACTGTTGATTTCTGTCAAAGGGAGGTCCGTGGATGACTGTTCTCAGGGTCACTCCCCTGCACAATCAAACGCCAACTCCATGTGTGTTTCTCCCTCAACTTATCTTCTCAAATCCACTCATAAGTCTCAAATCCCTTGGAAGATAGATGTGATTTTATTTGCCACCATCACCACATTCTCAGAGTGTTAGGGGGGAAAACAAACATAAAATATTATCTTCCCCCCGAACGGTTTCCTTCAAAAGCTTTCTAACTTGTCCGTCTGTACCAGGATGAAGATTCCCCAGCCCAGCATTCCAGTCCCCACTGATATGGCGCCAGCTTTCCTGTGCATCTCCCTCACCTCCCCAAACCCCAGGTCACCTTAATGTACTGCTCTACTCAGTATCCCTCACCCTTGGTTTTCTTTTACCAAATACATTATTTTGGATTTGTAGAAAAGTTGCCAAGATAATCCAGTGAGTTCTCATATGCCCTTTACCCAGGCCCCTAACATCAACATTGTAGATCATCATGGTCCGTTTGTCAAGAATAAGACACGAACACTGGCACATTACCAGTAATGCAACTCCAGACTTCACCAGTTTTTTCTGTCCCAGGCTTCAATCCAGGATACCACACTGCATTTAGCACACTTGCTTTTTAAATTTCCATTGCCATGGCTTTGCTGTAATGTCTCCTTTCCCCGCCAATTTTCTCCCTGTGAACCTTCCAGCTTTTTTCTTTTCCCTGGTATTTCCATTTGTGCCATGGATCTAGCTCCTAGTCATCTAGGTTTCATGTGAAACCTCTCCACGGGATGGTTCCTTGCTTCTTTCTCTTTCCTTCTAACTCCCCCAGAGCTTCCTCTTTTGTCCACTAATTTGACCCCTGCTGTATACACTCCTATCAACCTCAGGACCTCTAACACAGAAGGAATGAAACACTCACGGATTCATTTTTAACCAAGAACATAGAAAATGCATGTTGACAAGGATTCATTCCAAATGTTAAGTGCCCCCCTGCCCTCATTTTCCTATTCAAGGAATCACTGAAGCCTCGAAACTCGGAACAGCTAACCTCTTCCCCTTAAACTGCCAGGACCAAAACAACTTGCTTCCCTTTGAGGTTCCCCAGCAAAAGCAACACATTTGAAATAAATACGTGTAATTTGTCATGCTCCAAGAAAATGTTTTTCTCAAACAAGTGTTTTATTTGGCAAACGTGTGTCACTTGTAGCTTTTGTATAATGTGTGTTTGTAGAAGCAGCTTTAGATTTTATCTGGGTTCTGAGTGGACTGGTGGTGACACATCTACTCTAATATATTCCTCAATTAAATAGGTGGATAGAAATAGAATTTAAATATTCAGGAATAATAATTGTTGGGGAGAGAAGCCTTAAGCGATATTCCTTACTGTCTATCACTTTTCTATTCTTATTTCTCAAATTTAGGGCTTATTAACATTTTTCTAATATTTTTCTCCAAGCGAACAGAGAGGTGGATACAGAAGTGAAACTGAAGAGTAATAGAAAGTAATGTTATTATAACACTTTGCACTCTCTAGTTGGTCACATTTACTGAACTTCTGATGTTTCTTAAGAATAAATTATGCTTCGGGGCGCCCTGGGTGGCGACTCTTGATTTCAGCTCAGGTCATGATCCAGGCTCTGCGCTCAGTGGGGAGTTTGCTTGAGATTCTGTCCCTCTCCCTCTGCCCCTCCCCCTGTCCACTTGTGCTCTCTCTCGCTAAATAAAATTTTTTTTAAGAAGAAACTGTGATTTGAGACAAAAAACCTATTTACACATGCTTTTACCAAAGAGAAAGGAAGAAAAAGAATGGCTAAGAAGAGGTAGAAGTTGAAAAATAATAATAGGTATTTATTAAGCATTTACCATAATCTATTACATACAGTTATACAGTGCTTGTCCTCTTTTCCCTTAATTCTCTAAACCAGCTCAGGAAACTTACTACTATAACCCCCATTTTACAGATGAGAAAGCCTCAGAGATTTTTTTTTTTATTATTATTATGTTATGTTAATCACCAAGCCTCAGAGACTTTAAGTCATTTGCCCAAAATCATACTATAGGAAGTGGTACAACCTGCTGTTCTCTTGATCTTGAAGCCTGGGTCGCGCTACACCCCCTCAGAAGGGAAGGTAAGAGTATGTAATTCCAGACTGGGATTTAATTCTACCTTCGTAGAGCAAAGCAGCAGAGAGGTTTTAACAAGGAGAGACTCTCACCCCAGCCTATTTCTAAAAGCCCACAGCAATGCATATTTGCTGCACATCCCGGAGAATCCAGGAAAAGTGGGTGTGTAAAAAGCAGTGATTTTCTTCCCTTGCCTGCTTTCTGTGCAGCAGGACTTGAAAAAGAAAGGAGGAGACAAATTGGAAAACTCAATCAGGGATAGAAACCTCAGAGGAGAAAGCTCCTGCAGAAACTGTGAAAACGTTACTCAACATACAACAAAACTCTTTTTGTAACGCCGCACATGTTGACATCGCTATTATCATGTAAATGCCTGTTAACAGCAGGATACCTCATGGGGGTAAAAATGAATCACCTTTAAAAAACAAAAAAGGCACTGCAGACCTCCAGGCAGATTCCTATGACCTCTGGTAACCACTCCCAGGGAGGCATTATGTTCTACTGAGTGAAACAGGAGCTCTGGAGGAAGTCCCTATATTTAAGGATGTAGACAACTGCTCTTTGTGGTTCCCAAGGAACTATTACAGTCAGTGAGGTAGACAGAACAGGTTGTCTTCGTCTTGAGCAACCCTCTGGAGCCGCACAGGAACCGTCTCCTCTCCTGATGCATGCTTCTGGTTGGGATGCATTCCAAACACCTCTCTGCACCTGTGTCATGAGCCACGCTGGGGAATTGGTGGTGGAGTGGAGTGTCCTTCTGACATGTGCCACCATGCTGTGCCTTCATCCCCAACTTGCCCCCAGGAGACACATCATGACCTTCGAGTCGGAAGTCCATGGCTGCCTCTTGATTCATTCGGCTGGTCTGGGTAGGCTCTAATGATGTCACCATGTCAGTTACTCTGTTTTCTCCTCGAAGGAAAACCGCCAGGTAAGGAAGTGGCAATCTCGATGTTTGTTTTTAATTGTAGGCCAGCTATTCCCAATTTTCTTAAGCACTATATAGGTCACAAAAAATAGGTTCGCTCCCTTAAATAGTAAAAGAGGGTTGAAATCAACACCATAACTCTCTTCCTGCTTCCTAATTGCAAAATTGGGGAATTATTGGTCATCTTTAGGGTTCCAGTTGCTTCCCCTGTGTGCTATGCAATCATTATTGTCATATTCTGTGGAATATTTCCCTATTTCCATATATAGGGTACGTATCGCTTTATACACAAAATACACAGACGTATAAAAATACATGCACATATATAGATGATACAATCCATGTGTTAGTATGTAATATACTCAAAGAAAAAGATTATGCAAAAACTGAGATATGACAACTGACTTTTCACTAGAGAGCTTTTAATAAAGACCGATGCTTCACTAGATCCAATCTAAGGCTATCCGACAGACTATGCTTATACACTTGGGGTCTACAATACAAGCCAAATGCATCCTTGTGGGCAGTTACTGATAAAGTACAGACACAGAGGAATAAGAACTTTTGGCAGAGATGTGACTGGCCATGAAATTTTGAGTCCTATTCCAGGGGTTGGAGTGAAAAACGAAAGGCTAAGTTCTATTTTTCACTGATTACAAAAAAGGGAGAATCACTGTGATTGCGGGATGTCCACTCCACCAGTGATGGAGAAGCATTTTCAGTATGGAAAGCATTTGATGGAGGAAGCCGTGTTTTTAGACAATGTTTGTCTGATGGGTGCACTGTCACTTGGGGGCTTTGGGCAAAAAGGTCTTTGCGGGGACCTGGTGAGAAGGACAGAGAAAGGAGCACTGACAGGGGACTTGGAACCTCAGTACTGTCTCTCGAAAACTGTATTGGAAATCTTGCTTATATTGCTCCCCACGGGATGGCCAAAGTCAGCGGAAGATCAGCTCTGAGATAGAGGGGTTATAGGGACCCCCTCTTTTACACTCTGATGGGTCCAGGCACTTCAGCATTTATGTTTCTAGGTTTGTTTTTGGGCAGGGACTGTCTGAAAGCCCATTATTCCTCTCTCTATTTTGGTTCCTCTATGTTAAAAAATGATGTTCTGGCAGTTGGAGAAGGCAAGCGTGTGCATTTTCTAAGTGGGAATCATGCAGCGTCGAACATTGCTTTACCCAAATAAAACTTTTTGCTTTCAGACTTTCAGTGGGCATGTTCCTTTTTTTAGCTTAAAAATTTTCTGGTCTGTATTAACAGCTTCTTTCACCGGCTTAGTCTCTCCCATTTTGCCAGCTGTGGACCCTACCAGTGTGATTTCTTTTGTGCCCTGCTTTAAACAGTCTTAGAAACAGACCGGATTCTGCCATCAATCCGTGCAGAGAAATCACACTGACATGCATGGAGGCCCTATGCAGGAATCAAAGCCAGGGCATGGCTTCATCATATCTTAAAAAAAAAAAAAAAAGTCCTCTTTTTATTTTGTCTGTTAATAACAAAAAATACACTCAAAGAGCTGAGATAGAGGTTAAATCAAGAAACCAGGCAATGAGAAACTGAACTTCCAGGATGTTATTTCTTTTATCTGTAAACTATAATAGGATCTAGTCCCCTTTTAAAAATGTTCAAGTATGAATACCTAGATAATTACAATAAAATAATACTGGTTAACATTTATTAAGGACATATGATATCTTAGGCACTGTGCTAAGTACTTTTTTCTAATATAATAACCTTTTAGAGTAGGAACTATTATTAAAGCCCTATTTTACCCTTCTGGTAGTAGCTCAGCCAAGATTTGAACTAAGGCAGTCTGACAGCAGATAGCATATTCTTAACTACTCCTCAAAACTGCCCAACAGGCAAAGAACATTGTCGGCCCTGAAAAAACAAATGAAAGCACACACTAAGATGGTTTATTTAAGGTGGTTGGCTGGAATCTGAACAATCTAATTGAAAAGGAACAAAGACAACTCAAATTAGTTTATGCGAATGCTAAAATAATCATTAATAACAAGACATTCAAAATGTCCAACCAACCTGGAAAATGACAGACCCATGGCCCGGGGCAGCCAGAATTGGCTGGGCTGTGCAGAGGAGAAACACTGCAATCTGCTCCTTCCACCTGCTCAGGGTTACTTCTGGCTCCTCTTCCACAAACCAGAGAATGAGGTGGGCTTAGCTTTGTGGAAAGGCCAGGGGTTAGGACGAAGGTAAAATGGTCACTGACCTACAACTGGTTCTGGCTTTCTGCACTGGATAGCTCTTGCTTCCAGGAGTCCTCTTTTATCTCCAAATGTAAGGTAGGATGGAGAATAAGAAAAGGAAAATACAGATTTCAAATGCTTGCAATTATTTGCTGAGGAATTATTTTTAAGGCCGATCTTGATTATTTGCCTTGTTTCATTAATTCCTTTCTTCAACCGGGAAACTTTTATGTACCAGGTATTATGCTGGACAAGAAGGATGCAATGTTCAATGAGCCATAGCACTCTCCTCGAGATGCTCATAAAATCAGGGACTGTGCTGCTGTACCGGGCAATAGGATCTAGGGTGGCAGGAGGATCTAGGTTTTGCTTCCCCTTCCACTGTCAAGAGGTGCTCCTAGGACTCCATTAGTCAGCTTTACTTGCTGACTAATGGAGTAGGGCCACATAACTATTAATGTAAAGAGAGAGGAAGGGCCACATAACTATTAATGTAAAGAGAGAGGAAGTGATGGGTCAGTGATCAAGAAACAGTGGTACTTCCCATGGTTGGATGGAGAGGATGTTGGTGATCAAAGTGAATGCAGAGCCACCAACTAGAAGGAGTTTGGCTTCCTGAATAATCCATTGGATTGTGATGAAAGTAATATACATTATTCTTCTAAGTTAAGCTACGAGGGGGATCCAAGCTTTTCTGCTACCATAGTTACCATTACCTTAATACATGATCTATAAGCAAAGTGCTTTTGAAGATCTATTCTGTGATGAACTATTTTGACTCAGATCTAAATATTTCCCTTATTTTTAAGATCTTGTTTGATATTTCACTGTTGCTTGTATATGCTCCCAACAATTACTAATAATACTTTCATCACAATAAATCAGTCAGGTGTCTTTTTCTTGATAAAATAGATTTAATATAGGAAATATTTTAATAGATTCCTTTACCATAAATTAATCTAGGGTTCACATATTCTAAGGAATTTTTAATTTATAAGGTCTTTGGGGGGTATATCACTTGAAAAAGAGAAAAGCAATACTTCCCATGAGCTAGGCACCGTACTAAGACGTACTTGTGTGTGTGTGTACACACACACATACATACTGCTTCAATTTATCCTGACAAAATCCTATGAAGGAGAAACCTGGAGCAAAGCATTGGCTCAAGGTCACACAAAGATGCTCAATAGTGACCAGGATCTGAATCCATTACCTGACATCTACTATACCTGTGTTTTCTCAGTGTAGTGAAGAACACTTTTATGTTCTTTTGGCAAAACAGAATCCACTTTTGGCATAACAGAAATCCCCATGGACCATGAACCCACCACAGATTATTTATATCCTCATAATTGCCATGGGAGAATAAAAAGAATTCAGTGAAAAGTTAACATACAAGTTATCACTTTTAAGGCACATCAGTGACAAGAGAGAGGCAACACCATATATTATTCACCTGAAATTAAAGGTCGGTGACTCCAGGTCCATCTGTTACAGTGCTGGTGGACGTTCTTGCCTAGCCCCGTCCACTAACAATCCCCTGACTTCCCTTTTTCCCATCTCTCCCATACTCTAGACCCATGTGGTTTGCAAGCGTTGCCTCCATTCCTGGTGCACAGGTGGGCACCTGAGTCCAGCATGGCCAAACAGAGCATGGAATGCCTTTGGACACAGAGGTCACAAATAGGCATGCAATGTAAGCTGGGTCACACAGATTGAATAAAACTCAATGATAGGGTGTTTCTTCCAACTATTGGAAAACGAGAAGCTTTTTCTCTACTGAGAATGCCAGAAGACAAGATGAATGCCTGGAGCTGTCCTGGGGGGAGAGGCAGACTCTAAACAAAGAGAGAAAGGGAAGCATGATAGATATATATCTTGCTTTCATATGGAGTCCAAGAACGGAACTGATCCTGAACAGAAGCGATCCAAGATAGGAACCCTTGCAATCAGCCCTTCCTCGACTTTTCTATCTTATCATCTCAGTCAACACATTTTGTCTTTTTTTGAGGTTAAATTGAAGTTCTGTCATTTGTAATCGTATGAATACTCAGCAGTAAAATCATTACTTGCTAAGTGACTTTCAGTGAAAAAACAGCGCCAGTGGCTTTTTAAAAAATTAGTATGCAAAACTTAAAAATATGAGACTGACAAAAGAGCTGTTGTGGTTGAGACAGGGCTGGCCCACGATCTACCCCCTTCTATTCTCCCAGCTCCTCCTGTACAGGGAACCTCAAGTCTCACTAGAACACCATTCAGGACCTTGAACAGCAGATGCTCCCTATTTGTCCCTGGGAATTATCTTCCCTGTGCTGTGTGAGACTGGTGTGAGAAAATACCCGACAAAGTACTTGATATTTAGTAAGTGCTTAATAATACATGTTAAAGCAAAGAGTGGAGAAAATCGAGACAAGGAAGAGGTTAACCTTTGGCATTTGAGTCACTAGGAATTATACTACTCCCTAGTATGTGCCTTCAGGTAGGTTCAGGGGACTCCAAGACATGGCCCTACAAATTCCAAACCCCTATGCCCCATGCTAAGGCTTATGGGTGGGAGATAAGCTCTGAACAGAGCATTCAGGGGAAGTATGATCCATACTTATGGTTTTGGCCTGCCTAGTTCCCATTGCCTTCTTTTGGAGCACTGTCTCCATCTTCCCTCTTCATTCCCAGGCCAGGAGGTTCACTGGGGAGACTTTACCTTTTGGCCAATGTGTATATTCTTTTCTCCTAGCCATAGTGATTGGTTCAGGAAAGAGTATATGTCCCAAATTATTCCAATGAGATTCCATCTTAGGACCTTGTTGTTGGTATCCAGTGGGAAAGAGAGGCTCTACAACAATTTGGCTGGGTTGTTATAAGGGTAGATATGTAAGCCTAGACCTAGTGCAATTTATCTTGTCACCGTAAGTGGAGTCGTCCTAAAAATGATGCCAACAGAAAAAAAGGGAAGAACCAAGAGATGGAGAGTATGTGTCTTAAGCGATTTAAGCATCTGGATCCAGCCATGCCTTTAACTGGAATTTCCCTCTTGTATGAGGCAACACATTTCCCTTTAATTTTTGCTAAAGCCAGGTGATGTTTAGTTGTTGTCATTTTTAAGGGAGATCATTCTGTCTAATAATGCAAGCAAAAGCATTCCAGAGAGCTTAGACCTGAGGAGTTAGGGGCTAGTTCTCCAAGCTACAATTTGAACTTTAAGCATGGCATTTGACCATTGCCCCTGACCATGGCATCAGGGACAGAAAAAAAAATGTGAGTTTAGAAAATTTTAAGTGTGACACATTGGGTAAGGGGTCTCACTTGCCACATTCTACGTTTTCTCTTCTATAAAATGAGGAGTGACACTAATTCAGGTTCACAAATGGCAGCCTGTAGGCCAAGATGACCCATGAATAGGTCTTGTTTAGCTATTATATTTCTTTTACCCTTAGCATGCCTTTTTTTTTTTTTAATTTTTGTTTTAAAGATTTATTTATTTGAGAGAGAGAGAGAGAGAACAGGGGTAAGGGGCAGAGGGAGAGAGAGAGAAACCCAAGCAGACTCCACACTGAGTGCGGAGCCCCATGCGGGGCTTGATCTCACCACTCTGAGCTCAAGACCTGAGCTGAAATCAGGAATTGGACGCTTAATAGCCTGAGCTTCCCAGGTGCCTCTCTAGTGTGCCTTTTAAGAAAGTAAGTAGGCAGGTGTTACACTTAGGCAAAAGTAACAGTACTTTAGCATTTACTGTCTCACATCTGCCTGCCTGGTACTTGTAGATATTTGGGTTTGCAATCCCTTGACTAATGCTCTTTTAGTACCACCATTTGATATTTCCACCTTGGATTTGCCTATTTCTCACGCCTGAATTTGTAAGTTTGGCAGTTTATTATGTCGGGACATACCTGAAGAGGGATGAAGGGGGTAGCATACCTGCCAATTAAACTTCTGTTTGAACCCTATGAAAGTGACTCTCCTGGGGATTTTCCTATTGATGAGAGGACTGTTCATACATTCAAGATGTGGATGATATAGAAGCATCCCACAGGGCCTGTATCTCAGCGATCAATCCATCCGCCTTCTCTACTGCTTCCCCTTTTCCTGCAGGGCTAGAAATCAATTGTGTGTTAGCTACTCTCTAGGTCTGAATCCGGGGAGCCTGGGAATTGAAATGCACATTGTTTCATTAGCCACATCAGCAAGGAAAAACAAAAGGAAAGAAAGGAGCTATCCTCAATGACTTCCCCACAAGAAGTGCATGTTAAGAAATAGTTGATTTATTTTCCCATGGCACTGAGGAAAATTAGGAAAAATAAAGAAAATTCAGTGACTACATTAAACTATATCACATGATATCCAGAGATGAGGGTGGGCTGAGACAGGAGACCAGGAGACAGAAGAGAAAAACTCTGAACATATATGAAATCTCTATACACACATTCCTTGGCAGACTGTATAGTTGGGGGGTGGGGGAAAGAAATGCTATCTTTTTTAGGCATTCGATATGTGAAAAAGTTTCCTGTTTGTTCAGATTGGCTCAAAATACCATGCAGGGCTGCATTAATGAAGATTAAGTATATTTAGAGAGAATAATTCAAAAGACTTTATCAATTTGGTACTATTTCCTTCCAAATGGAAAAACCTTAATTTAACAGGATATAGATGAACTCCTAGATTTATTAAAATAGTTTGGAGTTGAATAGATGGAATAGGAGTCACAAACCATTTGTCTCTGGTATTTTAGATTCTTTACCTTGAATTAAAACCCAAATAACACAAACTCTCAATTTCATGTGATGTTCTAAAGAGAGGCTGGTACACATTTTGATATTTCCTTCCAATGTGTGACATCCTTTTTGACCTTCTTTTCACCCCTTTTTGGAACAAAAGAATTACAGTGACAAATGCAAATGTGTGCAATCTTCTATTCACTGGTTGGCTAAAAGGAAAATATAGTTTTATATTTCTCTGGCACCCAAAACTCACTTAACTCCTCAGGCTGGAGAAGGTTAAAAGCAAGTAAGCAGAGGGTACTAGGATTATAAACTCCGGGAAAACAGAAACTATGCCAACCTTTGGCCAATGACTATACCCGTGATTACTATTAAAGATAGCATTACTTTAGGATATGATTTAGCCTAAAATGGAAGGGTGAGTGATTTCTGTGAAAACCACAATTCCTGCTTCAAATGATCTAACCACAGGAAGAGTAGGAAAAAGAGGAGGAGGGGGAGGAGAGGAAGCAGCAAACCCTGAACTTCCACTGCATTCTATGGGTCAGGCTCTGTGTCAATCCTACTCATACATTGTTTTATCTCTTTACCAAAATAAGGCCCCCCAGAACAATAAACCAACCTTTCAAGTTGCCATTATCTCTCCCTCCCATTTTACAGAAGGGGAAACTGAGGCTTTGGGGATTACATAATTTTATCCAAAGCCTCAAAGTTAAGAAGTGATGGAGCCAGAATTTGAAATAGACAATGATTCTTAAGTCTAATCTTACAGTTATTGTTCTCACTATGACACTGTTGAGGTTCTGGTCGGCTGTTCTCTATTAAATTAACCCTGAACTTGGTTGTAAAAAACTCTTCAAAGTTATAACCTATGGGCCAGTTAACGTCACCTTGTGATTTACTCCCAGAATTCCCAGAATTCCTTCCTCTCTCCATTCACTCACTCTCACATTCTATTCATTATATGCCAGATATATTACTGTACCCACTAGCCTGACCAAAGCCTTGTTCAACCTGGGTGATTTCTCACTAGGGCCAGGGGATCTGCTGGTAGGCAAAAAACCCCCTTCATATGTTGGCTGACATCTTTGTAATGTTAGAAACAACATGGCGGACTGGAATCACGCCTGTGCTAGTTCTCGGAAGGCCAGAAGCATCTCCGTCAGGTCAGGGTAGTGGAAGAGGCTGGGCTGATGCATGAAGGAGCCTCCTTGGCATTGGTGGAGGTGGAGAGTGGCTGCACTTCCTCTCTACCTTAAGCACACACTGCCATGGCATCCAACTACATTAATGAGTTTCCTGGGGATTGGAAGTGGAGCTGTGGAGGGCTTGTTAAACTGGAGTTCAGAAACCCTTCCTTCTGAAATGATGTGCTCTGGCTCCCAGCGGCACGAGCTGCAGCCAGCGCCGCGTGGGCCTGCCCCGCAGCATGCAGTGGTCATCCACAAACGCGTCTCACTCTGGCCCTGCAAGCCCCAGGCCTGGCCCTCACCATCCCCTAGACTAGTGTGACCCTTCTCTTGGACTTCCCGGGTGAGCTGACCTGGGTGTGTGCTGGTGAACACAACGATCTTGGGGGAATGAGGAAAAACAGGAGAGAGGGAGAGGGAAAAACCCCTCCGGTTTGTAGGTGGAGCCGATCGATGTTTCATCTTCCATGGCGCACACAGAACCCGAGCTTACATTCAATTTCCAAAAGCACTGTCCTTCTACTCGCTCTGAAAATTAAGCAATCACCTTCCCCCTATTAAGTGGCAGAAGCTGCAAGTCCGATGATGCTAAGAACAGTCAAGCCAAGCGCAGACATGCATCTGATTAAAAATATGGTGAAGAAAAGTGCTTCTGTACTGGGGACTTTTGTTGTCCAGCAGAGATCTGGCCAGTGAGCTAGGTGAGCAGACCCTGTGTTCACAGAGTCTGACAGCTGCTTGACTGACTCACCTACATTTGCTTTTTAATCCACAGCAGCCTTCCCATAATGTTCACTTCTTTTCCGCCAGCAGTATTTTAAGCTGAGGTGGGGAAAATTAAAAGCTACTAATTCCTTGGTGAAAAGATCAAAAAAGTCCCCAAAAGGCAGCTAAGGGGACTTTTTGTCTCTTTAATTGCTCTCATTTCACTTTGACTGCTCCCTTGTACTTTTTTTGTTTTTACATCTTTTGCTCCAAGTGCCAAAAGCCTTCTTCCTCTTGCATTGATGATAAAGCAAGTTACACAACAGTGTGCTGCAAAGAGCTGAACTTGGAAATGATCTCAATGTCTTACTAAGGTGTGGTGTGAGCCTACTCCCTTCCCAGGGCTGCATGTGGGAGAATCAGCTTGTTTGGGCCATTGGCCAATTCATGTTTTAAAGGCCAAGCCTGGTGAACTGTATTATTAACAGTAATTTAGAAACCTGCTATTAATTATAAGAAAACTTAGAACCAATACAGAAAATCCCTCATCTATGAACTTCATAAATTCTGTCGAGACGGTTGAAGCTTCAACTTGCGTTTAGACTGGCCATGCACTTACGCAGTCCCTTTCATTTACTCTTTACATTCCCAGGGAGCCATGTCCCAGTACTTCTGTTCAATTTGCTGTCTGCTACAGAACTGGACTCTGAGGAGGCAGTAAGTAGGGAAGGTGAAGAATCAATGCTTTCTCCAATTCTAGGGTCCCAGAACTTCCTTTGTGTCTGCCTCCTTCACATCTTGTTTTTGGTTGTATATTTACTACCATATTTCCTAGTACATAGTATCATTTACTGAATATTTCTTCTTTAAATTAACTCAGTTTTTTCCCTTAAATTTATCTGAGAAAAAAAAAACCTGTATCTCTACTTCATAACACAAGGAAAATTTACGATAGTATTTATGTCGTAAATAGAAGGTAACAGCAAAAACAAATATAGGGTATGAAAAACAAGTGGGAACAGAAGTGTTTACAAAATCGTACGAAATGCTATTGCCAGCTAATTATAAGTACGATTGTCATGATTTGTGGTAGTTAGGTTTTATAAAGTCACCATGAACACTGGACTAGGGAATGCTGAACCATTCCCCCTCCAGGAAATACAGGGTTAGGTTCCTAGGGAGTCTCTGGTCACCAAATTTTCACCAACCTGTCAATAAATAGTTTTGTTTTATGTGTGCTTCTGCTTAAAAACATCTTATTTAACAGATAGTGTTGATTCATTAACATTGAACTCATGGCCAACAGCAACGTAACTCCTGCCTGAACAAAGCCTACCTGACACACTTTCTCCGTAAGGCACATCCCAGCCTTCTTGTGCTTTGGATTGCTAGATAGCCCTCCAGCACTGCACTCAAGGGCCATTTTAAACAGCAGGGTTATCAACAAAAAGCACAAAAATGTGGAAAACCTGGCACTGAATGGACCATCAAAGGACACTCTTTAATTTCACAAGAACTGCAATAAGAAGGCAAAGCAGGGACTCTGATCTTTCACTGCTCTGCACATGTCCTTGAATAACGAGTACTGATTTTGGGGTCACCAATACATTTTAGGGAGGATGCAAATTGACACACACAAAATCCATGAATAATAAGGATCGACTATATTATGAAGTCATACTAATATCAAATGGAAGTTTTCTCCTTGAGATAATGAAGAAGATTCTAAGAGTATAAACACCAAACACTGCTCTTGCTATGTGATTCAATGTACTTAATGCCAAGTGTGTGACCCAGCTATTCCCCTGGAGTATCAGACCCCTGGTACTTGTCTCAGGATTTGGGAAATTCTCCCTTATCTCTATAAATTTGGGATATTTGAGAGGGTCTGTGTCTTCTGGGAGCTTGGCCCCAGCCTCTCTAGAACACTGACAGGTGGCTCTCAACCCTCCATGGCAAAGTATAAAGGTGGCTATTTTTCTTTCCTTTCTCCCTCTCTCCCCTGCTGCCCCAGTTCCAGTTGATGTGGCCTTCTAGAGAGTTGTGCTGGGAGCAGAACAGATTTTGTGAGCAGCAATTGTAGAAGATCTTTGTAATGCCAGGGCTTATAAAGCATTCCAAGAAAGCTGGTCTCTCTAAGCCACATTTGTCCTAGTGTGTTACCTGCTTCCAACATCAAGAGGAGGGCAGTGACTAATACACCTCTGAAAACTCACGTATTCAAGTAATTCTGCCCTACTTTATGTTGTTTTAAGTCTACTGGTACCAGGACTACAACAGAAGAGTGGGTCCTAGTAAAGTCACTGTATACAGGACAATAGGAAGTCATATGTTCTCACTTTTCACAAGAGATTGCAGCACGAGTGCTCACCCAATCTTGGGAATTTTGGATACCAAGAAAGTGCACTTGAGATCTCACCATGTATAGTCTAGGCTACTGAGGATCATGTCCACCTCTCTTGCCTCACCCCCCTATTGAATTCTGTAAAGGTTCTTGGTTGGTAGGGCAGTGAATATTTCCTCTAACATCACGTCTCTCGTTGGGCTGTTTCTAGGTTCTGAGTTGCTAAAGACCTTTTGTCAATGAAGCCTTTGTAATTAACAGAGTACCTCTGAGATGAAGCACAAAATCCCCTCCAGCCAGCAGGCCATGTTGCCGCCTACCCCTGCGGGTCTACTTGGCATTTCAAAGGTTGCATGCTGGGTGCGTTCTTTTCATTTTACATTTAGGATGCAAACTTTCTTCTTTCCACTTCATTACCACTATGATATTCTGTACAACAATAATGGACTCTAAAGACACCCTAAGCTCTGGGTGACAGCCTGATACACACTAACACTGTTGAAACCCTTGGCCAAGGGCTAAAGTGAGTGCAAGTCAGATTAGACGTTAACACCTGGCCAGGTAAACACCTAGATTTTGCCATCAAAGAATTCACATGGAATAAGATGGTTTTCATGTTGTTTCCCTAGACTAAGGCTTGGGCAGCCTACACACATACGTATACGTGACTTTTAAAGAAAGGCATGGTGAGTCTAGGTTTTTATCCAGATTAAGTATCCCATTTTAGAATTATTATCTTAATTCCTTTTGTAGGAAAGACTGTGCTATTTTGCTAATGTGGATAAATTCTACTGTTCACTGTATACTACTGAGCCTATTGCTTGAGAAGAAACCCATGGGGTTTTCTTTGTGAGAATGCGGGGAGAGAGTTCTTACAAGGATTAAAGAACAATGTGAAAATGAATTTTCTATTCCCTCCCACCATCACTCTTGTGGAGACCCTATTTCCTCATCACCAAGTTATTCTCACAGGCACTTACTTACTCTTCCATTACAGGTTTACCTTCTGACGTCCCCGCACATACCCCACAGGCAGATAATCTCCTCTGAGCCATAATATTCATATGTTTGTCCTGCTTAACAACCTATAATGGCTCCCTGTTGCCCAACACACTAGGCCTAAACACCTTTGTTGCCGTGGTCAAAGATCCTACTCAACTCAGCCACTTTTTTTTTTTTTTCTCTTTTTGAACACTAGTCTTCTACCTAAACACTTACTGGTTTCAGCAGATTCCTCACACATATGATATGGGTACCCATCTGAGTATCCTCATTCACCCACCCCTTTCTAGCTCACAAAGTCTTCTCTTTTTACTCCAGCCTAAAAGGTACTACCATCGATGGATTCCCTACAGCAGGGGTGGGCAAACTTTTTCTATAAAAAGCCAGATAGTAGACATTTCAGCTTCTATTGTCTATGTGGTCTGTGCCACAACTACTCAACTGTTTGTTACAGCTTGAAAAGGGCCATAGACAATAAGTCAATGAACAGTGTGGCTGTGTTCCAGGAAAGATTTATTTATAAAACTAGGCAGTAGGTCAGATTCGGTCCATGGGCCAACCCCTACCCTACAACAACAAGACAAACATATATATGCTCTCAATCATTCACTTACTTTCATTTGCCCTTGAATGACATGCAAAGCTCAGCTTTGGTTCACAATTTAGAAATTAAGCCCTTGATGACATAGGAAAATAAGACTAAAACAAGACCAAGCTAATGTTTAAGCACTTCCTCTGTGTCAAGCACTCTTCTAAAATCTTACACTTTATCTGATCCTCATGCAATCCTGGATGTTGGATTTTATTATTATCTCTATGTTGCAGTTAAATAAAGTGGGGCACTAGAGAGGGCTTGAAGTGAGCCTTCCCAAAGTTGCACATGTAAAAAGTGGCAGAGCTAAGATTCAAAGCCAGGGAGCCCAACTACAAAGACAGTGCTGCTAACAAACTTGTCATATTGCCTCTCAAACACTCTTTATGTCATACGAACATAGGCACATTTCATCATTTTTTTTTCTTTTTAAAGATTTTATTTATTTATTTGAGACAGAGAGAATGAGAGAGAGAGAGAGAGCACATGAGATGGGGGAGGGTCAGAGGGAGAAGCAGGCTCCCTGCCGAGCAGGGAGCCCGATGCGGGACTCGATCCAGGGACTCCAGGATCATGACCTGAGCCGAAGGCAGTCGCTTAACCAACTGAGCCACCCAGGCGCCCTCATCTTTTATTTTTAATATTTACTAAAAAGTAATTAATTTAATGAGTAATTTGTCTGCTTATGAAAGTATACTTACTCATTGTAAAGAGTTTGAACAATACAGAAATGGAGAGAAAGAATTTCTGCTTCCAGAGAGAAGCACTATTTTGGTATCTATTTTTTCAGTCTCTCTCTCTTTCCCTACTAAGGGACCACCCTGGAGCTCCCCTAATCAGCTTGAATTTGACTGGCTGGATTAGCCCATCCTCTTCTCCCCTCTGTAAAACATACCAACATACCCAGAGCATGCAGCTTGTAGGCTGCTCTATAATAACTTTCTCCCCTTTTGCGTCTGCAAATTGTGTTTGTCCCAAACCTATTTATGCCAGTTGCATTTTAATCTAATTTCACAATTCAGTTAAATATAGCATGAACCTATAAAATGGTGTTAACACAGAGCGTTTTCTTAAGTTCTGTGCTTTGAAAAAAAACTCCATGCATGCAAATTGCTCCAAACAATATTGTCAAATTAGGTATGGATACAACTGAAGAAAATTGATGGGGAATATGTAAACATTTAGAAGGATTCAGGATTCAGACTTCTGTGCAAGCCTTTTAATTTTCGCTTTATTTTGAAGAACCCAAATAGGAATTATACATGCTGAATAATGGGAGTAGTCTATGTAAGAAACAGTTCCACACTCTTAAGAAAAAGCTTGGCCTTCCCCCTTAAGATCAGTGAAAAAAAATACTTTTCTAGGTTTTAAATTTTTAGCTTATATATGGAGTGATTTTTCCCCCCCACTCTTTGCTTTACTGTTTTAGTTAAGCCATCAATCACTTGATTTGGTCCATGTAGAATATAAAGGCTTCTCTTGTGTGTGTGTGTGTGTGTATGTGTGTGTGTGTGTGCGTGTGTTTTCTTTTCACAAAACTAGGAACATACTACATACATTCCTTGATAAGCTGCTTTTAAGAATGTATTTAGAAAATCTTTTCCATGCCATTAAATATTCTTACAAAATATAAAATTTCTTCAAAATCTTTTAATTTGTAGATGTCATATTTAACCAATTCTCTCTGTTGCACATTTAGAATTTCCCATTTCTGCTCTTATAAATAGCTCATGATATTTATTCGATAGTCATTGAGCATCTACTTAGCTGCCAGTCACCATGAAACAACTAACAGACATTTAAACATAAATTTGAACACTGTTTGTTTAGATAAATTCCTAGAAATAAACCACCTGGTTCAAAAGGTAACAGAATTTTAAACTGTATACTGCTATACTACATTATACTTACTCCAGTATGCCTGTTTCTCTCCCAGTCCCTGAGAATAGGGACCATGTCTTGTTTATCTTTTTATCCCACAGCACTGAACATAGACTGTGCCCAGAGTAGGTACTCAAAAAATGTTTATTGAGTCTTGAATAATGAATAGTCCTTGACTGAAGTACTTATTTACTAGAATTACAGATTTTTTTTTCCTAAACACTCCTAGTAAAGTCAATTAAAAATCATTACTTGCATTTGTAACAGAAGGCAGGATAAGAGAAAATATCCAAAGTGAAAACCCCTTTTGTCAAGGATGCATCTGAGGGCTTTAGTTAAACCTAGTTCTGAGTTATCAGCAGCTTAGAAACTCACCAATGCATCCCAAATCTCAGGAGAGTTTCCAGAAAGAGCTGGAAATTCTCAGGATAGAAATTCCATCTGCTGAGGGACCACACAGTCTGCTGTCCTGCTCACTTTTCCTGGTGAGAAGACCTTGGGAAGTCTCACATTGGACAGAAGCCCCAGTGTGTCCTCTGGACCACTTGCTAATTGGGCAACATTCATTCTCTCATTGGATGCACTGGGGAGACTACCACAGAAATACGGTGTTAAAGATAGGTTGTAGAAGTCATTACAGAGAAAATCATGGGTATACGGACTCACAGGCTTGCAGGCTGCAGCTGACAGTTCTCCATTTTCTCACTCACCATTCCACGCAGAATATGACATGGTATTTCGGAGACTTTGTATACCCCTCTTGATCCAATGATTGGATATTACCTAGAGTTTCTTCTCAGTCAATTGTGACTTCCTAATGCCCTTTTATAAACCCTATTAGGCAACTGGGGCTGTTCATGTACTAATTCAATGGATGTCCATCTGTAAGGTATTTTTGTACTTCTCCTAGAGCTTATTACAGCTAAGAAAGATGGTCCCTGATACAGCTACTGAGATGATAAGTGGCAAGATGAAGAATATAGCCCAGTTAGCACCCGGTTTGGTGTTTCTCCAGCTACATCTAAAGAAGACTATGGAGTAAACTTAGGTACCCAGAACTTTTGGTAGTGAAAGTCAAGTTATCTCCAAAGTGTGCTAACTATCCTGAGCACTGTCAGAGAGATATGTGTACATCACACTTCATCTAAAGAAGCTGCCCTCATCATATCTCATCCACCTGAGAATCAACCAACCTAACTTCCTTTCTTCCTTCCTCCCTTCCTTTCTTTTCTTCCTTCCCTTTTTAAAATATCAAGGTGGCAATTGTTCTGATTGGCAATTGGGGTAGCCTTTCTCGCAGCTCTGTAAGAACCCAGCTTCTGCTGTTGGCATGTGGGTCACCTGCTTCTTCTAGGCATGCCCTTAGATTAGTTAATTTGTTAGCTTGCTTGAATCACAGTCGAGAACCCTTCAGCTTTGGTTTGCAGCAATAAATTCAACTGACAGCTGAAATTTGGAACGCTCACTTAATATTGATTCTGAATGTAATAACAAGCGACATGACCTTTTGGATGGTGTAAAATATGGCCGCCACAACATCTGTGCCACATTTCTTGCTGTTTAGTAATATGCTGTAACAGCATGGAGCTGGCATTAAAGCTAAGCTTTATTATCAAGCAGATCACTCCATCTCTCGGGCTTCATTTTAAAAAATGCTTTCAGTTTCTGGAGCTGATATCGTGGCTAATACATGTTGCTGTTTTTGAGACCTAATTTCTCCTGCAGTAAGAAAGAAAAAGATATCTGATGACCAAATAGGAAGGCAGGGAAGAATAGGGAGGGTAAGGAAGGCTACCTGATACCCCAAATTCCAATGGACCAGAAACTGATACAATCCACCATGACAGTAGCAGAATTCCCAATTGCATCCTTGAAAATTCTATGAAAGTCTATGAAGTTGATGTCATCTAGTGATTCCCACAAGATGTGAAAATATCTTTCTTTTTCTCAGCCAACAACTGCCCCCGCATTAAAAAGAAAAAAAAAAAAAAAAAGAAAAAAGATGATTACCAATGGTACTTGCCCTGACGCCTGAGAATCATTCTAATTTAGCATTGCCCTAGGAAATCCTAAACTAATTTTGCTAGGATGGATACAGGGATGTTTGCATCTGATTTACCCTCACTGTTTTTCTTTGAAGTCTTGGTATCTTTCAAACATTCTCCAAGTAGGCAGAACATCAATTTGTGCACTTTAAAAAATCCAATTTAAGCAGGTTAAAAATTGTCAAAATAGTCTAACCATATTTCTCCAACAGAATTTCCAACCATAGAGTGCACACAAAAAATGCTTAACTTAAAAGCATTCTATCATTTCAATATATTCCATGGTTCAGATTGGCTTGCACTGGGTGAATAGTGAGGATTTAAATCTCTTTAATCACAAGAGGTAGATCTGGACTCTGAAACAATAGAGCATCTTTTCTCACTGTGGGGATATTTTGATGGTTTGGCTAAGCCATTTCTGGAGGGTATAAGCAAAAAGTTTTAAATCCTTTTTCTCTGAAGGGAAAAAAAAATCATGTTTAGGAAGTCGTCTTCTCTGTAAAATATGCTTCCGAAATAGAAGACTTGTGAGTTGTTTCCAAGCAGCTAAACATATAGAAAATGGAGAATAGTTTTATTCGTTCTTCCAGTTGATAGGATATGAATTCTACTTAACATGCAAGCCTGGCTACAGGAGGTGATGACACTTGGTACACTGGCCAGCTAGCCGAAGCAAATTATTAATAGGGCACTTTTGGTATTAGGACCTGTAGAAGAGTGGGTGTGATACTTGGGAAGTGTTTTATTCAAAGAAAATACCAGGTCTAATAGGTAACTGAAAACATCAGACTGCATAGTCCTAACACCAAATGAGAGAAGTTGCCCTGTACCCTTTCCCTACGGAAAACTAGGAGAACACCCGTTAGGATTTACTTCCAGTAGAGTAGAGAACCATGGTGCGTTAAAAGAAAAAAAAAAAAAAGGCAACTAATCAAGCCGTAAGTGAGCTGTCCTGATAGTGAGACATTGGTAAGAAGAAAATCTCACACAGTTGACAAGCCTTTAGGTAGATTTCCAAGACTGACAGGCAGCTATCACCGGTAATCCATGCTATTTTCTCCCATTAGATTCCAGGAATTATTCGGTTGTTTTTTTGATACATTATTTGTTCAAGTATTATTTCTTTGAGGAAAGATCAGAAATGCTGGAGGCCCCTCCTATATTTCAGGGAGCACATATTTATTTATAAAGACCAAGCTCATTATTCATGCATTATAATGTGGGTAAATGTGATTGGATTCCTTTATTGACAGCAGCCTATGCCAGATGGCTGAAATGCCACTTTCATTTTGGGAAGAAAGAAAGCCTTCACAGCAAAGAGGAAGCCTGGAGTTGCAAGGTAAAATCGTTCTTAATTATCAGTCCCTGGCAATCTATGGTCCCCACTACATTTAGGCATTTATGATCAGAAAGTGAATTTCAAACTAAGGACTTTTCCGGTACAAAGTCCACTATTAAAAGCAGAGTACAAATGGCAGTGGGTTCGAGGGACTGTAAGGGGCGCTGGACCCAGATAATCAAAAACATGCCAGCTTTAAGATGAGTTTTTGGCTCTGGGCTTAGAATGAATCAATCCTCAAACTTGGCAAGCTATAATTAATTCCAGGAGTGTATCACTCATCTGTGTAGTGGCCGCTCCCTCAAATAGAGATCTTATAAAACTCTCCCTGGTGAAATCAGCGAAGCCATCAGACATAGCCATATGTTCAAAGCTCAGAGAGGATTGGTCATGAGGCAGTTGTCCATGGATTGAGATGTTAACTGCCCAACAAAATTTTAGTAGCATAGGTTGAGAGCCTCACAGTTGTTTCAACTGTTACCAAGAAAGCAAAGCAAAACAAAACAAAAAACAAAGCAAACATAAAAACAAAACCCCACACCTCTTCGAACATGTAAATCTTCTCCTTTCCTTTTTTTTTTTCATCTGGTAATTGACTTCTCAGACATACTGGGGTAGCTTTGTTGAGAGCACCCATTGAGGCTGACAGAAAGGATAAAATGGGAGAAAGAAGTGCTCACACAGACAAGGTAAACAGGCACGAATTGGATTATTCCAACATCCTCCGCTGAGGTAGGATTCACAACTAATCTGATTATATGAATATTATGAGCCACTAAGTATCTTTCTGCAGCAATTACCAAGCTTTGGTGCATAAAAAAAGGGCATTTTCTTTAGTGCTGGGCTCATCTATCAAGTGTTTGGCTTCAAAGCAAAAGTTGGAGAGACACACAGACAGACAGACTGAAGTGGGCTTATAATGTACCAGTGTTTCTCCTCTCCCCTCTCCTCCCCCTTTCCTTTCCTTTTCTGCTCTTCTATTAAAAATCAGGGGATGATTTTTATTCCTTAAATACCTTGAAACCATTTTTAAATATAATAATGTGTTTGCTCCCTTTAAATTCTTTTGGAATCACTACTTGGTATCAGCTGAAAAAGCTATGCCACCCTCTCTCAGCCATGGCATTGCCCAGTGTGACCAAAAACATTCAAGCCCTCATTTCTGTGCCTCCGCCTGAGGTCCAGAGACCTAAGATTTGGGGCAAAGGTGACAATGGCTGTGTCAAAGTTCATCCGTGTTCCCTCTTGAGTCTGCCAGCAGTTGGCTTAGATTCCTTTTGATGCAAACCAAACCAATATCGGCCTTAAAGAAGAGACTCTACAGAAAGACCCCATTGGCAACGGATGGCAACACTGCGTCAAAACTCCTTGAAAAATGTAAGGGATGTGTCCTAGAGATGAAGCACAATATCTTTCTATCTCAAATTCAAGTCTATAATTGTCACTAAATAGAATGTTCGAAGTATAATACCAAGTGCAAAACACGTTGGTCATAAGCTCAGTCTATGGGTCTCAATCTCATACCTGCCACTTCCTAGCTGAGGAATGACATTATTTCACCACATTAAGCTGTAATGTGCCGAGGCATTGGGAAAACAGTATCCATAGTACCCACTATTGGACTAGAGTTGGTTTGAAAAGTCAAGATGAAACTCCTACCATATCCTAGGTAAACTCATCCTGATCACTTCTTGAGAATGATTTTGGACTTGGCTTTCCCTGGCTTCAGCCACCCAGGACTTCTCTCAGTTGCTTACCTGGCCACATGCCCACTTGTCACACAGCCAAAGGTACCTTGCTTCTCTTGCCTGAGATGTTCTTTCCTAGTCACTAAGCCTTCACCATTCTGTTCAGGTGGCCCTTTCTCAGAGGAAAGCTTCAGGGATTCCCGTGATGACATCACCTCCTCTCTAGTCCCTAAAATGGCAGCTGTGTGAGGCAGGGGCTGTGCCTGTCTTTGGTCATCATTCCATTCCCAGCTAGGGGCTGAGGACTTGAAACATAGTAAGAACTCCATAAATAGTAGTTGCTATCATGATGCTATGGGTTAGGTCTTAAGAGCAGAGGTTGGGAAAAACTCATGTCTGTGCTAAGGGATTGCTAGGCACTAGGAAGGCAAGCAGTGGCATAGTTTTGGTGGCTTTGAATTTTTCAGGTGGACATGATCTCCATCAAATTGTGATTTTAATGAGCAGCACTATTTGCCACAAAATTCATCAGAATCCAACTGTACACCTGTACTGAGCTGTGATCATTGCCAGGCATGCTGGGCTCACTGGCCATTGTCTTGAAAGCCATCCCTCAAGGTGCACCATCCTTGTATTCACAGGCAATAGCCCAGGAATTAGTATTCAAGTTAGATCATCTCTCTGCAAATCCAGTGGCTAAATACATATTTTAATTGAGCCCAGGAGTGTTGACTTGCAGACACAGGGTAGAAAAAATCACTAGAAAAATGGCAAGTGGAAGCAGCCTTTTACCTTTGAATGGAATGTGATACTTACAAAACATCAATAACAATTTTCTATTGGGGAAAAGCCTGCGGCAAGAATAACCTGCTTAGGTTTTTAAGCTGTAACTCAACAAAAAATTAGTGTTTCTTTTTCTTTAGAAAACAAAACTACCATAGTAAGCCAGGTAAGGTAACTTCAACTGTTTGAAATATAATGCAATTAGTTGTCTGTGATGTTAAGATATGGGAATTGTCATTAGTCAGTGAAAAGGCTCCCATTTCCAAAATGATGTTCAGGGGGGTCATAGCGATTAAAACGGACAATATAAATTTAGTAAGAAATAGAATGATCAGAGGGGGTGAGGATATGCCTTTGTTAAACATCGAACTGGTTATGGGCTAAGATTTCTCATCTCATTTGTACAGGGAAAATACTACCCAAATTTATCATGGGCACCAAGCACTCCATAAACTATACATCACTCTGCCTGTTAATTTCACTGTCATATATATATGTTCATGCAAAAATGAATTCAGTGTATAGACTCTCTCTCTCTTTATCTATATGATGCCTTTACATACATTTATTTTCATACATAATGTCTTTCTCATGGCTATATTATTTGTGGTTCACTGATGATAACAGCTAACATCTACTGAGCACTTTTTCTAAGATAGGCACTGTTCCAAAAGCTTTTTGTTTTTTAGATTTTTATTTATTTATTTGAGAGAGAGAGAGAGAGCACATGTGAGCAGGGAGGGGCAGAGGGGGAGGTAAAGGGAGAAAGAATCTGAAGCAGACTGCACTGAGTGTGGAGCCCGCGCACGGGGCTCAATCCCACAACCACGAGATCATGACCTAAACCAAAACCAAGAGTCAGATGCTTAACCAACTGAGCCACCCAGGTGCCCAAGAGCTTTACATTTATTATCCTACTTAATTATCACAAGGACCTCGTGAGATAGGTCTAACTACTGTCCCCATTTTGTAGATGAGGCCAGTGAGGTTCGGGGAGTTTAAGTAAATCATCTAAGGTCACAGAGCCAGTCAGTGGCTTTGCTGAGATACAACTCAAGCAGTTGGACTGTGGAGTTCTGGACCCAGCCACTACTCTCTACCACATTGTAACCTCATGGTTCAGACCATTTTGGCAACATCCCAAACAAACAAAACGACACTCCTGTGGGTTTTGGAGGCTCCACGAGAAGCCCAGATATGGTCCTTCTATAGATCATTAAGTCTTATATGGAGTGTTTGCTCATAACAAACATTTTCTTAATAATTGAGTTATTTTTCAAATTCTAAGGCAGTAGTGTGAGATGCCCCTAAAATTGGGTGATTTTCAATTTTTTAAAAATAAACCTTATCAACATTCTTAACCTTTCTAGTGGGCTTTCCAACTGCTTGTTTCTGTACCACGTAATTATCACATAAAGAACTACCTACTTATGCGGAAGCAAGAAAGAGAAAAACAAAACAAATGGAAAACACAAACATAGGCATGTTTGTTGTTTCATATTGAGGGTTATTTAGCTTGGATAATAAATCATTACAATGAATGTCAACACTGCACAGGGGAAAGGGAGTAGTTAGTTGCATATGCTAATGGAAGACGTGCATTACTAATAAGGAAGAGAATGAACAACTCTAGCCACACGCTAGTTATCACTGCAAATCACAAAGACAAGGCATGCTCACACAGAACATATGACTGCTATATGACAGTGCAAATATTCACACGTCAACAGCAATAGCTCCCATACTCCATCCAAGACTACTGAAGAGTTTAAAAATAAAGCTCTCCCTGTCATGCACCAAGATGTCAAGTTTAAACACATCTGCCAGTCAAAGGGATTTTGCCAGTCTTTACCCCTGTAAGTGTGGTCTAAAGGCTTCAAGTGTATTCTAACTACAAAGAACTGTGATATTATCCATCAATATCCTGTAGCTTTTCCCTTTAATACAGGTCTCAGATCCACAGATCCTCTGCATCCATATTGTCACTAGCCCACCATTGTCTTCATACGGAACTAGAGCAATAAGCTCCTGTCTGCCTTACTGGTCTCTTGCCTCCTTTCTATCTAGCATAAAATAGTGTGAGCTGCCTTTTTTTTGTTGTTGTTTCTGTAGCTTTTTTATTGTGGTAGAATAGACAAAACATAAAATAGACACAACATTTCCCATTTTAACCATGAAGTGTACAGTTTGGCAGCACTATGTAAATTCACATTATTGTGCGACCATCACCACCATCCATCTTCAAGAGCTCTCTCATTTTTCCCAATGGAAACTCTGTCTCCATTAAACACTAACTCCCCATTCTGCTTCCCCCAACTCCTGGCAACCATCATTCTACTTTCAGTCTCTAGGAACTTGACTACTCTAGGTACCTTGTAAGAATGGAATCCTCTAATCTTTGTTTTTGCATCTGGCTTATTTCACTTAGCACAAAGGTCTTCCAGGTTCACCATGTTGAGGCATGTGGCAGAATTTCCATCCTTTTTAAGGCTAAATAATATCCCATTGTGTGTATATATTGCATTTTGCTTATGTATTCATCTGTCGAGGGACAATTGGTTGATTTCCCCCTTTTGGCTATTGTGTATAATGCTGCTAAAACACGGGCGTCCAAATATCGGAGTCCCTACTTGCAGTTCTTTTGGGGATATACTCAGAAGGGGAATCACTGGATCAGATGGTCATTCCACATGGAATTTTTTTGAGGAACCACCACCCTGTCTTCTCCAGAGCTACGCTATCTTACATTCCCATCAGCAATCACAAGGGTTCCAATTTCTCTACAACCTTGCCATACCTGTTATTTTTTTTTAAATACAGTTTTTAAAGATAGAAACTGAATGCAAAAACTCCCTTTCCCAGCTTCTAACTGCACTTAGGATAAAAGAGTCAACTCCTTAGCATGGCTGCAAGGCCCTAGGTGCTGTGTTCTCTGCAAAAACCTCTAATTCCATTTCCTCCCACTCTGCCTCCTTGTTTTGCACTAGACATGCTTGTCTCCATTTAATTTTTCAAACATGTTGGATTCTTACCCAGGTTAGGATCTTTGCACATACTAACTGCTTCATCTCGAAAACTCTTTCTGCCTCTATTTCCAAGGCTGGCTTGGCCTCATCCTTTCTGTCTCAGCTTAAACACCGTTTCATCACCAAGAGAGCTAATGATTTTCCTCTCCATAATTCCCTCTCTTCTTTTCTTGCTCTTCCCCTACATAGCACTAGGATCAATGTGAAATTACGCTCTTTCTGCTTGGGTATTTTATTGTTCATCTCCATACCTAGGTAGAGATCCTCTGGGAGAAGAGCCCAGATTTTTTGTTCACTGTTACGTCCCCAGAGTCCAGCAAAGTGCCTGGCACACAATAGGTAGTCAGTGAATGTCCAATTACATTTATGAGTGAATTACAGAAAAATCCAGGCCCACAAACAGAACTCAGTAGCAGGCCCCAGTGATAACCTCACTCAGTTCTGGGAAAAGGTTGGGAGGAACATATCCCATGCAGATACTCATCAGCCCTGGCAACAGGCACTGTGTGTCTTTGGCCTGAAAACCCACACATCTCAATAACAGTGGGATCAATTTTGACATTAACACGAATATTACCAAAGCCCAAGAGATACATTAAAATTCACTGAGCTCTGCGGCAGATAATATAAAAACTCTAACTTGCTCTCTAGAAACAAGAAACTTTCATTTATGGCTTCCCAGCTCTTGCTAATCCTGCCCATTAGGCCAAAATATTGCATTTTACACAGGATGCAAGATCATACAAGAGACTGATGTAATACTCAGGCACAAAACCAGCTGGCAGATTTACCACTGAAATCCCCTCTATTCAGAAGGCACAAATCAGCCTGTGATGCCTTTCTTGACAGATTCCTGCATGTTCCTCATTAGGGATAGATGAAAGAAGACAACCCTGCGTTAGGGGCTCAACTCCACCTCCCTGCATTTGCATACTCAGTCATTTGTAAACGGAAAGAAACACATCCCCACATTTGCCCAGAGGTGACTGTTTATTCAGAAAGGTGACTTCTGACATTGACAATAATGTCAGTTTTCCATCTGCATATTTTAAGGTAATGCATCCTTCCTTTAAGTGCTTTCAGTTCAGCTTCTTGGTTTCCCTCTTTCAATGAGCACAGTGACACCCAGACCTCTAGGTCTCAATTTAAATAACTTTCTGGGAAAAGTGAAAAATGCAGTAATGCTTCTCACCAGCCCAAGGAGAGGCGCTTGGGTTGCTAAAAAGTGAGCACTGATACGATAGTCCTTTCATCTTCCTTAGCCCGCCATACTCGACTAGCTAAGGGCTAAAAGGCTCACCCCAAGCTGTGGATGAATCCTTCTCTAAAATGTGGTTTATCCCTGGAGATCTCTCTGGAACATTTGTGCAGGTAGCTGAGCAGTTCATCAGCATAGCAATTTGGCCAGTCAGCTCCATCCATCAGAGCAGAGAAGTGTGGCTGGTGGAGGGGAGACTCGTGGGAGAGCTCCCCGCAGGCAGGTAGAGAAGGCACATTCATCCAGAGATCATAAATATGCATCTTGGCCCTCATCTTCTCTGCATGAGGGTGATAGAGTGAAGAAGGCAAAGAGGCAATCCTCGTGGCCCATAGGTTCCAAGTTCCACCTAAAAAAGTGCTCTCTTTAGATCTAAGAAGGCAGGCAAATTTGCCACGTGTGACTCGATGGGCTGACAGAAGCACAGAGGAAAGAGAGCACACTCTTTCCAGCTTCCAGATCGCAAAGCTCACAAAATCACAGCCAACAGAGGTTTACTTCTTGAGAAGCTACTCCTTGCCAGGTGGAATCCAACAATGAGTAAGACAGTATCTCGCTCCTTGGAGAACTGACAATCTAGACAATTTAAATTAAATTGCTAAATTAATTTAAATAGGATATAAGAAGCTTTGTGGTGGAAAAAACAGATGGTGCCATGAGAGCAGGGAAGAGGAACCTTACTTAACTGTGGGTGGCATGGGGCGGGGGTCACTGAAAATTTCCCAGGATAAGTAAAAGTTGGACAGAGACTTGAGAAACAGCAGTCTGCAGGATAAAATCAGGGTGGAAGAAGGGGAAGGACAACTCAGCAGTCCCTCGATTTTAACCACAGTGGTATCTATTATTTGCTTTTTGCTGGAGCTGGGATGTCAGGTTGAGAATTTTCCAGCATCCTCCCTCTTGGCCGGACTCAATCTAAAGATACCTACGCCAAGAAGCCAAATAAAGAGACACAACATAGACCATCAGCAAGAGTGGCTTGGAAAGTCTGACTTTCACCGATTAAGAGCCTTCTCCCCAAAGAGAGGCCTGATAACAACACATTGTTTGTCAGTTGTTCATTGGCTTCTTTGCTGGACAAGGATGAGAGAGTTAAAAAGAGAGAAAGAAAAGGGGGAGGGAAGCAGTAAATTACTGTTTGTCAAGCTCAAAGTTTGGAGAGTTGACGAAGTCTTAATTAAAGTAAGCAGACAAGTTAAAGTAAGGAGAAGTTCATCCTACATGGGAGAAAAATTCTAGGTATTAACATAAATGAAAAGTTAGAGGTACCCGCTGCCATTTGTCATTTACTCAAGGCACAGGTGGTAACAGAGTTAGTAAACTGCCCCCAAATGTGGTGTTAGCATGACTTTGGTCATTAGAAGATGCTGCTGAGCAACTGAAGGTAAGGTGTTTGTGCCCATGCAAGTCATCTTCCTTCTTCTTGCTTTTCTTCTCCTCCCCATCCCACCAGAAGCATAATAATAATAACACAATCCCCATTCAGCATGCAGTGCCTCACTATCTCAGCTGGTTGCTATGCCTGGGGATACTTGACATTTGCCAATCGCTTGGGAGCTTAAGGCTGCAATTTCAAACTCTCAGCATAAAGAATCGAAGGCGAAGAACAAAATAGCACAGACTTGGGAACCAGGAAGAGCTTGTTGGTAAAAGCTGTGCTTTCTATGGTCAGGGTAGGTAAGAAATAACAACCTACCGGACAGGATAGAACATGAACCAATCTACCTCAAGAAGTACTTTTTTAAAAGAGCCTTTAAAGCCTTCACTGACTTGGACCATATTTTTGTCTAGGCAGTGAGCTTTGCATGGGCTGCCTTTGATGAGAGAATTGGAATACACGCTTTTTGCAACTTTGAGTGCCAATATTTAATAGTGTCTGCCTTGGGGCCACTGTCCTGGTTTCTGGAATCGCTCTGCAAGAAGGCAGGCCAAAGAGAAAGTGTAATTGTGGAATTTGTAAGCTAGATAATCAGTGATCATTGAAAAGGAATAAAGGGAGGAAGAAAAAAAAAATCTCCAACACTTCCACTGGATTTTTGTAAAGTATTTCTTGTATGGCAGTCATTCTTCAGACCAAAGGACAACAGCTTTTGGAGGGTAAGATGTAGAGTCCTTACAGTAATTCGCCCGGTAGAAATGGTAGGAAGAATTCTGATCGCTTTGCAGCCTCTATGTAAACTTAAATGAAGCACCTTTAGTTGGAGATTTTTAAAACTGGGTCAAAGAAAGGAGAACGGCACCCTGAACGCTGATGCTACTTTATAACAGATTGAATACACTGTGGCAGTAAATCCGTAGAAACCTTTGCCTAAGCACAACAGTGAACCAGCACAGCAAAAGCCTTTCTGATAAACGGAGATCAATAGCAGGAAGTATCTAAAATGGGCTTTTCATCCCTAACCTCCCCATTGCACAGTGACAATAGGAACTCTGCATTTTGGGGCACCCACTTAAGTCATAGGAGGTCCTGTAGAGGAAAAATAAATGGATGCAGGAAAGAGGAGAGGGAGTCCAGCAACTCTCTGGGAAAATGATTGGCCATTATAGACATTACTCATTCTTTTTCATCTTTCATGTAATTTCTTCTGATAAAGAAGCTCTAATGCTATATGCAGATGAAAAAACAGATGCTTAGATGCAGCTAATTTCTTGTGTTTTACTCCCACCTAAGAGTAAAATAAGGGTGTCTGGGGATGTGGCAGGAGGGGATTGTTTTCCTCCTGAAGAGCTCGTCAGATGGTTCAATCATTTGTAGGATATCTTAGATCTGTGTATGTATGCATGTGCACGTGTGTGTGTGAGCATGACGGAGAGATTGAAAATTCGTCACTTTGATTCTCTTCCAGAAAGCCATCTGAGAATCCAGAACAATGTGTTCCTCAGGGTAGCCCCAAATTAGGCAGTCCTTGTGCATCTGCATAATTCTTTCCAGCAGAGGAGTGGGTTCCTGTGACACTCCCACTCCTTGGTACAAGCATATGGAGGATTCTAAGTTGATTAAACTTTTCCAATCAGTGATATTACTGGACGTGGCCCTTCTGGCACTATCTCCGTGTTTCTGTCTCTGGCCCAATGGCTGTAAGATATTTGTAGGACGCCTCTATAGTGGGGGGGGGGGAATGGCAAGCCCCCGAGCTTGGAATAGCTCAGGAAGCTCAGGAAGCAAAGTGGGAAAGTCCAGTTTCCTTAGAGGGCCCCTAGGATGGATGCTGATTCTTTGCATTAGGCCATAGGTCCCCTGCTGTGTGGAGAGGAATTGGTGGGGTCGTGTGCCATGCGGTGACTTTAGTCTTGAGTTTTCAGTTTGTTAATAATCTAAAGCTAAAGTTAAATTTTTATCGGTTATAAAGACAAACTTTTCTTTTGCATTGATACCGTGATTTTCACAGAATGCATTTTCAATGAGTTTTCCTCAAGGTGGAGAAACACAGCACTGGGCCTTTTTCTGGAGTTAAGAAATTTCTTGCAGAAAAGTAGGCCCCTAAATTTCTTTGTGACATATTTTACTCATTGTGCAAAATACTGGCAGAGAGCCTGCCATGTACCAGGCATCATTCTGGGTCCATGGGATCTATCAGTGAACAAATAGATCAGGTTTCCTGCCCTGGTGGAGCTTATGTGTTAGTGGGCCAAAGAAACAGTAACATAAAGAAGCATTCCATAGCAGGTTAGAAACTCCTAAGTGCCATGAGAAAAACAAAAACAAAAACAAAAACACAAAGTAAAACAAAAATCCTAACAAGTAAGGGGGTTTTAGAGTGAGGGGGGTGATGGGAGAAAGGATGGTTTTTACTTTTCAACAACATGTTTAGGATAGGGCTCATGAGAGGGTACATTTTCAAAATGACTTAAAAGAGGTCAAACGGAGTGTAGAAGGAAAGACGCATTCCCTCACTATCTTAGTCATAGATAGTTGTGGACATTTGTGTTACAGAGGTATTTGCTGGTAACTTTTGGGTGGTGGGGTGGCATTACTGCGTGGAAAGAGCGACAAGAAGCCCCCTGCGCTGGACACTCATTTATTTACACGTGACCGCCATTAATGGCTACCGAAACTCGAATTGGTTGTTGACTCTAGGGGCAATTACCTTCTGGGCCAGACATCGAAATGACAAGACAAGTAAAAGAGAAAACAGGGAGAAAGGAAGCGAGTGGGAGAAGCCTGGGCTGCCTGCATTCAGATATTCACACCAAGGTCTAACTCACAAAGACTATCCAGCACCATGGACATCCTTCTATGTTCCCATGGCCTCCAACAGTGTATTAAATTCTGTCCTTGTCTGACATCAAGTAGTAACAGAGAGTTGTCATTGTCCTGAGCAACAGGAGATGGGATGACTTAATTTCTTTTTCTTTCAGAGGCATGTCACAGGGCTGTATTTAAAGAGAGGAGAAAAGCACTAGATCTAGGTAAGAGAAGGCACACTTTACCACACCCTTGGGGAGACAAAGAGTAAAGCCATTGCAGGTAAAAAGGGCCACGTGGAGTTTTAATCAGCAAAGAGCTGTGTGACACTTTCTACGGGAACCAATAGTGTAGGACAGTCCAGCTCTGCTGTCCAAACACCCCTGGCTAGTCCCTAGGATAGGATAACAAAGCTCGAGTATAACTGATTTCACATCTCTGAATATTTATCAATAATTCAAAAGGAAGAATTAATATATGAAAAACATTTTTTTTAAATAGGAACACAATGCTTTATTTTACACTCTGAAACTAAAGAAATCCGGTCTCTAGGTGGGGGTTCATCAATACTTTTGGAAACTAGCCCCTATGTTATTATTGGTGCATGAACATCCAGGCTCAGGCTGTAATCTCAAGCAACACATTCCATGGTCTCCTCCCAGGTCAGCCAGCCAGGACCCAGACCCCCACCCTGCCGATTCACGTCCCTCCCAGGCAGAACAAAAGCTTCCATGCACATCCAGGCTTGTCCATCACAGGGCTGTCTGCATTCCTGTTCTATCTGTCCTCGCATCCCCATGACTCACACCCCCACAAATCTGCACCTTCCCATTTCCTCATCACTCTTCAGGTCTTGGGCACCGATGACTCTATCCTCAGGAAACTTTATGACGCTGTGCCAGGATCAGGAAAATCTGCAATTTTTTCCATTTACAGAACCAGAGTCCTAATAAATATTTCCATGTATAGGATGGGAGTCCTAACAGATCGAAAATGCTAATAAAAAGGGGCACCTGGGGGGCTCAGTTGGTTAAGCATATGCCTTTGGCTCAGGTCATGATCTAAGGGTCCTGGGATCAACCCCGCGTCAGGCTCCCTGCTGCTTCTCCCTCTTCCTCTGCTGCTTCCCCTGCTTGTGCTCTTTCTTTCTCTCTCTCTCTCTAATAAATTTTAAAAAATCTTAAAAAAAAAAAAGCTAACATTTATGGAACACTTGCCACGTGTGGGGCATGTATGAACATTTACTTATGAACACTTGTATGTGCTAAGTTCTCTGAGTACACTCGTGTCTTTTTATCTTCACCATAGCCTTTTAGTTATGAAAGGGGATACTGAGACACATAGAGGTTAAGCAACAGTAAGTGTCAGAACCAGGATTTGAACCCAAGACCTTGAACCCATATTTTTAAGTATTACAGCCTATTGCTACTCACTATGAAAAGCATATTTACAAAAGGTGTACTTGTACAAAGTATTAAGCTATCCATAGTAAAAACCTTACAGTAGAAAGACTTAGAGTAGGGCTATGGAGATGGAGAACCAGCTGGACTGTAGTTTTAGCTGGAGTTGTTGCTGGACCAGGCAAGGTCACAGCATGGAAGTAGATGGTACCTAAACTGGGTAATGTGAGGAGAGTTTATTAAGGGTGCTTTTTTAAAAGTTGTGGTCAGGGTTCGGGAAACCAAAAGGGATGGCACAACGCTCCAGGGCTAGCAAAATACAGAAGTTGTTGCCATTGGTAGCTCTGCAGGGGAAGGAGAGGGAGTGACTGGAGGAAACCAGAAAGAACTGTCTGGAGAAGGCCACCTGAGAAGGCATGAGTCTCCGGGACAGGCAAATAGCCAGCATCTGGCACCAGGACAAGGAGGAAGCTGGTAATAGGTGCCCCAGCCTCCTCTTCCAACGCCCTCTGAGCTCCTGCTGTTGAGTAAGCCAGTTGGCAGTTAGAGGACGAGGGCACCCATCAATGCAGCCCACATGGTCATTTTTTAGGACAGAGAGCAAGGTCTTAAAGGGTTCAGGGCAACATGAAGGACAAATAGGAAATATGTAACATGTCATTCTCATGATAAACTGGGGCAATTCTCAACCTCCCTGGGACTCAATTTCTCATCATTACGAGACAATTGGACCACACGTAATTTACACTGCCTTCCAGCTCTTACATTTCAAGGTTTTATGAATACACCCTCCACCTATTTCTCAAGAGGTTTTCCGAATAACTTCAAAAAATAATGACTACAACAGAGCCCCCATGATGCAAACTCTAGTGATATTCTGCATCCCTTCTGCCCATGTGTTTTGATGAAAGCGTGAAGGTAGACCATGGCTGAGGTGGGAGGGCATTTATCTTCTTTAGAAAGTAACCAGAACATTGCTAAGTGATCTTAAAAAAAAAAAAAAAAAAAAAAAAAAAAGAGCTGGAGAATATGAAAACTGTCTTGGCAAAGGAACTGATGTAACAGAAAATCCCTTGCTCTCTTTCTGATGCAGAAAGAAAGGTACAGAAGAAAGTACTGCCAAGCATACTAGGTGAACCTGGAAAGAGGTGCTTCACATGCTTTCCTGGGAGTCTGTGTCATCACGGTTGAAGCCCATGACTGTGTTCTCATCAAGAACCAATGGACACATGTGGTTGGGCACTGAATGTGAATGTTGGGACGGAAGGCCTTGGTCAGGGTAGGGGGGAAAAACGGGGGTGGGATTGGGAAGAGAGGATTGTACTCTCCTGAATCATTTGAGGCTTATCTAAGTAGCCTTTGAAGTTTGCTTCTAGGTTCTTGATGGTTCTCAAGGTCTCTGGTTGATCCTTGAGGGAGCACTAAGGTTGTCTGTTGTCTGAAGTGGCAGCGTCATAGACTTCTTAGCTTCTGGAGACACACTTGCTTGTTCTCAAAGGCTGAGGTAATTGATGTGTGATAATTTAAAGGATGTTGGAATCTTCCCTCTGCCTCCCCCATCCCTACTACTCAAATAAATCCAAGTGGAACTGCACCATTATAGAATCATCCCTTTGTTTTGACTTGACTCACAAGAGGTTTATTGATGATTTTCTTCTTAAATGAGAGGAAACTCGCGTCATCTCAAGACCCCTAAATCTCAGGGGCCAAGGATGTATACATGTGTTGTAGAAAGGCGGGGTATGCTCATTTTGAACCTGTTCTACTTCAAAACTGTTCCTGCCATGGCCTGAAGAATAAAAAGGAAGGAGGCAAAAAAATAGGAAAATGGCAAATATATACACGTGTATAATAAACGATATGCAAGTAGGAACCTATTCTCATGTGGTTGTGTCTAGGCCACCTGCAGGTCAGCTGCACAAGAAAACAAAAGCTTGAGACATGGAGTGGGTTGAAATACCAACATGTTCACTTACTAGCTGATGACCTTGCATGAGTACTTTGCTATTGGTTTCCTCACTTAAAAAATGGACCTCATGAAAATATTACACCTATCACACAGGCTCGATATGATAAAATGAGATCAATTCAAATACTTAAGATAACAGAAGTAAAAGCACTTCATAAAACATAAGTTACCCTAAAATGCAAGGGATTATTATTACTCCATTTAAATTGATGTGACAGCAGCATGCCCTTTGAAGGCAAATGGTGCACCTGAAGATTTGTCAACAAACCCAGCCACCTGCAGCAAAGACACCAGGAGTTTCTTAAAAATCTGTTCAGCATACTAAATATCAGATATAGGTCACAGGAATAAGCCACATTTTGAAGTTCAATTAATAGAATGAATCATTTCTCCACCCTTCATTTTGCCTATTTTTAAAAACGTCTTAACAGAGCCACAATCAAGGGTAAAACCGATCAGTGCACAGAGAACTACCACAAATAGGTCTCTGAAGGGTGAAAAAATGTGACAGATGTACAGAGAGTAACTTGAAAGAGTATTTCAGCAACAGACACAAGACGCTTGACTTAACAGATGTTTACAGTTAATAAATCCCATTTTATAACTATTTTCACAGAATATTTTTCTGGTGAAATACCTGGCAGCCATCATGAAGGTAGCAGAAAAATACTTCAGATCGACAGCCTGCTAGGAAGTCGAAATTACACTCAGTGACAAGGATTCACAGCTACTCGGGGCGCTGCGGAGCAAAACCAGGGTCACTGCCAAGTCCCCCACCTCTTCCTGGATACTCATTGAAAGGTCCAAGTAAATGCTCCACCTACTCTGTCAATTAGGAAAGGTCCTCCTCAATCCCCAGTTGCATGCACCTTGGTCATCCTTACCCAGAGACTCCATCACAACCTTCCCATGGACAAAACTCACAGGCTGAGGCGAGGCGCTGGCGAGTCTCCATGAGAGGCGGCCTGGCTGGCGTTCAGTTGTGCCGGCCGCATTGATGACCAAGAGAGGCTGGCTCACCATGGGCACAGGCTGGGAAAGGAAAGCTCTTCCTTTTGTGTTCCCCTCTAACTACAGAAAATCACCAGCAGTCCCAGCCCGACACAGCTGAGGCCTTCTCCAGCTGCGAAGGAAGAACATAATAGGCAATATCTGCTCTCCCCTCCTCCCTTTTTCTCTCCCTTCCCTGTAGACACACTCAGCATGAGGTTCCTGAGGAATTAGTTGCAGGAGGACGCCTCCCCCGCTGGCAGCCAAATGCCAACCGCACGTCCTGCCCATGTAATGTGTCTGACATTTCTGCATTGCTCCGGCTTAACATTGTTTGACACAGACTTCTTGAAATACCTCTTTAAAAGGTTTGTGCATATGTGCATGTGTTGTATGTGTGTACGATTTCTATTGTTTCACAGCATCGTGGCATGTATTTGTTATTATTATTATTCTAAATTATTCTCTTAGTTGCTGACACATCGCTGCTTTGGTATTTCCACTTAGGCAGAAGTAATTGGTTTCAGAAGGCTGAAAACCCTTATTTGAAACCATGTGCACATTCTTGTTGATGGATGCCATAAAATGTTCAAATATCATCTTCCCTCAAGTAAAACAAGCATTAAAATCCAGAAGGACGGGGTGTGATTGACAGCACGGCATACTTACAGTTTAACTACCTGTTGTCAAATTATTTTAAAGCACCTGTATATGAAATGGGGTCAGCCCTCCTTCTTGGTCAGTTACCTTTAGGTAGATCTTATCATGTTGGAAAGGGATTCTCTTTCCCTGTCCTGGAAAGCACTTTCCATTTCTCATTGTGCTTCCTAATGGGCAAAGGGCTGATGAAGTCAAGATCTCTCTCCAACATTCACACAAGGTGCTATTTCTGATGGAGAAGAGAACAAACAGCTATCCATCATGTTTGGAAGAAAGATCTAGTTGTATCCCTTCTACTCAGAAAGCAGAGCTTTTCTTCTTGCAATGTTTTTGGATATTTTTCATGATTTTATTTTTAAAGATGTCACAGCATGGCTGCTGAAATGGATTACACAGATGACATCAGTATCTCAGACAAAAAAAATTCTCCCAAGAGACAATGAACCCCAATGCCAGATGGTGTAGGGAAGGCAACTGGATGCCTGTGCATAGCTACAGCAGAATGACCAAGTAGGCATGTGCGTAGGAACTGTGCGCGTGTTTTGTACCACCACTCATCTGCCTAGGAGAGGCACCACAAAATGCACTACCATTGGTGGAATCTTCAAAGACCACCCTGGAAGCTCAGGGCAGAAATCCATCCAGAGCATCTCTATGTGATGCCTAGAGGCAATATAGCAGCACAGTTAAGCCTGCAGAGTCTATAACTGGACCGAGTGGGTTCAAATCCCAGCTTTGTCAGCTACTCATTGGGTGATTTTAGGCAAGTGCCTTAACCATACAGTGCTTTGGTTTCTTTATCTGTGCTATGGGAATGATAATAGAGTCGACCTCAAAGGATTGTTTTGAACAGTGAGGTAATACATGCAAAAACACCTCCATCATTGCTTTTGCTATCATTACGAGTCAGTCTCTTCCTGATTACTCCACACACAAGGGAGACTAGATCCCATTCCATTCTTGGTTAGATACTACTGTCCGAAGTTTCATCTCTACACTGAGCACAAATTAAGCTCCCTGCAATTTCAATCGATTTACCCCAGGTCTATCAGGGAAGGCAGAGCCAGGAAAGTCTCATTTCTCTTCTGCTGATAGTTCTTCACAATATTTGAGACAGCGGTAATATGTCCTTAAGTCTTGTAAAGACCAAGCCAAGCTAGTTTTAAACAACTTTTCCTCATATGGCAATGGTCACATTTTTCTTCATCTTTATCACCTTTCTTTGCTTCATATTTGTCAGCGTCCTTAAGTTGCATCATCTCAAATGGAACGGAATTTTCTGGCTATGTTCTAAGAATGCAAGCTTATAAGAAACTATTTCTTAGGCCAGATAACGCCATTTCCTCGATCTTAGAAGCAATCAGGACTTTCAAAATTTATAGTCAAATAGCCAGCCTTCATTCGCTTGGCCCAAAATATGTTTTTCAAATAGAGCTCCAAAGGAGGTTTGTTTTTTTTTTTTTCCCTGACATCAGTATGAAGGAGACACTCTCTTGTGTATAGACCCATATAACTAAATACTTGTCAGTGTTCTGAGGCTAAAGAACCTTCTGAAAAATCAGTTCACAGCTCTCCAGGATGGAAATCTACATCTGGAACTAAGTTTGCAAAGCACCTGGGTGATCAGTCAGCCTAACTATTTTATTTTTCCAAAGACACCCAGCTTCAATGACTTCCCCAAGCTCACAAAAAGATGGAGCTGAGAGTCGAACCAATGTGAAATCATGGGCTAATCCTTGCCTAATACCTCTCTACGTGGCCAACGAGCATTTTCTTTCTCATGATGTCAGTATAACCTGGCCTATTTCTCTTCAAAAGAGATTTACCAAGGGAGCTCAATAGCTTTTCCATCACAGTCAATCAGAGCAGTTGATGGGTCATCCTATTAAAATTGAGCCATATGTAGGTGTGGACAGTGATAAAGGCTTATAGGTGTGTTTCAGAACGGTGTTTCAAGAAGAGGCCCCAAGAGCTATAGGAGAACCATGCGTAAGTCTTTCTAATTGCAATCCATTCCAGATTTCTCAGGGTAAAGGCATCATGTCTTTGTTCATTTGCACAGACATTAGTGTGGGCCTCTGCAGCCCAGCTGTTGACTCAGCAGCAGTATGTTCTCCAAAAAGAGAAGCTTTATCTCTAAGCCCTTGCCGATTATACTGACAGATGACCTGGAGCAAGAAATGGGGATTTCACTTATTCCTTCCTAAAAGGAAATTAATAAAAAACTGCTTTCTACCTTGCCTGACAAAGATAATGTGAACCTGAATATAACATTTGTGCATTTGTGGCTTTAAAGAAACAAAACCAGAAAAGGTAGAAGTGCTATTTTTTAAATATTTTCTTATCCTGAAAGCAATTGTAACTAAAAAAGAACAAGAAACAGGCAAAAACCAAAGACAGACAAATCTCAGGTCACTTGAGACTTTGGATCCTGCTCAACATCTAAGAAGATATTTCCCTGATTCTGCTAAAAATGACCTCTTCCTCTTCTCACTTGATCTTGCTGAATTCTGTGACACTTCACATACTATACTGTAATAGTTCTGTGTACGTATGTCCATTCCCTTATAAGACTGTAAGCTTCTGAGGGACAAGGACAAATCATCATGTTGTTTTCTGCCATCATGGCATCTTGCCCAATTCGACAACTTCCTGTTGGTTCTCTCAGTATCATTCTTGCTCCTCTAATCCTTCATCTGCATGGCAGGCAGAAATGATCTTTCAAAAACAAATCTGATCATTATATCCTGTTTTTAAAAATCCTTCACTGACTTCCATTTTTCTGAGGATAGATTTTATACCCATTTCAGATGGTCCAGGAACCCTTGTAGGATCTGTTCCGTGCCCACTTCTCACCATGTTTCACTCCTCTCTCCTGCTCCCTCCTTCTGCCCCAGCAACCCTGTCCTTCTTCTAGTCCCTGGAACCCACGATTTTCCCTCCCAGTCCACACATACAACTTCTCCCCCTTCCTCCCCCAACCCCTTCCTCTGATTACCTTCTATAAATCAGTTCACTTCTTTAGGGAAGCCTTTCCTCATATCATATTCAAGTCAAGTTTCCCTGATGCTACGTGCTATCATCCTGTCCTATAAATTTTCTCCAAGACCCTGTGAAGGCATATTTCCTCAAACACTAATGAAATAGGACATAATTGTATCAGAAAATATTATATCTCAAGTTCTCAGAAACCTTCTAAGGAGCTATACCATCAAAGGAGGAATTGTATCTCCCTCCTGAAAACAAAGTATCAGTGCAGACATGTTTTGGGGTGGGGGGAGGGAGTTAGAATCTACCATGTTTAATCAGCTACCCCCATCATTTTTACTTAAAAAAACCAAAAAACAAAACCAGGCTATTTAAGGAATTTAATATTTTAAGAAGCTCCCAAAGGTCTAGAGAGAGAATCAAAGTGTAGTTGTATTACTATGTTATAGTATGTTTTCAACAAAAGCGAAAATGAACTTTTGGGACTTCATCAAGATAAAAACCTTCTGCACAGCAAAGGAAACAGTCAACAAAACAAAGAGGCAACCCATGGAATGGGAGAAGATATTTGCAAATGACAATACAGATAAAGGGCTGATATCTAAGATCTATAAAGAACTTCTCAAACTTAACACCCAAAAAAAACAAATAATCAAGTCAAAAAAATGGGCAGAAGACATGAACAGACAATTCTCCAAAGAAGACACACAAATAGCTAACAGACACATAACAGAATGTTCATTATCATTAGCCATCAGGGAAATTCAAATCAAAACCACATTGAGATACCACCTTACACCAGTTAGAATGGCAAAAATTGACAAGGCAAGAAACAACAAATGTTGGAGAGGTTGTGGAGAAAGGGGAACCCTCTTACACTGTTGGTGGGAAGGCAAGTTGATACAGCCCCTTTGGAAAACAGTGTGGACGTTCCTCAAAAAGTTAAAAATAGAGCTACTCTATGACCCAGCAATTGCACTACTGGGCATTTACCCCAAAGATACAGATGTAGTGAAAAGAAGGGCCACATGCACCCCAATGTTCATATCAGCAATGTCCACAATAGCCAAACTATGGAAAGAGCTGAGATTCCCTTCAACAGACGAATGGATAAAGAAGATGTGGTCCATTTATACAATGGAATATTATTCAGCCATCAGAAAAGATGAATACCCAACTTTTACATCAACATGGATGGAACTGGAAAAGATTATGCTAAGTGAAATAAGTCAAGCAGAGAAAGTCAATTATCATATGGTTTCACTTATTTGTGGAACATAAGGAATAGCATGGAGGACATTAGGAGAAGGAAGGGAAAAATGAAGGGGGGGGGTGGGAATTGGAGGGGAAGATGAACCATGAGAGACTATGGACTCCAAGAAATAAACTGAGGGTTTTAGAGGGGCGGGGAGTAGGGGAATGGGTTAGCCCGGTGGTGGGTATTAAGGAGGGTACATATTGCATGGAGTACTGGGTGTTATACACAAAAAATGAATCATGGAACACTACATCAAAAACTAATGATGTACTGTATGGTGACTAACATAAAAAAAAAAAAAAACCCACAAAGTTTCAATTGGCCATTTTTGATAAACTGCCTCTATCATTTATCAATCATCCCAGCAGGCATGTACCACACCTGGACTCCTTCCCTTTATAATCAGGTTCAAAACTTCAGAAAAAGTTCAGGTCAAAAGAAAAGGACCACTACAGGATCACAAAGCCAACACTTTCGTCCCAAATTCTTTGGTACATCAAGTTCAAAGAGAAACACGGCAACTCTGAGAATCAGACATCCTAACTGTGGGTGGCCCTGGAGCCCATAACACTCTAACTCACATGTTTATATCAATACCAACTGAAACACACAAGAGCATAGGACTAAATCATTGCAGAGTGGGAGCAGGGGAAGGACGGAAATTTGTATTCACTGAGCATCTGTTCTGGCCACTTCCTCTGCTAGGGGCTTGATATCCAGTTTGCCATTTAGTTCTACTTGTCACTTGGCTTTCTCTTTCCTTTGTTAGAATTCTCCAGGTAGGCTAACAACTTTCTTCCTGAATAATGAACCAATACTGCAATTAGCCCCTGTGTGCCTTTTCAGCTTAAAAAATAATCTCCATTACTTTTGACAAAGTCTAATATACCTGATCAAAGCAAAGGAGAGATTATTATAATGTTGATTTTATCTGAATGGCAATGTAGTAGGGATCAAGCCAGTTCCAGATCTCAAGTTCCTCTCCAAATTTCCTTCCTCAGAAAAAGGGGTGAGGGGAGGTCTTCTTACTGATCTAATATACATAGTTTAAGAGATTTGGGGTAAAAACCCAGAGAAACTCATTCAAAAATACAGATATCAAACATGAATGCACAGTCATTGGCTGACTTAACTGTGCTTCTCTTCTCATACGGACCTGGGAGATGTGGGTCGCAGGACTCCACATAGGATTCCTGGAACTACTCAGCCCATTGAAGTGCCCTCCTTCCCTTGAACTTACACTTCTTAAGTTCATCTTATTATGGGTACGTGAACATCCTTTTTCCCTAACCTCCTCAAGTGTAAGTCTTTTAGAGGCAGGACTCAGGTCTTATTTATCACTTTATTTCCGTTAGTTCTTAGTGTAATGCCTTCTATGGTGTTTGTCCTAAATAGTGTTGTTTTCACTTTTGTCTCAGTTTCTCTAGTGTTCCAGTAAAAGTGATATTCAATTATTCCAATCGATATGTAAAATCAATATCATTGTTTGGCTCCTTTTAAAAAATGAAGAAACACAGACAAACATGTGAATTGTTCTTTTTTAAATGAAAATCCAACAGCCTTTACAGATTGAACTTTCTTTAAACATCAACACCTTGAATGTAGGTCAGTGAAACTTAGTGGAATTATAAAAACTTTTCAACACATATCATAAAATAATTTAACCTCAGTGTGGGGTAGGGGGAATTTTACATACCCTTTTTATGAGAGAAGAGAATTAAAGAAAAACAGGAGACAGACCAATGGGGATTATTTTTTGTTAATGATGACAGTCAATTGGAAGGAAAATGAACAACTACTTTTTCAGTAGGAAGTAGTACAGGATAGCACATTTTCAAAAATCCAGTTTGATAAGTTGTGAAGAGTATGAAAGGTAAAACTAGACTTTCATCCTAGAAATATTTAAGTAAAAATGATCACATAATTAAAGCTTTCTGACAACTGGAAAGTACCAAGAATTAGAGAAGCTTCGTAAAGAATTGTAGAAAGGACTGAAAATATACAGAAAGGAGCTGAAATAAAAGAAGTACCTCACTTAAGATTATAAAAAGCAGAGACAAGGACAGGAACATACACACATAATTAAAAGAAATTTCAGAACTGGGATTACCTGTTGTTTTGTTAATTCATGAATTGAAAATAAAAGTCATAGGATACTGTTGACATTGAAGGCCAAATCGATGGCAAGTGACCAAAAAGCAAATCAGCTTTAGTCCCCTCAAATGAAAAGAAGGGTATTTTTCTTACCCCACAGGGAAGTCATCCCCAGGCTCCCATGATCAAATGACTCAGAAAAGGCCCAATAGATGTTACTAAAATTTGGCAAAAGTATTCACATTTCAGCTGGGTGTAAGCTTGAGGTATTACAGCCCAGAGGCATATCTGTAAGAAAGTTATAGGAGAACATAAATAGATTCTTAGAATAGAAATGGCTCTTTCAGCATAGGTTAATGGAAGATATGTTATCACTAAGTTGGGCAGGGAAAATGGAGAATTGATATATTAGGTTACCCAGGCTTGATAGAGAAATTGCCAATCTTTACGGAAGATTTGCAAAATATTTAAAAAAGACACAGAAGGAAGGGCTTTATGTTTTTAAATGTATCTTTCTTTCCATCTCTCCTGCCAGCCTCATATTCTAAGCCACTGGGATAGATCACCTGCCCCCTGCTAATGCTTCCTCTACACAGTGGCTTGAGGGGTTGTGTTCTGACTTTTTGTTTTCCTTGGTTAGGTTTTGTTTTGATGCAGATCTGGGCATGAGACCACTACCTCCTGCCCCTGACAGATGTATCAAAGTCCTCCAGAGATCCTCTTTTTTCATAGCTCTTTCCACAACTTCTGATGATTTCTGTATTTGTTCGTTACCCACTGTCTTGGTCAGCTTTGGCTGCCATAATACCCTACACTGGGTGGCTTCAATAACCAACATTGAATCCTCAGTTCTGGAGGCTAGAAGTCTGAGGTCAAGGTGCCAGCATGGTTGTGTTCTAAGGAAGGCCCTTTTCCTGCTTTGTAGATGGAACACCTCCTCACTGTGTCCTCATGCGGTCGGGAGAGTGCAGAGGTCTGGTCTCAGGGCACTAATCCCATCATGGGCTCTCCATACTCATTACCTCATCCAAACCTAATGACCTCCCAAAGACCTCACCTCCAAATACCATCACATTGGGGATCAGGGCTTTAGCATATGGATTTCAGGGGACAAAAACATTCAGCACAGAGCATTCATCTTATCCCCAAGAGCGCGAGCTCTAGGAGGCTGGGGAACTCTCTTTTGCTCCCTATTGAGGCTGCATGACTTGCACTTTGTACCTGGAACACTGTTGGTGCTTCATGAAGATTTATGAGATGTGTGTATGTATTTCTGGAGAAAACTAGATTACCCCGTTACGACCTGGAAAACATGAAAAATAAACTGCCTTAAATGATGTTAACATCTTTATGTTTCCACAGACTATCTTCTCGGTAGCTCCTTAATCGTGTAGAGGCCGGCTCTCTATATTAGTATTTAGCTCCACAGTGTCCACATAACTCAAAAAGGAAATAGGCAGGTGCCATGTGCATTGTAAGTGGTCCGGGTATTAGCACATGTTTTTAAATAAGCAAAGCTCTCAGGACATTTGTAGCCGGTGCTACGTTATTTAGACACATGTGTGTGTGTGTGTCTTGTCTTTCCACTGTACTGCCCTCAGGGGACCATGGTTGTTTGCATCCTTACAGTACCTACCCCGGTGCTAAGCATAAAGCAGATAATTAATACATTTGCACTGACCTATGTATCAATGTGAAAATTGGGTCGCAAGTGACCTCTGGGGCTGCTGTAATTTAGAAGAGAATATTTCTACATGAAAGAATCCTCGGGCAGATTAGCAAACCTCAAATCCATTTAAAGTGGCCATACCGGGGACTTTTGTTATGGCTGGAGTGGGGAGGGCAATGGAGCACAAAAGCCTGCTTTTCTGTTAGTGAGACTACCTGGCATAGGGCAAAGACCCTGGGCTTGAATGTTGGCCCCAGAAACATTTCTTCAAATGAGTTGTTTCTTCATAAGCCTTGTTTTTCCAATTAAAATTCCAGTCTCAACAGTTGTAAAGTCTCAAAATAATGCGTTGAAAGGGATTAGCATAATTTGGGAGGGCATGTTAGCACCTATTAGGTGGCAGTTAAGAACTTAGAAACATATGTCCATGAGAAGAAAGTTACGTGAATGTTCCTAAGATCGTAATAACCCCAAACTGGAAAAAATCCAGACATCCATCACTTGGTAGATAAAGTAAATGTGGTATATCCATGTCAATGGAGTACTCTTCAGCAATAAAAAGGAATGAATTACTGATACACGTACAAAATGGATGAACTTTAAAATCATACTACATATTATCTAATTCCACTGGTAAGAAATGCCCAGAAAAGGTACGCTTCTAGAGATAAAAAGTAGATTGATCAGTGGTTGCTTAGAGCTGGGAGTGGGGCAGAGATTAAGAGCAAAGGGACAATAGGGCACTTCTGGATGATGGAAATGTTCTAAACGTGGAGGATGTTGATGGACGTAGAGCTCCATGTATTTAATGAAAAGTCAGGCTGTAGACTTTTCATGGATGATTTCTATGGTATGTGAGTTATATCTCAATGAAGCAGTTTTTTTTAAGGTCTCTTAGAATGCTGAGGGAAACTGAGGAAGTAAGCAACCGCAACACAGGCCCCCGCCTCCCCCCCCGTAACACACATGTACGCATATGCGCGTATGCGTGCGCGCGCGCACACACACACACACACACAAACTTCTAATGGGGAGAAGAGTCTCAGGCTTAAGATGGAACTCTGCACAGAAGTGGACATGGAGGTGGTGGCTTCACTGGGCAGAATGGTGGCAGAGCCGGCCTCCTCTGAGACTCTGGGGCAATACCCTAATGCCTTCACAGAGCTGGCCACAAGCCAGGATCACTGGGGATGGCTCCTGCAGCTGATGCCCATGGAAGTGCTGGCCTGGGGACTGTTGTCTCCCTGAGTGGGAGCCAGAGACCTGCTGGAATGGGAAATTGGGGTACTTCACATTCCTGCTCTCTAGCCTTGCTTTCCAATCTCATTTCACTGTAATTATTAACCAACAGCAGGCAGCTCATGTGAGAAGTATTTGTGGGACTTGCTGTCCTGATGAGGATCTTTACAGGGCTTGCTGGCTCTTTCCTGTCTAGAAAGGTTATTCAAAGAGAGACAGGTGATGTTGACACTGGTGCCCAGTGTCACCCAGAGACAAAAAGGTACCCGGAAGACCATCAGTCAGCCACAAACACACTAGTTCCAATAACAGGGGAATAATTGACATATTAAAATCTATAGGTCCTAGGAGGCTACTAAACCCATCACATTTTTCTAAAGAGAGAGATAGAGAAAGCACGGTGCCCACAATACATCAATTAAAACCTGCCATTTCCCCAAAGCTGTCAGCTGCAGAGCGGCTGCCAGAAGTCCCCCTTCTCCGAGGGCGTCTTGAAAATGAGCACCTGGGGCAGCCAGAGCTATTAATAGGTGGAGGGAATGATAGAAAATGTCACAATGCACCTTTCCAAATAAAAAGGTGTCCAGACTTCTCGGGGAGGGAAGTAGGAGAGGAAAACGGCCCAAAGTACTTAAATTATTGCATCTTCTTTTTCTGTCCCTCGTATTACAAGGGAGAGCTTGTCACTTCCAAGGTGTCTGGCCTCTCTCGCTGCTGGAGAGCTGGAGTGTCTCAGAGCTTGCTCATGGCTAGCAGGGTCGTCTTGCTTCATTCTTTTCAGAAAAGGGGACAGAGAGGCATTTCTTCTGATCCAACCAGGAGAGCTAAGAGTCAACGGTGTTGACTATTGCTAAGGTACAGCAGGGAGGAAAGATGGAGCCCAATACCTCAGCCGGATAAGGAAGAAACAGACCCCTTGGGACCCTGAATTCTCAAGAACTTCACAGATATACTCAGAATCCCCGACTACACTTCTGGATTGATTCCAAAATAATGTCCGTAAATTTCTTTTCAGCATGATGCCTTCCCACTAGGACTGACTAAACACATTCTAGGTCCGGAGACAGGAAGTTTCAGTTCCTGCTGTTTTCTAGAACGTAACCTTGAAATTCAAAAGCTAGGTGAGCCTGGGCAAGTCACCGAAGTGCTTTAGACATCACTTCTTCCCATTATAAGATATTCCAACATAATGATTATTCAAGCTTCCCTCTAGTTTTAAAATTCCTAGATTGTATCAGTGAGGTAAGAATTTTGCCCCTGGAACAGACTCAAGAATGCTCTCGATGAGGGGTAAGGTCAGCCGTCATGGCTTCAGGAGAGGCTGATTAAAACATCCACGCTTTCTTTTTTTTTTTTTTTTAATAGCAAAGGTTGTTCTATTTTCCTCCAACCCAACTATCAAGCTTATCATTGCTCTAATTTAACTTTATTACTCTTTTGTCTTGTCAATAAGAACATAATAGTGTCCTAAAAGAAAATGACAGCTTTTTTTCTTTCTCTTTGAGGTTTATTTCAAACAATTTTCTTTCTCCTTAATGAGGCTGATCCCTGTTTGCAGTTGCATATTGTGTTCTCTTAATGGGAAGGTTTCAAACACAGAGGAGAAAAAGAAAAGCCTGCTTTCTTTTATTTATTTTTTGCTGGTCTTTTTGTCAGTTCAGATAGTTCCCTTACACACCATTTATGAATCACGGTCTGTGCAACACAGTGCATTTTGAGGACGGTGCCTCTTCCTTGTCTTATTAAACAAAGTCTTGCCCGGCCAGTCAATGTGCTCACACTGCCCTGCTTTCTGAGGCCCTGGGTCTCCAGGTTTTCTTCTGCAAGTGGTAGGGGCCCAGCAGCTTTAAAGCTTTTTGATCAGGTTTCATGTAAGGAGACATGAAACATTAACTGGCATATTGGAACTACCACTGAGACACCATTAGTCAACAATTATTGGACTTTAAAACTCTGGTCTCAGCTATCCCCCCAGTAAGCATACACTCAGGCCCTGTACTGAAAGAGAAAAGCGACCATGCGTGCAGTTTGTGTTTTTTCCTTCAGTGTTGAGATGAGCTCAAGGATATGGATTGCTAATGATTTGGTGGCTCAGAATGCGTGTCCTATTCTGACGAGCCACACGGCAAATGTGGATGAGCAGGAGAACAAAGGTACTCAAATCTGCCAGCATGACTCTCTTTACCTTACTTCCTCTTTTCCCCTTTCTTACAAAGGTCCTCTTTCCCCAGGTCCCTGGAGAAAACCTCCGTTTTCAGTCCCCACCTGCATTGGAAATTTTATTTGGGCTCTGGTAGTCGCTGCTGACACACTACCCACGTGGACACACCTTGCAAGCCCAAGTGGAAGTGTGCTGGGTGGAGTGCCTTCGAAGTCAGGGAGTCATTTTTATATGACTAGATTTCTGACTTTAAGCCAGGGAACTCTTTTTTTTTTTTTAAAGATTTTATTTATTTGACAGAGAGAGACAGAGCGAGAGAGGGAACACAAGCAGGGGGAGTGGGAGAGGGAGAAGCAGGCTTCCCGCTGAGCAGAGAGCCTGATGCGGGGCTCGATCCCAGGACCCCTGGGATCGTGACCTGAGCCGAAGACAGACGCTTAATGACTGAGCCACCCAGGCGCCCCTCATTTTCTTTTCAATACTATGAAATAGTTGGGCCAAATAATTTTTAAGTTTTCATCCAAATCTAAATTCTATGCCAGGTATTATAGAACAAGAAGAGTTTAAAGGCGCAGTCAAGCGAATACCTTGGCTGAGAAAGAATTCTTAGAGAAACATAGGAATAAATTAGAGCGATAGATTACTAGAGAAGTTTCAAAAGCTCAGCATAAGAAAACTCTAGATCCCCAGTGGAGTTAGTTCAGGTTCCTGAAGAGGCGGGAGAACAATTGATTGCTGCTTCGGATGATGAGTTTGGCAACAATATGCAAGATATGGCTCAGACATTGTCGCTGAAGAAAGGGGAGCTCCATGTGAAGAGGGCCTGGCCCCAGAGAGTGGCACTCCTTCACTTTTTTCTCATCCAATTAAAACACAAAAGGGAGACTACATTCCAGAGGGACCCAAGGGGGGGTCCTGTTTGTTTATAGGCTCAGCACAGTTGCTAGGAATAATTTTAGGTGCTAAATGAATACATGACTGTTTAATTTAAAGTAGCACAACACCTTTCTGATCTATTGAGAATGAGGGACAAAAGATGGCGAAGTGTCAATGAGATCTGGTTTCTTTTTCTTCTGGGGAGATGAGAAGATGGGCAGTGAGAGGCAATGCAAAGGTAGTTGAGAAGGTAAATGGAGCTGCTGGGCCAGAAGTAAGGATAATGTTTTCAGTAGGTTGAATCTGAGGTGATAGAACCTAGAGAGGAGAGAAGATGCTGTGATCAGGTGGCAGGCCTCACTGGGCGTTCCCTGTATGGCCGGGCTGTCGGAAACAGGTTGGCCACCTCTCAGAAATGGGTCCTGATTGGCCACTTCTGAAGAACTACAAACTTCAGTGCTAACCCCTCAAGGAACAAGGCAATTTCTTCAGATTCCCTTTTACAGATCGTTAATGTGTTTTCGTCTCCAGTCCATCCTTCCTTACACTCCTCTTCTAAATCTATTCATTCAACAAATACTTGTTGAGTATCTCATCTGTGACAGGTACAGGTAAAGAAGCTGGAGGAAAAAAAAAAAAAAGAGGCCATGACAGCAAATCCTAACATACATGGCTCTTACCTTTGATAGTAAGAAAGTTAAGGAGAAAGTAGAATATGACAATGAAAAAGAGAGGGACAGGGTGGAGATGGTGACATGATTGCACCTAGGGTGGCCAGGGATGATTTCTTTAAGGAGGGAAGCTCATGTTGAGCTTCTCAGATTGCTGAGGATGATGCACCACAGCCACTGGGAAGGAGTGTGCCAGAAAGAAGAAACAGGTGCCAAGGTTTTGAGATGGGAAAGAGCTTGGCACGTCTGCAGGGTCTAAAGGAGGCTGTGTGGCTGGTGCCCAGAGGGTGGGGGAGGTGAAGGGGGTTGATGAGGTCAGAGTGTGGCGGTGGAAGGAGATATCATCAAGAGGGAATTAAGAAACAGGTTAGGGATGCTTTTTCTCAGTAGGAGAAAAATCAAGATTGTGCTTTTTTTCTTCAAGATTAAGGATAAGGACACAGAATCAACTTCTGTTTGAACTCTGTCGGGTACCTTTTGTGAATCCCTAGGCCCAGTAATGGAGACTAAAGGGTGGTTCTTATCATGGCAGTATCCCAATTGTGTTTGCACAGGTAAGATAGGGATCAAGTAGGACATGGACTGGAAAAGAAATAAGAGAAATGCATGACATTGTTTCTCAAAGATTGGCTGAGCTGAGATATAAAGCCACTGGGACTAGAAACGGGAAATCCTAGCAGAAAGAGAATTGAAGTTATATAGAAAGGGAGATTGAAGGGAAGTAGAGTCAACAAAATGTCAATTGACTGCACAATCCAAGAGCAGGCAGGAGAGGCCTTCTCTCAGGTGGGGGTGTGCAAGATTCCTCAAGCTCCATTCAGCCTATTTCAGAAGCTACTGTCTTAGACTGAAATGAACACGGCCCTGAATTTCTGAAATGACAATTATTTGCAAACGTTTCTGCATCCCTATTTCTGTAGCCCTATGTGACTGACTAAATGAAGAGAAGGCACCAACTGGAAAGGCAAAGATATGGATTTGGAAAGTCATTGGTGATTCCGAGAGGTGATTTCTTAGGAAAATGAAAATGGGAGAACATCTGCAAATCCAAACAAAGGCAGCTATGACCCTGCCCATAGAGTACGGTGAGCAAGACGGCAGGCTTCTAGACTAGCACACCTCACTAATAAAAGGCTTTAGGACCCTTGTATCTGTTAATTGTCCCGGGACTGTACTCTCAGTAGCATCCTTGCAAGTTCTGACACAGAGGAACACCTGTTCCCAGGAGACAAGGGTAGGAGAGGGTGACAAGAAATTACTTACTGTGGTTTGCCTGGGGGCTACACTGGAGGTAGGGAGAACATTCCACGTGTTTCTAGTTTGTCATTTGGGTCGAGATAATGTCCCAATTAAGCACTCGAAAAAGAAAAGCACAGGAAGCGTCAGGGGAACAGGGTGGAAAGCAATCCTTCATGTTGTTGTACCAATTACCGACTCCAAGCTTTGGGGCAGGGTTGGCAGGGGGACTAAAGTTTAACAACTATGGTTGCTGAACTAAGGCCTTTCCTGCTGCCTCGACCACTGTATCCCTCAAAGGCAAGCATCACCAACACAGGAAGAAATGGATGGAAGGCAGCAAAGAGCTATTCCCAGTCGCAGAGATAGACACCCGGAACATTTGCAGGCTTCTTCCTATTTAGGAGGTTGCTTAAAGTTGCTTCAAAGCTGCGATTTAGGACCCATCCTGACGCAGAGACTTCTGCTTCTCCAAGACTCTGACTTGCACGAAACTGGAATCCCATCAAGGGAAAAACAAGGTAGACTTTGGGTTCCTGCTTTCTCTCCACAAGCCTTTGAGAAAGAGAGCCACTTAAGGTTTTGCCCTTAGCCCAACAGAATAGCCAGAAGGAGTCTTTCCATTCTGGTCTGCTTTCTATAGAATCACAGAGGGACTCAATGATTCCAACCTCCTTGTTAAAGAACTGGGGCCCAGAAATAGAAAGACCGGTCCCAAGTTACAGAGATAATCTCTGAGCTAGCCCAGCTAGCCCCACTCCTGGCCTGCTGGCTGTAACACCACGTTCTCTTTCTATTCAAAGAAACATGCAAGGGAGAGTGGGATTATCACAGCGAAAAACAACGCATTTTAATGTAATATCTATGGACATTATTCTCCAGTTTCTCCACTTTAACATGAACTAATTTTCTGTGATATACTTCATCCAGTTTATGGCATTCGTCCCTGCTATCTGAATTGGGTCTTCCTCAAATTTCTCTGTTGAAGCTCTAGTATCTCTAATCTCCAGTACCATAGGATGTGACTGTAATTGGAAATAGGGCCCTTAAAGAGGTGATTAAGTTAAAATGAGGCCATTAGGGTGGGCCCTAATCCAATCTTACGGGTGTCCTTATGAGAAGAGAAAATTTAGTACGACACACACACACACACACACACACACACCAGAGATGGGCACACAGAGGAAAAGGCCATGTTGAGGACACAGCGATAAGGCAGCCATCCACAAGCCAAGGACAAAGGCCTCAGGAGACACCAAACCTGCCAACACCTTGATCTTGGACTTTCAGCCTCCAGAATTGTGATAAATTTTTGTTGCTGAAGCCACCTCGCCTGTGGCATTTTGTTACGCAGTACTAGCAAACTAATATAATCCCTTTAACAGCTATTTATTGAGGACTTAATTCATGCAAGTCTGTTCAAGACACAATGAGAAAGAATGCACATGTTTTCAGTGCTTTTGTGGGAATTGTCATTTTATAAGGGGGGAAAGACACCTGGCAAGTTATGTTCCTAATGGTTATTTAGAGTTGGGACATGTCTTCTAAAAAGCCAGTCACCTAGCTCAGGAAGTCTCTTCTAGGAAACAAGAGCATATCCAAAGTGTGAAGAAGCCAGCCTGACACAACATAAACTCAAACCCAACGTACAGCTTTGTGTTCTCCTAACTCCTGATCCTACTTTATTATACGCACCAATTGGATTTCACAGAGGCAGAAACTTCAACCATGCTGCTGTATGGCCAGACCGTGAGCAGTCACGTACAACAACCAGCCTTCTCAGTTTGGCATGCACTGCCCCCCCCCAAGCCCGGACTGGAGAGCCAGGCATCCTAGAGGTGCTCACAGATGCTGAAAAGTATCAGCAAAATCATGCAAGGACCCGAGCGAGCAAGAAGCAAATGGAAGCCAAGAGTTCCAAATGGAAGGACTTACTAATAGCCTCCAGGACTGCTGGGGCCTCCCTCGGCTTCCCTCTGACCCCAGGGGGATCCGGATCAGCTTAGTGCCCCCATGAGACTATCTGGAAAAGAATCTCATGCATCCAGAGGGGTCCTCATCTTTCTTAGGAGGTCTCCCTTCAGCCGAAGTCCAATGTTGTCTTATACTTTGCTTGTGTCTTTAAGGGATAGAGAGAACCCTGACAGGGTAGGGACACTTTCTTTGGGTCTCTGCTCACTGCTGCCAGTGGTCTTTTTTTGCAAAAGCGATGCTACATCAAGAGGCCTGAACAATCCCTTAATTCCCGCAGACCTGACTGCTGAGTTCTTCATTACGTGGAGCCTCCATGCAACATCTGGCTGCCTCCCGCTTTTGTGTCTGGACTCCCTACCATGAGTGGAGACCCCCAGAGGGCTGCAGACTCCATAGGACTGGACCCCTCAGCAGGAACGCATTAAATATTTGTTGAGTTGAAATGAAGGAGAAGACTGCCTGCAACTGGCAGCTTCCCAGCTGGGTTCTCTCTTCCTGGGAGGTACCAGCATGGACCTTCCAAAGTGGCAGCCAAATAGTTAAGCCTCTGCCAAAAGACAGATTTTTGGACTCCCGGGCCAGGGCAGCGGCCCTTTCGAGCAAGCACTGTTCAGTAGCCACGGGCGCTCTGTGACAGGCATGTTCTGATCAGAGGAGAGAGGCTTCCCACCTCCCAGGGAAACTTGTTGACGAGCCACCTGCCTCCGTAGGAAGCACAGGGGCTTTGCAGGGGCTCACGGAGGCGGCGGGCACTGAGAGGACGATCACTTTAGACTTGTCCATTTAAAATGCTTTGACGTACTGGCTAAGTACCCAGAGGTTAACTAATGAACTTAAAAATAGGACATGATTGGGAGCGACAGGAGTTGTCTTTCTGGAAGGCAGAAAGATTTGAATCTTAATCCCCCGTGTGACACGGATGGATTCTGTGGCCTTAGGCAAATCTCATAAACTCGGCTTCACTTTCGCTACCATGCGGCAGGGAGACGGGGAGCTTCTCTGCAGCCGGGGCCAGCGGCGATTTACCCGGCCCTGGCTGTCTGTGGCTGGGGAAGGCAGGCCTCCTCACTGGAGTTCCGTAGTGGGGCCACTCCGTCTCCCCCCACCCCTCCAGGACCTCCTCCTTCCTTTTGCCAATTCTTTCAGCCTCAAGGCCTTCAGATTTGAACAACACTCCTCAGGAGCCCTCTGGGGTGGCCTCACTTGGCAGGGTACATTTCGGGGCTCCTTCCTCTCCTAAGGCCCTCCTGTATCACAGCTTCAGGGGTTCTGTCCCGGGCCCGGGATCTACAGAGGTTCTAGGTGACTGGCTGCTAAACCAACAGACTCGAGCAAAATTCTAAAGGTTTCATCCCGACTTGACGTGTTCTCTGAGCAGATAGCATCTTTTCCTGAGACCTTAAACATTTTAACTCAAAGAAATAAGTGATCGAGGATTTGTAAACTGCTTTGATAAAACACGTTTTTTTTTTGCTACCTATAGATACATTGCATTCGTGGTTCCTATAAAAATCACAGACTGTAGGTAGATGGCTCTTATGTGCTCAAATGCCTTTGGTGAGAAGCAGAAGTGGTCCTTCCCAAGTTCGTTTCCTAGCATTCATCTAATTTATATATCAGTTTATTTTTTCTGTCCTTCCCCACCAGATAGAAGCACCGTGAGTGCAGTCTCCAGCTCACCACTGCATGGCCCTTACTTAGGTACCTGGAGAATAACTGATGAACTATTAGGGACGGCTCATGGAAATTTCTTGGTCATAATTTCCCACGTGAAGCCCAACTCTCCTTTGAAAAAAAATCTCCAAAGTATTTCTACCTATAAAAGGCTTTGTTCACCAAACTGCATTCATTCAGTATTCATTTTCTAGCCAAGAGAAATTTGGTATGTTAGTCTGAACCAAGAAGGGTACTACTTCTATTCGGCTTTTTGAGGAAATACTGAAATGGCCTTGGGCGCCCCATGTAATTTGTTTAGTTGTACATTTTGAGAATCCAACACAGAATGAGTGGGTAAGAATTAGTATAAATATTATAGCAAACTGGACCCCAGTTTTCAATCACCTCGGATACAGCTGCCTAACGTTCCACAGTACGATTGTAGGAGAACTAATTGTTTTCTGTTATTTTTTCCCTTACCTATAGCCATTTGTTGTCTTTACAGGGCTCCAGGAAGAGCTAGAGGCACAGTGGATATACTCGGTTAATTTGTCTATACCACACTAAACACCCAGATGCTTAGATACTTGGAGACACTATCTGACTAGCATTTTCAATTTTCATTCAGAGTGTCTAAATGCCATGAAGACTGAAACAAAGTTAATCAGTCTTCCACCAGTTTTGAAGGATAAAAATTGGGTGTGTGCAATGTGGAGAAAGAGCTGAAGGGAGGGAGGGAGAGGAGGAGAGAAAGGGAGAATGAACAGAATTGATTTTTGCAATCACCTCTCCTGTGTGGATCCTTCTCTGCCCTACAAAAGAGAGCAGTAGGTCAAGCTCAGTGTTTAATTGCCCCCGTATTCTTAAGGGTGCAGTACAGATTATGCTAATCATCCCACTTAAATAATTCATACCACATTATTGAAAGCTGCAGAGTCACTGCAAATAACGCAGGCAGAGCACACTGAAGAGCCACAGAAGTCATATGAACGGTATCTGTTTGATATGAGAAGGATGAGATGATCAAACAGAGCATTCTTTTCCTTAACCAGCCTCATTCTTAACTATAATTATTGACATCTATCATAAGCAATCCTTCTGCTTTTTACATTTTAACTACCTACCAATTACTCCCATTTATTTCTAGAAGTGAGTGAATATTTCTCATTCCATTTTATAGAAAGGTCTTTGAGACAAGACATGAGTCTTCTCGTGTGAGTCCTCAGGCGTTAGCTCTACCAAATCTCAAAGATGACGTGATGGGTTGCATGATAAGGAAATTAAGAAGAACTATGACCGGAACCCCAAAGGGGCCATGAATGCTGTTCATGCCCTGTTCAAACCCTTGCTTCCATCTGTATTTTTGTTTGGTATGGTAATTTGTTCCCTACAAGTGTTTCCTAAGTTACGGAAAATCCCCAAAGCCCATGAGCACGTAGTGGAAACATGATCTCTCCAGAACAACATACCCAGTGTGTGGTAGTCTAAATGATGTTTGAAGTCAGACCAACCTGGGGTCAAGTTCCCACTCTGCCCCTTATTACTTATGAGATGTGATCTTGGACAAGTTTCTACCTCTCTGAACCTTCATTTCCTCATGTATAAAATGGAAAGAGGAATTCTTCCCTTGCCCGTTCTGTTGAGATCATGTAAATTGAGTGGCAGGCACTTCCATTACGAAACAATGGGATTCTTCTTCATCAAATGGACAGCAAAGTCTGAAATATTAACTTTGTGTACATGTAGATAGTTTTCTGGTCTTCAGCAGACAGCCAGGGGCCCTTCTGTTTAGCAGGAATACATGTGCTTGCATTAGCAGCTACATGTTTAAACATATACCAACCAGATCATCAGCTTATTAAGAATGAGACTTCGGAAATCAGGGGACAGGCATTTTGACTTAGGTCTTTCTCCGTGTCATTTCAGGAAAGCCTCTGGACTCCTTTGGATCCTAGTTTTCTTACATGAAAAACAGCAGCTTCTGGATAGAGATAGTGGTATGCTGTTACTGTTACAGGCTTGTGAGATCCAGTTGTTAGTATCTCTTCCAAATTCCACATTCAGCATCAATTTATAGCTTGACATTGGCCATGGTGAGATTGTTTACACCCTGAAAATCAAATCCTCAAAGGCTACACACCAGCCCCCACTCTCGCCCCCAGAGGCTGTTAACCATTTACCAGCACAGTGTTGACTAGAGATTCTATCAGAACTAACCATCTTGACCTTACACTTCATTTGTACGGTTTGCAGTTTTATAATAGCACCAAGTGGTTAAAAAAAAAAAAAAAAGGCCGCTTGTGTAGCTTTACCACTTAGTATCTTTTGATTGCAAGCAATGGGAAATTCAACTTAGTGATCTTGAATAATAAGGGCAAAATACTGGGTTATAATACCGGAAAGTCTGGAAATAAGGAAGGCTTCAGGGATGGTTTAATTCAAAGGCTTAGAACTTGGCTCACACTTCTTTGAGATTCTTTTAGCTCTACCCTTTTTGAGGGCTCCCTTCATTTTCAGGCTGGCTTCTCTCTTAGCAGCTAAAACTGGCAGCAGCAGTTTCTGTTCTCATACCTTTACACCCCGTGGACTCCCACTCTGAGCCGCTACATCTCAGGGTTCGAGTTCCAAGTCCTAAGAGGATTTCTGATTGGTCCAGCTTAGGTCACATGACCATGGGGCAGGAAGGCTGGAATCAACCGACTGGCTCAGCCTAAATCTTCCCTTCCTGACTTTCATTTCCAAACAGAAACTGGGCACTGCTGGCAAGGGAGTGAGGAGATTTGCCTGCTCCTGAGGGTTAGGGGGTAACCAAGAGATGTTCCTAAATGCTTAGGAATATGCCTTTCTCGGACTCCTGCACACCAATTTGAGGAATCAATCTGAAAAGATGCTGGTGTTAAAGAGTACAGAGAAAATTATTTTGCCCTGTCTGCTCCAGAAAAGTACTTTTTGCTAGGAAAAGAAGAATCCAGCGTCAAAAAAATGCAAAGGAATGAAGAGGGTTGCACTCAGGACTATGTAGCCTACACGTTTCACTACATGGTGAAACGTGAGAACATGGTGTTGTTCATGTGTTCAGACACCTATAACCTTCACATCCCAAAATGAACAAGGAAGCATCTTCAGTTTCAAGGCTCCACGTTTCAATATCAGTTTGTCAGTGACGGCGCACCTACAGTCTGTTTGTAGACCGGAAAGATTGGTTCAGAACTTCTCCATTCCATGATGGAATAACATTTTCTTGGAAACCTGAACCAGATCATCTATCTCTGTCAGAAAATCGTCCCTGCACAATAAACTGAAGTGTCACTACATGTCACTAAAGAGAAATTTTCTTGTCCTCCCAACACTTCCAGCCGGGACACAATAAGTGGCAGAAGTGGATCTGACCGGCAAACTCTAAAAGCTCAGCTGAAATTCAAAAAAGCAAACTGTCAACCATTTGGCAGCAAGAAAAAAAAAAATTATCTTTTTAAGTCTTAAAAATAATGCATTCGGTTCTTTCTCCCCTCTCTATTTGATCTTAAATCTCATCACATTGACCAAACAGGGCCCTACGTGTAAATTTTACACTTTCCAAACCCTCAGAGCACTTAAGTTTTACATAATAGACATTACATTCACAGGGGACACATTTCTCCCTGGACAGCTTAAAAAGAAAATCTAGAAGAAACCTAATTAAAATAAGCACAAACACCGTAATGGCCTAGTGATTTTTATATATCATGCTCTGGCAGTCCTCCTAGGTGCTAGTAATGACCATCTGAAGGAAAGCTAAATACAAAATACCTCACCTATCCGGAATTCAACTACCTCACAATTCTCACAGAGCTCAGTTCCACATCAGGAAGCATTTTCAAAGTGACCTCTCAGCAGTCAAAACAGATGCCACAAAGTTCAAGCCCTTGACGACTTTTTATTCCTCAGGTGAGTTAAGTCCTTATTCGCACACTGTTAAATCTTAACTTGTGCACCAATTTGTCATATATATGGCTATTAGATTTCTTAAAACCTGAACAAATTACAAATAGACTATTAGAAAAAAGAAGAAATATAACCATATGTATGGAACCAGATGTGCTATAATAGAAGTAAAAAGTGACAATCATTATTCATTGAATATTTAATGAGCACCTACTATTCACTAGGCATTGTGACAAGATAATACCATGAGAGCAACAAATGAGAAAGCAACATTATATAAAATTAAAAAAAAAAAAAGACATAAGGGTTCAGAAGCAATAGTTTGGGACCACTTAGGAGACAAGAAAATAGCCCTATCTCAAAAAAGCTCTGAGAGTTGGATGCTTTACCGACCACCCAGAGTCCATGAAAAAAGATTCAATTATACCAAACATTCTAGAAAGGTGGAAGCAAAATAACCTACCTTCAAATAAAAGTTAAAATTAAAAAAATGTTTCTGTTATGAAGAAAATTAAGCTACCAATGGGATTACTTTCTGAAGGTCTAGAGGGCTGAGATTTACCCTAATCTTACCTGGTTCAACCATTAGGAAGTTCAGGGTAAGTTCAAGATCAAAGACTAACCTGCTGTAGATCTCAAAAATCTGGATAGATGATCATGCACTAGAAAAAAAAATGTTAGCGCACAAACCAGAAAAATCTCACTCAGCAGGTGCCAGCAAATTTCAGCTCCATGGAACGCATGAAACTAACAGAGGCAAACATCTTTCATTTTGCACAAAATTCTATTGATACAGCTAAAAAATGAGCTCTTCCCAATAGAACTGGCAAAAAAAAAAGTCGAGGATAAAAACCCATTTTAGGCAACTGGCATTGGATTTTCATCTGGAATTCTGCTATCAGAAGTAAAAGATTATTTGCACCTTCCAGTAAGACAATTAACTGCATGCACGTGGTCTTTGGACATTGGAACTCTGGGTATTTCTGTCAAAAGAATCCTTGAAAGGATGTAGAAATCAGAGTGAAACTAAATGGTCACCAGACTGTGTATCAACAGTGTGTGGAATATCTTGTAACTTAGCAGACAATTTTCCTGTGAGAAGCTTTCTCTTGAAACTGTTAAGAATCCAAGTGTATTGGTATGCTTATTATTCTGCAGTTCATATTGCATACATTTAGTAGAGGATAAATGCAACTGCCAGTTTGCTCAATTCCTCAGGGGGAAAATGGGAGTTCAGTCTGTTAAGATAGAGTTTATTATGTTAATTTTTGGTTCAAGCAAATAAAAAAAAAATCAGCTTTTGTTCACCAACAATTGGATTGATAAAATCAGTACTTCTAGTGTTGGTCATAGAAGTCCATGGAACAAACTGAAAACATACCCAACATCAACAAAGAAAATTTAAATAGATTAAACTCTCTGATGGTTTGGTCCCAGGTTGACAGGGGAGTGGGGTGGGAAGGGGAGTGGAGAGCCGTGTCCTATCATATAATAAAGAAACACTTTATCTTGTCATCACAAAATGTCCTAGAAATTTATACATAATCCACAACCTACAACGATTACTTTAAATTTGTTGGATGACAGTAAGAACAGGTGTTTACAGAGAAACTCTGAAATGTGAGGCTCTCTTCTGGTTTTCAAAGCCAATGCCTCAAACAATATGCGATAAGAAATGAGCTTAGAGATCGAGAGTATTACTCTTACCTTTGTCTTCACAGCCCCAGTCAGAACTATCCTAACATCCTCAGTTGACCTCAATTCTGTAAATTGCATAAGTGACCAAAAATTCCCTTCCCTACAACTATTTGGAAACCACAAGATATTTTCATAAATTGACTCTGCAAGAAGAGAGCCACGAGCAGTTCCAGTTGAAGGCTATTGAGAAGACAATGGATTTTTAGGTTGTTTCATAGAGTTATTTCCAATGGTGAAGAAGCTAAGAAATTAAGATCCATGATAGGACTACTTCCTATCTTCCTGAGAGAATGCAATGCTTCAAGAGCAAAGAGAGGTCTTTATAATCTCAAAATCCTTTTCTAAAAGGAAAACTATCTCAAAAAAGGCGGGGGGGATGAAATATCTTCAAATATTTCTACAGGTGCCCACAGCATGGGAGTAGAGAAGCCCTGATGACCTTCATAGAGGAGAAATATTTTGAGTGTAATTTCCAATAAACTGCTAAATTGAAATTTCTATTACTAAACAGAACCTAGTTTTGACAAACCGAAAAGAAAATACGGCAGATTCAATAACAGGGCAGAAGAAAATACTCATAAACCTTCCCTTAGGCCTTAGACAGTCATTATTACTTTACCAGGACCATATTCCAATCTACAGGAGAAAATGGATTGTTTAAACAATATTATTTAACAATCTCCCATTAATTGACATTTCCCAGTTGTTGGGTTCACCCAATTACATTAGCCTTTAAACAGGCAGCACACTTCATAATTTTTAATAAAAATGGCCATTTTGCAAGATTTAACTTGCTAAATAAGGGTATTAATTTCAATAAAGCAATTAGCACATTTACATAATTTGATATTGTTATTTTAATAGAACACAAGAGCTTTAAAAGGCAGTTTCTAATACAGGAAGGAGAATAGTGGCCTATTCACATGCAAAAACTAAACTTTAGCTCCGTGTTAAAAAGTTAATAATAATAGGTCTTTATATTTTAGAAATAAGTGAAATTAGAGAGGTGAGGGCTTGGAAGTCAGCATTCAATAGGCTTCAGCATCAACACCTGGACAAGGAGCCAACATGGGAGAGGAAGGGAGAGGAGGAGGTCCCTTTCAGGAATACGGAGAGGCTACTTAGAGGGGGAAAATGGCGCCTAGTTTTCTTTCAATGATGCTTTTGCCATAGAGCAGTTTGGTGAGTGTGCAGCATTGACAAGGATGTTCAGGTAAAGCACAAGGGAAGGTAACAAACAGTAAACAAAACAAAGTGGGATTGTCCTTGAAAAGATGCTGCCAAACTGAGATATCTGTTGAAAGGGGAAGCATTTGCTTTTTTGATATCTACATTCCAACATGACAAGGGTCTCTTCCTGGGCACTGCCTGGCTCTTTCATATGCCCAGCCTGGCCTTGGTCACATCGATTTCATTGGGATCTCCTCCTCAGTTGAAGGGGCTGGGCATTCCCAGGAGCCCTTGTGGTTTCCACCTGCACTGTCCCAGGAATGGAGCCGGGGCTCAGTTTTGTTGGAGAAGCTGGTGGTGTACAGGCCAATAGAGCTCTGGGCTTCTAGGCTGTAGATGAAACACAAAATGGAGCACAATCTCGCTCGGCCACTTCATTTAAAATTAAGACGCCTCATCCAATGCTTCTAAACAAGCAGGGCTGACAATTCTTGATTAAATAAAGTGAGGCAGCTTAACTCCATCTTCCTCAGCCTTCTGGAGATAAACCTTGCCAGAAAGGAGGGGTGGGGGATGAAGTCGAGAGGAGGAAAAGAATTATAGGAATAGAAACAGTGTGCGCAGAAGGCTTGCATCACAGCACTCGCCCTAATCCCATGAGTCAACTCAGTTTTCTTTCCAAGTCATCTAGGTTTAAAACTGTTACCTGGCATGCTACCTGGAGCCAGAACGTTGACACAGCCCGTGAGTCAAGCCCGGATAAGCTAAGTGTGTGCCCACAGCCTCAAAACAAGCTCCTCATGAAGAGTATCCAGCACCATTCAGTGGCACAAAATGTGTTCATGACCTGCTAGAGGAATCTGAATTCAAACCTTGTCCAGAGACGTTGAAAAGTCTCAGAATCAAGGAGGATAGGAACAAGCATGTATCTATATTACAAGAGTTGGGAGCCTCTCCACTTCCCCGCCCCAGCTGATAAATTGCAGATCTATGAACTAGTCTTTGATTCAGGTGGGACTCAGCAGATGCCTATGGGAGCCCCAGCAAGGTACACAAACAGCGATGTCAAGAAATTAATGGACATATTACTGAGTCTGCAAGCTTGACTTTGGGTAGAGTTCGAGGCTTCATTTTGGGCCAACAATTTAAAATTTAAAACATACAAATTTTGCATTTGCACAGCTGGGATTTCTTCAATAAAACATATTTATTAACCCATCATGAAGACGTATTCTTTCAATTAATGACTAACAGCAGAAATTCAACGCAATCAATTCTAGAGGATAAAATTGAAGCTAGGGGGTTTTGAGACTGTTAGAGGCATCTCTGGTCATCAGCAAGCCCATGGAATGAAAGGTGCAGTATTGGCAGAGATTTTTAGAATTTGAAAGGACTCAATTTTTTTCAAAAAAGGAAGGAAAAAAGGAAAGAAAGAGCAAGAAAAGGAAAGAAGTCCCTCTGCTATTACTTCTAAATACTGGGCTCATCAAAGCAACTTTTTGATTATAGATCATGAAACTAGACTTCAAGTAATGATGAGTTAATCTACCACTTTTTCAGAGGCATGTGATATAAAGGCACATTTTTACATAAAAGAAAGGCTTCCCTAGTATACTTGCTCTGTGCCATGCAGTGTGTCTGGCCTTGCGGATTTAGAGAGGAACCTCAGAGTCCTACTGCCTGCTCCCATCAGCTAGCAGTCGAGCTGGGTGGCTAGACAGGCAGCAATGACAACGGAGAAGCATTCTGATACAGATAGAGGCTGTGGGGCACCTGGGGAGGTACGTCCCTAGACAGGGTGATGGGCGTGGACAGGGAACGCAGCCCGCAGACCGTGGGAGAGGCCTTAGGCTGGGGCTTAAAGGATGAGTGACAGTGAGTCAGGAAGCAGCAGAGAGGGTGAAGTTGGGTGGAGGAAGGGCATTTCAGGCAAAAGCTACTGCATGAGAGGAAGAGAGCAAGGCTTCCCCGAGGAAAGGAAGGCATTCAGGGTGCTGTAAGCAGCGGTAAGAGCGGTACTCAGAAAGGTGCATAAGGCACACACACACACAAAAAAGGCTCTGGACCACTCAAGGTCCTGGGAGTCCAAGCAAAAATGTGCCAGCAGTAAGCAATGGGTCCGATTTGCATTTGGGAAGACCTCATTGTGCAGCTGCTGTGGGAATGCAGGAAGGAAGGACGGGAGTCGACAGCCATCCAGCCGTGTTTGCAGGGATAAAACGATGTACGGGTACCAGAGGTATTTAGCCTGCAAAATCCACAACATTGGTGGTAATTAACAACCATTCAGCAGGAGACATAATACAGTTACCAGTCAGCATTCACTGGGAGAACAAATCAACCTGCCAGATTGATGAAAACAGAATTGCCAAAGACGACCTTCAGAGCCTCTTCTGATTCACGTCGGCTTTCAGGAAGTACAGTAGTTAGTCCCCCTTGACCTGTGGTTTTGCTTTCCCAGGTTCAGTTAACTCCCTGCCCCCCACACCTTACTGTTACCCTTGGCTGGAACAGTATTCCATGGGATCTTTGTATGCCTGTTTATTCTCGGCATTTAGGCCTCAGCACAAAGGGATATCTTCCCTGCTAATTCCACCTTAAGTTGTTCCTCTCTCTCCTATGGATACACCTCTTTTCTGTTCCATCACTCCAGGGTTTTTTTCCTCTTTGAAAACACTTCTCACTCACTGGAAATATCTTACCAAATTTCTTACCTCCTTCCTACTTTACTGTCTGTCACCCCCCCAAGAGACCGAAAGCTACATGAAGAAAGGCATCTTATTTGCCTCATACATCACTCTTCCTCTAGCACTTGGGTAATGCCTGGACCATAACAGGTGTTCCATAAAATACTTATTACTTGAATTAATGAGAACCTTAGGGAGTTTTTTTTTTTAAGATTTATTTATTTTATTTGAAAAAGAGAACAGGAGAGCAGGAGGAGGGGCAGAGGGAGAGGGAGAGACTCTCAAGCATACTCCATACTGAACATGGAGCCCAACACAGGTTGGATCTCAGGACCCTGAGATCATGACCAGAGCCAAAAGTCAGATGCTCAACCTACTGAGCCACTAAGTGCCCCAGAGTTTTTCTGTTTGTTTGTTTTTAAAGAATCCTGCTTCATATATGACAAGATTCAGAGAGGTTAAGAAACTTGCCCAAAGTCACACAGCAAGTGAATGGAAAAACTATTTTACCCTCAGTCTTTTCCAATTGACAAGACTGCTGCTGGGGAGGAAGGTAAGTCACACTGAAGATGAACAGGTGGGCTAAGTGAAGAACTTGGTATTTGTACTCCTATTTACTGATGTAAGATGCAGTGAGATACATAAAGCAAGAAAGGACAAGAAGAAAGGAACCTATCTCTGGTCTCACAGCAACAACTGTCGGGGTTAAATTACAAAGTACTCAGGAAATTCACTTCTGGTCAAGCACTGCCAAATGCAGAGTCAGGAGGACAGCAGAATTTACATATTTATACCTTAGTGAGTATTAACAAAGAAATTTACCGCCTCCCCGACACTGCCTTTTACATGATATTCAAGTTCCCGCCTAGTGAGGTGTGTATCCAATTTTGGTAAATAAAGGCTTGTTTTCTTTCAGACTTTTTCAAATAAGTATCAAATCCCAATTATGTGGCATTATTGTATGAAGTGCTAAAGACACAGCAATGAAGCAGTTAGTTGTGGTCCCTGCTCCTACAAGCTAACTTTTTTTTAAGGGAGACACAAAACTCCACAGATACGTAGGATACATGCTATCAAGGAAACAAACAGGGTGAGGAGTCGTAGAATGCAGGTAGTTCCAAAAATAGGGCTGTCAGAAAAGGGCTCCATGAACAAGTAATGTTTGCTCTTGTGCATTCATTCATTCAGCAGATACTGAGCAGCTACTAAATGCTGGTTTTAGAACCTGAAGGTACGGTAGTAATGAGGGAAGTGAGGGAGGGAGCCGTGCATATACCTAGGGGAAGACCATTAAGATAAGGCACAACAAAGGCAGAGGTCTACAGATGGGAGAATATTCAGCCTATTTGAGGGATGTGGAAAAATCTAAGTGTGACCAAGAGAGAGTGGGAGGAAGAGGAGGTCATAGAAGCAACTGAGGCCAGATTATGGAGGGTCTTTGAGATCAGGGTAAACACCTTGGTTTGTATTCCCAGTGAGATGGAGGCCTTTGGAAGGCTGTGAGACAGCTGGGACCATTCAGACTGTGACAAGCGCCCTCTGGCGGCTGTGTGAAGAACATTTATGAATGAAGCAGGAGAGGAAGAAGAGTTTTGCCGGCAGGAGGAAGGGCAAGTGCAAAGATCCAGGGATAGGAGAACTCAGGCACTTTCCAGAAACAGAAAGAAGCCCAGTGTGACCAGAGAACTAGGGATCAAGGCCGGGAGTGGCAGGAGATGAGCATGTGGGAGCCCAATCAGGCAGGGCATCTGGATTTCATGCTGAATATAAGGAAAGCCACAGATACAAGGATCTTTTTATAAAACCAGCATATGCCTTAGGCCAAGGCTCACTTTCAAATGCTTTTCTTTGCTCAGATGGCCTGAGCCAAGAGTGGGACAGCAAATTGTGGTTTGTAAGCACTGACTACAAAAGTACCTTAATTTTTAAAAAGCATGCCCATAGAGTCATAATTACTCAACACACAACCTCATGTGTATTTAATGACAGATGCAGTGATTACAGTGCTGACGTCCTTCAGGGATAAAGAAATCGAATACTACCATTCTAGTTCCAAAGAGGGTTTTGTAGTTGGCTGCCTTATCACACTCTCATCACCAATAAATTGCCTCATTTCTCCACGACTAGTCATAATGGAAACGTGCATTTTGTGTAATTTAGGAGACAGAGATCTAAGGTCCGAGTAGACACATTTTTAAGAAATTAGATAAAAAGTTGAGGATTTTTCAGCTCTTCTGGACATGCCCCTTCTCCTCCTTTTAAATCTACAATAAGTACCCATGAATGAACAAGGGTCCATTTCCACAGCTTTCATGGAAAATGAGCAATACTTTATTCTGGCCACAGCATCTTTCACATTAGAAAGCCTGGCTTGATATGCTCAAAGAGAGTTTATCTCCAGTGGGTACACTGATGGGGTTCAAATGATTTCTTTTTACCAAATATTAACAGCTAATCATGCAGCCAGCCGCAGCCACATGCTTGCTGACACCAGTAATTGTCTGCTTGTAGGATTCAGTGCCTGAGGGAAGGCAGAAATGACACAGCTGAGCTTCACTGAGCTAGACACACAAGCAATGGGGTGACACATGGGTATTCATAGCTGGAAGTTGACAGGGGAGATGTTCCACCAACTTCTACTTATCTCTAGTCCTGGGACAAATCCTACTCAGTATCTTTGGGAATTTTATTTCTACAACATGAATAGGGAAAAAAAAAATGGAGCTGAGGATTTCGTGTCTGGGTTAATTTAATTTTAAAGCTGAGGAAGTAATGACTCATGTTTTAAATACACTTTGAAATATGCTTTTCTGATTTTTGCGAATCGTTTGGAATTTTTCTCAAATCATATTGGAGATGAAGAAACAAGTCATGGTAGACATAATTATGAACTCCCAAAGATGTCCAGGTCCTAATCCCTAGAATTTCTGAATATGTTACCTTCCTTGGCAAAAGGGGCTTTGCAGATGTGATGAAGATTGAGGACTTGGAGATGGGGAGACTATCCTGCCTTATCTAGACGGGCTCAATCTAATCTATGAATCCCTAATAAATGGAGAAACTTCCCTGGCTGTGGTCAGAGGGAAATAGGACAATGGAATCAGGGTCAGAGAGACACTGCATTGCTAATCTTTGAAGATGGATGAGAGGGCCACGAACCCCTCAGTGCAGGCAGCCTCTAGAACCTGGAAAGGGCAAGGGGCGGAGTCTCCTCTAGAACCTCCAGAAAGGCACACAACCTTGCTGACACTCTGATTTTAACCCAGCTCAACTCACGCCAGACTTCCAATTTACAGAACTGTAAGATAGTAAATTTGTGTGGAGTCCCTATCTGTGATAATCTGTTATGGCAGCAACAGAAAAACTAATACGTAAGGTTGCTGGTTGTGTTTGATACAAAAGTAAGCCACTCATTTTTTTTTTCATCGTTCTTTTCAAGTGATGGATTACCTTTTTTAAAACCTGCTAAATAATGATAGCTGATTATACTGACTGACTTTTCTGCAAATGGAAAGGGGGATTAGGTGTAACATCAAGCTAATGAATGACTGAAGGACAAAAGGTCCTAAGGCTTTTAATCCCTTAATACTATGGTAAGTAGGATCAAAAGAGAGGAGATACAAGTTTCCTCCTAGAAAATTAAGTAATTGGGCTACTAGAATTCAGGGATTTATTATGCTAAATACACATGCCTACTTCCTAATAAATTGCCATTTGTAATAGATTACTGCAGATTCCATTCCGGAGCAGCACAGGCCCTACTTACTCTGCTGCATTGAGCTCATTCCAGATCGTCTTTTGAGGAACACATATTACGTCTGAGTAACTAAGGGAACTTAGAGCTTTGATATAGTCTGTGAAGAATAATGAGTTGTCCCCTTCTTTTTTTCCAGGCTTCTACTTTCATTCAAAAGCTCCGCTCTCAGCCCAACACCTCTATTTAAATTATGGCCCCACATTCAACCAGGGAGCACACATTAATCTCGTCCTCTTTTGAATACATCTTCTAAGGAGATGCACTAAAATAAATACATGCAGTATTTCAGAGGAAAAAATGCAAGTGAATAGAATCCTTTTACAAACAAAGTAATCAGACGTGAACATCTGCTCTAACTACTCACTTATAAACACGAGTGGGGAGAATCACTTAAGTATCAACAATAAATTCAGTTCAACAAATGCATTGAGTGCCTACTAGGGAAAAGGCTGTATTAGCATCCTGGCATATCGATGCAACGTTAGACTTTTGTCATTCTTACTACTAGAGATGCTATGAAGGAGCTATGGACTAGAAGATTCTTTTGTTTTGTCATTGCCCCAACCATCAAAATGAAGTACACTCTATCAGGATGCAATCTTTTGTGCCCTCAGATTTTTTTTTTCTTATATGCTTGGCTAGGTTTTATGGTTGTGGGGGGTGTGTGTGTGTGTGTTAAACAATTTAAGGTCAACCAAGTCTACTTTTTTTTCAAATAAATACAATGGCATAAGTCACTAGTAAGTCATTAATATGAAAAAGTGATTAGTGTTTCACATACTATGTTTTGTGGAACATTTGCAACTCACTAAACATCTTGGCAAACTGGCTTTCACAATGCCTTCCTTTTATTAAATACTCGGAAGCATTCTGTAGCAAAGAAACCAATTTGCATTTGTGGGTCACAGAGCTTCCTGAATTCACTGGGACACACAACCTCCCTTCCTCAAGCCCCTTTCTTTCTCCCTCTCTCAAATGTGTTTTTATCCTGTGACATGCCATTGGAATGCAGTTTGAAGAATGCTGTTCTGGAACAAGGTTTCTTAATCTGGGCACCCTTGACATCTTGGAGCGGGTAGCTCTTTGTCGGGGGCAGGGCTGTCCTGGGCACCGAAGGATGCTTACCAGCGTCCCTGGATTCGATCCACTAGATGCCAGCAGCGTGAAACAAAAATGTCTGCAGACGCTGAAGTCCTTTAAGGCAAAATTACCCTCTGGTTGAGAATTACTGCCCTAGAGGATCTGCCAAGTTACTGGAAAGACGATGTTTTGTGTACTTCATCGCAAATATTCTGGTTATGTATTTTTTATTTCCTTCTTGCCGTTCGCCCTATGCACAGACCTCCTCCACAGCGTAGGCTACTTCTTGTCTGTCATTCTGCACTCATTTTCAGTTCTTTAAACATTCACTTCACCTTTCACCTCCTGAGAAACACATTCTCTCCCCAAGGGAATTCAAGCTGTTCGAGGCATCCCTCTGCACTTCAGGAGCCTCTGAGCTACCACCTTTGGCAACTCTTCTTGCACCTTAGTGTTGTCTAAAAACCTCCACACTTGTCACCAAAGAGCGGTCTTTTCTATCTAGTCCTCCGTGATAAGTCATTGAGACCAAGGGTATGGACTCAAGAACAGAACCGGGTCCAGGGGGAACGTCGTAAGCATGTAGGCCAATTCATCTCAAAAAGTGTTTCCATTCTCAAATTCACCTTGAAGGATGGTGCATGTGTGATTAGGAATGGGATCTCCTACCTGACAAATAATTTCTTTCATCTCTTCTAGTTTTACATTTTCAATCTGTCCTTGCCTTTTGGGGTAGAATTCTTTTCATCCTTCATTTACATACCTGTGGATACCTAAAAAACAATTTGTAACACAAGAATGGAGTTCAACATCTAGTGGAGTTTAAGAACATAAAAACTAGAAACAATAGTCAACACTTCTTTAGGGCCTGGGCGTCTCCAGGATTTTGCTTGTTGTTTTACATATTTGGTCTCTAATTCACACACAACCACTGAAAACTGGCAAATTAGTATCACTGCTGTGCCCACGAGGAGCTGAAGCTCACAGACGGTGAGTGAAATGCCAAAGGTCACAAAACTGGTAAATTCTGAAGGAAAGAAGAAAAAAAAAATTAAACCAAAGTGTTGGTTCACACTAGACTTTCACTGGAGCTCGCTTTGTTATGCTTGGAAATTGGTTTCTCTCTAATTTGTATGAATCCTAATCTACGATATGACCTGAAAACCCATATTCTTTTTGCCATACAATGGATAAAATAATTCAGATATCAAACCTCACTCAGCCTTTGAATTACGTATTTGACGTTAGCCCCTTTTAGTCCCCAAGGGTTAGGTAGGCTCTGGGCTTTTCATTAGTACCGATGGCTCATCTGGGATTTGTTCATCCCAGGAGATTTTTCAGCGCACTTTAACAGACATTATTTCTGGTAAGGCAGAGAGGACGGGGTGATTGCCCTGTTTTAGAGATGCAGACACTGAGCCACAGAGAAGCTGTGACTTGCCCTGGTCAGCAGCTCTTCTGTGAGTGGTCCAGCAACAGGACCCAATTTATCAGACAATAAGCCCCAAAAGGTTCCCTTTACACCACATGGCTTTAGGTGAGGTCTTCAGAGATGGACCAGTTCTACCATGACAGAGAGAAAGATGGATTATGAGGACATGTAAAAAAATAAAATATACTCAGACAAACTGAATGATGGCTTTCTGGATCTTCACTCCGCAAAGAGTTGAAGTTCTCCAAGTTATGTGAAAGGAACTGTGTCCCTTTGATTCAGGAAATCACTTCTATAGTATGTCTAAAATCAGATTCATACGTGGATCATGGATGTTCAAAATTTCAGAACAGCAAAAGCTTTAGAAATCACCTAATTAAAATTAAAACTCCTTTGCAAATTAGCAGGGCTAAAATCTCAGAAGAGGAAAAGGGGATTTGACAAATGTAGAACAAGTCAAATGGAATTCCAAGTTGAAAGACACTGGTTTGTCAGAGCTGAGTTCTTTACCTGAAACCCCCCTGGGAGTGGTACCTGTGACAGCTTTTGCCCCCCCCCCCGAGATTATAGTCCTTGTTTATTTTAATCCCCATTTTGCAGATTCAGAAACTGAGGCTCAGAGTGGTGAACTCAAGGGTGGGTACAAGTCTGTCAATGATGCAGCTTTGATCCTGAAAGAGATCATACCCTTTCCCTTGCTTGGAATCCTCTCAACCAGAAAGGGAAAATACAGTTTCCTCAAGGAGCAGAAAAATATCTTAATATTTTAAACATTAATGAAATCTCTAAAAAGATGGTATAAAAACTGCATCATGCTAGTGAAAATTAGGCATTGAAAGAGGCCAAAAATTCATAGTATGAAGTGTGTGCCAAAGGAATCATTCAATTACAACTCTTGGGTTATTTTAGGATCTCCAAGATCGTCTTCAACCTATTTCTAAGTCCTCTCACTTTGAGACTTTAAAACGAAGGACATAGGAGGGGTCAGTTTATAGTTAAGGATGAAGCTCTCAAAATAGTGAGTTGATGGTCAAATTAAAGGAAGCAGGTTAGTGTGGCCCTGGTAGTGCTGGAACATGTACAAAATTTGAATGAAGTTGGCTTTATGTAAATTTCACTCACTTGAAAATAAAGGAAATGAAAAAGACTTAAAACTGACTTCTTTTCCTCCAGACTTCTGTATTATAGATACAGTAATGGCTTGCCTCAAAGTTGAGTTCACCCAGCTTTCAGATACTAGGACTTAGTATCCATTTGGATTGCTAAGACTTACATAAAAACAAAACCTTCTATTTCACTTTTGTCAGTTTAACTAGAAGCCATTCAACTCATTTTATTAATTAAAAACAAATAAAATACAATTAAAAAAGGAAAGAAGCAACTTTCTGAGCTTCTTGACCTTGGCTCATTCTGCATTCCATTATCTCCCTACCCAAAGGCCACAATCTGGTAGTTATGTAAATACTAACAATAGAAGCCAATGAGTGAAACTGCTGTTAATTTCAACTGACGTTAACCCATTGCTGATGAACACCTGTATCTTGGTAATAAACGCTCAGATGAAAGGCAGGGGAGTGATGTACATTTCACAGACATGGCACAACAATGAGAACCGGGTGGTATTCAAGGAGATGAAAGCTGAAGTCGACAGACTAGCAGATTGCTGGAAAAAGCATGAATGTTAAAGAGATATCTTGGGATCCTTCAAAATACAGTTTCCCAGTCATCATCAACCCTCAGATGACTTGTTCCCAAGCCTTCATGACAGGAGTCACTGTTTTGACTACAAAGGACCTCTCCACGTTCCTGTGTTCCCGGGCTGGGATTTGGGATGAATGGGACACCATGTTCCTCAGTGGCCTTGAAGGGCTCCTAGCACACACTGGCAGCTGGCCCAGAGTGCGTACAGTGGCTGGAAGGATCAGACCTTCCCTCCAAGCTCCACTTCTTTTGGTGTTATGACAGCAAGCACAGTGTGCCTCGTCGTTAGACTTGCACAGTCCCTCTTAAAAGTCCCATATGAAACATGTTCAGTAACTTCAGAGGGAATTAGAAAATTAAAAATTTCTCCAGTAATGGAAGCATTCTAAAATAACTGAATCCCCAAACTAAAGCGGATCCCTTATGTGTCACAAACAAATACTAGAATGTGGCAGGAATATATTCTGTATTTAGCAGCTTGCATGACCTATATAAAATGAGAACCCAAAAAGGGAAGTTTTGACCTCACCACTATTCTTTTACTACTTTGAATTGTTCTTCTCTGTCATTTTGACACCAAAGAAGATCTGACCCCATCATTTACTCTGGATAAATGGGTTCTATATGGAAATGTATAGGAAATTGATTGAGAAATTAAATTGGCTTCATCGTATTGTCCCTAGGAAGTATTCTAAGTATTCATCAATCTTGGTACAATTCTGTTGAAAATTTCTATGTTCATAACCATAATGTCAAAACATCCTAGGGGTCAAAACACTAAAAATGATGTTTTAATTCTACTGCTTTAAATCCTTCAATGGCTCATTTTGGATTTAAATGGGTTGTCATGGCTCTCTAGCCCCTTCTCCATCTGGGTTTCCACAAGTAGCATGTGTTACCCACCTCCAGAGGCAGACTTGAAAAATCCTCAGAGAAGCAGGTGGTCAACATATATATTCAACATATATATATATGTGTGTATATATATATATATATATATATATACACACACACACACACACACACGTTTTTTTTTTTTTTTTTCCTTTGCTTGGACCTATCATCCCAACTATATTAATGAACCTTTTTCTTTCTCCTAAGATACAGTTAATCTCCTTGGGCCCATACTGCCAAGCCAGCTACCTTCCTGGTATCATTTCCCTAGCCTCCCCCATCACTATCCATCCATCACTATCCATCTACTTCTATACAAATTCTCTGTAATATTAATTTTCTGGTCTCTTTCTTCCAAGAACATGAGATCTTGGAGATCAGGGGCTACGCTGGCATCCTTAGAGCCTGTCACAACATCATTACAATGAGTATGAAGTGAACACTTAAAGGTCTATTCACAATAAAGAGTGAGTATGCTGTTTAGAGATCATGAACAGGGGTAGAAAGTTTATAATTACATACATTGCTACTTCAGGCCTTTTTGAGCTACCATTTGGAAGCCCCACTTACGTTGTGCTCCCAGGCCCACCCATCTTGGGGGCAAACAGTAGCAGGGTGTGGAGTGTAGGGCTCCACAGAGGTAACCCCAATGGCATGAGCTCTGGGACAGTGTCTGAGGATGGAGGGAGGTCAGCAGAAGACTGGGAAAACATCCCAAGTATCTTACAGGATTTGAACTGGCAGAAGTTTCCTCTGTCTGGCTAAGAAATCCTAATAAGCTTATTCCATTTGTGTCATTTTGTTACAAAAGCCAGCTCCTCTTACTTACGGTAGTTCAGGGGCCTGCACTGCAGTAGCTCGTTGGGCTGTAAAGGGACAGATCTCAGAACCCTGAGCTCACAGGCCCGGGAAGCCCGACTCTGCCCAAAAGAAGAAAAGTAGGATTCAAAGGACTTGGGCAATTCAGCTAGGAGATAATCCTCCTCTTGTTCATGTTGCCCCATCTTCTCCACATACTTAGCAGAGATCAGACCTGGAGATGCACTTTCTCAATTTATGAAACCAAAGCAGCATGGGGCAGAGATAAGATCTACGAAGAGTAATGAAGCCACTTCCCGATCCGTGATACTTCGTGCCTGGCAAAAGAAACGACTTTAAAAATCCCTCTCCTTGGTCTAATGCAAAGAAATTGGAGCACTGGGGGAGTGTTGGAACATGAAAACCAAGATCCTGCACAAGGAAGTTATGGCAGAAAAGTGTTAGAAAACATGTGGAAATCCCTCCACGTGATTACAGCCCAGTTATGGGGGAGAAGACTGTGTGAAGCGCTCAATTCCATGTCCCTCACTTATTACAACATAGACAGCCCCAGTCGGGAGGCAAGGCCAAGGTGACCCTTGTTTCTTTAGGGTTAAGCTTCAATAATTTGATGTTTCCTCCACTCAGGCAGGTTATGAAAACTTCCACACCTGGTACACAGGACTGCTCAATGATCCTGCAAAAAGACAAATCCAGGCCTTGTCAGGAGAAATTTCATATTCTTTGCAATGGTAAGCTATACCATAACCTCAAGAGTCTCAAGACGGGAAAATGGGAATTGAAAAATGGGAGCAAAGGAAAAATTTGAGGTGGGAAAGGTATGGAAATGGTGTCCAATCTATGAGTGCATGTGTGTGTGTGTGTATACATACGCATGCATTTGCTTGTATGTGTGCAGACAGGGTGTGCTTGTAGGTACGTTCGAGTGTGTATGCACACGTACGCACACAAGGGTGCACGTGCATGTATGTGCACACCTGCTTGTGTATGTGCGCACGTGGGTCGGCACATTTGCAAGTGGGGAGGCACATGTGTGTCTGTGCTTCTGTGTATACACGTATGTGTGTGCCTGTGTGTTTGGTACATGAGATCAGTACCCTATGCCCAAACTAACAAAATAATTCACCAGGAAGAGAGTACAAGGCAAGTTCAACAGGAAGCCGTAACTAGAACAGTCTCAGCCAGCTTTCACACAGAAACCCAAAGGGAGGACCAGGGAATGGGAGTAAAACATAGGAATGGGCACGTTAGCTGAAAAATACACACACTGTTGTATTCTTTTCAAAATGCCATTAAAATGTATGCGTATACATACACACATACATCCATGTAGCAGTACCAACTGTGAGGCAGGAATATACTTTGTCCACACTGTGTCTTAGGCTTGATTTGTGCAATCAGATGCTTCCAGCAAGAAACCACTAAAATCCAGAGCTAGAGTGATTTTATCATTTAATAAGAGAAACATGTACACACTAACACATATGGGTATTTGCTGAAAGAAATGTTCTGTCATTTTAGAACAAGCAAATTGTTTCTTCCACTGAACTACTGGGGTAGAACACTGAAAAAATGTGTTCTTTTGCTCATGTCTAGATTCATGTTTTATTCCATATTCAAAAAAGCCTCCTCAGGTGTGGGCTTTTCTTTCCTTGTGGTATTTCAATCTTTACTGAAGCTCTGTTTATGTAACTGATTAAGATTAATGAGCTAAGACTTCACAAAACCAATTCCTAACTATGAGAGAAAGAGATACCATGGGTCTCAAATACTTCTTCCCTCTAAAACAAAGAATAAAGAAAAACTTTTGAAAGAAGAAACCATGTCCTGAATAGGAATTTTATCAGCTGACCAAGTTAGGCTTAATTACAAGTGCTAGGTAAAGAGAAGCACAATTCTAGGGTGAAAATGTACCGTACTTTCTTCCTTAGATGATGCAACTTTTTCCTACATTTTCATATTCACATTTCTGAAACTGGGATTCAATTTGCATTCATGTATTTAATTCCCCCCTCCTCATCCCCTTATTACAAATATCTTAACAATTGGTGGCATCTCAAAACTTGTTTAATATCTAGTAAAAAACCTAGTTTGAGATATTAATGATGCTTGTTTTTTTTTTTTTTACTTGTTAACTTTTTTCTATCCATGAATTCACTAGCTAAGACATAGATAGAAATGGGGAGGTAAAGTATCATTTAAGGGCTAAAATCTAGTTGACTGGAGTTTCACCCACTTCATCCTGAAGTGATGTATGGGTGAGGAAATACGGCCCTTCTAGTGGCTTACTGCAGGGCCGTGAAAGCTGTGTTCAACAAAAAAAAAAAAAAAAAAAAAAATATATATATATATATATATATATATATATACACACACACACAACTTTTTTATAGAGGTAAGAATTTTAAAGTACTAGCTGAATTTGAACCATGCACAAATTTTAAACAATGCACTGAAAATAATTCGCACACAACTGATAAAGCAAAGCTCAGTGGTGGCAGGAAAAGAAACCACTTGTTTTTCTGAAATCTCCATGGAGAGAAGAGAATGGGAAGGAATGGAAAGACAGGTGTGTGTGTGGGGGGCGGGCAACTAACTTGAGAGACCTCAACCTGCATGACCTTGATACCCAAAGTCAGTGGCAAAGTCACCCTCAAAGAGCAAGTTGATTGGTTAGGGTGTAAGGAGATGGGCTAAGTGCAGGACAGGAGGGGAGGGGGATGGGAGAAAAGGAGCAGGAGCAGGGGGAGTGAGAACACGAGACACAGCTGATATTTACAGGCACCACTTACAGGCTTTCGAGGAGCTGGCACAGGGTAACCAGGCAGCTGGTTTGATTCCACAAAGTGGCTGACAAGGTAGGTATGGTGAAAGGTCAGGGCACAATGCAACTGAAGGAACTGTAAAGGACAGTGCTGGAAATACTGGCCAGTATTTGGTCTCAAGCCAAGAAGGATGGAAGGAGTGACTAACCACAGAAAGTGGAAGGACAAGGGTCTAGAGCGAGTGATGTTACAAAATGACTGGTTCTTAGGTGATCCATCAAATGGAATGAACGTGAAAAACCGTTTTCAAATATGGATAAAACTTAGTCCTTCAGCATCCACTGTCCCAGACACCACCCCAGGCTCCAAATGTGGTTGTTAGCTTGGTGCATTCTTCTCCGTCTCAGAACCTGGTCCACTGTCCAGTCTGCATAATTATACATCCTCGGTTTTCCTGAACTGTATCCCCGCTTCATAGCTATGCCATTGGGACAGTGGTTAAAATTATTGAAGTCTGTTGGAGGGACTTGCATTTTCATGTGTTTTTTTTGGGGGGGGCACGTACTGGCTAAGAGAACTTCGGGGGCAGGTAATTCATCTTTCAGCCTCAGCATTTCCAGCTGTAATACCAGCGCCTGACATCATAGGCCCTTTCTAACACCTGAATAAAATGATCCGTGTAGGATAACCTAGCACAGCGCATAACACCTAGGAAATGTTAAGAGCTATTTGTTGAATTCATAAATACTTGATAGCTATATTGTTAGTACTTCTGTTTTAGTTTACATCTCCATCACCCTTCCCCTAGTGTGCTGCAAAAGTTTGTTCACTATTCTCCCTGTCTCCCAGAGGGTCTTCCTCTCTAATCTATTTTCCACATGTCTGCCAGGTGATTTATGTAAGACAAGTTTGACTATGTCACTCTTCTGCTTATAAAAAATCTTCTGATGCTTTCCCCAATGTCCTTAGGTTAGTATCTGGATTTATTAACCTTGAGAAGTTTCTTTAAAATCTGCCCTTTTCCCTCCCTAAAACATATGCTCTTACCCAGTTTGTGTGTGTTTGTGTGTGTGTGTGTTTGTGTGAGTGTGTGAGTGTGAGTGTTTGTGAGTGTGTGAGTGTGTGTTTGTGTGTGTGAGTGTGTGTGTGAGTGTGTGAGTGAATGTGTGTGTGAGTGAATGTGCGTGAGTGCGTGTGAGTGCGTACATACATGCATACACACACAAACAAGTTCTGAATCTAAGGTTCAAAAAAAGTTAAATTCTGTTTCATTTCTTTCTCTTCCTTCTTTCATCTATCTATGTCCTTCTACCATTCACTTCTACCACTGTAGTAGACCCTTTGGGGGTTGTGCCTGATTCAGAAAGACTCCCCTTAACTTATCCATGGGTGTGGGATGACACAGACTTTTACCACCTAATTTGGCTTTCTCTGCTTGAGATTATTGGACCAGCTGTGGACACTTGACCAAGTGCAGAGTGTCTTTATCTTTTTCCTCTTGCTCCTTGCTCTATTACTTTGGCTCTGACTTTTAGAAATAGTTCAATTTCTCAAAGACAATGTAAAACTCGAGGGTATCGGTAGTGATATTCTGCCTTATGAACTGTGAATCAAGGAAAATGGGTCTGCACAGAGCAGAGAATGATGGAGGTATGCAGAGACAAAGAAAGAGAATGTGTCCTATGTGTCATTTCTCCATTTGTTCTAGCTGCCCTGTTGTAAGAACAGGCAAGTACCAATCGGACTAACTTCACGAGCAGCTACCATGTCTGACATCCACCCCAGATTGTTCTATTTATAAATGTGTGGACATCAGAGCTAAGCAAGTATTTGTACTCTGCAATGAATACCCAACTGTCAGGGAAGACATAATACATTTAGAATCCAAACTGGCCTGGATGCATTGGAGGGACTGCATGAAATGAAATTCAAATTTGATACCAAAAATTATGCTTAGAAAAGGAAAAATAAATTTTATAAAAATCTAAGTAGAGAAGGGCTGGTGAGAAATTGAGAGAAGATCAAATCACCTGGGAGTCAGGAGGCCACACCACGAACCCACATTGGAAGGGACTGGAAGTACAAACAGGAAACCAATGTGGTCAAGGGTATGTAGGCAGGAGGGAGGGGACAATTGTCCACTTTTGCCCACCCCCAGGGTCTCCAGAGCTCAGGTTCAGTTTGGGGATGCTGCACTTGGATTCAAATGCTGACACCCTCACCATCAGGGAGGACTGTGCTGGAGAGACATTTTGAAGCACAGGCCTGACTCATGAAGGGAGGGAAGTGCTTAACTTGCCCATTTAATGTAAGGCAAAGAATGCTTTGGGGAGGCTTCTTAGCAGATATAAATACATGGAATATGTATGGAAAGAGAACAGTCTTTTGCTTTCTTGTTTTGTCATCTCTATTTCCATTGTGCTTTGCATTTTATAAAAAGCTTTGACAACAACAGTATTAGTCAAGGTTGGCAAATGACCCCTGTTATGTGGCACTGCACAAGGTGTATTTCTTGTTCATTGTAGGACAGTACAGGTTGCAGGCAAAAGGTGGGTGGGGGAGGGGGAGGTCTCAGATCCACACAGCCATTCTTGTGGCTGCAGGCTCTCTAGGTCCTCTCCATTCCTTCTGCCCGAGCATGGAGAAATAGAAAGGGGATCATTTGTACAAAGATTATTTTCCAGGTCTGGAAATGGTGACTGCCGTTTCCTCCCACACATTCCGTTGTCCAGAATGCAGACATGTGACTACACTTAACTTCAAGAGAGGCTCAAATTGTAGTTCATTTGTCTGCCCAAGAGGAAAAGGGACAATGGGCTGATGAACAATTAGCAAGTATCTGCCACCTGTTGTGCAATTTTACTCTTGCAATGACCTCTCACAACTAAAAGTGCATATGTGATCGCTTTGGTAATATAGTATATACTTATATAGTAATAGGTCTGTAAAATACATTACATCTGCCTCCCCCCGGCCTTGGCATAAAACACTCTTCATTGTGACTTTTTGTTTCGCTCAATCCATGTATAATGACATCCTAATCTTCTGATGATACCTACACGTATCTTAGGCAACCACTAACCATCAGTAGGAATCAGAACTTGAAATAAAAGGTCTTTCCAACCTTAGACTGTATCTCAACAATGATTTAAAGTTTACTAAGACAGCAAGAAAGTCCTGATCACATTCACTGAGCAGAGAAATGGCTGGCCCAGAAAACTGTCAGCATCACCGTTTCCTTTCTATTTTGTTCAATTGTAGCTTATATTTTGCCTTTTGATACGTCTCTGAACACCATTTCCCTGCATGATGGGGAGTATCTACAAATCAGAGCTACTTTAAGACTTTTATCAAGGCTATGGTGGCTCAGAGTCCTCTGAAGAAATAAACTATTCTGATGCTCATATGCATCTTCAGTCTGGTTTGGACTTCCACACTGAAAGGCTTGGGATGGAATGGAATACAGCAGTTAAAATGCTCAACACTGTAGGCAGGGATCAAGTATTGGGTTCTAGATTTTCTCAAAGTTTATCAAGTACAATTCATGCAATTAATTTTGGTGTATTTTTAGTAACACCTCTAGGCATTAGAGTCTAAATCACTGCTAAGCATAGAGCAGAAGACGCAATTGGTGTACTACCCTGGACAGGATCAATTAATTCTAACCTAGTGTTAGAAAAAGCCAACATCCCCCTCCCCACCACAACCAATAAACACAAAGCTTTTCTGTTTATGCCCTTTTTGCTACAAATTCAGAAATAAACTATAGAGGTAGACAAATGGTAGGTCAATGATGCCAGTAGTAGAGTCAAAGGTAATCAAATAAAAATATTCTTAAGTTCCATCCAGAACAATCAGCAGGAAGAAAATAAAATACAGATATACAGATTTCTATCAATTATTCTATATTCGAAAATTACTTATAAGATGAGGTATTATTCTGTTTCATTCAAATATGTGTTCATCCATTAGCTGCTTTTATATTAGTATTAGAGGATCACCTAGTTTGAGCTCAGCAGAGTTCCACTCATATGCAACAGGAACATGATCACCAGAACTGCTAAAAGAGTTATTACAGGGACAAAGTTTTCCCTTTAAATATTTCTGTTAAGAAATTAAGTTCAATGGGGCGCCTGGGTGGCTCAGTTGGTTAAGCAACTGCCTTCCGCTCAGGTCATGATTCTGGAGTCCTGGGATCGAGTCCCACATCGGGCTCCCTGCTCAGCGGGGGGTCTGCTTCTCCCTCTGACCCTTCCCCTCTCATGCTCTCTGTCTCCCATTCTCGCTCTCAGATAAATAAATAAAATCTTAAAAAAAAAAAAGAAATTAAGTTCAAGTCTTCTATCACGTTTCACATTCTGATACACAGAAAGCACAGGGGTAGTCAGCACGGTAAGGCGTTTTCTTTCTCCAGTGTTTCTGACAACTCAAAGTAACATATGGTTTCTTGACGTGACTTTTACCAGCTGCAAGCTATTCAAACTCCACCGCCAATAACGCATGTCACAGAACGGACTCGAAATAAGCCAACAATACACCCAAGCTCCATCTACCCCCATTACATTCTACCAAACCTGAGCCCTTTTCTTCTACCTCAGGTGCCACTTGTTGGCATCCTAGGAAGAAAGCTTAGAAGACATCACATTTCTCCCAACATTAGGAAATTCTAGCCCAGAGACACTGTACAAAAAATTTAAACTACACAAGTAAGAAAGGCGGATTCTTTCAACTGTAACACAATGGCAAGAAGCAAGACCAGTTAACTCATACAAAGTTACTGTGACTCTGTTACTCTCTGCCAATTTTTATTCAAAGCCCCCTTTTCCCTTGATTTTTTTCTGGTCTGCTCAGCCCTCTTCCTTTGTGTCCCCTCTGTGTCCTTGGTATTTCTATATCCAATATTGGTGTTAACTCTTCTGTTTGAATATATTTCATCTTCCTAATTGTAGTGAGAGGTGAGGGTGGAACATTCCTTTATGAGAGGCATTTACTTTTCCCCACAAAGAACAACTTCACTGAAAGTACTAATTTTTGTGTTATGGGCTTTGTATTAAATGAATTCATTAGTAGGGATTGCTCCTACTGGGTAGGATGTCCTCAGCTCTCTAAAAAATAAAATTTTTCAAGTAAAATCAAAGTTGGGTAAGGTTGACCCAGAGAATTTATCTGTAACAAATAGGTGTCCTTTGTCAAGACAGGGGCCCAGAATACAGAGATCAAGAGGACCACCCTGCCCACTGCAAGGCAGCTAGGGCAGGCACAACCTCCTCCCAGCGAGCTCTCCACACACTACATCATGGCCACACTCAACTGCGGGAACAAAAGCTTCAAGCAGAGTAAGCCCAGAAAGGCTAGCTCCGCAGCCAATTGCTACGAAAAAGTTCTCTAAGGGATCCAAGTTCAGAACTGCCTGGAAATAATTTTTCACCTTCAAGCAATCTCTTCTCTTACACTGCCACACAGTTCCTTCCGTCTCCTGCTCTATTCCTTCTGTCTGTTCTGGCCAAGAGAAGGGGCTGGAGAGCGGGAGCAAACAGCAAGAGTAGCAACAAAAAGCAAAACATAAATTTTGGAGGGAGAAGAGCAAATTCTTGCCTCTTTTTACCTTCCCCTAATAGCCTAAAAGAATGCTGTTTGTTACAGCACAAAGACCTAAGTTGTTGAAAACTTTCCTAAAATGAGTAAGTCAATGGGACTAGGAACCAATCCATTGTACTACTTGTTGGGTTCTACTTTAAGTGTCTTGGTTGGGGGGGGGGCGGGTAGGGAATGAAACCTTTTCCAAATGAGGTAAAGTAATCCTAGGATAACTCTTTGTTGAATTAAAAAAAAATACCAATTCACCTGTTGCTTAAATCAGGATTTAATGTTTCTTCTTAATGCCATATACTATTTACAGTGTCACCTAGCATGTATTACACATGGCTTTGGATTGGAAGTTTCTGGACTAATTGGAGCCAAGGCAATTCTGGGACATGGTCTGACACTATGAGAAAGCAGGCTGAAAGGGCACTATGCACGTGGGTATATGTGTGTTTGTACAGGAGTGCAAGAGAAAGAACAAAACAGACAGAGCTGAAGCTGGAGTGAGTGAGAAAGCACAAATAAAGACCTGTGAAGGAAATAAGAACAGCAGTTCTTGGAAAAACATTTACGCTTTAAAGGATTCACATTGTGGCAAAACCAGCCCCTTCTTCATTAAAACAAAGTGAAATTCAATGAGAGACATGGCCCCATAGAGAGAAGCAAGACCCAAACTAGAACATCAATGTATAAACAAGTATGTTGGCGAGGTGGAGATGTACTCTGTCAAGAGAGGACATGGAAGGAATGAGAAGGCAGAACTTTCCCAAGCAAAGAGAGGGTACTCAAGCCCAAACCCTTCTATCCTTCGTTATCTTATGTATGGGATTAGTCACCCACACGTGGAAGTTCAGGTGCTATTTATTTCATTTGTGTGCCTGAATGAATGTGTGGGCAGAGTTAATAGGATTTGCTCATTAAATAGTTAAATCAGCACGCCTATCAGTGATAGGTGTATTACGCCTTCCTTTGTTATTTCAGGGTGGTTCCTCCTCTGCATAAAAAGAGGTCAATAAGCCTTCCCCAGATCTCTCTAAAGGCAGGGAACATACTTTATAGTTTTCTTTAACTGTTGCAGTGTTCAAAACATTTTGAAAATTCCTCAAATAGAATAAGCCTGGTCGTTTGAGGAAAGCAGGCTATACCTCTATTTGCCAAAGCAAGTATGCTCTAAAAAAGGGACTTGTAGGTCATAACATTTAAAGAAGTATTTATTTTTAGTATAGTTCAAGTTTATTACACAATTCGTTAAAATAAGAAAATATTTATACAGTGATGCAGGCAGATGCTTTCCCAGGGCAAAGCAGAGAAGACTACAATACGGTAATAATGAAAGCTACAATTAAGTGTCCTACTAACTAGGACTCAGGCACTTTGCCAAACACTTTATTACACATAGATTCAGTGAACCCTTGTAACTGTGAATGAGGTGAGGACTCCGATCATTTCGCTTTTCCAAACGAGGACACAGAACCAGAGCGCAAGTGACTCGCCCAAGATCTCACAAGTGCTTCGTGAGCAACAGCACCAAAGTCGGCCCGATTCCAAAGCCAATGGTCTCAAACGTTATTTGCCAGGAATCTATGTTATTTTTCCTTCTCACTGAAGCTGCAGAAGCTACACGGAGTTAAAGAGTAATTGCTACCATATGCTAATTTCATGCACAGTAATTTGAAACGGATATAAAAAAAATCATGATCATGCTGCTATTTTCAGGTTCTACCTTTCGAACCAGTTCGGAGTACTCCTAACTTCATGTTTATACAGCTTCAGCCAAGTCAAAAAGGGGCGTCACTGAACCACAGATTCGCAACGTAGGCAAAAATCCCACATCCTCCAAGAGTGAGAGTGTGTGTGTGTGGGGGGGATATAATGGTTGAAGAAAAAAAAACAAAACATAATAGCTAGAATACAAATATTACATTTTCCATAGAACTGCCCCATTTCTCCAGCAGCTGTCGTTTAGGAAGTGGTCACAGTGATCATGTGGCAGTTCTGTCCTAGTAACATAAATATTTCTACCTGCCTAATTCCTGCTCTTCTTTTGAAATAAATTAATTCATATTGTTTTCCCTCGAGTTCCCCTCAAAACTCACCAGGTTTTTTTTGTTTTGTTTAAAAGCAGGGAACAACTGTGTGTGCTGGTGCTGAACCAAGTACATTTCTGAAGAGCGATTTTATTTTTCCAGTGCAAGCTATACTAGGAAGCAGGATAATGGTACTGAATATAGAATCAATACATATTCAAATGGAATCTGTTTATTTTGCTTTTAAAACCTATCCCCTCAAGATGGGCTGAATTGTGATAGCCACAATCTACAGCTAATAGTATCAAATCATTAATGGCTGGCTTTGTGCTTCTTCTGAAGATTGGTTTCATATAAGCTAGGCAAGCATGGCCATGCGGATTTAATCAGTCTGTTCTCTGCCCTGAGCCCGGATGCTTGTTGATATGCATATTGGTGCACAAGAGCAGTAAGGAGCAAGAGCTCTGAAGGAGGATGCTTTGTGTTCAGATCCCAGCTCAGTTCTTTTCTAGCGACATCAAGCCTGAACTAACCACTAAGCGTTTGCGTCTCAACAATAAGTGGGAGAATATTCACCACCTCACAGGAAGAGCCACCATACTGCCCTACACCCAAAGCTACCATGAAGGTCAGAGTGTATATGAATGGTGAGTTTTTAGGGTTGTTCAGTGAGCATTCAGAACATACAGAGCCTGCTCAGGGGTTGTGGGGATGCAAGCCAATAGGTTTCTAAAACACTTCACCCAGACCCTAATGTAGTAAGTCCCCAGGGAAGGTTCGCGCTTTTATTTTTTATCTTAGCACATGTCATCTATAGCTTCTAGTTCCACACTCCAATATTTAAAAGGCTTAAGTACTGTGGTCCACGTTTCATCTGATTTCCCTATCAAGGGAGCAAGGGGATTTTATAAATTTTCTGAGTCAAGTACTCTTTATATCTTTTTAGATAAACTGTCTTTGCAAATTTCATTCTGTTTCTATGATTTATCATGTCTGTGAAGAGGTCTGAAGAACTCAGGATGTCCTCAAATGTGCTATATAAAAATTTCCCCACAACCCCAATGTATTAATGCATTTAGAGAAGCGAATTTGGAGCCAAACTGGATCAAATCCAGCTGTCTCCGTTTTTAGCTGTTATCATTTCTCCAAGTTCATCTGTTAATCCTCAATTTTCCCATTTGTACATCGGGGCTAGTTATTCCTACCACCTAGCATTTTCAGGCCTGGCGAGGAAGACACTGCATAGCAAAGTGTTTAGCAAAAGCCTGGCTCATAGTTGATACTAAACAAATCACTGCTACATTATTACTAGCTGCTGGTCTGCAGCTCTCAGCCCCTGGCAGAGGGATATTAGATCCAGAAGCCTCTTAAACTGCAAGTCATGCCACAAGAATGTTGCCCCATGAACTCAGCAGGGTTCAGAATTCTTAGAAAGATAATCAGCAGGGCATTGTTCTAGTTCTATCTTTGCTATTGTGGAGACCTGCTCAGCATCCTGATTCTATAAACCTTAGCAGCTTCATCTGTAAAATACAGTGATTAGATGCAGGGATGTCGTAAAAGGTCTCTTGAAGTACAGGATTCTCTGATTTAAACAAGGTAAAATAGGCAGAACTTTTGTTAGGATTTTTCTCTTTTTAGTTACCTCTTCAGACTTTGGATGTTATACCTGTGGCCATCCCTGCTCAATGTTCATAGTACATTTTGTTGATGGATTTTTTTTTTTTTTGAGGTTGGTGAGACCTCAGAATCCTACTCAACACAGGATTCCAGTGTGTTGAGCCTCTATCAACCCTCTGAGTTTTGATTTGAAGAATCTCACGTATATGCCATCCCTGTGTTGAAACATCTTGAATTCTTAGGACTGTCATCTGTAGTAACCATGTATATTTCTTTTCACTACATTTCATCTTTTGTAACTAGCTAACAATAGAATGGATTCTCAGTTTCAGGGACTTTACATCCTTTAAAAATATTTATGGCAGTCCGTCTCTATTCCTCCCACTATGCATTTCCCAGCAATGTGGGGTGGGGGCAGGCCAGTGAACAGGTGATGGCAGCCGTACTGTCTGAAGCACAAAGACCCTTAGAAGATCAGGGACTGGGTAGGTGGGTAGAAAAGACATGCAATTAATCCTAGAAATCAAAGAATTGTTTTTAGAGAAGACTATGGACGAGAATGTTCTAACACAGGGAGGAGTGCTGCCAAAGCCTGATGGAGAGAGATACCATGGTCTGGTTGGGAAATGTTATGTCCTTCAGAACAGCAAAGCACGCTGTAGAGTGGGCTGGGCTTGTGGGAATACGGGAGACACAAAAATGAGAAGGTCATCAGAAGCCACGGTCTTAGAAAAAGAAATGCAATACTTGAGAATTTTAAAGGTAAAACAAAAAACAAAACAAAACAAAAAAACAGCAACACCTGGGGGCGGAGGGATAGGGTAATGGTAAAAGGAATATTAAGAATAGCTTTTTCTGTCAAATTACTGCATATAAAGGCTGTTTGTCCAGGTTAATCAGCTTTGGATAGAAGAACAGCTCATATAATGAGAAAAATTCTCTATGGCATTTGGAGTTAGGTATATTTTCATGTCACCAATAAGGCAAAGACTAGAGTACTTTTTTGTACCTGAAATATGACAGCAATTTAATCATTTTGAGAACTTCTTGGGCTATTATATTTAGTTTCAGGATTTTTCTGTGTGTAACCCAAATGCTCAAAGCTGGGAACGGTGCTTATGCTAACACAGTACTAGGCACATATGATTATAGCATGAAAATTTCACTTTGTGGATTCAAATGCTATATATACTGCAATGCGCCAGGCACTGTGGCAAGTGCTACAATTAAGGCCATGAGTGAATGAACATGGCTTCAAGGAGCTTCTCCTCTAATGTGTAGAGAGACATTAAGCTAATCAACCATGGAGACAAGCACTTGTAAGGCAAAGTGTCGACTCAGGATCACGAGAGGACTTACTAGAAGTCAGGGCAGCTGTCCAAGTACAATGCATGCTGAGCTCTCAGAGGTGAAAAGGAAAAATAAGGGGACAGGGTTCCAGTGGAGCCAGGTTTCTTGGGGTGGGGGGGTGGGGAGACACCTGGCACCATCTAGGGGCACTGTTTGCTCTAGGGGGCGTGGGATGCAGTGAGGCGAGCCCAGAATGCTAAACATCCTGTGATGCATAGGTCAGCCTCCTCTAACAGAGGATTATCTGGCCCAAATGTCAGTAGTATCAAGGGTAGAGAAATTGAGCTAGTGGGAACAGCATCTCTGCCTTTAGCCTCACGGCTGGCAAGCACCAGGCTAAGGGGAGAAAATGAAGGAAGGTCAGAGGTTGGAGTGAGGTGGGAGCCTGAGCTGAGGCCCCAGAATGGCAGGGAGCATATCGAAGGGTCTGGTTGGCTCACAGGCTTACAGTGTGGGTGGCGGTTTCCCCCAGTGCTGTGGTGAACCTCCCAAGGTACTGAAGCCCGCCAGGCACAGGCTCACTCACTTAAGGTCTTACCGGCAGCTGAGTGAGAATGGAAGGCAAGGAGGTGAAAAGTAAGGGAAGAGCCCAGGGAGGCAACAAGAGGAGACGGTAGTGCTAAATGTAAGTGAGGCCTTTGCATTGATGGACACATTTGTCACCACAGAGCAATTCATTTTAGCTTAGAAAGTTTAATCCACTTTCCTTCAAAACAATACCTCACAATCTTTGCCCCATCTGTTTTCCTATTTCTGTTGACTTGTTTAAACATTTATGGGGCACTTTCATGTAAAGCCAAGGGAGGGTCACCATTTTGGATACAGATGAGTAAGTCAACTCCTGATGGTACAGTATGAACATGTTAAGCATTAAAAGGTTAAGATAAAAGATGTGGTAAGAAATGACATGAGATTATATTGTATTCTTCCACAGATGATTAAGGGAAGCAATTAAACTACTCTTGCTCTGTGTATTTCAAGAGTCATCTTAAGTTTTAACCTTATTTTACTTTGGTTTTCATATCTCAACTGGCTCTGATGTGAGTAGGTGGTTGGGGAATTTGTGTGTTTAATTGGTTTTTGTCCCCCTCCAGAAACACAGGTATTCCTCAAAAAAGAAAAAAAAAAAAAAGCCAGTCAGATAATCAAATCTAGATAGCAACTTCCCAAATACTAACCCTTCAATACACATCTCATGATCATTGCCAATTCACGTATCAGCCTGGATTCTTAGTAGCTTTCTGTAAATCATTTTTTAATCACTGTCCTAAACACACCATCCGTTTAACTAGACATAAATAAAAGGTAGTTTAAAAAATAAAATTTAAGGGATCCCACACAATGTGGTTAAATTCTAGCAAAATATTCCTGTCTGATAAAGAGACCAACATGAAGCCTCTGGGTTAAAAAGTGAAATTCTCAGGCTTTAGAGAAGCATTCAAATCGATCATCACACAGAGGCTTCCCTTACGGCAAGAGTCAGCAACCTGGGCTGGCAATTGTTTCTGTACAAACGGTGAGCTGGGAATTATGTTTATCTCCTTAAATAGCTGGGAAAAAAAAAAAATCAGAATACTGTTTAATGACATGTAAAAATTAAGTGATGAAACTCCAATCTCGGTGTCCATACAGAAAGGCTTTTTGGAGGCACAGCTATTACCTCTGGTGCTGTAGCGTATTGTTGCCATCTGCTTTCTTGTTAAAATGGCTGAACCGAATAGTTCCGGAGACTGCATGACCAGCAAAGCTTAAGATACTCACTCTCTGGCTTTTTCTTTTTTTTAAAATCTGGCTTTTTAAAATAAAATGTTCATCCCCTCTCCTCTGTGATCCACCTCAGGGGCTGTACCTAGAATCACTGTGTACCACCTGTGGTATATATAGTTATCATGCTGGAAAATTCTGCTCTGTGAGTGAACATTGCTCAAGACTGGGATTTTGAGGGAGTCTGGGGGGCTCAGTCAGTTAAGCGGCTGTCTTCGGCTCAGGTCATGATCCCAGGGTCCTGGGACCGAGCCCTGCGTTGGCTTCTCCCTCTGCCCCTCCCCCCTGTTGGAGCTCGCTCTCTAGCGCACGCTCTCTCTTTCTCTCTGGCCAGAATAAATAAAATCTTAAAAAAAAGAACAAAAAAAAAAAAGACGGGGGAATTCGTCCTACAAAAGAGCAGTCAAGTTCCAGAGAGATGTGTATCCCTTGGGAAATGACAACATCAAAAGCAAGAGTACATGAATATTGTACAATAATATACAGGATATATCCAAATTTCTGGTTCTTCATGCAGCCCGACTGGAAAATCAATAGAAATAAGTGTGGTGGCTGTTTGCTGTTCTTTTGTGTAAGAACGGGCTAATCATCTACTTGTGATGACAGTGATGGGGGTTTTTTCTCCATGTAAACATTAAAATCCATTCTGATGAACACAGTGATCACCCAGTCCAGTCTCAGTGAACTTCCGTACTTAGTTTCACTTCCTGCACTTACCACAACCCATGAGAGCTACTCACGCACACCTAGAAATTAAAAAATGACCCAATTCTCAAAAGTATGGGCAATGAACAAAATGATTCGCAAGCTACGTCTGCACCGACAAGACCACCACCGCTAAGCTCACTTACAGCACCACATACTAAGGCAGCAAAGCAATGACAGAGTGAATAAACACATCATGATAGCTTCTCCCATGAAAACAAGACTGTGTTAATTGTTATGTAAAAGCAGTCAGGGGCATGACCATCAAAGTTAGGCACAGAAAATAAAACTGAGTCACCTTTAGACATGTGGAAAGGGATACTCCTCTCTGGAGCGAGGGTTCTGGATCCAGGGCACGTTGTGCAAGAGAAGCACCGCCTTTTACAGCTTTTAAAAGCCTGAGTCCCAGGCCATGCCCTCAACCAATTAACCGACACCAGGATTTGTAAAGACGCTCAGGTGATGTCAATGGGCAGCCACAGCGGAGAACCGTTGCTCACCAACTATCCTACTGTGGGCCCTGCTGCCTGCAAGATGTTAACTGGGCTCATTTGGCATGAGAAATTGAGTTGATCAAGTGCAGAGGGGGTGGAATGAACAAAGGGAACTCTAGGAACATACCGATTTAGAAGGCTGATGGTTTGGTAGATCTCTGATAATACTAAAATCTTAACTTGAGGTTTATAGTGCCTGTCTAAAAATCTTCAGTTAATGGGATGTAAAAAGTTCATTCAGCTAATTAGTCTGTTCTGTTTCCATGACTTAAGTTATTTTTAAAAGTTAAAAGGAATGATTATGCCGGGTTCCTTGAATTCCTCCTGAAGCTAAATCTTTGGGGAACAGGAACCCGGAGTCAAGGATATTCCCCTAAGTGACTAGCTGCCACATATGGTGATGATAACACTGCTACCACTTCTGTACATGCTAGTCAGTACACTCTGAGATATAAATCAAACTAAAGGCTTTGGAGTCTATCTGCATATTGGTTTTGCTGCTGAGTACGGAATCATCCGCGCTATCTTTCTTCCACCATCAACCCCAGATCCCTTCACCCTGACTTGTGCTTAATAACCCTTGCATTAATCAACATTAATTTTGCCCAGAAGTTTCTTAGAAGGCAGATGACAGTTAGGGGAAGGAGCTTCAGTTGTTGGCATGTGACAGTTACCCAGTCCTCCAGCAACAATTCCTCAGTTTACCCACTGAAACTATTTCTTAGGAGATTAATTTTTGAAGTCATCTGAATCAAGCTCAACTTTTGCTTCTGGGAACCCAATCTGTATGTCAGGAAAATTATGTATTTAAAAATTCATTTATTAAAATCCTAACTAAATAGAGCAAATGCCAAGTGGGATTTGGCAGAGGGATTTTTTTTTAACATTAAAGTCTCATTATTCTCACTTTTTCCACACTCAGTCAAAGACCTTTGGCTGATCACCCTCTTGACCAGTCAGGACAAGATTTCTCAGACTTTGGAGACTTGGTAGGGCAATTTCTGGCAATGGAATGATATGAATTAATCTTCCCAGAGGTTACGATATTTGCAGTTACTGAGCACCATATACACAAAATGTGTCCTGTCCTGACAGCTCATTACAAACCCATGAGTTAGACAATATTATCCCTAATAACAGCTGAAAGAGCTGAGCCTCATAAAGGCTGTGTATATGTGTATATGTATAAGGCTATGCCCTATATCACGGTTCAATCAGTAGTCATTCTGTGATTCAGACCAGGGCTGTCTCACTCTAAAGCATGGGCTCTCAGTCTCTACTTTATACTGCCAACTGGATACATGCAGGGCAACCAAGCAGCCCTTCAGGGCACTGATGGAAGATCTCACAATGGCCTCATTCCCAGCACACGTGGGTATGCCACCCTACCGTCTATCTGCCACAATGCGGCGGTGTATTGATGCCATTCTAGAAGAAAACCCAAGGCCATTTGGGCAAACTTTCAGCAATTCACCATTTTTACTTTTAACCTAATTGATCTTTTTCTTGGGGAGGAGGCACCTGACTGGATAGCTGGTCTTCCTATCTTATCGCAAACAGGTTATGAATTAATACAATTGTTTCTGCCGGAAAAACATACACAAACTGGATAAACCTTTGAGGTATATATTTTAAAAATCATGGATACATAATTAATTGCTTGCAACTCTGGAAATGTGGTTTAGGTGATGCTGACAATGAAGTTCTGCCTTCAGTAATAGTCCCCATGGGAGTAATTCCCATATATCAGTCCAGGCACTGGCTGTGTCCAGTCACTGAGATGCTAATTAAAAATACAGATTCCTAAGCTTTACCGGAGACAAACTGAATCAGACTATCCAGGTGTGATAAGCTGTAAACTGTGTTTCCAACAAAGCCCCAGGTGATGGTAGTGCGTAGCCAAAATTAGGAACTAATTCACTAAGTAAGAGCGAATGGGGACAATTGCCTCGAACCGATCCATTTGATTTTTCAATAAATACTTATTGACCTAATACTATGTGCCAAGCACTGTGTCGACTCTGAGAACAAGCTGTGAACAGGGCAGATAAGGTTCATCATAAGGAGTTTGCAATCTAGTGAGGCGGGAACAGCAGAAAGCAAGTAGATACATGCAGAAATGAGATAATTTCAGGTAGTGGCATTACAGGCTGGTAAAGTAGCAAAGAAGATAGAGTTCTTAAGTGGTGAATCAGGGAGGCAGATAGTTGGATCGGAAAGAAAGGCAGAGGGTCAAGAAAGAGGTTTCCCTCTCTCCCAAATGGTGCTAGAAAAATAGCTCAGACATTAACCACGCAGGTAGTTTCAGATTTCAGATCCCCAGGACTTAGAAGTTAGGACAGATCAGTCATTGCATATCACGTACCTATGGCAAGGACAGAGTCTTGGGGACAACTGGTTGGACACCAGGGCAGGGGTGTCTCTAATCTTTCCTCTGCCTGTGGGGCTCTGCCCCTGTCATCTCCCCAGAGACCCCCCTGGAGGCCCCCAGTTCTCCCATTCACCAGGAACCACTGCATCTCTGCCTAGATGTGGGGGACTTGGGCTTTGAACCAAGTTCTCTTTGATGGCAATGCCCATGCTCTTTCCAAAAACCATAAGGTGAAATAGAGTAAAGGATTAATAACTGGTAGGGGTTACTGGGGGTTGGGGAAGCACAACAGGATTGGAGAAATGAGATACAACGGAAAACTCTTGGTCCCTGTTCTCAGCTCCATGGTCATTCACATTATTCACTTTAAACTGATCTTCACGAGTAAAATGCCCGCTGGTGGAAAACACAGCAGGTCTTGCCTCGGGCCTTGACTGTCTGACTCTGCCTACTTCCTTCTCTTGAACCCTTCCAGAAGAAAAAAAAAGAGGGAATGTTCTTATTTGTTCTAGGTCTTAGTTTTTCCACTTGTGGGTCAAGATGCAGTGAGAGCATATCTGCAGTCATAGGACTAATAGTTCTTATAAATTTTGCAGTTGAAAAGATGAGAAATGATACGCTACAGGTAGGTGAGGGTGGGGGAGAATAGAAATCACAAGTGCATGAGACTGAATGGATATAGAATAGATAATTTTTTCCAGTGGATCCCAAGGTGTAGGACTCTGGCCACCCATGAAATGGTATTAGGTGTGAAAATGTGTCAAATAGCGTTCTCACTAGAAATAACTTGTTTTCAATTTTCCATCAACCTTTCTGATGACATTAAGGAGAAAGCCTCAGTTTGCTGCTAGCCTTTATTTAATACCTTTCATTCTTTACATACACCTTATGTTATATTCATGTGCATATTCATATATGTGCCATATATTTTTATGTATATATATATATATATATATATATATATATATATAAAATTTAAAAATTGTATTCATACCTAAAATTCTACTTCTTATTCTGGTGTTCCACTCTAAATAGTGATGTAATGTTTTCATTTTAACTACATTTAATTTAAATAAAAATCAAGCAAATAAATGAGAGGTAATGTCATAGATGTGGCAAAAATCATGGTTATGAAAAGTGGCTGACGTTTGGTAAGCACCATCTAGCACAACCCCCTTTCTTTGCAGGTAAAAAAAACAAAAAACAAAAACAACAACAACAAAAAAAACCTGAAGCCCAGAGAACTGAACAAAGTCACAGCCACACAACTAAGATAGCAACTGATAATTTAGCATGCATATCAGAAGACAGTTATCAGTACAAATATTAGAAGTCTTTCCCAAACAAGTGCAGTAAAGGAACTGTCAGGATCCAGAAACTTTTTAACAAATCTATTCTGTACAACAATTCAGGAAAAGCAGAGAAAGAACAGGCTGTCCTTTCTAGTTGTGTGCCAATGAAAAGTCACCACACCTATCTAAACTTCACTTTCCTCATCTGTTGAAAACAAAGAAACCAACCCAACAATGAGAATAAAAACATAACCCCACTTACCTCAGAAGGCTGTAAAGATTGAGGAACATGACAATATAAAGGCCTGGCGCACAGAAAGCGACCATATAATGCAGCATTCATTTTTAACTCCTGCCCCTCAAAATACGTCTTGAGATTTGAACGACTGGAAAGCATGTATTCTTTCCTAAATTTCACTTCTCCCGTGCCCAGATGGGTTTCCCATTCAAATAGGAGGTGGGGTTCCCAGGTTCATGGGCCAAGAATTATGTCACACCTCAGGAACACTTTCCACAGAAAGAAAATTAGTAGTAGCAGGACTAGAACCCCTGAGAGTTTTTAAAAGAGCAGATGAATAGGTAAGAACTGAGTTAAGCATTCTTCTCTTTCCAGAGGCAGAATGAATTTAATCAAAACAGGACTCACTTCTCCAACTATGCTAACCCTCTGCTGGAGACCAGTGCAGACACTGGGGGAGGAGAGATCATTGAAAATATTCTGTTTTCTTTTTTAAAATATCTACGGGGATAAATAAATGCAGTGGTCATCTCAACTCTCTTTGTCATCACCTGTGTAGATATTTGTGGTGACCATGCAAATGTGCCCCTCAGATCTCCTGCTGTGGGAACTGAGGTGACTGAGAGCTACGGTGGCTGTCCCCTTTGGACCCACCACTATCTGCACAGAAGCCAGGCTTCCCATGTGCTGCTCTGAGCCAATGACTGAGCCCGGTGGAGAAACTAACTCAGGTCCATTTCTGCGGGATGCAGGAAAGCTCCGATGGGCGTCTTTGGCCCTTGGACTCTTCATTGTCCTGCCTGACACTTTTATAGAACGTGCTGCAGTCTGGGGCTCTCCTTCCCAATCCTCTTTCCTTCCCACTCTCCTGCCACTGGTGTCAGACTCATATTGCCATCTGAAGGCTCTTCCCCACTTCTGTGCCTGTGCTTTAGCCTTCACAGGTGTTTTTCCCCCCAAATCTTTGGCATATCTAATCCTGTCTTAGCGTCTGCTTCTCAGAGGACCCCAAATAACACAACATTGTTCCAAAAGTTTAACCATTGCCAACTCGATAATTCTGCACACGCTTTAAGATGAGTAACTAGCTGGGGACTCAGACATGTCCCATTGGTTGTAATAGAAAGGGAAAAAATGTTCTGTTAGCATTTTGTGTAAACTTATGACCACATTTAATCACCCAAAGTATACCTTCACTGACTACCAGATGTGTCATTAACCATTTCTGAAAAAAGTGAAATAAAATCACCCAGCATGAGAATGCTGTGGAATAAGTCAATACTAACAGATGGTGTTTATTTTGTCACTGCTTGTGTTAAAAAATTGCCACCTAGTCCCATCAAATCCATTTCTTTAAGGTGGAAGCTTTATGTAAAAACTGCTACAGAAAATGCAATATTTTATCAGCTGTCATTGAGACCCTTAAAATATGAGCACTTGTTTTCATGGTTTTCAGTTTTCTAGGACATGGTGCAATACACAGGAGATGGGTTTGTATAAATCTGACACGATGGAGTATTTTGCCAGCAGCTCTGTCTTGCAACATACAATCTGTTTTGTTTTTCAAACAAAGTTGGTACATGAGTTAGTTGAAACACTAGTGTTTCCAGGATCAAGACCGAAATTCCTCAATTAAACAACCTTCTGTGATGTGATACCATCTATGTGCCCAACAATGGGAGATGATTTAAATACATTATCACATACCCCTTTAGATGGAGTCACAAGGAGAATCACAAAAAAAAAAAAAAAAAAAATGATGCATTAGAAGACTACATAAGGAAAGCTCACAATACATGAAGTGAAAAAATCCTAATACAATACGTGAAATATGATGGCATTTTTCTTGTTTTCAAAATGCACACACTGAGAAGCAGTCTAACAGGGTAGCTGGGAGAGGTAATGTCGAGCCAGGCTGCCTGAGAGTAAATCCTGGCTCTGTCTCTCTCTCTCACTACCTTTACAACCTTGCGAAAATCACTTGACCTGTCTCTGTCTCAGTTTCTCCATACATCAGGGGTGATAGTAATAGTGTACCTATTTCATGGGGCTCTTTGGAAGATTAAATATAAAGCATTTTTTACAGTGCCCGGCACAGTTTGTAATATAAACATTATTATTATTATTGTTTTAATTTTTATTACATATAATTGTGGAGAAAGCCTTGAAAGCATATCTCACAATGTCGAGAGTGATTCTTGCTAAACAGTAAGACTGCAGACGATTTTCAAATGATTTTTTTTCGTGGCTTACTTGTTTATTCTAATGTTTTCTCACACATCCCAAAATGTACCATTTGAAAAGAAAAAAGGAAAGGAGAGAGGGAGAAGCAGGAGGAAAATTCTCACAGGTTTTTACTGTACCAGATTCTATTTAAAAAGTGTGTAATTGGCTAAAGTGGTTTAATGTTTTTAATCTTAAACTAAAAGTACCTTGATCATTTAGAATTTCTTCTTAAATACCTTAACTAAAAGGTCAGTGAACTCTCAACCTCAGTGCCAGCATGGTTAGTGAACAAAATCACATGTCAGTCAGTGCAATGATGGAACAAAATGAAAATACTAGGTAAATGGAGAAAAGAGATTTTCCATGATAAAAGTAAGTTGGAGAATAAATGTACTCCCTTGCCAAAGCTTCCATTTCATCCTTCCCTACTTTATGATGGCAATCAAGCCTTTTCTTTTTCTTTCAGGAGACAGTGGTCCCTGTAACCTTTCTGCATATGCAAAATTTTAAAAAATGGACTGACAATTATACTGAATAAATATATTGGTTATATATGTCTATATGCTCTAATTATGTAAATAAATTAAATGTTACATATGTGCCATTTGGTTTAAAATGACTTGAAGAAATCCAACTTTGTTTCTTGGTACCCTGTAGTACACTTTCTCTGAGGTTAGCAGAGAACACATCCTAAAGATCAGTAGCAAAATGCCAAAGGATAAAATTAAAAAAGAGATAGAACATCCCCTGTGCTCTAGGTATCCTTTTTGTTACACACGTCTGACAATGTGTTCTAAGAAATCTAACAATAGATTTTCAGCAAGTAGGAATCTGGTGATGAGACTGGGACTGCTCTGGACTATGACTTTATCTATTTCCCCTAGAATTTCAACAGGTACTTGGTAAATGGGGAATGGGGCTCCTAAACTGAGAGATCTCCCACGTACCAACATGTCACAAGCTTCACTTCTTAAGGTTCCATACTCTTTAATATCCTTTAATGGCTCTAGCGAAGCTTTGGTGATAGACCAGTTTTACTTTTTTCTTAGTCTTAATAGTTAGGTTGACCATCAAGAAAATTCCAGAACACATCTCGGAACATCATCTCATCCCATGAGATTGGCCCTTGTAATACTGAATGAGGTTACTATAGAAACTCATCAAGTCCCACTTATGCCAAGACTTGCCTCCCTTTCTAATCCGTAAACATGTTTTCATTTTTAAAGCCCTCGTTCAATCAAAGTGACTGGTGGGCCGACAGTACCTGGAGAAAATAGGCCCTTCACAGAAACACACAGCAACCTTTGGGCTATGGAATAGATGCCTGAGAGGAAATAAATCTTAACAAATGTGCTACAGCTCCTTTAAACACTGAAGTCATAAAGACATGCATCATTATTCACCGAAGATAGCAGACTTTTCCATCTCCAATTGAAAACATTAAGGATAAGAAAAGTCATAGGCTCTACATAAAACCTTTTTTGGGGGCCATTTAAAGCATGAAGTTGCATTGGTTACACGTTTAATAAGGAGTTGGCCTACCCTTTCCACATTCGTATACTCAATGTGTCCTTTATAAAGACGTCATTTGTCATGGGATGGATAAGTGGATTGTGGCAAATACTAGTAAGTGATCAATAAATTCCAAGTCTTATTATGTGTCAGGCACTATTCTAAACGCTTTAATGCATTATTTTGTTTAATCTTTATAGCAATCGTATGAGAAACATACATTTATTATTCCCATTTTACAGATGAGGAAATCGATGCGAAAAGCTGGTAAGTGACTTGCTCAAGGTAATACTACTACTGATGGCCATGCTAGATTTGAACTCAGCTTACTTCATCCCACCAGCTGATATTATCTGCTTCTACGAGGGGGTAACCAGTCCTAACACTCTGTTGAAACACCTGATGGGCTCTCTTACCCAGCCATGGTGCTCCATTCCCTCTATACCCTTTAACCGTTTTTGGAAAGGTAAATGTACCCTGTAGTTAGCAACAGGGACACAGCTTTTTATTTTTTGATCATCTATCACAGACAACTGTGTATCATTATAGATCACCTATCTATCATAAATTACCTCAACTACGTATTTTTTTAGATAATGTTTAGAACTAAACCATGATGAAGATTTCAACTTAAACAGCTTTTATGTTTTCACAAGACTTTTGTAAGCACCGGGACCAGGTAGCTGCCCGTACGTGTAAGGTGGGAATGAAAATTCTCTGAAAAAAAATTACTGACGTTGCCATGAACTGGCAGTACCGACCGCTGAGGTACTGAAAATGCATTTCCTCCCAATAGTATTTAAAAGATCATCTCAGGGATTCCCTAGGAAAAAGTAAATTAAAGAGAGAGCGAGAAAGGAGCAAGAGGGAGAGAATATTGCTTGCTTGTTTGATTGATTCAAGGTGGAATGTAAAAACCCAGAATTACATGTACTTGAGGTATGAAAACAGAAGGGCAGAGTTTATGTTGGCATTGCAGATTTGGGGTATGTGGCCATAAAAGGAAGAGGTAACCATCACAGATGGTTTCATTTTTTTTTCCTTGTTAAACTGTACATTCGAGTCACTTTTCAAAAATATAATTTATATTCAATAGTATAAACATTCCACTAATTTTAACGTTGGTTTCTGAAACTGCAAAGTTGGGCAGTAATGAAAAGGAAGGCTTAAGTATTGATGACTAGTGATTCCACCTGAGGGTTCAAGGAGTTTGTTTCTAAAATGTCAGCCTGGGATGGGAACCACCAAGAAAGCACTGAGTACCAGTAGAGAGCTGATGAGACAGATTTCGTAAGACCTCACTTGGGTCCCAATTTGACCTCTCCACTTGCAAGCCATGTAGCCCTGAGCTAATGGCTCTAGGCTATATGACTCAGTTTATCTCATCTATAGTATGGTGATATTAATAGAACCTGGATATTTATTAACAGAACTTTCATGAATTAACTGAGATAATGTATGTGAGGATGGTTCAGTATAACAGGTGCTCAATTAAGATGGGTATTCTTATGACAGTTACAATAACTATTACTACTAATGTTATTATTAATGGGGAAAGGGCTTTTGCTGATCAGAGGAAATAAATAATGTTCCTACAATAGCACATAGCATGCTATATTCTTACAATAAAATATTTTAACTAAATTCTTCCATTGGATTTCACCTTGCAAGAGCAGAACAATGGACAAGATTATTTGTGTTGAGGAATGTTTTCTTAAATATTACCTAAGCTCTGTTTGACAGGACACAATTTCTTTATTTGTTGCAGACTCATTCTCCCAGCTTAGTCATTTATACTATGAATGACATGTCAGCAGTGTGTGCCCTTATTCCTGATAATTCTTGGTGCACTCTTGATGGTGAAGGTACAGGGAATGAAATGGGAGTTTCCTGAATGCAAAAGCCTTCTGCTCTATATCCTGAATGCAAAAGCCTTCTGCCAATATCTAGACAAAGGCTCCTCATGTGCATACCCACATGAGACTCAAGAGCCAGGTAGCATCATTTGGGAAGACCATCACCAACTGGGACAGGTAGCCAAGGCTGAGGCCATCTGTCTCATGGAGAAGAATCCAGGGTTAAAGACCTCATCAGAGAGGCTTGGCTGTGCACTTTGTGCTATTCTTCATCAAAATAAATTTGAGTGTTGGTCAGGATCCTTTTACTAAATTTTGACTGCAGAACATGAGCCAGCATTGTTGATCTCCTTGCCGGCTGCAGGAGTAGACCCTCTGGTTTGTCCTACCGTCACATCCACACAGCGTGTGGTGTGTCCTTTTCAAAAGGTTGGTAAGCCACAGGCAGGCACAATGGTGACCCAGCCACCCAAAGGGAATTTCTTTTATCCAAGTACTACATGCATTTTTAATTTAAAAATACTTCCAATGACATTAGAATCATCATAAATAAGAGTACAGTGTGGTAGAGAGTGAAGCTGGCCGGCCATTCGTAGATTGATTGTTATTAAAATTAGCATCATTATGATTCCATCAATTATTTCTACACTTTGGAATGTTTTGTTTTCTTCCAGACCTCCTTACATGCTTTTGTGAGTTTCATTATAATGTCAGATGCCCCTTTCACAGGGACATAAATTTCATGTCTGACAAATATGGTTTTCCCTATCTCAGGAAACCATTCTATTTGGGGCATGGGGAAAATGACAATTTATTTCTAATGCTGGTTGTGTTTATTTCCTCACATAAACCCAATTATCAGCAGCTTTTGGGACTCCATTACAGTCAACCGGATATTTATATAACAACATCAACACACTCTAGTTTTTAATGATAAACATAATGGGCATTATTCTATTTCACATGAGCAGTGTTCTTCTAAGAGATTAATGATAGTTGTGCAACCAGGAAGTCAGATGAATCATAGATCATCTTTCCTTTGAGCAACTAGGACATACTAGTATAAAGACGGCAGCCAAGGCAATGTGTGTTTTCTTGACTTCCCTATCTCTGATGCTTAGTGAGAGAGACGCGGTCCTGCCTGTCAGAGAGTACTGGCAGAGATGGGCAATAAATATTCAACCAGACAAATACACACAATTAATACATATTATGATAACCACTATGAAAAAAATAGGTGTAGTTGCTACTATTATTATCCACGAGTACAAAAGACTATACTAACAAACATCCAACACATTAGAAAGATGCCACGTATTTCAATAGCAATAGGGATATATATACATATATATATATATATCCCTATATAATTCCTTTGAAAGGTTCCATATGGGAAAAGCAGGTATGATGTTTTCCCCTTTGTTATTTACTTGTCTACCTATTAATAAAACAACAAAGGGCAAACCATTGTAAAATTATTCTCTCCAAAGTAAGCTATGAACAAAGAATCTGATTACATTTTATTATCTAAGTTCATGAGTCTTGCTGTTAGGCCCAGTATCCCCAACTTGTCTGACACTCCACACATATTCTGCCTAAAGGGCTATGGGCATCACTTATCTCTCAACCACTGAGCCCTGGAATTAGTGCTCCCATTCCAGAGAGTTCTCCCAGGGAAACAGAATTACATGGGTGCTGATGATCTCCATGCCAGTTCAAAATCTGTATATAGAAATACAAATAGTCAATAAAGAATCACCATATATAAGGAACATCAGGTTTCTGAAGCAAAAGAAATGCCTATCTCAAAGGAAAGAGTTTGCCAAAATCCAACAAAAAGTTCTTAAAATTGTTTATAATTATTAACCACAGAGAAGTGAAAAAGCATATTGTATCCATAACAATAGGTTTTATGAAAATCCTCTCTTTGTGTGTGTGCTCTTTCTCTCAGCATAAACACACACGCGCACACACACACACACACACACACACCTCCCTAAGACAAGGTTTGGATTCCAGAAAGGCAATAAGGACATAGCTAAAGAGTAAATAAGTGCTTAGGAAATAAAGCCTAGGAAATCACCTAGACATAATTCAAAATTGAAAGAGTTGAAAATATCTCTCCTTCATCTTGGCCAGTTTTGATGGGGATGTGGGTGCAGGTTTCCCTGCTATCCAAAAGGAGAGCATGCCTATGAAAACTTTCATAAGTCAAAATGGTGTAACATAAGAAGCAGTTATCATTAATTTATACGACAAAATTTTTGAGCATTCGCAGACCCAAAAAGTTACCTCTCTTAGGCTTTTCTGATACCTTAGGACACATCTTGCTAATGGATGCACAAAATGAAAGCCCAGATGCTCACAGACACGGTTCAAAGCTATGGCAGCTTGACGCTGAGATGCTGAGTATAATTTTGGGGGAAGGAGCTTGGCAGCACCACTGTTGCTGCTCAGGATGCCCGCTGCCTCTATAATGAGGTACTGCAAAACAACCACTGAACCCTATTTTCGCTTCTTGCCTTTTTTTGTAAAAGTGAAAACCCTCTTCGGATTTCTTTCAGTTAGCGAAAACAGATACCGAGGCAGGTCTTTTATAAAAGCAAAGCAGCATAATGTGAACTTTCAAAAAGCAAAGGACACATATTCCTACACCACTGGTGGTAGAATTCATTGGCACAAACTCTTTGTAAGGCAATTTGACAGTATATACACATACATATAAATACACATATATATCCTTCGATCTATAGAGAGTCTAATTCTAGACATTTATCCTATATTAATTATCTGTACAAAGATGTCCATTTCAGCATTGTTTATAATGGTGAATGAAATAGATACAATTATAAATGCTCACTAGTGGGGGAATAATAAACTCATATGCTTGCATCTCTGGACAAGCTGCACCTGTTAAAGGAAATGAGCTAGGGAACATTTCCTAAATGGAAAGCTATCCATGCTATGTTATTAGAAAAAAAGTTGCGGAAGTCTATGTAATGCATAATCACCTTTTTATTTAAAGAAGAAAAGAAGAAAAACTGTGTGTGTGTGTGTGTGTGTGTGTGTGTGTGTAAATCCCAGAAAAGTTCTGAAATAATTCAAACAATACTTTTGGAAGTGTAATATGTACTGTGGGTTTAGGGAGCTTACTCAACACTTCATATGTTTGTGAAATTATAGGGTAAAAACTGTTGTTTCTAAGTTTAACTTCATTATTGTTTTAAAAAATAAAAATAGAATATTGAATTTGAAAAAAACACACTACATAGTTAGCAACTTAAATCACAAATTTTTGTTTTGTTTTGTTTCTGTTTTTTTTTTTTTTAATTTTAATTCCAGTATAGTTAGCATCCAGTGTTCTATTAGTTTTAGGTGTACAGTATAGAGATTCAACAATTCTATACATCACTCAGCGCTCATCACAAGTGCCCTCATTAATCCGCATCACCTATTTCACCCATGCCCCACTCACCTCCCCTCTGGTGACCATCAGTTTGTCCTCTAGAGTTAAGAGTCTGAAGGCACAACTTCTTTTGGTTATGATTTTAGGTGAAATTTTTCTAGAGGTATGAATATAATAACAACATCATTCCAAGACAGTTTACAACATAGAATCAATTAAGATTTATTCCTGAATGTGTGCCAAGCACCTAAAACATGTTGAGCAGAGTTAAGTTCTAGATTTATTAAAAACTGCCTGTAAAAGACTCACGGTTTTATAGGGGAGAGAGCAAAATAAGTCATTGTAATTCAGAATGACAAGGGTGATTACTAGATCCATACTTGGATCTCAACGTCCTGCCATTTCTGCCTCCTAAGCATTACTGGCACTTGTCCAGTGCTGTGCATCCCCAGGCTCTCGTGCTGGCCCGGCCACCATCCCCATTGCATTTTCAGTACCTACAGCCTCCTAACTAGTTCCTGCCTGTCATCTGGCTTTCCCCACCTTGGGCTTTCTGAACTGTGGATCACTGCATGTCCCTGTGCATATGCTTAATCTCTTTCTCTCTTTCCTTAACATAGCATCAGAACTATAACTTAGAGACCTTCCTGGTTTCTCACCCTCCTACAGCTCTCCCACTTCATTTCTGCTCTTCTTCCTGCCCATGACTTTTGGTTTTTGAAATCACCACTCTCTCATTTGCCCCAAATCTTGATAACTCCTCTTTGCCTGGAAAACTCTTCTCCAACTCTTTTGCTGAATTCCTACTTATCCTTTAGATTTATCCCTATTATAGTTTTCTTAAGGAGTTTTATTTTAACCTATTAGCGTTCCCCATATATTTCTTCCCCCTTAAAGCTATTTGTTCTTATTTTCTCTATAAATCTGCAAGCCATATAAAGGCAGGGAACATTTCTTTCTTCATCACCATTCCCAGTGCCCAGTACTGTACCCATCATAAAACAGGTTCAACACTGGTTGAAGAAATAGAGTGATTAATTAAATAATTAGGCTGCAAAGCCTATGGGAGCACTGAAAAGGAAAGTCCATTTCAGCTAGAGGATACTTTCTCCAAAGCCTGTGTCTCGAAGAATGACAAGGAGAAGACAAAGGCAATGCAGAGGCAGACTTCTGATATTTAACCAGGTGGTTATAAAATCTGTGTTCACTTAAAAATAAAGACTATCTTGGCCAATGAAAAGAGCTGACTTTTAAAAGAGCTGCTACCACAATGAAGCGTAAGCCATAAATGTTATTTATTCCATAAAAGATCCCAGCATACCCTAGGTGACCACTGCAAAAAGGTTTGGCTTCCTTTTGCTACATGTGGAGACAGAGACTACACTTCAGAGTCGTCATCAATATAATCAAATTCTTTCTGCAGAATAGTGACCTAGAATAAAAATCTAAACTGCTTAAAATGTCAGAGAGTATCAATTTCTAATAACATGTTTCAGGAAAACAGCCTAAGAAATTAGTTTCTAAGGTTCTCTTATTAAATGATCCCTTCTAAAATAAAAACTTAACTTTCAGCATCAATAGAGAAAACGGGTTAAGAGTTGAATTATGAATATAATATATTGAAATTAAATATATGATCATAACCCCTTAACTTTAAATAAGTCTAATTAATCCTAATCTAAGCTGAATAAAAATAATGTACATATTTTCAAAAGAAGTGTATTTATAGTACTTGCTGATAACATATAAATTCATGCCTGGATTCCTGAATTGAGAAAATGCTTTTATTTTAACAGCCAGAGCTTTGAAATCTAATGAATTACCTATTTTATTTTTATCACTTGAATTTCACCATATGAATGTGGAAAAATAAGTATCATAAAGCAACACAGTTTAACATATTATTAATACTATTTTTTCCTAGGTAGATCTTGAAGACTGTATAAGTAGATGATAACAGGGTAAATCATATTTTAAACTTAGAGAGAAGTCAGAAAGGCTATAGGAAATAGTCCTGTGGCAGCTGATATGAAATTGTAGGTACTTCATCAAAACCCAGCCAGCCACAGCTACCTCATAACTCATGCTCAGAGCTTCATAATGTGATTAGGTTTTCAAGAGGGTGCATTTGTGTTTTGGTTTTCTTTTAATCACTTTATGTTCAGCTTGGCTTCCAACTGACTACTGATTGACTACAGTCATCATGGCAAGAATAAAGAGATTGTCAACTTTGCTGAAGAAAAGTTATTAAATTTTAGTTTTCCTAAAGGGAAACATTCCCTGCAACAGTAATTGAAAAAAATAAAATCTTTATTGACATTCTTTGAGGGAAAATACAATATTCAACATTCAGGCTGAAGCTAGATAGGTAAAGGAAATACAGATTTGAAGCAATTATAAGGAAAGTCAGGCAAGAAAATTGGCTATGAAAGAAGGTGTCTTGTCTGCTGTTATCCTGGTCAGATTGGCAGCAAGTGTTTCTACTTTTTTTGCTTTCACTCAGTCACTCACATACTTACTCCGCGGGCATTTAAGGAATGCTAAAAATGTGAATTACCTTTTCTCTCAAATGAGATGCAGATTTAATGCATGGTTGGGTGTGGAACCAAAGATTACTAAACAAAGGAGTGGACTTCAAAGGGCAAGTGCTACCACAGGAACATAGACTGGGGGAACACAGAGGAAAGGAAACAATGACACTGCAGAATCTGCTTATTAGCTATTTTTACCAATCTCCAGAAACTATACCATCGCCATTGAAGTGAAAAAGGCTCTGCACTGAGTATGTAGGAATCCTTTTTTTATGTCTTATTTTGAGAGGCAGGACTTATCTGCCATATGTGGTAATAATAAATGTCTCATATCTGGCATTTTAAGACAAATACTTTTTCCTGGTGAAAAATATAACACGTGTTCTTTGTAGAAAATTTAGAAAACACAAAAAAATTACAAAAATGAAAGAAACAGAGAACTCATCAGTAACGTCACTGTTTGGAGATGGTCAGAATTTTATTTCATATATTTCGAATCTTTTGTGGGTGTATATGTGTTTCTGTTATGTGTGTGTATTAAAGCTATTCTTGCCCATAACATGAACAGTCCTAAACAGACTATTTTGTAGCCTGCAATTTTAAATTTTATACCATATCACAAATACTAGTCTATGTTTTTATATGTTGTTCTACATCATGACTTTAATAGTCACATATTATTTTATTGCATTAATACATGAACTTATTGAACTAAGTGTTTGCTGATGAACATGCAGACTATTTCCTGTTCTGCACTATAGACAATGTAGGATCTCGGATCAGTTAAATTTGGGAAGGGAGATTAATCATTTTAAACATATTCTATTCAAATTTACCTTAAAATCTCTGATATTATCAATAAATAGGTTTACAGTATTTTCTTTAGTCATTATTATATTTTAAACCATATTTTGCAACTATATGGTCCAAGAAAATTGATGCTTTCTATAAGGCTTTATGTTGAAAAGTAAATTTTAAAAAATAATGATGCTTTTTAGGTGGTGAATAAGTGTTGGAAAATATGAAGAAAAGAGGGATAAGGTTAGTACACAGAATATTTGCCATAAATATCTATAGATTTTGCTGGAGGGGAGTAAAAGTTTAGGTCTGATTTGACTGTCAACCAATAGAAACAGAAAAATACTATTAGTCACACAAGTAGTAATTATTTGATAACTTTTAATCTATCTATTCCAGTACTAAGTCATGAGAAGTGTTTTTCTTGCAGAACTTCACAAAGATCTGTGTGATATAACAAATGATATCTTCAATAACATACTCAAAGTAAATGCAATTTTTTTGTTTTTGTAAAACTATAGGTTTTTGTAAAATTTTACTGATTATTAAGAACGATTAAAACAAACTATACTTAGGGAATCATTTCTATATCATAATCATATATCTTGAGATATCTGGAAACACAAATATTGTTAAACAGTGTTATACTAGGAGCTGAATAAGAGATTTGATGACATTTATTTGTCCTCCACATGTTGAAAGGCAAGTGGAAGTCTGAACAGAGCACAGCAGGGAAGGCCACTGACTGCCTGGTGCCCTTTCTGTACAACATGCATACATTTAGTTGAGAGAATTACCTACAGACAATAGCTGACGCTAAGAGGTCATTTTCAGGTACTCTGTTCTCACATAGTTTAATTAGTTTGACTTTTTCTTGATGACAAAAAACATTAGATTCATAAAAAGGCCTAGTATAATCTCAACTTCTTCAAGAGCATTTCAGGAGTGATGGAAATGTATTTTTAATTCTATGAAGCATGGTTCCAGCGTAGGATATAGTGGATTACTGAAAACATATTATTTATGAGATATGAATGCAGAATAAGGCTGCAGGGAGCAGTCATTTTGCATAAAACTTGTCATCCCAAAGTTCCCTTTTCAGCTTCTTAAGTGGAATCATTTGCCATTTTTCCAGGAAGCCTTCCCTGACTGATACTCCTCAACCATGATCATGCTCCTCCTAGGCAGACATGAATGTATGTATCCTATATACATGACAGAATAATTTTATACTTACTATATTGCTTTGTACACATTCTCAAGTTCACTTAGTTTGTCAAAGTCGTCCTGAGTACCAGGCATTAGAAATAAGTATAAAGAGCAGGTGTGCTGAGTTTTCCTTTTTTAACCTACACTGCATATGCCTAAGTAAACCAGGAGCCATGTCTGCTATTTTTTATTTTTGATGGATAATTTATAGGGTAAAATGTTTAGCACTATGCAGAGAAGAATGAGTGAAAAAGGGTGTTACTAAGTCAATAAAGATGTTTAATTTCAAAGGAAAAACATCTGGATTAAAAAGAAAAAGGCTGAAGTATGAACTGAAGATAACAGAGGTGGAAACAATATAATCAAAGATTTATAGAATGGACCTATCACTAAAATGGTGATACTTGTAACATTCATATTCTGGAAAAATTGACCATATGTAGAAAAAAAGTGCCATGTAAATAGATATAACACATTGATGCAGTGATACAGGGCTTAGATGATAGGATTTTTTTCAAAACTGGCTTCTTGAATGTGTTCGAGACTTCACATTGCCTATTCCAGGTTATTGTCAAGTATCAACGGGGTCAGTAAATACTTCAAAGGTTTTGGAAAGTCAGCCTGATTGCTGACATTTCTATATTACCCAGGTGACCTAAAGAAGTATACAACCACTAGGACAATGGGGAAACATAGAGGGAAGAAAATTTTCTTGTATAAGTATTTACCTGGATATAACAATATTTTTTTGTACTCTCTATACGAGAGTGTGACTTTCTGCCACTGCTTATGGAATAATGAACATGGGCTAGATCTCATTTCCTCCCTTTGAGCTAGGTACAAATGTTTTTCCCAATTATATCGATAGAAATATACATTCTCTAAAGAAAAATCAAATTCTAAGTAGCAGACCTGAGATTCTTACCCCCTTAACAACTGTATATAGGACACTAGACTGTCTCTCACCTAAAGTCCTTAAATGGTGGTCAAGAAAACATCCTAAGATTCTGTAAACATGAGTCATCTTCAACCCCAGGGATGCCACAATTAAATGGAGGCAATGTTAGTGACACTCAGACACAGCAATGGCATGCAGTGGAACATTCAGGCATGATTCTCCAAGCTACAGATCAAACACATGGTGCAAAGATGTGCTGTGGATATATATGAGTTTAGAACCAAATATTGTTAATGGAAAGATAAGACCACTATTGCCCATAGACTCCTTTCTTTCTTTTTCTGAGCCTCATGTGGCAATTTACTGTCAAATTCCACATCCTCCAGTTTATTTAAATATCAGCAGGTATGCAAAAGTCTTTGTGTGTCACACCAAACAACAGGAAACAAGATGCTTTATCTTCCCATTTCAAAAGAGGCACAGGCCATTAATAAACCATGCCAATCTCGTTAGACTACAACATCGCTTTAAAAAAAATCTCATTATATCATATTGGCATTGGGCTTACTTGATATTTTCAGAGAGCTTACATATTACTGGGGTGATGTGTTTCTTTCTTTCCACCATTCATTGGACAGCACGTCAGTTTGACAGAATAGGTGTTCTAAGTTGAAGATTTACTTTCTTGAATTCATTTTTGGAGACAGTGAAATACAGAATGCAAATGTGAGGAATGCAAATTTGGAGCTGTCTGGGGCTAGAGCTTAAACAGAGCTCAACAACATAAAGACTGCAGTGTTTTGATAGGGAGACATTAATAAAAGCTGCAGTGCTGACAATGTGACCAGCTAGTACATAAACACAATCTAAATTCTAGGTTTAGGATGATTACATTTCTGTTAACTGATGCTCCTCTCATAAAAGCCCAGATACAGTTATTCCTGCACCTGCATCGATCAATGCTACTACCACTTCCTGAGCACTTACTAAGGGTTTTATGTATTTATCTCACTTGATCCATTCCAAGAGAGAGGTTCTATTAATGCCCCCACTTTACAGGTGAGGAAATTGAGTCATACAGAGATGATACAACATGCCCTGAGTCACATGGCCAATAAGCAGCAGAACCTTGGTCTCACATTTTTAATGTCTTGCCTTTTCTTCACCCCCCCCCACCAACAATTATAATTCTGCTTTTCAAATAAATGTTTTGGACTGTCCATTTTGGGTGTCTGCCTTCATGGGAAAGGTTTTGAATGTGTTATAGGCGTCAGTTGTAGGTCTCCGTCTGCATATGTACTTTCACAGGAATAAACATTGTGGGACACCAAATCAAAGGTGAAGACCTACAGAATAAATGTTCAAAGATGCCAAGGTAGAACAAAGGTGATGGCACAACTGAATAATCAGTTTTTGACCCCCAGTGACCTGACCTGCATAATTCTGGAAATTCATTTGTCGCCATCAAAAGGGCAGCTGAGTTGACTACACTGCATGCGGGAAGGTCAGACAGCTTCAGTAGGGTGACTGGAGGCTCAGATATTCAATGTCAATATCCACGCACAACCACACACCCTGGAGTTTATTCCTCTTTTAAAGAGAATGGAATACAGAAATTCTACTCAGCAATAAGTTAGCTTTTTCAGGAGTCTAATGACATCATTATAGAATATTCTAACTTTGCTCTGTGGATACAATGTCATTAGTGCCCCTGGGGTTAGACCATGCTATCTCAGTTATTCTACACAGCCTCTCTCCACGTTGTATCCTCTCCCATATGTCGGAAAAATTGAGAGCTTTTATAGACACAAAAGGGTCTGCAGTAGCCCCAAGAGCACACAATATTATTTTATTCATCAGTTGTCAAGTGCCTGCAGGGTTCAAAGAGACAGGTCAGTAGAAGGGTGTATGTTATATGAATTGTTCTACACTAAAAAAAAAAATAAGGTATTTGCAGGAAGGTGTCTCTAGGGGTCAAATTTAATAGAAGCTGCAGATTCAATTGGAGTCTCTCTCAACTTCACTGCTTTTCAGAGACCACCGACCTGGAAGTCAGTATTTGAACTATGATTTGAATTTTCCTTTCAATGATTGAATATTATATTCTAATGCATCCACAAGCCTCTTTTATGCTAAAAACTTAAGCCTGCCCATCGCATTCTTGCCACTAATCTCAAGGACTTGAAATACAGGGTACCTAGTGGGTGCTCAGTACATCATAGGTAAAGGAACAAATGGCAGGGGCTTGGTCAAGACAGTCTATGTTTCAGAGAACTTTCCCAGTGGGCAACCATGAGGACCAACATTCCTCTCAATCAGTAGTGAGAAAACTTGCTTTGGCACGGGGGCCAAGTGAAAGGGTTAACTGGAACCATATTTTATTCTAAAATTAGCCTAACTTCATTCTTCCTTATTATGAAAGTGGTATACACACATTGCAAAATTGAAACAATACCAAAAAATAAAATATAGACATTTTCTATCACCCAAAACATGCAAGGCATTAGGAATAAAATAAAATTTAATTATTTTATTGAGCCATACCCATGGGTATTGATATAGAAGTGGCCATGTGATAAGTGGCATCTACCCAATGGTTACATAGCTATACCTGAGTCATAACACACGTGGCTATTCAATGCTCTTTATACCAAGGCTTGTAGACAGACTATAGTATCTTTTAGAATTCTATGCATTGGGCATTAAGGGGTTGGGAAAGACTTGGTATCTCTTGAGAAACCAGCATAACTCTTCTCATGATAAGAGTCAAACAAATCATCACATCTTTCCTTCAGCTTTGCCTAATTTTTGGCTTGCTTTTCAGTAACCTTCCTCAGCAAGCTTTTCTGTCACGCTGTTATTCTTACTATTTATATTCTTGGGTACTTGTGTCAGTAGTTTACCTAAAGTCCTTTCCTGAGAGAAATACATGCCTGCACGTATACCCATATTCACATCCCTAAAGATCAACTTCCATTTCGGAATCCAACGTATTAGCACCTGGTTTGATTTTCAGATCATACAGATTTACTCTCAGTAACTAAGAGACCATATCACCATGCCCAGCCTTCTTCAGACAGCAGTGCCTACGATTATTTGCTTCGCTGAGAGAAATGATGGGTCAGAAAGCTTGCCTGTAGGATAAGTGCCCCATTCACCTCTCTAGCACTTGAAGTTACATGGCCAGAAGGTCATGTGCTTGGACCTCAGTTTTTCATTAAGGGGAATGAATCTATACAGAATGAGATTCTAATGCTATGTCATTGTCTTTTATCAAAGGACATTATAAGATATGTGCATGCAAAACCCACTTGAGTCTTTGTTATCAAGAAGGCCATGGAGAATATTGCCTATGCCATCAATTCACATCCCTGATCTAAAAAAAAACCTGGGCATGAAAAATGTGTCTTGGAATTTGATAGCTGGAAGACTTTTGTCTTCTTGAGTAACTTCTATATTTCTCTAACCCCTAAGACCATTTTGATAAAAATGAAAACAAACAAAAAAACTATGTAAGTACAGAGACCTTAATAAATACACTGAGAAATTCAGAGTTTAACACTGAAGTTAAATATAAGCACTTATGTTGATCCTTCTGGTTGATATATTCACAGCCCATTTTTTCCTATTTTGTTTTCTATTCTCTATCTCATTACTTTGATGAATATACCTTATAGTGTAGCTATTTTAGACATTTTTATGCAAAGGGGGTAAGAAAAATTAATACTGGTAGTTGTGTTGTTGTCATTGATTTTAAGTTCTCTCACTTCTTTATAGTTTTTTATTAGAGAGTTTATAAATGATGGATGGTAGAGACATGCATGTGCCTTATACAGACACATGCACATGATTCCTGGGAAATTCAGTATATAGGACAAAGATTTTATTTTACACAGCTTGGCAGATAATTTAGTTTGATAATTCACACAAATACACATGAACACATAGAGATATTCTTTACCTTATGAAGAGATTTTCAATTTTAAGTTCTGTTAGTGTGCTATTTGGACTTTATCATCTATTTTTCTAAAGGGACATTCTAATAATCATAGTTACTATTAATCATACACTAACTCAGGGCTCTATGCTATCTATATATTTAACGTAAGTGTTATATTTGTTCGTTATAACAATTCTATCTGGAAAAGTTATTATCCCCATTTTATAGATCAGGACAACAAAGCCAGACAAACAACCAAATGACTAAGAAAGTAGAATTAGGATATGAACCCAAGTCTTCCTGAATCTAAAGCTCATATTTCAGACCACCGATCTCTCTTGTCTGAAGCTAAGCAGGTCCAAGTACAGAGTCCTTTTAAAACTACAGAGCTTTATCTTTAGTAATAATAAGTCATTTCAACAATACCAAGTCACAGTATTATTCCTGCAGGAAAGAGTGCTGTCAGTTTTCTTAATTAGAATTGAAAATGTATATCTATTTCTTAGCAGTGGAGTGCCACAGATACTGGAATCAGGGTTGAGGGAAAGAGGTAAAGCAAAGGCTCAGTCACTCCTAATTCAGAGAATACTTCTCTGGGTTTTGTCATTATATCTTTAACACAGTCTTAGTGCCACCTCCCCTAATAGTTTTAACAGGGCCATTGTGAACATCAAATAAGGTAAACACTGAGGCAACACGTGACCAACTGAAAAAGCCCAGTAAAGATAAAAGATATCTCAGAATAAGAGAAAGTCTTTGTATAGCTTTATAATTGTGTTAAGCATATATCTCTTTTAATTTCTACACGGCTGCCTAATGGAAAACACAACTGCACATCCCTATTTTGGCTAGCGATCACACTCCTCCTCAATGAGACTTCCCTGTATGTATTCTCAATGCCAGAAATACAGGGCAGGAAAGAGAAGGGCAGGAGGAGTGGGGAAATGCCACCTTTCCAAGAATGCCTGGTATCCATAGATGAAGATTTCCCCAACAGCAGGATGTTGCCAGTACTATAATCCTGTAATCTATGACAGGTGTTTCATTATTCTGCATCGGGTGATAGGCCATTGGCAAATAAAAGAATACTGCCAGTACAATTTAGAATTTCACTGGTTAATACATAATTTTCCCCCGCACCTTAATGTGTTATGTTAGAAATGACAGCAGAGAACTAGAAACATGGTTGAACGCAACATGTCAGAGAAGAGTGCAGTAGCAACTCCCTGACTTCCACTCACCCCACATTCTTTCTTTGGCTCATTTTGGCTGTGTTCTGTCTTGGAAGGACTTACTATATGGTTCTTCCTGATGTCTGTGTATCTTGCTCTTATTTCCAGAGGTCAGCAATCTTTACCTTTCATACCCTTTAATCAATTTGCCTTTAACTTTTTTATTAAAGGTAAATACACACACACACACACATGCATACATGTATACACACACAAATTAGAAATTTAATAATACCCTGCAAGTGCCGCATTTTTTAGGATTGTCATTATTTTGGTGATGCTCTGGTTACCAAATTTGTATAAGCCTTTGAATGGTCGGCCTCAACCTAAATTTCCTGTAAATCATCTTATTATTTTTTTAGTGCATGATTTTGCACTAAGGAAGGTTTTTAAAGAATGCATGCATTGCATTAGAGCAAAAATGCAAGCACTGGTTTCACAAGTTTATTGTGAGGATTAAATTAGATAATGGATGAAAAACACTTATCTTGGCACACTGTGCATAGAGTGAGCTCAATAAAAGATAATTATCATGACTCTTGACATGTACATATCTCAGGAAGGGAGTTTGTAACCTCTATTATAGGCAGAGTGAATTGTTTGGAAATTGTAAATAATTTTTAGGGAAATATTTGTGGCCATTCTGCCTATAATATTTCTGGGAATATATATCTATAGGTATAGATTTGATTTATGTATCATATATATAATGTATAATATATATTGTAGATGTCTTAAAGGAATTAACATGATATGATAATGGGTATAATGTAATGGAGATACACACACACACACGCACATGGGGTTCATACAAACAAACATTAAAATCTCAACATAATATATGACAGGTCCATGGTTGTTAAATCTGGCTGGATGTCAGAATCATTTGTGGAAATTTAAAAATATATACCAGCTGAAGCATCAGCCAGGTTGTTGATGAGAAGGCTTGGGATGGTACCCAGTCTATGTAGTTCTAGAAAGCTCTCCAGATGACTCTGACTTTAGCTGGGCTTGAAAAAAATGTCAAAACATTAATTATGAAATTCTTTGTAAAATAATAGAGTGGCTAATTCCCAACCAGTTTTATGACTATGCTTAATAAATATGCGCTTACTCTTCGGCTGATGGCCTCTTAAATGCTTCTCCAGTTATTTCAAAGCTATTATAAAATAATAGAATAGTCTCAAAATAAATTTCATGTTAGCTCACATTATCTTTACAAAGCAAAAGTCTACCAGTCGCCACTACAGGGCTGTGGGGTGGGGTATGTGTGTGAGACCAAATCTATACTCCCTACATTTTGATAACTGAGGCCAAAGACTTAACTCAAAAGATGGAAGAAAAGGAAAACTGTTAAAGATTTCACACTTAACTTTCATATTTGGATGAGTGTTGACAGACCAATGAGAGTCCCGTTCCTTAATTCGGTGACAGAGGACTTCGTAAACTTTCATGCTCAAGACTGTGCTAGATTTCACAGTCTCTCCTATTCAAACACAAACTAAGTTTCTGAGTGAATGTAATGGTTCTGGAGGCAACAAGGTATTGGGATGAAGGTGAAAAGACATGTGACAAAAAAGGATGGAGAAGCAGAACACCCGAGGGCTTCTTTGGAACATGATAGAGCTGCCCAGCAGGCTGTTGAGAATAGCATGCATAACTTAGAGGTTACTAACACAGGAAAATCTGAAAGAAGACCCCTCTCAAGGAAGAAATGGAAGGGTGGAGATGGAAACTAGAAGGCGGCCTCCCTCTGAATGTGCATGTCATAGGAACTAATAAAAAAATATGAGTATTAACTGTGTTATCTTGTCTGAAGAACATACCTGAGTAGTAATATACATTGTAATTTGAATGATCAAGTCCAGGGATCAACTTTTCTGAGTGTCATAGAGGTCTTTTAGCATACAGAGAAAATTGTTGTGGGGGGCGGGGTGAGAGTGGGATAGAAAGGGTGGGGGGGGAGGGGGAGAGAGAGAGATAAGGAGAGAAAGAGAGGAGAGAGAGGTAATATAGATATATCTGGCCAAAGAGAGTGAAATTAATAAATTGACATGAAGGGTACACAGGCTGTGGATACACCGTCGTTGACATTGGATCACATTGCCCTTTATAACGTGTATATGTTTAGTAAAATTGCACCACTTCTTTTGTCCTTATCTCTGGCCACCTTGGGAGTTTTGATCCTTAAAATTACAAAGAGGACAGAGAAGGATCACAAAGTACTCCCTTTTGGATGCACTGGCATCCATCTTTTTGATGTGAAACATCTAAAACCAAGTTCTCAAAAATAATTTTCCACTGAGCATTTATTCAGAGCTCTGTTTCTCTGGTGATTCTTAACAAAGGTTTTGTTGCCAGTGCCCAGAGGAAAGACTAATTTAAATGTAGAAAGAGACACTTAAAAAATAATGTCATCTGTTGGCAAAATCTCTGAGGGTATTACCTTCCTTTCACACATGCAGGGAGCTAAACCTGATTGCATTTAGGGTTATCTTTAGCAGCTATACTCAGAATCAAAACATTCTCCTGAGGACTATTGTTCTAACTAATCTACTTATTAAGCTTTTATTCAGTTTTAATAGTCTTTTATTAAAAAAAAGCTCAGAGGGGACCACAATAGATTTTGCAGTTATTAGCAAGGAAAGCACAGCCTATGACCTACAACCACTGGTTAAGAATGTTCCTCTTTTGAAAGCTGTAGTTTAAACCATGATGCTTAATTACCGGTGCTCACTCCCCCACCTACCACACTGCCCCCTATCCCCAACAAACTACAACTGGTGTGAAGCTGACTTTCCAACACTTTGGAGTGGGAGGCGAGGAAGCTCAGCAGGTGTGATGCGTGACCGCAGTTTAAAGGAAGGATATGAAGTGGTGAGGGCGGCATATCAGAAAAAAAAAATCGCCCTATAGAATATTTGTGAGTAGGATGCTCAAAGCTTTGTTGAAACTGCTTCTTTGTGCCATCTAATGCGAATCCGTATCTTTCACTTTCTTTATGCTTCCCCCACCTTACTGTCTTCAGGGGATAGAACAAATCAATTTGATGTGTTCTCTCTTCTTTATGTGTTGTTTGTCTTGGGCAAGAGATGTTCACATATTTCTTTTGACTGAAAGCTATATTCACCAAACCAATTAAATGAAGATTTTCTAATTTCTTACTTCTTATTAAGAACTTTCCCTGCAACCTAAAAACAGTATAATTTTAAAGTAGATAACAGTTTTTTCCATATCCAAATAAATTACCCACTGTGCATCTGAACACAGATAGAAATCACAAATAGTGATAGAAATATATAGAGCAGTGCACCACAGGATTCACAAAAATGTTGAGAACCATGGCCGGTAGAATCCCATCAAAATCATACTGGATTTCCTGGAAATATTCCCACTATTTCTATTTCTTAAATTCAGTTTGGGGATTCCAAATGGAAGGAGCAGTCTATGGCTGTGTTAAATGTATGCTCAGTTAAAATGCAGGCCGTATGACCGCTAATTTATTCTTTAACTCCTAATCAAATATTTTATACATTAGGCCTTTATTACCAGAAGTCACTGTTTTCCAGATCATTCTCACTCAAGTTGTCTCAGAAAGGTTTTAAGAATCATCTAAAAACAAAAAAGAAAATTAAACCTTACTCTGCAACTGGTATTTTTTCCATTTCAAAGAAGCCAGGCAATGCTCAAGGGACCTACTCCCCCATTACAGTGCATTGATGATGCTCAAAGTCATATTAATGCAAATGGAGAATGGCCCAAGGAGTAATAGCACTTAACATTTGTGGAACATTTCTAAAATGTATTAAACACCATGATCATTAGTTAATGAAACCTTATAACACCCTCATAAGAGACATAAGGGGTATGAATGAGACAACAAAACTCGAAAGCACAAGGCAAGTCTCAATAAGCAAGGGTTTCATCATTTATACAAGAGCTAAAGTTCTGTATTTTCATGAGCAGGTCTTGATGGAGCTAAGGAAGATTTGCTTCAGTGACCTTGAACTCTCATGCTTAGCCCCAAGAAGGAGGGAAAGTGTAAACTTTCAGCTCACATAAAGACAGTGACCCGGGGAGTTGAGAAAGATTTTAGAAAGTGAAAAAAACAGATCATATTTTCTGTGTTGGGGATTTTGCCATGAGAATTGGTGCATCAAAGTTCCAATGAAAGACTTTCTCCTGAGAAGCAAGATCAGTATCTTATTTGGTTTGCAGGCAAGAAATAAACTTCAGAATGGAGAGTTCCTTATTGCGTTTTCTTTGGTTAGACTCTTCCAGTTTAGAAGGCTGCTGGCCATATCTTAAATGACAGAGAAACTGTGACATATGTACAAGTTTCACATGAATTCTCTGGGCCTTATGATCTATACCACCATTAGATAGTGGCACATCTGCCATATTCCTCAGGTACCTGGAAAATTAACCGTAGGAAGCACTCATATCAGTGGGATAAATGGCTGATTAAAAAAAAAAAAAGAGGGGATATTAGAGAGGTAGAATTCCCCCTCTCCCAGGCAATGGCAAATACCATTGATTAGCTACTCAATAGCCATCAGTTCTTTCTCCAATCTCCCTCCTTCTTTCCTCACCAGAATCCCTCTCTTGTTCATGCTGAAAGGTGCTCAGAGAAGGCTGCCTTCCCTCAGCTCTGCTGATGTACTATGCTTTGTCTAACTGTTGAGTAATTCCATGCACTTGCTTAATTTTGATTGACTGGTGGGTGAGCAGATGACCCAGCTATGTCTAAGGAAACAGAAGAGAAGCCAGGCTGGGTAGGATTCAGAAAATAATTTTACTCTCTGGAGATAAAAAAGAAATGCTTGAGGTCACCCCACCCCCATGTTTGCTCTTCCTGGTTTGGATAAAGTCATGGGAGAGTGAGATGCTTGAAGATGAAGCTGAATGTGACTCTAGGAGCAAACATGGCCAACACCAACACAAAGATTCTCCAGTCCTCAAAGACATTATGGAACTACTGAACCAATCCAGAAACCATTTACCTCCAGACTTGAACATCTATTATTTTCAGCCACTTGTAGTTTGGCATCGAGTTACTTTTGAAGCTAAAAGTGGCTGTCAGGATATATTCCTCCTCTCTTTGCCCCTCCCTCAACATTTTCTCCACTGAGGGACTTTGTAAATTTACACAATTACATACTGTTTAAAACTCATTGGATTTGAGTGCTTTACAGTTTTTCCTAGGGGCTATAACACCTAAGGTGGCTCACTCATCCACTTGGCCTGGGTCTGCCCTGGTGTTCACACTGAAAGTGCCACATCCCAGAGACTCCTTCAGTCTCAGGCAAACCCAGATGGTTGGCTACCCTAAATGTATAAAAGAAAACCCAACATATAGAATTTATTCTCCCTTAAATTGAGAAATTATCTAGATAATTCAATGTTGTTGTTTTTTTCTTCTTCAAACATCTGGGCATATCAAGTGCAAGTAGAACTGGCCTGAATTTAAAGTCGTGTCTTCAACTGACCACTTTGCTTTCCAGATATAAGTTGAGGAATGGAGATCTCAGACCATTTGTGGGAATAAACTATTATAGGTTAACATTAGGATTAATATCACAAATACATATACATGCATCTATGAAATGTGCCAGACCTTTGAAGTGACATACTGGAATGATCTTATTTAACTCTTGAGTAATTCTAAAATATCTATCTATCTATCTATCTATCTATCTATCTATCATCTATATATATATTCACATATATAGATTCATATATATATATATATATACATTCATATATATATACATTCATATATATATATATATATATATATTCCCATTTTATAGATGAGGCAACTGAGGCTTACTTCACCTGCCGAAGGTCACTCAGATGGTACAGGTTTAAAGAACAATTCCCAATATTTGCGAGCAAATCTAAGTAGACTTAGTTTGCAATTGAAAGTGTCTCAAAACACAGTCAACACTTATGTGAACTGAGTTAGAACATCCTAAATGCTCACTACCATTTCTTAAAAGTTTCACTTCAATTCCTTCCAACCTACACATTTGAGCACAATCCCCTGGAGAAAATGAAAAACATGTGTCTGGGGAAGTTCCTGCTGGTGTAGGCTCCAGTTGGTACAAGTCAGCCTCAGGGACCTACCGATTCACAGAGTCTCTGCACCCAGCAGGAGGAAAGTCCAATTAATGGCAAATGTCACATCTTGCATCTTTGCTGATGGGAATCACCTGTTTTACACGAATACCTCTGACTCTGGTCCAGTGGAAAAGCACACAGAGCATTTCAAGTAGTGGAATCAGAGGTTACCGAAGCGGAAGTTATCAGCGAGACCCTGTCCTGTATTATCTGCTTGCAGGAGAGGAATGAGAATGATGTTGGTGATTTTTGATCTGATTGTATTTAGAAGATAATGTCAATGAAAATTGAGTGTTGTTACTAGTGCAAAGTAAATGTCGGGGCAGACCGAGACATTTAAGAAAGAGTGGAGAGGCCATTTTCCAGGGTAAACCGTTCAATTTTATTAACATTAGAGCTATTACATACCACATGCTTTTTGTTTTGTTTTATTTTGGGCAAAAAAAAAAAAAAGTAATAATAAGATAATTGAGGGAACTCAATGACCAAATATCAGAGTCAATTTATATACGAGTAAAATCCAGGATGGAAATGCAAGTGACCTTATTTGTTTGGTTAGTTGATACCTCTCTTTTTCAAAATACAAGACTCCCACAATAGCACATCCAAACATATTTTAATGATTATTTTCTGAAAGGTCAGTGATTTATTTATGGGTATATGCTGGCACCCATAAAAATCTAAGTAGTTTGAGGGTATATGTGTTAACTTTATCCTGCTCATATCTTATTCTCCCCCTCACTATCCAGATATTTGTTTTTAAAAATATGAGATGCGATCCTTGCACTTCTTGGTGACATTTGTGACCTTGATAAAGTTAATATTCATCCACTAACAATAATAAACATATCAATGTTATACTAAGAATAGCTTCATTTGACCGTTTACCACAAGCCTTAAGATATGTAATTTTATATGCATTTACCTTACATATTTTTCGCCGTAACCCTATGATAACCCTAGAATTACTGCCCACATCCAGGAGGGGAGACAGAGGTTAAAAATAGGAAAAGATTTTGCCCAAGGTCACACAGCTAGGATTACAAGGAGAAAGCCTGTATTTGAACATAGCCTATTTGACTTCAGAGTCCAAGCTTTACATCACTCTACTATATGCCCTCCACTTGCAGAGTCTACTTACACAACAAGATTTATGATACTTAAAATCATATTTTAAAAGGACCTCAGAGTTATTTAGTCTATGTCCTGACTAGTATAAGATCGGTTCCATACAAAGCCCTGCCTTAAGGTTGTACAAACCAAAAATATAATGAGAGTTCAAGAAGTGTTTAGAGAAATTCTTGGATGATAGATCTTTCCCAGTTAGGGATGCCCCCTCTGAGGACAATATCATGAAGGGGAACTATCATCATGTCACACCAATGTCCCTTGGCGCTACTATAAAAGACGAAATACTGAAAAGTATGGACTATAAGTCTTAGCCCCTATGACTTTTTTATGTTCTTATGATTCTTAAAATATATCTAAGTAGCCTATTTCTACAATTCATCAAACTTAACCATGAGGAATAACTGAATCTTGCTGTTACTTGTCCAACTGGAGGCAAAGGTGAAGCCCTTCTTATTAGAAGAAGGCATTACCATTTTTGTAGCTTGTTTTGTTGGAGAGAAAATGATTGGACCATGAGAAGATCCGCGTTCTTTTTTCCCGTCTGCCTCCTACGTGCTGTGTGGCCCTGAGCCAGTCAGACTCTGAGCTTCACTTTACTCGTTAACGGAATGAATGACTTGAAACTGGGCTGCTTCCCCTCAGGGAAAGAGTGGAGAAGAATTTACCAGTCAGCAAAGAAACAGGCAAAGGAATTTGTTTACCTAATGCCGAATTCTAGACGAAAAATAAGTACCTTCTGAAAAATTCATCACCCCAGGCCTGTCCTCAGGCAAATTTGGGATTCAAAATTTACATAACCAGCATATATCAGGAAATCCCAAGACACAAATTCAAAGTGGTCATGACTTGGTTGTACTTTATAGAACCTGAAAGAAGCCAACACAAATTTCTCTACAAGGATAGGATGTCTCTACAAAGATGGAATGCACCTCCACTCAGTCCTTACAAAACATCCACAGATTAATTCCAGATAACACAAGCTCACTCTCCAAAGCTGCAACATGAACAGGGAAACAGGTGTCCATGAGCAGTAATCAACAGAAACAACAGAAAAAGCTTTAGATATTGGAATTATGAGATTCAGATTGTAACACAACTATGTTTAAATATTTTTTAAAGAATTGATGTAATGAGCAAGAGAAAGATACTATATAAGAAAGACAAGTCAGATTATAAAAAGAACTTCTAGAAATGAAATATTCTAAATAGAAATTCAAACAAGTGAAAAAATAAAAACATCAAAACAAAAACTCAGAACATATGTTCAGTAGCATATTAGAACTGGAAGCTATAAAGAAATTTATCCTGAATGCTAAAGAGACAGACAAGAAGATCAAAATACGAGAGCATAAGAGACACCTAGGAAGATAAAATACAAATGCTTTGCATAAGTCTAACTTATTTTCCATAAAAAAAGAGAATGAATAGAATATGGGACAGTAGTATGTCTAAGAATTTTTCAAAAGTGATGAACAATGCGAATCCTCGGATTAAGAAAACACAGTAAGTCCTAAATGTAATAATAAGTAAGAAATATGCAATGGAGTAAAATTGTACAATATGAGAAGATCTAATAGCAACCAGAAATTAAAAACTCAGATTGCCTACAAAGGAAGAAGAGTTTATTCTCAACAGATTTCCCAAAAACAACAATTGAAGCCAGAAAAGAGTAAAGATCTTCTAAATCCTTAAATCACTGAGGGAAAATAAATGCCAATCCAGAAATGTGTAACTGGCTAAACTATTATTCAGTAATGAATAATAAGTACTTTTCAAAAAAACAAAATTGAGTCTGTCACCAATTGATTTTAAATAAAGGACCTCTTAGAGCAGTGGGTCTATGCTCAAAGATTCTAATTTAGTTGTCTGAGGAAGGGCCTCAGGGTCTACAAAACTCTATCTCTAAATATGTATACTTAGGTTTTCAAGCCACCTAGGAGATTCTAATGCCCAGCCAGTGTGGAGATTCACTGTCCTAAAATCAGGTTTCTCTAACTCTAATGTGTATAAAAATCATCTGGAGGTCTTGTTAAACTGCAGAATCTGATTCAGTGAGCAAATTCTGCATTCCTGATAAGCTCCAAGGTAATGTTGATGATGTTGGTCCAGGGGCCATACTTTAAGTAGCAAGGTTCCAAAGGAATAGTTTAGGGAGATGAAAATTTATCTCAGGAGAAAGATTGGGATTCAAGAAGCAATGATGAAAACAGAATTTGTCAAATGTGGGTAACTCTACACAATTATTAATTGTATAAAATTATACTAATAATGTTTAATTTTGTATGAGAAACAAGTAAAATGAAAGAGAATAATCAGAGTTAAACTATTTCAAGAGCTTTGTATTATTCAGAAGAAACACAGATATATATATTAGAATGAATGCCTTGGTGAAGATCAAGAGTTTTATAACTGTGTTTGATGGACAATAATAGATCTCCGAAATTCCCCAGGATCTAGCAACCCTAAATTTTATCAAGCAAAGCAGAACAGTTTCACAAGTAAAAGTGGGTGCTATTAATAGTTATGCTGGCAAACCAGGATCATCCCAGGAAAATCAGGACAGATGGTCAGCTTCCCTCAAGAGCTGTGTGGTGTGGATGAATAATCAGGTCTCTGGGCCCTTTCCCTACCCCCAGGACCATCCAATGAGAAATTCCCTCTTTTTATTTTATACTTTATGTCTCTATTTAAATGTTCATTTGAAAATAATATAATGCGCACCTGTTGATTTTGCCCACCTCGCATCTATTCTCCCTTCTTTTGGTAGCTGAGCCTCAATATCCTTGTGGGAAAACCACACCTGCCCTGCTCCCTATCATCCACTATTTGTCTGTGCCAACTCCAGGAATAGAAACATCTTCTGAGCCTGGTCAGTCAGATCATTCTACTCTCTTGATCACTATGACTGGTTGCAGCAATAAGCAAATGAGTCAGGACAGCCCAGTGAGAGTCAATTATGAGAATCACTAAAAAGAGATGGCTCTTCCCATTGGATTTTCTAGTTGTAAGGCTTTTGTAAGCCTGCAGCTGCTGGGAATCAGCAGGTGGAGGGGAGTGTCTGAGAGCCATGCCAAAACAGAGGGAGAGAGAGACACACACATGAGGTCCAGATGACATGGTCTGTACCACTGAATCCAGTTAAGCCTGAAGCAAATTGTACCCCTGCTCTCTGAGGTTAAGTGAGACAACAATCTCCTAAACTATCTCTTGGTATTTATTAGTTTTATTATTACTGTTTTTCTTCTTTACTTAAGCTAGTTTGAACTGGGTTTCTTTACCAGCAAATGAAAGGAATAATTAATAAGATGTGCAGTTTGTGAAAAAACCCTTGACCAAGTTAACTTGGCAGTCTCTTTCATCTCTAGTGACAGGACTGAAGTGGTACCAGATACATAGGAATGAGACTCAGAATTATTTTTTTCCATGTGCTATTATTCAAATCGATAGCTTGAAGCTGCTCAGGACTTTCAAAATGCTTAGTATTTCTAAAAATAGATTTTCTAACCCAACTCACCTTACAATTGGAAAAATGGGCCAAGTTTGTGCAATTCTGCCTTCACCTTCTAAGATAGGCAGCTTGTATAATTTTGTTTATGATCTGATTTTCAAAACATTTGATGGAACTGGTTTAGATGATAGAAATTCAGCTAAAGCAAGAGGCTAGAATTAATGCTTTTGAATTTCTTTGCTTCTGATTCTAAATCTCATAACTATGGGTTATTTAAGTGCATCATTGTCAGTATTCCAGGAAGAGTCACAACAGTAAATAAGGTACTTGCTCGGTTCAAGGTGCCCTAATGACATATATGGAAAAATATCTATTGTTTTGCATTTTTCTGAACACTGAAGATTCTAAAATAGTCTAAATTTGCTGTATTGCAATGCTTTGATTTTAAAATATAATTTGTTATTTACATTAGCAACTGTTATCATATATTTTGAAAACAACATTAAAATATACTATTGAACCGATGTGTTTTCAGCACCCAACAGTCCCTGACACAGAGAAGTTCATCAAATATTTGCTGAATGAATGACAAATGAATACACATGTCCAAAATATATACTAAGAAACATACATGAGGGGCTATAAAAAGCATAATAAAAACAGAAGAATGTACTTATTGATAGTTACTAGTTACTACTTAGACCAGGGTTTTCCTGGGAATACACATTCCAATGCCAGGTGTTAGATTTAAAAAATATATTCTCTGAACAGTTTGGAAAAACAAAATTTCATACGTCTTTCCTACAGAATTTCTCAGAACCTTCAATATGTCAGTACGCCTTTAAATATCCAAGAATGGAAACAAGCAAAGCAGTGGTTCTTAGACATTATTCTCCTGATTTGATGATCACATTTAATTTACTCATGAAGAGTGGTCATCAGACCCCACTTTTGAGAAAGAACTCCCAGACTCTCACAGCCAATATCCAGAAAGGCTTGACTAATGTTTTCTTTGAGAAATATACTGTAAAGCATAGAAAAATCAGAGAAACTCTTGTTACGAGTTCAGATATATTCATATAATTAATTGTTGTCATTGAACTATTGATTGTTATTTATGATCAGGTGTATTTATAGAAATAAGTGTGATATTTAAAATAATAGTTTAAATAATCAGAGAACTGATATGCCACTTAGCAACGTGGAAGAAAGAGGTGGCATTTTCTCATTCTGGGTTTCATAATGGCAAACACATCATATGGGGAGGCAGGTGTGTTTCTTGCAGAGTTAGAGGAATCCAACATCCACTTACTAGGATGCACAATTAAACTCTACAAAGAGATTTTTTCTTTTTCCCTTGGATCCCAACAAAACAGAGAGCTTAGAGGAGCAGAAAGAATTACCCTGGATGTAGAACTGATCTGCATAAATTCATCAAAGAATCATGCTGTGGATACACAGATTATTTGAAAAAGGAAACTTGTGAATATCAAGCCATGCTTTAAAAGAAAGCCTGCAATAAAAAGGATAGTGTTTTAAAACTCAAATGCAATTTTATAATTCTTATGTATCAATAAAATGTGGATGAATATGTCAAAGAGAGTATGAGTATTTCATTTGCCCCTTGTATTCGACCACATTTTGGGTTATTCTTTATTGATTTATGATTTTATTAAAGCCCTAGGGATATGTTTTCCTGCATATTTCTAGTTGATGATTGAATGCGTGTCTGATATTTTGTGAAGAACACGTGGAATGCTTTCTTGCAAAGCTTCACCCTCTTTTAAAGCAATACTTATAATAGGAGTTCAATACGACAACAAATAAGCATCATTTGTTTCCCTCTTTATCTTATCTTTGTTCCACAGGAATTTAAATGCAAATGTGAAATAGAATGAACACCAACAAATGCATCAACTGCTCCCGCAATATAATCATTGCAATCTATAAAGCATAACAGGCTCTCTTGTGCTGTCTGCTTACTGTCACAGTATTTTGTGGTTGGAAATACATTCTGTGGGTGTTATTTTGCAACCAAATTTGAAAAGGAACACTCTGAGGAATCATCCCAGTGTTTATGCGAAAAGAGTGTAATGTTTGCCTGTGCATGTATGGAACAGCTTTATTCTTTATTTAACTTATTTTCACAAAACAATTAAGGGAAATGTATTTTTAGCATCAATAATTAAAACCAGGGAACTCAAAGGGAGGGCTGATCTTCTCAGCCTTATCTAAGCAGAGCTTTCTCCCTTGCTACTACAATATGCTCTCCCGTATAGCCTCCTGGCACACTCTATTCCAATTTACTGGCCAGTTCTTACAACCTGCCTCTTGCCTTTAACTGAATGCAGAACGTCCCAATGTTAGTCCTACACTGAGAAAGTGCTATTGCAGGCCAATCAGTTACATTTCTCAGTACTCTTGTCCAAGGGGGAATGGATTGGGTTTCTAGAACAGTGGCTCTTAACCTAATCATGCACACAATTCTCTAGGGCAACTTGTTAAACGCAGACTCCTAGGCTTCAAACCCAGAGATTTAGGTTCAGTGTGCCTGGCAGAGGGCACAAGAATCTGCATTTTTAATAGGCATCCCATTTGAAATAGATGCAAATGGTCCCATGTTCTACTAGTTCAGGGATTGGCAAACTAAGGCCGGTGAGCCAAATCTGGCCTGCTGCCTGTTTCTCCAAATAGAGATTTGTTGGAACACAGCAACATGTATTAGTTTAAGTATTGTCTGTGGCTACTTTTGCACTACAATGAGAGTTGAGTAGTTGTGACAGAGACCATATGGTCTACAAAGCTTGTAATATTTACTATCTGGCCCTTTACAGAAATGTTTGCCCATTTCTGCTCTAAATAGTATTGTATTATTTTGTACTTCAGACTTAAATTAATGTACCAAAATATTATGGTATTATAATATGCATGTCATTTCAGTATATCTCTCAGCAACTTAAAACTTTCCAGTGGTTTCCCATCACATTTAATTTCTCACCCTGGCTTACAGGCCCTTATTTGACATGGATCCTGTGTCCCTCACAGGCTTCATTTCTTCTTTCTTACCCATAAGCCTTTGCTCACTGTGTCGCAGGCACTTCAAACAAGTCACGTTTGTTCATACCTCAGAGTCTTTGCACTTGATGCCACTTTGAAAACAGGGCAGGTACTCTCATGCTTTTTTTAAAAAAATTCAATTTATATTTATGAGGCATTTACTATGTTCTTAGGAATCATGCTAAATGCTTGGCATACACCAGAGAGTAAGAGAAGTTTGGTTCTTTCCCTTAAGAAGCTTACAATTTAATATAGGAAAGAGACACCAAATAACTAAATACACAAAATCTGCAATAAAAAATTTAAAAAGTGCTATAATGTTAAACAACAGATGTCCTTAGAGAGAATAACAAGAGAGACCTGATTTGGTTTCAAAAACAAGGAAGGCCTCTCTTAGCAAGTGACATTTATACCAAGATCTAAATATGAGTTGGCTTTATTCAAAAAATTTGTTTTATTTTTTTATTCAACTTTCTGCACTGGGAATATATGGAAAGATTTTAAGTAGATAAATAACATGTTCCAACAGCTGGCTTTCCCAGAGCACCACCCTTGTAGGAGATCCAGCATTCTGTACGTATCCATATTCTAAGTCAATCTTCAATGACTGATATCAAGCTGTATTTTTTCTTGAACCTGGTAAAGTGCTTTTCTTCGTGTAACAAATGGTTGAATAAATTAAGAACAAATTTATTTTATAAAAACAAAAAAGCCATTTCTTCCAAGAGTTAATACCCACCCTTGAAGAACAACTAATTATATATCTATGTATCTATAGATATCTGTACCTATATCTATCTAGCCATCCATATAAGATTGAGATGTAATTGAGATATAATTGACATATGACATTATACTAGTTTTAGGCGTACAACATAATTTGATATTTGTATCTATTGTAAAATGATCACTACATTAAGTCTAGTTGACATCCCTCACCGCACATACAAATTTTTTTCTCGTGGTGAGAACTTTTAAGTCTACTCTCTTAGCAATTTTTAGATAGGCAATACAGAATCATTAGTGAACAACCAAACATTTTGTGCATTATAATTCCTGACTGATTTCTTTTTTAACTGGAAGTTTATACCTTTTGACCCCTTCACTCATTTTGCCCACCCTTTACCTATCAAATATATTTTAGGTTTCAGAAATGTGATCTGTCTTGGATAAATCAACATGTTTGAGGTCTAGTTACAAAGAGTGTGGGATGAGTACCTATTCACATGGTGGGAATGCTATGGTTCTTCTTTATCATTTTTACCTGTCTCCTTCCTCAGGAGAAAGTGTATTGAATATGGATTGCACAAACTCTAGGATTTTTGTACCTGATTACAGTAGCAAGAGATGACATTCGTTTAAAGACATTAAAAGTTGCAGCACCTTGTGGCTTAAGTGTTCCCACTTGCAAGCTATTCTGGCTTCCTTTGTTTCTGTCCTGCTCAGGATTAGATATATAACATGCAAGGCCCAGTGCAAAATGAAAATGCAGGCCTTTCAGGTTGTTAATAACTTCAAGAGAACAGCAGTATGTTAAACCAAGTGTAGGGTCTTTCTGAGCACAGGGCAACTGCAAAGGTCACAAGCCCATGACACTAGCCTTGGTTCCTCTCTTTATAGGTGGGTATTTCAGAGGGGCTTAGATGCAGCTATCCTGGGGGCAACTCTGACACATTGCAAAGGCCTCAATCGGGCAACCTGGGGCAGCTGAACTCTAAGTATCGGGGCCAAATCTTAGGCTCTTTTTTCTTTGCCTTTGTTATCCTCTGACTGGGAAGGATGGTATCTCTATTGGACTTTCCTTGAATTTGACACTCAGATCAGGTTTATAATTTCAGAAAAGTAGAAAAACAAGACTTTCAGCATGCAATAGCTTCAAGTTACTTAGCCCTAATATCCACAGACAAACCCATCTTCTATATGCTCTAGCCCACCTCATTGGAGCTCTACATTGGTAACTGGAGTCAATGTCCACATTACTAATAAAGTGTCCCAATGCCTAGCTTATCTGGGCTGTGTACACATTTTCTAAGAATCCTCCAAGGGAACAAAGGGTAGTCTAAGACAGAATTTTGGGTTTAAAAATCAAATCTGGGGGCACCTGGGTGGCTCAGTTGGTTAAGCACCTGCCTTCAGCTCAGGTCATGATCCCAGGGTCCTGGGATGGAGCCCCACATTGGGCTTCTTGCTCAGTGGGAAGTCTGCTTCTCCCTCTCCCTCTGCCTGCCGCTCCCCCTGCTTGTGCTCTCTCTCTCTCTCACTATCTCTCTCTCTCTCTGTGTCAAATAAATAAATAAAATCTTAAAAAAATTAAAAAAATCAAATCTATGTCTTGAACATTGTCATTCCCCACATCTTTGGCAAAGTCATTCCAACACAACTCAAAGACAGATTAGTACAATTCATTTGCTAATACATGGCAGTGTAAGCTTTGTGTAGCCAAAGAGTTGAACTAAAATACACCAACACTAAATCTTTTTTTTCCTACCAAAGTCACCCACATGCCTAAAAACACAGCTTCATGCTTCCAAAATCTGAGCAAATGTGATGTGACTACTACAGCAGAGCATCATGATAAAGTGGTTTTGCTTATGTTCAACACAAATTGGCAATCGGCCCAGGATATGTGTGAAGTAGGACAGTGACGGTTTTCAGATTCTAGCTTATCAAAGTAATGGACATCTGTTGTTTGTGTACAGTACGGGTGGAACTTTTCAAGAGAATGCCTTGTTTTCTCTTGGTCAAGGAGTAGACATATGATTACAACTAGGAAATGAACCCACCATCCTAGAGATGAGTCTTGAGCAGAATAATGCAAAGCAAAAACTGAGTGGAACCATGTGGGTATAGATTTATCCTATTTTGACTTGATGAGACTACAGTATATGTTCTTATTATCCGGTTCTCTAACCCATTCCAACACCTTTCTTTTGAATCTGTTTATTCATTTGATCTGACATTCCTTTCTACAACATTTTCTTCATTTGGAGTCCGTTTCTGTTGCTTATAACCAATGAACCAACACCAGCACAAACACAAAGTGGCTACTGACCTCCCACAATTTTAAGCAACTAACAGAATTTCATAGAAAATGAAGATGCCATGTTTAGAGCCTATTGTGCTTATCACATAGGCTTTGTTGATTTCATTGTTTCTCTAATTTATTTATTTAACACTTTTATTAATAATAGGTGCCAGCTCGGAAGCAACTGTACCACTGAGAATTCTAGTGCAAAAGTAGCACATCTGGGCTGGCATGGTGGCTCACTAGATTGACCTAGATAATGAGTTGTATAATTCTGGCTCGACAACAGATACTGAACTATGAAAATATAAATAAATGAGTGAAAATTCAAGCCTTTTCCTCCTATATTCCATGTTATTTCTGAATGTACTGCTTAGTAGAGTTATTCCTTCATCTCTCTGCTGGGAAATGGGATTTAGAGGTATGTAGAGTCATGCCATCAGCAAACCCTCCCTATAATCATCATATATTGATGAATGACTTGGAGATGAAGAGGCAAAGGTTAAAAAAAAGGGGGGGGAATCAGCCATGCCAGATGAACATAATGTTAAAGAAAATAACCCACTCCTAGAACAAGAGCTGGATTGAGGACGTGGAAGGTGTAGAGCCAGGGAAAGCTGACACTGGGGAAGCAACAAGGAAACTTCAATAAATATGCCTTTATCAGATATTGACTATTAGAGACAAGGACATCCTGAGAAGACAGAGCATAAGCAAAGAAAAATAGGCAGAAAATACTAGGCAGTATTCAGAATTAATAAGTTATCCAATATAGGTCAAGTGCAAGATATATTTAAGTATTATTTAAAAATATAGAGTTACTTCTCTAATACTTTATTTTTGTTGTATGCTTTGTTTCTTTTATACCACTTCCTTGTGTGTGTGTGTGTGTGTGTGTGTGTGTGTGTTTGGGCCTTTCTCTTCCATCAGAATGAAAATTTCTCACTTAAATTGTTCAATGTTGTATTCGTGGGATCTTGTATATTATTGGAACTCAATCAATATTTATTGAAAAAAGAAAGGGATGAGTAAATGGAGTAATGAATGAAAAGCAGGAAACTACCTTAGAAAAGTAGTAGAGGACTTTGAAAGTCAGGCTAAAGAGTTCAAACTCTATTATATGGCTAATAAATGTTTGGTAGCATGGACATCAAATGATCAGGGCTGTACTCCATAAAATAAATTAATCTTACAGCTTCATAACCTAAAGTGAAGGACAGAAAGAAGAAGGAGGTGTTGATGACCTGTTGGGATGGTATTGCATTATTTCAGGTTCTGAGGACCTGATTTGAGAGCCAACAATGGCAATAAGAAAGAGAAAGTACAAACAAAGAAAGTACAACATATATATATATGTATATGTTGGTAAGCAATTAAAGAGAAAAAGGGATGGAGAGGAGCCAAAGGGAATGACATTATGAATCTGGTTGCCCATTAACAACAGAGATTCCATTAACAGAAGTCAGAAGCGCTAGTTTTTTGGTAGTTTGGGGAAGGATATGATGAATTATGATATGGACATGCTAACCAGAATTCAGGGGGCATATGTTCCACTAGCTGTTAGAAATACAAGCATGGACTCAGCACAGTTGTGGGGTAGAGACTTCTCCTCCTGGAGGAGGAAGATGAGGAGGAGGTGGCTGAAATTGTGGAATAGGAGAGAAGTGGTGAGGAGGAAGAGAAAGGAAGGAAGGAGTCCATAGTAAAAAATAACTATTTGGATATGGTAACGAGTTTGGATTTTATTCCAAATATAGTACAGTGAGAAACAAGACTCTGGATGCTATACAGAGAGTACAATTAAGGTCAAGTAATGGCCAGTCCCAGAGATAGATCCATATCTTTGACTCGTCACTGTCAACCCAGGCTAGCTGGTTAAGGTCCTCCTTCTAGTCCTTCTTCCAGGCTTTTAAAACAAAACAAAACACATCAGAACAAAGCTCTACTGTTAAGAACTGAAAGGAGGAGAAAAAGACAGCAGGGAAGAGAAAAAGATTACTGAAGTAGAATCCTTAGTCCACTTTGCAGCTGCATAACTGAGGCTGAGATAATTAAGTAGCTGGGGACTGAGTGGCCATGATGACACCCACATGCAACACCAACAGTTTCTGCTCTTAACCACTCTGCTATACTTGCTCCTGGTGGGTGCAGGCTAATTGCTTAAGATGTTGGACTGACCAGGGTTATGCTTGTGGTAGGTAAAAATTTGGAAGCTACATGCTTCCAATTTCAGAACACCAAGACCTCTTTGTTTGACTTATACTGGGACAAAGGTCTTAGATAATTTGTCCAAGATCACACAGGTACTCAGTGAGAGGTGGACACAGCAAACAGACCTCCTGAGCTCCTCGGGGTAAACCCATTTTCCCACTCTGTCATTTGGCCTCCTTTCTAGGCTGATACCCTGCTGGATCCTGAGAGTTACAGGTTGTAGTTGTAAACTGGGAACTTTTAGAGTAGGAGATCATGCGTTTAGAAGCTACACAGACCCAGAAGGTAACTTAAATGGTAAAGAGTGAAACAGGCCAGGAGTAAAAGAAACATTTTTTTCTAAGGCTGAGCATCACTTACTATTCATCGTATATTCAGACTCACGCTTTGTTCTTAAAGTTTTTGCTTGGCCCTGACATCCATGCGAATGAGCTCACTCAAATAAATATGGATGTTCAAAGGAAATCCATATGAGAGGTGGTTCTTATTTGGAGGCTGCTGAGGAATATCCTGGGGTTTTTTTACTTTTTTTTTAATTCAAATTTCAAGTAGGGTTAGTGATATTGATTTCCTATGAAATGAGGATGTCCTTTTGTCAATATACAGTGTCATTGCCCCTTGTCCTTATAAACATGCTACTGTGTACCTATAATAATAAATAACATGGTCCTCGCTATATGAAAAACTTGGGACATCATGATTTAGTTTATTTCAAGACTAATGGTTAGCAAGCAAAAGGACTGTTTAGATGGTTTTGTTTATACTTGCCTTCATGATCACAGAGTGGTTGAACCATAGACTGTCAATTTCTCTACCTGTGGCAAGTCACAGGGCATCCAGGTGACAAGTTCTTAGAGCCCATACCTGATCCAGTTTTGTTTGTTTTTTTTTAAGATTTATTTATTTATTTGAGAGAGAGACAGGGAGAGAGAGAGAGAGCGAGCATGAGTGAGTCAGAGGGAGGGGCAGAGGGAGAGAATCTCAAATAGACTCCCTGCTGAGTGTGGAGCCCAACGAGGGGCTCGATCTAATGATCCTGAGATCACAGCCTGAGCCAAAATCAAGAGTCAGACGCTTAACCAACTGAGCCACCCAGGTGCTCAATCCAGTTCTACTTATACATTCACAGTAAAAATATCAGCCATTAATCTTCCATGTCACCTCTGTTTCTTGAGTGTCAATTCAATGTTCTTTTGCCTCCCAGCATCATCTGGTTTTACTTTTGCTGTTGTTGCTCCTGGTTTTCTAAATTCCCTTCCTGTTGCAAAAGAAATAGCTTCATTCTGTTTGAGCAACTCTTATAAATAAAACCAACCATATTGTAATGAGTCTTAAAGCCTTAGCACGCTCCTAACACCCTTTCAAAGGTAGATCAGTATTAAAGATGTATTACTGGGATCTCATAAAAGTTAAATATATTTCCTAGGAACCTTAGCTGAATTAGGGGCAAAGCCAGAAAAAAAGAATTATTACCTCTACTTTAGCCTTTAGGCCATGTTATAAGAACAGACACCCCATCAAACAACTTCATAAATGTGAAGAACCTAATTAGAAAATTAATTCCCAATTATGCATATAGAACAAAGTCTGCTAAATAAGGAAGGGACCACAGCGGGGAAAGTCAAAGCAATGTGGAAATTCTTTCAGTTGGGAGACCTGCTTCTTACAGAAGGGTATAGAAATTGAGACTTAGGGAACACAATTTAGTTTATGGAAAAGACCCTATGGCTTTATTTCTCTGCCTTGGGGATTTTCATTATTACTTACAGAAGGTCAGGAAGCCCTAAAACTCTTTGAAGTTTGGGCCACTGCCCATGGTGAGGGTGAGAATAAAGAAAAAACAAAACCTTATCAACCATTCTTTTATTTTTTATTTTATTTTATTTTAAAGATTTTATTTATTTATTTGAGAGAGAGCACACACAGCGGGGAGGGACAGAGGGAGAAGCAGACTCCCCACTGAGCAGGGAGCCTCATGTGGGACTCGATCCCAGGACCCTGGGATCATGACCTGAGCCAAAGGCAGACGCTTAACCAACTGAACCACCCAGGCGCCCTCAACCATTCTTTTAAATGAGTAATTCCAGTGTCACAATGTATGCATGTTTTATCTATATGGCTTAATTTCCATTTGAAAAACTAGAAAATGCCCATGCATAGCAACGCATATTTTGTCTTTGAAATAGGAACAGTACTCTGTTGCCTGAGATACTTTGATATGAATCTATTACTTATATAAGGACAAGGGATTCCTATACCAGAGGATCAAATATATTGCATTTACTTAGATACCCAATACAATGTTAGCACCCTTAAGATACGATGATGACAGCCTAGGTAACTAGCGGGCTTCTCTAAAACAGACCCATATCACTCCTGTCTGTGTTTTCCAAGGGAACAGTCACATTATAACACCTCTTTAAATGGGTTTTGTGTGCAATTAAAATGAAAATGCCATAATGGGCCGTGACACAAGAAAAAACCATGCTCTTAAGAGGTTTCCTCGTGTGTTTTTTTTTTCTGAGCACTGAAAATTATCTCTTTGTCAGCCCAGTGGCATGGTCACAATGCAAGGCCTCAGATGAGGGAAACGTGTTCATTAGGAGAATTGGATTACTAGGCAGGGTGCCAGGTTGTGTTGCCTTATTTGGAGGAGAAAGGAGAGCCGAGTTCTCCAGCACCACCTGCCCATCAAACCCCCGAGCATTTGTCAGCCTTTCGGGTCAACTTGGAAAATGTTAACTTGCATCAACAAAGGATAGGGCAGGAAATTTGACTCCAAACCTATTAATTTAATATACTGTCTTACAAATCAAGATTATGTTATAAGAGATATTTGTGGTAGCATTAGCCAGGAGTTACACACTAAAGAGGGAGGGAAGTTTCAAATTAAGATCTAAAGAGGGAATTATCAAGTATGCTCTCTGCAGTGTGAAAGATACTTACAATCTGATTCTGAAAGTTGTCATTTTCTATCAAGGAAACCACAAGGGCTTTGAAGGAGAAGAAGTCTGTTAAATAAGGATGGTACCATGATAGAACAAGAAGATCAAAATCGGGGCCACTGCTGGGGAGGGGCCAAGGACTGAGCCCTTCTCATTTGCCTGAGATCCCTGGAAAGTTGCCCTAAAGTTTCTCAGATCAAAGTACATGTAGTTTGAGAACAGTGCCTTCAAACTGTTTCCTAGTCCCTCAAACCAATTTCAACTAGTAATTAACGGATTCCCAACATCAAAAGGTGAGATATCCCAGGAGGAGTCAAAGAAGATCAAAGCCTGTGGTGAGGGGTCCCCCTGCACCCCATCTACCCTCCGTCCTCTTTCCCAGACAGACATCCATCCGATTGCAGCAAGTGAACTGTCACATTGCTTCTCACTAGAGACCAACATCAAACAGACTTCCAAATAACTTGCTGGAGTTTTCAAGCTCTGTTAGAAGAAAATGAGAAAGGCACAGGTATGCGACCATATGGTCCAGATTTTCTAGGACAGTCTGGGTTTGTAATATTCAGTCCTGCTGTCCCGGTTGCTGGGACAGAACCCGAAACAAGGTCACCAAAGAAAACCTGGGTAGTGCCTGGCACACAGTACATGATAAGCAAATGTTAACTCCTGTCTTCTGCATGTCACCAAACAGTAGAATGCTGAATTATTATATTCGTTCAAAAATTTTGTGTTTGTGTATATGTATGTGCGTGTGTGTGCGCATGTGTGTGTATTTCTATCATATAAAAGAAAGGAGTATTGCACATTGGTTAAGCCAGATGCTGGACACAACCCTGTCAGAGCTGGTCAGTCTCTGTGCAGAACGGTCTGTTTCCTTTAACGCACTTACTGGGGCATTGTTCTATGACATTCTGAAATGCGCTTGATTAGTCTGGATCCCCTTGCTCTCATTCATACTGCTGATTAGTTTCCATGGCTTTCCACAAAGGTGTGCACATGGATAGATGCACCTGAGCCGATCCTTGAGATTGCCTTTCAGACAGAAAAAATCTGTAGCCGAAACTTTCACAGATTTTGTTTCCCAGGGGACTCTTGGAAACAAAACTTTAGAGTGGCCTGCAAGCAAAATGTACCTAAGGATTGAACATAGGAGAAGGATGAGAGGGAACGTCAGGATAGGGCTCAAGTTTCTAAAGTGGGAAGGGTTCTGTCAGTATCTTAATCTCAAAATACCTGGAACTGGACCTCCACGCACCTCCTGCAGGAGCGGGTCAGCTCATGGGACTACTCCAGGTCAGATATACACGTCTCCTTTCTCCCATTCCTGTGCTTGGGAATGCTGGCCCATGTGAAATAATTCATTATGTGCTGATTGGACGCCACCTCTGACCTTTTGAAACATGCTCCTTTTCTTCTGGTATTATGTTATCAGTGGAACCAACCTCTTTCTTGAGAGTCTCCATCAACATCTATACCTTCTTGGACCTTTCCTCCCATCCTGAATCCATCAACTCCACCAATTTTGCATTTATTAGTTTGCAATGCTACTTTGCTAATTTCAGTCCTCATGACTGATTTCTGTAGACCATAATGCCTCAGGATTGGTTTCCTTATTACAAACCCCTGAACACAGCACTGACTGATTAACTTGCACATGTTACATTTTTATATCATCACACCCCAACCCCTGGGATGCTGAGAGTTCCACCACACCTCCGGGAGGTAAATAAATTAGAGAAATTGTCCTGTATCTCTAAATCCTATCTGGGTATTAAAGGGCTTCCTCATTGCTATGTTCTCTCCCTTCAGCTGCATGCAACCTTTACCCTCCTCTGGATTTTTGACCCAGATTTTCAAAAAAAAAGGAAGGAGCAATTGTCTTGAGAATTACAGCTGTGTCCTTTTTATGAACCATCTGGCTGGCCATAGTCTGTCTACTCCCAATTATATGTCTGACACTGTGGCTGAATGTCTCTTACTTTCTAACTTTGCACTTGTACTGTTATTTTTCTTATCACAAGGTGAGGGGGAATATGGAATGTTCTTATTGCTCCCAGGTCTCTGTCACCAATCAGCCTGCTCTACTCACGTATGCCACCTGCTTAGCTTCAGTACGCTTGAGTTTGCGTCTCCTCCACCATGGCCTTTGTGTAACTGAAATGGACCAGGCTAACCCCGAAGGAGAAGTCAGCCACAACTCAAAGGTTTAGCACCAAATTGTCTCATTTTCTAAGGTTCAGCTTGGTGTCCTCAGAATTACCTGTTGTATTTTCACATTTCTCCTTTCTTCTGACATTTTAATGGAAATAACCATACCTCCACAGCATTTAATAACATCTTCCAGAAATAAGCCAGCTCTTCGATAATGACCCACTACACTGATACCATCAGAAAATAATACCCAAGGATAATAACATAAACCTTTTGCAGAAAAGAATAGCTATGAGGTGAAACCCATTACTTGGAATGAATACGGGAAAGGATCTGTTGTTGTTGTTGTTGTAATATATATTCTTTTTTGTTTTTCTTTTTACATATAGCTCCCTTTGAATAACTTTTGTGAAAAGATAAAGGTATCAGAGTTTAACTTTTTGACCTTTCTTGCACTAAACTAACATTGTGAACATACTGTGAAACTCTTATGTAACTGGAAGGGCTCAGGAATGCATTCTTTAAAAGCTGCGTTGTCTATTTCCTGTTCATCATTCACTGTTTACCACCCCCCCCAAAAATAAAAATCTCTGCTTTCTAAATGACATGTCCCTGACGCAAGGAAAAGAACACACCAGTTCATCTTGTGAAGAACATCAAAGAAGACTCGGACGCTGAAGAAGAATTTCTGCTTGATTTCCAAGCTTGATTTGGTTGGTGCTTGTTATATTATGACTCCCTGTGGCGACTGCAACAGCCCTGGTCCGGTGTGTTGGTGACCACCATCCTCTTGCCTCTCCCACCCTTCCTCTGTGTTTACACATAGCTGCCATCTCTTTTCATCCCAACGGGCAATTTATACTGATTCTTTCCTCACCCCAGCCATGAATCAGTCATCTTAAGAGATTAGGGAAATGAAAATTTGATTCTGCTCAAGGAGAGAAACCTGGCTTAGAATGAACCTCTCATCCTTTAGATTAATAAACTGAGACCTTAGAGGTCATTTGCCTTGTTAATGTAGCTGAAGAGCCAGCAGGGGTGGGGAGGGGCAGGTCTCCTGCCTGCTGTCTTGAGAGACAGTTTAGCATGATTGTTAAGAGCATGGGCTTTCATGTGGGAATTCTAGACAGAGTTCAGAGTCAAGTCCTGGCTCTGACACTCACTGGTTTAGTGATTTTGGAGAAGTTACTTGACCTCTTGAGCCTCAGTTTCTTCTTTTGTCTAATGGAATAATGATAGAAGCCGCATTTTTAAGGCATTTATCTTACCGAATGCTCCCAATGTCCACAGCAGAGCCTGTGATGCATAAGAGCGGCTACCCCATGTATTGAGAGCATAATTCCATCCTGACTATTACTGTTTGGTCACCACAAACCCACCTACTGACCCTTTTTCCAGTCCTCTGGAATTGCTTGACTCTTTCAATCCACACTATCTTTGGAAAGACCTCTCCCGTCCCAAGGAAAAGAACACAGTGTTTGCCCCACATAGAAAAGGGGAAAGCAAAAAATGCACATGGTATGTGAGAAATACAGGAGCTCAAACCTCAGGTTGCAAAGTACATTTATGCTGCTCCGGGAATTTCGTGTGAATCCCCCATTACCAAGCTGGTTTAATTTGTTTAGTTAATAAACTTTATATGACCTGTTTTTATTTAGCATGTGTACTGGCAGCTTTTTTATATAATTTCTGAGTCCACAGTGGCATGCTTTCCCTGAACATTTATGACATTCCACAACTCAACTTCCAAAGGAACCCATTATGAAATTAAATGGATCCAGGTGGATAATTTGAGAGGGTAACTATATTGCACGCAGCAAAGACAATATGTAAATATTGCAGCAATCTCTCTGACACAATATTAGAATATGAAAGAAAATGAAATCAACAAAACTATGAGATACTGAATTAATTTACCTTCAAACATTAAAAGTAATGAATCTTCTACTTATTTTCAGATTCCTATGACTCATCTTAATACTATGATAATTTTTAACTCCATTACATTACTTAACACATTGGCATCATAGCACTCTCCAAATGAATGCCTGGCACATTTTCTCAACCGTGGTTTGCCAGAAATTGCTTTTATATTTTCACCATTCTGGGTTCGAACCAACTATTCTGAAATTTTAAGAAGTGCAACAGGACAGTCAATAGTCAACCCTTGATGTGATGTTTTCTTTACAAGATGAACAAATATGTGGCAAAGAAGGTATAATCAGCCACAGCCATTAGGTGAGATACAGAGAACAATATTCTGAGTCTGGATCTACTTTGTTCTTCCTTGGAAACGTGTTTTCCCTTCAGTTTTTGTATACATAGGATTAAATAACTATGGGTCTTTAAAATTTTTTTGACAGAAGCTTTTGGCTTAATAATTCACAATAAAAGGAATGAATTACTGACACAGTCTACATCATGGATGAACCTCAAAAAATGTATGCCAAGTGAAACAAGTCAGATACAAGAGATCATGTATTGTATGATTGCATTGATGGGACTGTCAAAAAAGGCAAATTTATAGAGACAGAAAGTAAACTCATGGTCACCTGGGGCTGGGGGCGGGAATGGGGATTAAACTATAAATGGGCAGGAACATCTTATTGGAGTGACAAAATGTTCTAAAACTTACTTATGATGATGGTATCTCAGTAAACTTACTAAAAATCATTGAACTGTATACTCAGACGGGACAATTTTATGATATGTAAAATACCTCAATAAAGCTGTTAAAAAACCCAACAACCGGGAAGCTGCAATTAATGCATACATGATCGGAAATTAATTGCACAGCAGGCTGTTTGAGAGAGAGGAACTTTCTGCCTTTTTGCCATCACAAAGTCATATCCCATTTTGCAGGGATACATAGGGACATCTGGGAATTCTGATGACTTACACTTATCCGCTGAGCACTGTGGCATTGACCAGTCACAGATGAAGCCACGTGGTTTACTTGCAGAGCAGTTTCTAAGACTCTCCTCGGCAGAAGACATTGTCCTTCCCACTGCTTCACTTTCTCACATATGGCATCCATACAGTGTGTACTGAAATGAGCTTAGTATCTACAAACTTAATGCGCAAACTCAGACGATAGCAAGATAAGTCCTTGATCCCTTTTTTGAATTCAATGAGTTTTGCTAAGCACTGTATTTCTTCCATTCAACAATGCTGTATGGCCAATCCTGTAATTTTACAGTCCTATCATATCTTTTTTCTTCCTGTCTTCAATATTTTGATCTTATGCCCTACTCTGACACTTATGGTATCCTTGCGAGGAATGTTCCTGAACAACAGCTCTAGATCACATGGGCAATACAAGCACACAATAGACCCAATTTTGTGTGCAAGAATGTGTGAGCCTGTGAGAAGAAACACACATGTGTAAACGCTTGTGTGTAAGGAGCATGAAAATTGAGAATGAAACAAGACTCTAATACATCTTTGGAATAGCTACTTAAGTCTTTCTGTCAACAGTATACAGTCATCTCAGCAGAAAAGAGCTCCTTGTGTAAATACCATCTATCCTGATACAAGTTACTGTATTTTGAGATCATGTCTCTCTTTTCACGTCCACTGTCTTCTCATCTCTTCAATACCTGATATTTTAGAAATCTGGGGTGTAGCCAAAGGGAAAAAGGTGTGGACCCTGAAAAAGACAGATTGATTGCATTCTGGCTAAGGGAGCAGGGAAAGGGGAAGCCACCAGTGAATGAGGGTCACTTTGGTGCCCAGCTCGGTGGTGTGCTGATGGGTCCTCTCTTGCTATTACCTTATTCGGTCCTTGCAACAACTCTCTGGAGCAGGATTTATCATTCCCTTTTCACCGATGAGGAAGCCTGGAGAAAGTTAACTAACCAGCCCAGGTTCACTGAGCTAGTAACTGAAGCAGACAGATTTGACTCGAATACCTATTTGTTTCATAATTAAAATTGATTTTGATGCCCACTAACTTTTACTATCTTAGTAAGATTTAGTAAACCGTTACAGCAAGGTGTTCTGTTCTCCTGTCAACTCCAAAAGGACTGTTTGAGAGATGAAACAGCAAGAATTCTGGGAGGCAAAAAGAGGGACCATTTTTTCAAGAAAACCAAACACATTTTGTTTGTTTTCTGAACCATCCTGATAAATTCCTTACTTCCTCAATGCACTGCCTAATTGGAAGGCATATCTTTGTGATTACCATGACCTCCTTCTGCAATCAGCCATGATATGTAGGTGATCAATTATTGGTCTCCTATCTCATTATGGGTAACTACTCTCCATGGTTTATTTGGTCCTTGAGCCATTATGGAAATAAGTAGGTGACATACTTTAATGCAGATTTAACTTTTAGGTTTTATAATTAACTTCTATGAACAAATATACGAACACAGTAAGGCTTCATAATTCTAAGAGTTATCATCATGTTTATCCTATTAAATCATTTATAGTAAAAGTTCTCAAACTTGAGTGTGAATCGGAATTCCCTGGAGGGCTTGATAAAACACAGATTGTCTGGCTAACTCCCATGGTTTCTACTTCAGTAGGTCTGAGGTCTGCCAGAGATTTTACAATTCAAACAAGTTTTCAGATGATGTGGATATGCTGATTTGGGGACCCTTTTGTGAGAACCACTACCTAAAAGGAAAGAAGAAATGTCTATGTATCTAAGTATCTATTTATCCCTTCTATAGCCAAGACTGCATTTTTTTCTTTTCTTTTTTTTTTTTTTAAGACTTCATTTACTTGTCAGAGAGAGAGAGAGAAAGCACAAGCAGGGGGAATGGCAGGCAGAGGAAGAAGCAGGCACCCCATTGAGCAAGGACCCTGATGTGGGACTCGATCCCAGGACCCCGGGATCATGACCTGAGCTAAAGGCAGATGCTTAACTGACTGAGCCACCCAGGCATCTTGCTAAGAATGCATTTTACAATTTCTCTGGAATTGCAGTATCTGAACCCATTTAAAAGTAGCAACACCAAGAGTTTGACTCTGCTTTATACTACATTACTAAGTGGCATCTGGGTCTTGATTATTAATATTTCAAAGTACACTTCTCCCATTTACCACATAATTTTACAATTTTTTTTTTGTTACTTGGTTCTCATAACCACTTGATTGATTGGGCATGACTAGTTTATTACCACTATGTTATAAATGAGATAGCCAAAGCCCAGGACAGTTAAGTGACTTATCCATATAGCTAGAAAGGATTGGAAAAAAAAAAAATGAAGGCAAGTATCATGTTAACAGTGCATTGGGCCAGGAATTTAAAAATTTGGGACCTAATGTCCTCAGTCTGCTCTAGCAGGCTCTATGTTTTTGGAGACAAATCATAGACACAAAGAAATTTCAGTTTACTCATCTATAAAATGAGGGGTGGACCAGATAGCTGATATTCCTTTCTGTTTCAACTTACTCATTTATTTAGTTGTTCATTGGGTAAGTATGCATTAAGAATTTACTATGCACCAGGCCCTGTTTTAAGACCTGAAGAGAAAGGGATGAGTAAGATACTTGACATGACCTTCTTATATGTCATGAAGTTTACATTCTAGGTGCAAGACAGAGGAGTAAATTCACAAACCAGCTCACTTAAAATAGTGATGCTATTTAATAAGAAAATAAAATTGGGTTAGATGATAGGAAAAGACTGGTTAAAATGCTACTGAAGCTTAGACTCATCGAGGTTCTCCCTGAAGTGATATGTTAGTGGTCCCTTGAATGACAAAAGGGAACCAGGCACATAAAGTGATGGGGGAAGCATATTCTAGGCAGGGCTGTCTTAAATGCAAAGATCCTGTGATGTAAGCCAGCTTGGCTTTTGTGAGAAACAGGAAGAAGTTCAGGATTCTGGAGTCCCGTGAGTAGGCAACTGGTAAGAGACAAAGTCTGGGATGGTAGGTAGAGCCAGATCAGTTAGATTCTTGAAGGCCACGATAAGAAATTAGAGGTCTAAGCAGAGAAAGGCATGACCTGATTCAGGCTAAGATGATTCACTGGTTCCATACATATTGAAGAAGTGCATAGAAGTGAGCATACACACACATAAAAAGCGATTTCAAAAATTTTGACCTTTAAACAAATGTTTCCCCCATTTATTTAGCATATGAATGAGAACATACAAATTAATACACCAGCCAAAACTGTGCCTTCACCATTGATACTTTAAGGATATTACTAAGTATTATAAACATGGGCAACTCAAGTAATAATTAGGGGGAAAATCATATGGAAATTGCTAACAAACTCATTAGAGTGTGCTTAATTATTGCAGTGAAGGGTTAGCAAGAGGATTGGAGCTTACCGAATAAATCTGTTTGCACATGGATTGATATGCTTGTATCATAATTACTCACAGCTGTTGGACTTCTGAAGTTTATTAGGAACTTAATTCCAAAACTTTCATGCTGAAAAGATTTTTTAAGAGGGAAGTGTTAGCCCAGTGCCAGTAATGTGAGCACGGAAAATTTTTCTAGCAATTCTTTTTGGCGATTACTTACAGAGTAACTACAGATCTCCTCATTATACATAATGAAGTGGACCTGCTCATTTTTGATTTTCACACACTTTGCAGAAAGAGCAAAGTCTCGTGATTGAAACTGCTTGAGCCCTGTGATGAGAAGTTGCATGTAATATGTATTCCAATTACAAAATGATCTCAGAAAACAGGCTTGATGCCTGATGTATTCATTTGAAAGCAATTCTTGGCTAAATTGATCTTTAAATAATCTATCTATACGCTTGTTAATTTAATAGATCAACTGACATCAGGAGAAGACAGGAGTGCTTCATCCTTCACACTCTGTCTTATAGCTGACAACTAATTCTCCTTTCTTGGAGATTCATTTATTATACTTTATAAATTAGAAGAAATGTACAGAGTCCCTGAAATACAGCTGAGGCTATGCCCAATAGCTTCTTCTTACTTATCATCAATCAGAAAATTAATATTGTGCCTGGGCTGGCAATTTTGATCTCAGTCTAATTTTTGGTCTATTTAACTGATGGCTGCTGTCCTGACTTACAGTGCTACTGAGCATAAATGAAGTGATTGATTATTTGTACCAAAGTGATTTCCTTTCTTTTTAAGGCTCCTTTTCAGATCAGCTTTTGATAAGTGCTAAGATTAACTAATGAGGACAATTTAAAAGGAAAATAATAACTTGAGAACCAAGTTCTCTCCAGAGAACCACTGGAGTCTGTGAATTCTCCAGTGTGTATGCATGTATGCACACACACACACATTCTGCCTATATAGAGCAAATCATAGCATTAAAGGTCTTTTACAATCTGGCCTTTTAACCCTTGTTGTCATGCACCTTGCATTTCAGACTCCCAAATTGCTAATTTTTCTTCAAACTTATGTCGGACTATCATACATCTACGCCTACATCCATTTCATTTATTTTTCCTAGAATGTTCTTCCTTACTTGAATTAGGATCCCATCCAACCTTCCAGAACTAAATGAACATCTCTTCTTATGAAAAGGCTTGCCTCATTCTATCCCAGGCAAAATCAATATGTACATAAACTCAGTGTTTAATACTATTATTTCTCATCAATTAAAATGCATATAGTAACAGCAACAATAATGATAGCAAACACTTAAATTGTTCTAAGTTCTCTGTTCACTGTTCTAAGTTCTTTGTATATTATAATCTCATTTAATTTTTCCCATAGCCCTCTTACATAGGTGATTTTATTCTCCCCATCTGGCACATGAGCAACAGAGGCAATGAGAGATCAAATAACTTGTTATGAATCACTCATATATTAAGAGGGCTAAGCCAGATTTTGGACCCAGTCAGTGTGGTCTCAGAGTCTAGTCTCTGAACTCCTATACTGTGCCACCATGCCAATCTTGCAGGGGAGTTGAAAGCATTAGAATAAAACTAAAGTGCCTGGCATAGTATCTCAAACATAATTCAAGAAGTAATGATTTTCTTACTATTATATGCAATAAAAATATTATAAAATAATTTATATGTAATAATAAATCTGATATGTTTATTGTTTGATTTCTTATGTCAAATGTCAGTCTCTTATTTTAGGTTGCTGCTTTATCATTCAGCAATCACAACTTTTATGCATGAATTTGCAACTCACATACATGGCTGCAGTGCAGAATAAGCCTGCAATAAATATTAAGTAAATGAATGAGTGAATGAAATGAAGGAACAAACCTAATCCAAGAAGCTTCTGGATGGGCTTTTCACTTTCCTCCATGTTTCCCTGAGGCACAGTGCTAAATCCCTCAAAAATCAGACAAATATTAAGCCACTGAAGCATGGATTAAATCAACTTTTTCCTTCCATTTCAATGAGTTATTATTTAAAATAAAACTCACAAAGCAATATTTTTAAAAGTCTACAACCCGAAGTAAAACATGGAAATTATCTGATTAATGCAGATAGCCACTCACCAATTTATATTCTTGAACTCAAGAGAATCATTTAGCTAATTGTATAGGTGATTATTATGCTTTTCACAGAAGTGTGTATCATGCATTTAGAATTTTTAAATTGCAGCTCCAAGAGAATCCTCTTAAATCTAATTATTGTATACTTAGAATTTTCCATAATCAGCTAAAAGATTTATTTATTTCTTTAAAATAAAAGAAAGCTTTTAAATATGTGGAAATCCTCCTGTGAGAAGGTGAATTAAACATTTTAAAAAATAATTAAATAGACTTTCTTTTTTTAAGTAGGTTGAAACATACATTAAAATAACTGGTCAATAATAAAAAAAAAAAACCTGTTTCTCATATATTTTTTCCCAAGTATTTAAAGTTGATAATATGATTTCAAGAAACCTGTATCAATAATTCAATAATAGAATTCTTATACTTAGGGAAATTCTCTGATGTTTCAGAAAATATTTTGAGATAAACTGCTGATAAAACTATAGAGTTTGGTAAATGGCTGAAATTCTTTGAACTACTTATGTGATTGGGGATTGGATCAACTTCAAAAGTGTTGCTTCCTTGAATTTGGCCTACTGAGAATACAGATAAGCACTTAGAAAACATGCTTAGAAAGAAATAAAAGCAAGAAAGGAAAGAAGGCAGGCAGGCAGGCAGCAAGGAACAAAGGAATAAAGAAAAGGAAGAGAGGGAGGGAAGGAGGGAGGAAGACACTCAATGTGGTGGCCTGTTACTCTCAGTGGCCTTGAATAGAAGCAATAGAAGAGCTAGTTTCCAGAACTCTATCAGTGGTCTGAATTCTCTTTTTACTCATGTGTTCATATCATTTTTTTAAAAAGGCACAAACCCACACTACTTCCACACTTATTTATAAGCTGTATACTTTTGCATTACATCTGCTATATTACATGTTAATAAATGTCCAGAACATATACAAGGGTGTGATAAACAAAATATGTGAGAAGATGCTCACTAGCTCTTTTGTGCCATGTTTGAGAAACATTGCTCCAGGCAACAGCAATGTCAATGTTTTAAAATATAGAATTTCCCCATTGGGACTTCAACATATCAGTAACCTGTAACATTCTGATTTGTCAAAGCCTAACCCTGGACTCATCAACTAAAATTAATGCTTAAATCTTTTAGTTAATTTTATTTAAAAAAATCTCTTTTTGTTGCTCATCTCTTTGCAGCCAAAAAAAATTTTTTTTCAAGGATGAACAAATGCTTTGGGGAGGCTTTTGAGGTACTGAAGGTTTGTTTAATAGTTCCTCTCCTGCTAGGTTGGGGAACTTAGGGGATTCAGGTGGGATTGCTGAAAGTTAAGTACATGGTGGAAGAACTTTATTTACGGAGCCATCAATTTTCTTTATGAAGCCGGGACTACAGAGAGAACATTGGACTATGAATCAAAACATGTGGGTGCTAGCACCATAGGTGATTCTGTGACTAAGTAATTGGATGACCTTGATGAAGCCGGTCAACTTTTCTGCATCTCCCTGAAAAAAAAAAAAAAAGTCAACCAAACTCCTCAGACATTTATGGCCCCTCTTCTCCATGCTTGGTATAATAAGAAAGCATCATATGAAATATTTTTTTAAAGATTTTATTTATTTATTTGACAGAGAGAGAGAGAGCACAAGCAGGGGGAGCAGCAGGCAGAGGCAGAGGGAGAAGCAGGCTCCCTGAGGAGCAGGGAGCCCGATGCAGGGCTCAATCCCAGGACCCCGGGATCACAACCTGAGCTGAAGGCAGTTGTTTAATCAACTGAGTCACCCAGGCACCCCTAGTATCACATGAAATATTAACCTTGATACTTTGAGCATCTCTTAAGACCCCAAAAAGAGAATTTCTAACTTCCTAGACATTTTCTCTAACTTTGTGGGATTTTAACATTTAAGTCATTTGCAAAGTCTATGCCAAATATCAGCAGAATGCCTTGCTTGTAACAGCAGTCTGGATATGCTTCCTTGGGCTATATGGGAATGCAATCATTGGCCAAATATTCATTATAAACTGTAAGTGTCTTACAAACAGAAACAAATGCCAAGGTTTTCGAATTCCGTGTTTTCAAATTTCTTGGATCATCGGAATCACTTGTTGAGCTTTTTCGAATCCCATGTCCCAACCTTGGCGTTTATGATTCTGTACATCTGAGCCACAAATTTGTTCCAAAGCCCAAATTTTCTAGCAGCTGACTCAAAGAGGAAGCCCAAGCAGTTACAACACCCATGGTGTTCATAATACAGAAACAAACCAGTTGCTCAGTAAAAGCCCAACCATTCCTTATAACAGGAGGAAATTTCTCTCTTGGGATTGAATCAATGAACCAAAGCAGAATTGCTGTTGGTAATAAAAAATACTGCCTTTCACATTGGGACTACAAAATGATTTATTATGTTCTTTGAGATATATTTCCAGGAATGGATTTCCATTGATTAATCAAACCTCTCTTTTGAAGAATTTTACCTATAGGAAGGTACAGTACCTGAACCATATAAGGTTGTTAATATTTGTGTAAAGATGGAGAAAAGAAGAAAATAAGGAAGAAAAGGAGGGAGAAAGGGAGGATGAAGAGCAGGAGTACAGCTCATGTATAAAGACTGTATTTCCAGGAGCCAAGCTAAAGCACACGATGGTTAGGTTGATTGGCACCACCAAGTCAGTTCTGCTTTAGAAAGATCCCTGAAGCTAACACTTGGAGAGCTTCAAATGAAACTCTACCTGTTATTATGAAGTAAATTTGCTTGGATTAAATCCAGCATTTGCCATGTGTTTTCAAGAATATTTTGACTGATTTGCTCTAATTTTCCCTGAATGCCTTCTAAGAACTTTCCTCTCTAAATTCCACTCATTTTTTTTTTTTTTTTTTTTTAAAGATTTTATTTATTTATTTGAGAGAGAGAATGAGAGACAGAGAGCATGAGAGGGAGGAGGGTCAGAGGGAGAAGCAGACTCCCTGCCGAGCAGGGAGCCCGATGCGGGACTCGATCCCGGGACTCCAGGATCATGACCTGAGCCGAAGGCAGTCGCTTAACCAACTGAGCCACCCAGGCGCCCAATTCCACTCATTTTTAAGGGCCAATTCACATCTTGTCCCACGCCCCCACCCCCAACCCCTGGAAGCTTGTTCCAACAGTTCTAGCCCTAAACATTTCTTCTTCTCAAAACTTTTTGAAATTGTGTGTTGACAAGTAAGTATATCTTGTCAACCTGAGAGGAGTGTAAGCTCTTTGAGCAGAGTGGCCACACCTGATAAATCTATATAACTCCAAATCACTTAGAGAACCTACTCAGGTTCTGCATTATCACCTTTGTAATAGCTATATTTACTAAACTCTGCTGGATTCCCAATACTGAGCTCTAGCTTGAACTTCTTACTTGAGCCATTGCCTTCCAGACATCTTCACATATGTATAACACTAATACCTCAAACTCAAAATATCCAAAATTAAACTTCCATTTTCTCCTAGACTTGCTTTTTCAGTGATGTTCTTTATTACAAAGCCCAGAAGCCTTGCAAGTATACTCAATTTCTCCCTCTGCTAGCTCCCTACTTGCAGTGTATAAACTCTGTCAATTCTACCTCAGAAAATGATACAGGATAATGGCAGAAAAATCACACTTCAACGCAATAAAATGCTTGTCAAGCCATATCAACTTCTGTTTGTTTTTTGTCAATGTGATCAGGAGTGAGGCATTTCCCTTCATGGAGTAGTTTTTAAAAAATATATTGAATAAAAATAGCTAGATTTGTATAGTGCCCACTTTGTGCTGGGCACTATGCTGGATACTTTACCTTACACACACACACACACACACACACACGTGTGCGCACACGTGTGCCTGTGTGTGTGTATACCAGTCACCTATGCTGGGTCCAAACAAAGTACAGTGACTGTTTTGCAAGTACAGGGTGAAAAGCTTAATCACTTCAGGACCCGTAATTGATTTATTTCTCTGAACTGGCTGGATTTAAATATGGCTCCAGTTGGTGGCTTCCTTACAAATATGTGTTAAAAGCTGATTCAACACGTAGTGCTAAGTAGATTTATTGATTTTCTACTCTAGTGTCACTTTGGCATTTTGTTACTTTTACATGTATTCACATATTTTGTAACAGGCCAATTTATTCACAAAGAATACAGAACAATTTTGTCTAAGAGCATTCTCTCTCTTGTAGAGTTACCTGGTGTATTTGGATCCAGGATGTGCTGTCTCACAGAGCAGTAGGACTAGTATTGCATGTAGGGCAAAGACTTTCCACTTTACTTTCTTGACAGGGAGATTCTTAGAGCTCTTTCAATGGGTCCCCATTGAGGGCTGAGAGGATGGCTAAGGCAACATCTATAGGGTCTGCTTAAAACTCCCACTTCACCACTGAAAAGTGAGATAGTAGTATTAGACCCATTTGCAGTCATTTCTCTGGCAGTGAACATACTGCCAGGATCAACAAATATTTGCTGAACATGTACTATACACCATACATCATGGTAGGTGCTGAAGGTCCAATTTGAGCAAAACTGACACATTCCTTGACCTTACAGTGCCCATAATCAAGACAGATGGACAGATACATAATCAGATGGGTAAATAATTATAATCTTCATTTGCTTATGAAAGGGAAGTCCACAATGTTTATGAGAGTGTATGACAGGCATCCCAACCTAGTGTGGGGTGGTGGGGAATGGAGGGGGCTTTTCTGAGGAAGTGGAGTTTGAAACAAAATCTAAAGGAGGAATAGAAGTTAACAGGCAAAGGATAAGGGGGTGAGATGTAGGAGAGCATTTTTAGAAAGGTGAGATGAAACTAAACTGGAAAGAAGCGATGCCATTCAAAAGAGAAGGTCCCTGGGCAGGAGCTCAGAGACTAAGATGAGTCTTCTGAAGAGTGAAGAGCCAGGCCTTTTCATACCATGTTAGGCAATTTGTTCTCTACTTAATGACATTGGGAAGTCCCTGCTGAGTTATTTAAGAAGGCACAATACAGGTACAATGATCCAGTTTCTACTTTAGAATGATTGTTCTGGTTGCAAGATAGAGCAGTGATTGGCAGAGCTGGGTGGACCCAGGAGAACAGCTGGTACGCCAACAAGCATCCAGGTGAGAGCTGATGGCCACTTGGATGGGGTAGCAGCTGTGCATAGGGAGAGTAGAGTAGATGGATATTCAGAAGATACATTCATCCAAAATTGATGGTGGATAGAATATAGGAATGATGGGGAAGAAAGCAAAAGACATGCCTGGAAACCACTTTGCCCTTTGCAGAATGAAAAAAAAAGTTCTTCTCATCTTTATTTTAAACTTTACCATTAGTCATTCATTCCTTTCCTCTCAACACTGGCTTCCTCTTTTTAAAAATATCAACACTCATGTGAATTGTAACCTAATTGGTACCCACTTCTTCTGAATGAATATATGTATCATGAATTCAGCAATTGGGTAGGACAGGAAGGCATGGTGGAAATACATGGGCTAGGTAGTCAGATAGACTTGGGTTCCATTTCTAGGTATTAATTACTAGTCTTGGGCAGTCATTTCACCCCTCTGCATTGCACTTGTCCCATCTGTAAAATGGGCATTAAATATATAATTTGCAAGTTTGTGAGGATAAAATAAATGGTGTAAAGTGCTTGGGACAGTAGTAAGTATGTGGCAAATGCTCAATAAATTTAGTTCATTTCTAATTTCAGAGACTCCCCAATGAAGAGGCAGTAATAAATTCTGTCAAATTCAATGCTAGGGCCTAGAAGACCATATATAACCTGGCTTCTCCTGCATCATCTTCTACCATCTGCTCTTTACTCTTCATACCTCAACCATGTACAACTTCTTTCTATTTCTGGACACATGTAGCTGAATCCTATCTTAGGACCATGCTGTAGCTATTTCTTCTGCCTGGAACACGCCAGATCTTTCCATAGCTGGCATGTCCTCACTGTTTAAGCCTCAGCTCAATGAGACCTGTCCTGACGACCCTCTAGGAACTAGCCACCTTTCTTGTCATCCCCCATTCTACTATTTCATTGTATTTTCTTCATAGCCCAAATCACTAGCTAAAGTTACTGTGTTTATTTCCTTTCAAGCTTACTGATTGTCTTTTCCAACTCTAATGCAAGCAACAAAAGGGCAGGATCTCATCTATCTTATATTCTGAGCAGCGGCACAAGTACTATAAAAGAGGAGTAATCCCTGCCAGTGATCCAAAACCCTGTTATGGTTCTACAAGGACTGGGAGCACTTTCATATACATACACACACACACACACACACACACACACACACACACACACACACACATACACAGGATCAACAAATATTTGCTGAACATGTCTTATATACCATATATATATATATCCATCTTCTTCATCATTTTGCCTCAGGAGATGATTTCCCACTCTGGGGTTTTCCCAATAGAGAAAATATATAGCTCTGTGTATTTCTACCTTCCTAATTTCCCCTCTCAGCAGTTACACTCTTAGAACTGCATTCCTAGAATACTATTCCAGGTTGCCTTGAAATATACTAGAAAATGTGATTCGTTTTAAATAATAAATGTTTAGGGAAGTGTGATAGGTTTAATCTGAGATATTTTCAAGACCAGTTGTTGCTGAAATCACAAATTGCCTGGATCCTCTAGGTCACCCAAAGGAGTAGAATTGGATTCCCACAGCATTGTCCCATTTCTCCTTCTCCTCCTCTTCTTTTAAATTTTTACACAGAGACTGAATCACAACAAGATATAACAAGCAGTGCATTTCTGGGTGATTATAACACACCCTGGGTGGTGTCATAGGCAGAAGAAGTACAATAATTTCTCCAAATCCCAGAGAGTCTTATTGCCTTAATATAGTTGACTCTCTATAAAACAATGAGAAAACCAGATGTGTGTATTTACTGGACACTGCAAAGGTGATCATGGAATGTTATTATCACCCCATCAGTAAGCCTTGAAGGTGTTCTGAATCTGAAAAACACCATCCTGGTTTATGTTCTAGTGTGAAGTCAATTCATGTACCTGCTCAGTCCTGGATTTTCTACGACTTATTTCAACTATTTTGGTTCAGAGAGACTGTGGTATACCAGTCAATTGAAAAATTTGTACCAAACAAAGCATACACATAAGATTAAAGTGTACTTATAGAGCCTTAATTGCATGGTTATAATATGGGTTATCTCATTTAACTTCACAAGAACCCTAGGAGGTAAGGACTATTAATAATCTCGTTTTACAGATAAAGAGACTGAGGCTTACAGAGGTTAGGAAATTCATTCAAGGGCATACATCTAGGAAGTGGTACACCAGAATTTAAACCTAGGTCTCTTTCTTGATCAGTCTCTCTTTCTTTCTCTTTCATTCTTCAAAAGTGAAAATTTTAACACTAAACCATTTAGCCTAGTTCAACATCTTCTACTCCTTTTATACTATAGGACCTTGAATGTCTAAGTGCAACTTTTCTAACATAGAAAATGGTGATGATAATAGGATTTACTTCATAGATTTTTTCAGAGTTAATATAGCAGAGTACTTGACTTGTAGTAAGTGCTTAATAAATTATGATAATTACCCATGTCAGTACTTTATGCAAAGCTCTATGCCTCACTCATCTGTGAAGATCCAATGGCACAAGCTTCTTTTAGATGATTGCCAATATATTTGGAACACAACACAAGCAATGTATAGCTAAAACACAGTGAGAAATATCAGGGTATAAGGGTAAATGGTCAACTGCAGAATATTAGCAACAATAACACCACGCTAAAGGCTTTTTATGTCTTTATTTAATCCCATCATGTTCCTAAAAGGAAGGTATTATCACCTCCTGTTTACAAATGAAACTCAGGCCAGAGAGGTTATTTGTTTTAAAGTCATATAATTAGCAAGGAGTAGAGGCAAAATTTAAGCTGAGGCCAGCTCATTCTAAAGCCTACATTCTTTTTTTCCCCCCTATTTATTTATTTATTTATTTATTTATTTGGATGTAATGTTCCATGATTCATTGTTTGCATATAACACCCAGTTAAAGCCTACATTCTTTATACCACCTTATACTTAGTCATAGAAACTCAGAGAGGGAGGGGATCAGTTTGTATGAGGAGGAAAAGAATGGTGTAGAAAGGAAGAGGTATTGACTGGGACCTAGAGCATATTTTCAGGAGGTGGAACACCACTGTAGTAGGAGAAATGTCAGATCATGAGCAAAAAAGATAGCTCATATAAGACATAATACTATGAGAGAAGATAATGAAATCCAACATTGAAAATGTAAGGAAGGAGCAATAGACCAGGAAGAACCTTAAATGTTAAATTACAGCTTTTGGGTCACCTCTGCAAGTATTGGAAACAAATGAGATTTTTGATTAGGGCAGTGAAATGAGGACAACAGTCTCTGGAAATAATCCATATGACAGGAACATGCAATCTAAAGAAGGAGAAGTCACTTTGGAACTTTCTAAAGTAAACAAAAAAAGAGGAATAAAGACCTGAATACAGTGGTAGAAGTTAGAACCGAAAGATAAACACAGAGGAGCTACTACTAAGAATCAGGTTCCAAGTTGGCTAGGGGCAGCCTTATGAGCTCTAGGGCTGTGTGTTAAACTTCTTGTAATGTCTGGGCAGAGAAACTTGATATGTAACAGTGCTTTTTACCTGCAAAGATCTCTAGAAATATAAGGCATTCTTGTGATCATCCTTATTTTGTGTAACACCTACAGACACTTTATTTTTAGCAGCCTATTCAAAATAATGTGGATCTCTCTAGACATAACTAGCATAATTTAAAGTAATAGGGGTGGAGTTGGAGCAAAGATTAGCTTCCTGTCCTAAGGAATCAAAGCCTTATAAAGATTTACTGGGGCATATCAGATATACATCCTGAGGATATTGAGGTTGTTGGAAAAATGGTTGTTAGAATTATTGTCTTTTTCCACAGTGTAATACCAACAGGTGAATGCCAACATTTGGTCTGTACATTGATAATGGGACCCCACAATCTCCTTTTCCAAGGAAACTCATATACTGAATAATCAGAGTCCAGATGAAATCCAGTTAATAGCTGAAATTGCTGTTTTCTTTAGTGTGTTGCCTTATCTCTTTTTAACAAGCCTTACTTACTAGGGTAATTGCACTGAATTTAATCCATTATCTATGGATTAATTCATTAGGGTGGTTTAAACTTTGGGGAAATGGATGGGTTTTAGCAGTCCTTCCCTCAGTTCCACAAATTGACACTGTAAAACAAGCCTATGCTATTTTTATGGAGGCTCCAATTCATGAAATAAAAATCAATGAAGACATTTCCTTTCCAAGCCCTCATGTCATTGTTATGCTCCCTTGGTTGCATGGAAAGCCTTTGGGTAAAAGGAGGACAACTCTAATCAGAAAGAGAGTCATTGTCTTCAGAAAGCGTGAACAATGCATTTCTGGGCCAGTGCCCTTACCACTGTGACGGCCCCTTGTGTTACTGCCTTCAGGAACAAAGCTACAGAACCAGATAGTCATTGTCAGTCAGGGGGCTGGTATGGGGAAAGTACCTAGAAACCAAGACAGAGCTTTGTCTGAAAGCAAAGCAAGGTTGTTTATCATGAGTGTGTCAATGAGTTCCCTTTTCCTTGATGTCATCCTTTGCAAGTGATTTTAGTTGGTGAATAGATTTGGTTAAGTATGGCAGTGGTTCCCAAACACTGTTCTTACTGGCTATATCGGAGTCATCTTTAAAAAACCAAAACAATTCTCAGGGCTCTATTCCCTAGAACTTATGATTTAGTAGATCTGGGCTCATGGCCAGGAATCTTTATTTTTAAAAAGCTTCAGGTGAGTCATATGTGCAAAATCTATGTTTATAAACCACTGACCTAGTCGTGTTTTTGTTTTCTATCAAAAAACAGCCACTTAGCCAAATGAGTAGGGAAGACTGAATTGTTTTATATATGAACATCAATAAGTAGTTTTAATTTTCTTAAACATATCAACCAATCTGAGAAGCCATGCCAGAAATACACAGCATGAAGAACCACATACTATTGTCCAACCTGAGACCATTCCATGTACCTGGAATAACCTTGTCCCCACACTGGACTTCTGATCACATTTAAAGAAAAAGTACTGACAATCTATGAATTTGTGATATAAACTATAAAAGTTAAAAATTACAGGAATATGATGTGGTAGTTTTAAATTACATTCACAAACTCTTTGATGCTTCTTTCTTCCAAAGGCAGAGTCTAATCCCTCTCCCCTTGAATGTGGTCTAGACATAGTGACTCCATTCTAATGAACAGAATGTGGCAGAAGTAATACTGAGTCCCAAAGATGGGTCATAAAAGAGATTCCTCCTTTTTCTCTTTTGAATCTCCCACTTTGGGGGAAGTTAGCTGCCATGTCATGAGAACATTCAAGAAACCTGTGGAGGAAACCCAGCAGGGAAGGACATGGGCCTCCTGCCAGACATGTAAATAAGCTGCCTAGCAAACAGATCCTCTAGCTCCAGTAAACCCTTCAGATGCTGCAGTTGGGGCACACATCTTGACTGTAACCTCATGAGAGGTCTTGAGCCGGGACTGCCAAATTAATCCACTCCTAAATTTCTGACCCACAAAACTATGAGCATTATTAAACACATATTATTGTCTTAAGCCATTAAATTTTGGGATAATTTGTTATGCAGCAACAGATGACTGATACACCTGTGAGGACTTTCCTTGTGTAACTTATATTTGTTTTTACCTCTACCTTTATGTGTTCCTTATCTGAGATACACAGACACAAAAAAATTATCACACACAGTGGTAAATACTTCATCGTTCATAAGCATTATCATAAGTATAGTCTCTAAAAAAACTACATGAGTAATAGTTAAATAATAAAATTTTGGATGGCTTCAGTGAGGTGGTATACGATAATAAAACAGTTAAGGTAAATACAAACTAGAAGATAAATCTGAACGCTGGGGGAGATTTTAATCAGGAAACAGTTCTTGTAATTTACAAAGCCACATCATAGCACATTGAACTCACTGGGAACAACAGACAGCTGCAGTAGACAATATGAAAAATCTTAGTTCTAGCTTTGCAACTATTTTGCAAAGAGTAAATAAGGAAGAACAGAGGCTAGGATTAGAACACAGGGAGGAAGATGAGTGCCAAAAGTCTGAACCTGAAAGGTAAACCTATAAAAAGGTAACGGGAGAGTTCTCTGTTTTTGGTAAACCAGGCATGATTCAAGGCAGTGATTTGCTAAATGAGGTTGCAAGGAACACTGACAATCAGCAAACAGTGAAGAAGGGAACAAAGGTTCCTTAGTGAAACAGGATGAGTGTAAATGCAAGAAGCAACCTTGTTTATAGCTTTTATGTTACATACCGTATTATGTTATGTATCTGCAGATAAACACTTCAGCTAAGTGTTTGGTAATGAGATTATAGAAATTCATATTTTGTCATTCCCAGCAAATTTTCTATAATGATGTCCTAAGTTAAAAAATGCCATCAGCTGTTGTTAAAGAAAGGATCTTGAATCTCATAGTCTTAATGGACAGAGTCAAATATCTGAGGCCCAGAATAGTCTTTAACTGGATGAGTAACTTGTTACATCAGGATTTTGTCTTTGGAGCATTTAAGAAGTAGTACCTAAGTTATATGGTAAGTATTGGCAAATAAAACATGAAACTACTTAGCTTTTATATAATTACTGAAATCTCCCAAAGGAGATAGACTTTATTTGGCTATAGTTGGGGAAGGAAAGAAAGAAACAAAGCCAAACAACTAGCTGCTTTCCTAACATCCCCACTCAACAACAACGCACACACACACACACACACACACACACACACACAACTAACACATACAACCAAAGCATGCATAACTGACATACAACTTCTGTACCCAACTCATAGACACACAGACAACCAACACACACACCACTGACACAGATTAATGCAGTCAACACACATACACACAAACACTCTCCCCAATACTTAGCAGCTGCACAAACAGAAAAAAAGATGGAGGTGGTGGAAAAGACCAAGACCAGAGTTGGTCTTGCCAGGATTCCTTCAGAGGCCAATGTGTGAAGCAGCCAGTTGTGAGGCAATTGTGAATGGTGGGGAGTGTGCTCATCTAAAGGCATTCACATTCAATTAAAAAAAATCACTGTGCTGGCTAAACAAAATCCTGCTGGCCACAATGTAGCCTGAAGAGTGCCAGATTGCAATAATGTCAGGTGTGGTGGCAAACACAGCATTAAGGAGGAAATTAAAATTTCCTGGCTAAATGGACTGGAGGTGCTGGAAGAGAATCTGAAGGAAAGTAAGAAGAAAATTCTCTCTCTCTTTTTTTTTAATGATAAAGAGAAACCAGACCAGTTGGGAAAAGGTGATTCAATCATTTCTGGTAATTTTCTGTAGAAATCATGTCATTTAATAAAACAGAGCAACAAAAATAATAGTAGGTAGAACTTGGTACTAGAAAGTGAAAGAAATACGGTCTCCTATGTTTTCAGGGGAGGACGAGAGGACTTGACTAAATGATCTACATTCAAAATCAGTTGGCTCTGAGACAAGAACTAGCAGCCCTATTTCTTGGGCGAGGAGCCCCAAAGCAAATTTCACCCTTCTGCCATCTTATGCAGTGCCTTACAGCATCATTTTATTTTATTTTATTTTTTGGACAAGATTTTACGAGAATTTTGTTTTAAAATGATCTGCCTTCTTGTTTGTTTGTTTGTTTGTTTTCCCTGCCACAAATACGCACAATGGTATATTTTTGTTAGGAAACAGCAGCAAGAGCAACGGATTGATGACATGTGCAGCTTTGGCAAGACAGAGAAAGAGCGGGATATCATAAAAGAGCAAACAAAACAAAACCTCTAAAGATGAAATGAAGGAATTTCCACCCTTCCGGCCTCCTCTTTGGCTGTTTGGAATGGAATACACATATAGCAAAAATAGCTCTGAAGCCGTGTCCCTCCTCCTGGCTGAGGGTCTGTCATTTTCATCCTTGGAAACACTACTTTAAGCGATTGCCATGTCTACAGTGTTTGAAGGATTTTCAAAAACACAATGTACTTGGAGCAGGAACAATTCCCTCTCACTTGAACCGTGTGGTATGGCTTAATCTTATTGCTGAATCTTTTCCTCTGATATCTAACAACTGAATAGGGCTAAGTAAGAAACCTAAATCTTCACCAAAGTTCATTCTAAATGGTGACCCACTGTTTTATTATTATCCAATTTTTTTCTTTTAAACGTTAGTTCACTAAGGCAATACATGTTATCTATCTATCTATCTATCTATCTATCTATCTATCTATCTATCTGAGAGAGAGAGAGAGCGAGTGAGCCTGTGTGCAAGCTGCCGGGGTGGCGGGTCACAGAGGGAGAGGGAGAGAGAAAATCTTAAGCAGGCTCCATGCTCAGCATGGAGACTGATGTGGGGCTCAATCTCACAACCTTGAGATTATGACCTGAGCTGAAACCAAGAGTCGGATGCTTAACCAACTGAGCCACCCAGGCGTCCCAAGGCAATACATGTTTTTAACACATGGCTTTCTTTGTGTCACTATGTTTTTATGCGGTTTTTAGTCCTGAACTCTTGGATTTTACATGTTGGCTGGCATGGGCTGCCCAAAGAGGTTGTTCCTTGTCATAGGTCTTCCTCAACCAAGCACAGTTTGCTTTTTGATAATAAAAACCAAGTAAATAGAATAAAACAAATGTAGAAATAGAATTAATTTCCCAATTTCACTCATTTTGTTTGTATTAATAAAGACAAATTGTAAGTATGTTAAAAATTAACATACTTACATAATCTTATTAAGATCCAGTATATAAAACAGTGTAAACACATACAGCTGTCAGCAGAAATCTCTCATAAATATACACACATATTAGCCTAAATATTTTTGCCTCTGAGATGTTTATAATATCGTAGGAACATCTTGGAAAAGTGAAAAAGGAGGTCAGTTCTCAAATTTCCTGTGCATACGAATTGCTCGTGAGCTTGTTGAAAATGCAGATTAAGAGTTCCATTCCCAGAAAGTCTGAATTCGTAAGCCTGGAGTGAGGGCTTGGACTCTCCATTTCAACACATCTCCCTATGACTTTGACGCAGGTGGGCCATGGCCACACCTTGACAAGACTCCAGCCCAGTTATTCAAACATATTTGCTGATTACACACCAGGTCCTATATTAGGTGTCCAGGGATGCAAAAATGAACAAGGCAGAGCCTTTACTGCATGAGCTCACAGTGTCCTGGTGGCAACGGTGTGAATCTCCTTGTGCTTGTATGACTGCTCCATTTCTACACCAAATCAAGGGGAAGGGCACTGGTGATGTTCTTATTCTTTTAGAAAGATTATAGGCAGTGGAGTAATGGCTCTGAATTAATATCCTTACCATGATGTAGAAGATCTGAGATGACCTTGCCTCTGTTTACCTTTGCCCATATATCCACAATTGTCCCTACTCCAATGGTCTTCTCACCTTAGGGTCTTCAAATTTGGCATACTTTCCCCCAGACTTCACCAGTGTATTCTTCCAGTCATTTAGGTCTCAGTTCAAATATCACCACCCCTATGTAACTTTCTCTGACAACCCAATCTAAAGCAACAATAGATGACACCCTCCAAAGACATCATCCTGTTTTATTTTCTTCATAGCAAGTATTACTGAAAATGATTCTACTCATTCACTTAAGTAATTACTGTCTGGTCCTCGCAATAAAATGCATTAAGACCTTGTATTTTTTTTCACACTGCAGACATTGCTCCTAGAACAATATCTAGCACACATAGTAACTTATTAAATACTTGCTGAGTCAACCAGTGCAAGAATAAATGAACAGCCCCAGTCTTTTCCATCCTGTCTCTCTTCTGACTTCTTAGTATTGACATGAAGATCAGCAAAACAAAACAAAACAAAACAAAACAAAACAAAACAAAAAATGGGTATGTAAGGGACTTGAAAATTGAAAGCAGTCATAAATGCAAAACAGTCTCACACCGCTATTAGTATTAATTACTGAGACAGTTGTGAATTGAGACATTACCTTCTTTATGAGGAGAAGCCAAGGAATGCTTTTCTATTAACTAAGGGTCAGGAAAATGGGGTGGGGTGTGAAGACAGAAAAATAACTTGGGACATGGAGATAGACCAGAACTCTAAATTTCTCTCAAAATCAAAGATCAGTAAAAACATTCTTCTCTCAAGATTGCTTCTCTTAAGAACTGAAAGAGGAAGGAAGGGTTGCAAGTCTAGCATGGTGGCCCTCTCATTTACAAATACCAATATTTCAAGTAAGGCAAAGCTGAATTAATATATGTCCTCAAAAGTCACAGCTTTTTTATAGCACAATTTGAGCTCAATTGTTAAGAAAAAAACAAAACACACAAAATTTGTATCAAACATGGTTTGAGGTAGATATTTAAATCCACAATAACATTGCTAAAAAGGAAGATATACAATCCCAACCTATTTACAAGTTGAAAAAAATAATGGACTATGAACAATCTTTGGCCCAAGAGTCACATGCTTATTTTAAAAATGTCTTTCAATTAATTATGATCAAGAGGGTATTGAAAGCTACCACAGACATACTGAAAAGGGCTAGCTTGAGGCTTGCGTCTCAGGAACATATGAATTGTTCTGATTTCTCTCTCCAAGTGCTCCCCACAGCTGTGCCCTGTCCTCTTGGTTTAAACCGATTATCATTATTACAGAGACACTCTCCTAATTGCACGTACCATCATCAGATCTAATAGCAGGTCTGAATTAGGCTGCAGCTGCTCAGGCTGCCCTGCGTAACCAGCCACCCGGCTGACTGTTGACCTCTCAGAAGGTTAACAGGCGTTTATTGACTCTTCACATTTAACATAACCCTACTCTTAAAATACATACATATATTCATTATTAATCACACTTTACTTCTAATCATCCCAAAGAGATTTCCTCTGGTTCTACAAGCATACAAGCATAACCTCCCGATCAGTATGGTCCACATTAGAGGAGGTAGGAAAGAGTAACATGACTTGGAGTTTTGTCTATCACCACAAAGCTGTCAGTCCTGCTAGCTTTTGAAAAATAGAAATAATAGGGAAAGGCCATGAAATGTCAATGGAAGGAGCAGCAAAGGAGGTCAAGCAGGTGTACCTAATGCTTGAGTCCAACAAGAGCAATGAGACAAAGTCATGAGCAACGGTTTGCCAGATTTTAGTCTATTACAAACGTTATGCTCATTATATCTTTTATATTACTAGGGCCAGTGCTTTACTGCTAGGCACTGTATATACAAGATTTAATTTAATCCTCAGGACAACTGTGAGAGTCAATATTTTATGTCTCTATTTTTCAGATCAGAAAACATAGGCTCTGAATGCAAAATAACTCACCTAAAATCATGGAGCTGATAAGTAGTAGTAAAAAGGTCCCATCAACACCAGACTTTTCCAGAGCCTGTGCCTTTAATGCCTCCTCTAATTGCATAATGCCCTTCTCTAAGGTTTAATGTTACAGATGATGAAACATGGTCCACAAAATTCTATGCGTTGTCTAAAGACAGAATGCCAGGTTTGGGCAAAGATTAGAATTCAGTGCACTTGGTAGTGAGGAAAGATAAAGTATGTATTTCAAAATGCAAAAAGGTCGTGGACCAAGGCAGCTCTTAACTTTGAGCTATATACAAGTTCTTTGGTGTTGTTATCGGTGACATAATACTGACTTGCACAGTGTTGAAAAGAAACAAATCAAACTAGCTGCAAGTAATTTTGCAATAGAAAAACAAAGCAAACCAAAAATTAGATTTTTAAAGTCCCCTGAAAATCTGTAAGATCCAGAATACTGAGTACATTTCTCGGTGGCTACGTTGTGAGTTTAGAGTAGCAAGAACCTCTAAAAATGGGATGTATATTTCCCAGTTTGCCCTGGTGATAACCACTTCTGTCTTTTAAAAATGGGATACTCACTACTAAGAGACTTGACTTCATTTATTTACCTAGTCTGCCTAGCTCCCCTACACAGGTAAATTTTTAGGATTCCTGGTGTAGAACCTCTTTTCCTTTCTTTCTCATTTTTTTCATTTTCTTTTTGGCACATAGACACTTTATATAGGTAAAATACTATAAAAATGAACATCAGTGGCAGGTGTGTGTGGGGGGACTGGATATGGAAAGCCTGTAGCTGAGAATATGAAAAGCAGGTTGCTAACAACAGGTGGGAAATTTATTGCAAAGAAGATAGACTCCCAGCTCCATCTCTCCAAAGGTAGGCGGCTAGGACAACTACTATGCTTTGCTATGGTTATGCCCAGACCAAATGAACTTATAGGGAGAAGAAATAGCTTCCACTCCTCACAGACATTTAGTGAGTTCTGACATGCAGCTAAGTGAGTGATGTTTACATGGCTGCACATTACAATCACCATGAACGTTAACAAAATGCCCACCCAGATAAATTAAAAAAGCAGGTCCAAGAGGACATCTTCAGATGATTCTAATACATTTCCAGGGTTGGTAACTGCTCACCATCTAAGAGCATGAGAGCATTAGTATGAAAGGGTGACCAAATTAGGTCCTCTGAAGTCAGGTTTCCTGGGTTCAAATTCCAGTTCTGCCACTCACAAGCCAATCATGGGTGACTCTGGACAAGTCATTGTACTAAACTCTAAGCTAGTAATGGAGTAAAATTAAAGTGAGAGAATGCATGTAAAGTGCTTAGAATACTAATCACTCGATAAATGATAACCATTATCACCATCATATGTTCCTGATGGCATTGATTCCCATTTGAGGGATAGGTAATTAGTGATAAATTTTGTCACAGTCCTCCTAAATTAGGTATCACTTCAAGACCTCCAATCCCAAACATAGCAGCTCAGTGAAACAATGACAGTTAATGAGTGATCTCAGAATCTGAGCCCATCACAAAGTACTCAAAAGAACAGATGGCTCAGCAGGAACTGAATCCTATCTTGCTAAGGTACAAAATTCACTATGAACAACATTAATTAATTAACTTATTCTTTCATTCGTAATATGTACAGAGTGTTCAATGTGTGGCAAGCATTGTGCTAGCATAACAGCTCTTTACTCATTTAAGCATCACCCCATGACTTATTTTCCCATTAGAATAGTCAACAATCAAATACACCAGAAACATCAAGTCCAAAGCTACCTTTAGGCTCTGGGGCTAAAAAGACCATTTGGATATGGATCCTATGCTAAGGGATATTAGAGTTTAGTGGGAAGAAAATACATGCAATGTACACAGAGGTAGAAGAAGAGAATTATGAGTGTATAAAAGGCTAGTGATATCTGAATGTTGGTAATTGAAACAAAATTAATTTAATACAGATTAAGTAGGGATGGATATTTGTTGGTAGCAGTTTAGGAGTTAATGGACTAAAACTACACATTAAATTTTTTAAACTTTTTATTTTGAAATAATTTAAGACCCACAAGAAGTTGCAAAAATAGGACAGAAAATTCCTGTGTAGCCTTTACCCAGATATCTCTAGTGATACCATCTTACATTATCAAAATGAGGAAATTGACACTGGTACAATAATATTAAGTAAGCCATAGACCTTACTCAAATTTCACCAGTTTTTACATGTATTTGTGTGTGTGTGTGTGTGTGTGTGTGTGTGTGTGTGTATAATACCATGAAATTTTATCATAGGCCTATATATATATAGTATACATAGTATATATATAGTAATTTTAAAATGTGGAAAAAGTATGTAACAAATAGCATCTCAAAGTGACACAGTTTAGAGGGAGGAAACCCAACCAAAAATTAAAACTAGAGCAACTAAATTAACACTAAATTGTTGTACTGGAAAAACAAAATGAAACACTATTGTCTCCAACACAGCAACTCTGCTCCAACTGAAGTTCAAAGCGATGCTTGCATAATATTTATAACAGATTATACAAAAAGCTTTAAACTGAAAGTTGCATTTGCACAGGCACAAGGAGAAGAGGAACAAATGCAAAAATGCAAAACCAGATAATCACCCTGGAAGGTTTCCCACAGAACAAATGCTCAGTCTGAGTTAGAAAGATGAGAAATCTACATTCGCAAATATTTCAGGTGTGGAAGTAAACTAAAAAAACCCACATGTACTTGGAGAGATTCTCAGCTCATATACGGATGCATTGTCCTTTTTATATTTGAGTCAACCAAAAGAAGGAGAGAACAGTGTTCCCATGTTTCTCATCATAGCAAAAAGAAACCCAGCTTTCCATCCCCTCAGTCCCTTCCTTTCTTCTTTTCCTTATTTTTTCAGAAATGATTTTGAAAAAAATTGAAGATATGATTTTTCTAATACTCTGCCAGCCTTTTAAATGAATGCATACATGCTCATAATTACAAGTAAGGCATTTGCTATTTTGCATCAGTGGAATTTAAGAAATTAAAAACCAAAAGGGGGTTTTCAGGAACACAGCAGAATTGCCTTTTTAATAATAGATTTGGCTCCTCTAATCCATTCTTAATCTAATTAAGACAATGAAAAGCATTGGGCTGCCGTCTCAGAAAATGGCAAGGATGCTATAAACAGAGTGCAATAAAGTGATCAGTTCACACCCCATCAAATTTACTCACAGTCTGAATAACTGTTCTTATTTTCTGTGTTTCATTTTTACAAGTTAACAAATGTTTTCATTTGATTTCCACGGCTTCATCTTCAGATCAAGCACAGGCTGTGGGACTTCTAGTTCTGGGAAGCGTGTCATATCTGCTGAAGCAACACCCAGTATGTGATTATGGAACCCTACAAATTGAGGCTAACATCTCCAATAAGCAAAGATAATAATTAAGTGGTAAACCTTTGGCATTGAAAACAGCAACGGTGTTATTAATACCCAAATGGGCACCAAAACAAACAGCATTGATGGAATTTAATTAAATCATTTTATGATTGTGTATTCTTTGCAAGCTCAGCTGATTACACTGGTTATCCTTAGATGAGCATTTAAATCTGAAAGCTAAGATTCTATCTAGTGGCCTTTTGTTCAAATATTTCCTAGAAAAAAAAAGGTAGATTTTTTTTTTTTTAAATCAAAAGTAGAAATCGAGTACTAGAGAAAGAAATGAGCTGGGTTTTGGTCTCTATTCCCACCACCAGAATAAGAAATATTAAGGGGATAAAGTTTCAGTCTAACTAGAGAGTTCTGCTTGGCTTTCTTTTTGTTCTTAAGTAATGAGCGACTCTTGGAGAAAATGGACTGTTGGCTGTTTCCCTTAATTATAATTAAGATAGTTGGACTGTTTATTCAACTGTTTATTTTATGACACTAAAGATTAAAAAAAAAAAATCTGCCACGTTACACGTCTCAGTTTCCTCTCTTACCACCATCCAAATCTGTGGATGCCAATTAGAAAATCTATCATATTCTGAAATCATAACACAACTGAAGAACTATCACTTGCTCTTTGTTTTTGCAGAAGCAAAATTACAATGAATAATGACTGGCAGTAAAGACCAAATGAGTCAAGGGTTCTCAATCTCTGCATCAAGGACCTACAACTTGCTAATTACTTTGTTAAAAACAAAACAAGAACAATCAACCAACAATAACACCTGGGCTCCAAAAGATACTGGCAGCCAATTATCAATCAGTGAGGTTTGATAAGGGTAGGGTCACCTGATAATATTTACGGTCCACTAATCTTTAAAGAAGAATCATAGACATAAGCAGATATTTCTAAACACAGGAGGACAAAAAATTTGCCCCATCCCATATTAGGCACAGTAACGGGGCAGTACACAATAGAAATACTGTTATAATAAAAATCCTTTTTAGGTGACAAAATATATGTTTTGCTCTGAAACGAGATAAAGTTGTTTAGAATGTTTATGAGTATTGTCAGAAGCTCCATGCAGTTCTCATAAATTATAATTTCACCCTTAGATCCCTCGTTTACATAAAATAACTAATATGAAGGATTCTGAACCCCCACGGCGAGATAAAGGCAGCATTTGCTTCCAGGCGGAGCTATCAATGACGATGAAGTGCACAGATAAGCCAGATCACCCTCTCACATACTTTATGAGGATGTTATGCTTATTTTATGGGAAAATAAAAGGAAAAAGGAGGATGAAGAATGGATGAGCTTTAAGAAGCTGACTGCTGTGGGACATGTTGGCATGAACCTGTAAGTGGCTTGCCTCAATTTCCCCAGCATTCTGCACTGCTCCTTGTTCATTCTTGCAGATCATACGGGTGGACCCCATGTCCCTGTTGATCCTGGTGTGTTTCTCTCTTCCTCATGCAATCAGAAAACCATAGGCTGGAAAACTTTCTTTTATTTTCCACAATCCTTAAATCGAATCCGGTGAATCCCACTTAAAAGTGAATCTTACGAGCCTTACGAAGTGAATCCTAGGAATCCAACCTAAGTGTTTTCCACTTCCCAAATAGAAATGCAAAATAGTGTTTCCTCTCTTGCAGGAGTTCACACAACTTTACCTTTGTCTTCTAACAAGCAAAAGTGGCAGAATAATGTAGTGAAAGTAATCAAGGCACAGAAGTGGGGGAGCCTGGGTTCCTGTCTGGTATCATTATCGCCTCAATGCATGCTTTTGAAGAAGTCAAAAGATAACCTTGAATTTCTCTCTGGGTGAAGGTTTCTGCATATGCAAAATGTGGAGATCAGATTAAATCAAAGTCACAACATGGCCCACAATGGGCCAAAAATGGCCTACAGGCAGGTATTGTTTATCCCACAACAATGTTTATACATTTTTTGAACAGGTTAACGACATTCAAAAACTAAGAACTTTCTCATCAAAGTCAGATAAGATGTTGTTGGTGAATCTACTGGGCTGATGTATCAGCTGGGCCTGTGCAGCAGCCTGTGGCTTCCCGGCCGCTCTGATTATGTCATTCAGTCCAGACAAGAGCGAGTACATCTGATGGACCTGAGAACTCTGGACTCATGGTCTCTAAAGATTCTTAAAATTAAATAAACTCTGATTTATTATTGTTTGATTTTCAGGGTTTTTTTAAGCTAAAGCCCAAGTTAAAGACAACGAACAATAAAAATTAACCATTTTCTTTGTTCAGAACAATATAGGGTCTAAAATTGGTCATTTCTAGGTGAAATTTCTTCCACAGTTGCATTTTTAAGACATAGTTAGCCAGTTATCTACTTATTGACGTTTTCTTTAAAGCCATGTTAAAACTATGGCATGCTCATCTATACACACAAAGCTTGGCTTATTCTCTTCTTAAGAGAGAAAAAGGCGCAAATCTGAGGACGTGTGTGTGTGTGTGTGTGTGTGTGTTAAAAGAACCAACTGCCCAGTTTTAGCAGGGCATAAACTTAGATTTCTGTGTTTTGGCGCTTGGATTTATATAGCTTATTTTTCTCAGTGAGTGACAGTGGGCTGGTTCCTGATGTCACTGCATCCAATAATGGTTGACGTAGGTGGGACCTTCAAGTTAAATCGCTTACCACCTTTTACAGATGAACAAACTGACCTAAAAGGTGTTGTCAGTTACCTGACTCCTATCTTTGCCCCTTCCTAGATGGGTAACTCTGGACAAAATAAGCCTCTCTTGAAGTTCCCATTTCATCTTCTGTAACTTATAGTAATACTCGTAACATCCATCTCATAGTGTGGTTGGACAATTAAATGGATATGTACAAAGTACCTCATAGAGTCCTCCTATATAATTATAATAGCTAACATTAATTGAACTCAGATTATCCTCATAGTGACTCTATGAGGTAAGTAATACTATTGTCCTGGTTTTACAAATTAGAAAATTAAGGCACCTAGATGTCAAGGGACTTGCCCAACGTCACAGAGTAAGTAGTGCAGCCAGCGTTTGGACTTAGACCATCTGACACAAGAGCCTGGGGTTTCAACCACTAGGTTCTTTGTGTCATGCTCTTAATAGGGTGTCTAGCACTTAATAGTTAATAGTTGCTATTCATTTAATTATTTATTTATTTTTTTAAAAAAATATTTTATTTATTTATTTGAGAGAGACAGAGATAGCGACAGAGATAGCATGAGAGAGCACGAGCGGGAAGGAGAGGGAGAAGCTGAGCAGGGAGCCCGATGCGGAGCTCTGTCCCAGGACCCTGGGACCATGACCTGAGCCGAAGGCAGACGCCCAAGCGACTGAGTCACCCAGGTGCGCCGCTATTCATTTTAATAATGAAATTGTTCTTATAACCAGACCTGATCTTCCATGTCTCTATCTGCTCCGATTTGCCAAAAGGAAATTTTTATTCATGACCCTTTTGTCTTAGCTGTAGTCCAAATTTTGCAATTTTGCACCTAGAGCAAATGTGTCTATTTTTGTTACTGGAAACTCTCCAGTGGACATTTCCATTTCTGAACAAGCATTTTGAAGATTTTCCAAATGCCACCATTTGGAAAACCTTAGAGTTGAATGCTGCCACACTTGTCATTTGATGGTCTCATGTCATCTAGGAGGTCAAAGAGAAGTCATATATTAAAGTTCCCCTCAAAACATTCCGTACGTCAGGGATGTGCTACATAAATGTAGCATGCTTGTAGTGAATGTATGATAACAGTTTGTCATATACAATTCACTGAGTCCAATTGAAATTAACGAAGGGTGTAAAAATGACAGCTATCTGACATATTTCAAATCTCAATTTGACATTTACAACCTTTTAAAGTTATTTTTAAATGCAGCAGTGTTTAAAATGTATTGAATATATCATATGCCACCAAGCCACTGTTGGATGACTGGGAGTGTAGCCATGGAAATTAACACAGGGCCACATTTCCTAGTCTTAAAAAATATCATGCAGTATATCTAGATATAAAGGAAATAAGGCAAGGCATCTTATGAAAATTAAATAAATGCCACCTTCCACCTATCTTTTTTGGGTGTGTGTTCATTTCTATGGAAATGTGTCTCTTGATGGAAACTCTGATACAGGTAGAAATGTGCATGTAAAACTTAGTGAAGGAGGGAACAGAAGCAGAGAGCAGTGGACGATGAAGACAGCTCTATTTAGGATGGCATTTTGCTGCTGTGAGCTGTGTGGGAGGGATGCAAAAGAAGCCAGCAAGGCTAGACTCTGAGAACTTGTGTTCTAGTCCTGGCTCCAAGAATAATTCACTAATTCTGACCTCAGACATGACACCGAGACTTTGTTTTTTATTTGTAAAATAAAATGAACACTGAAACAAACTCATGGAGTGGGAATTTTGGTCAATTGAGGTAAACATATATACATTTGCTTTAGAGTATCTAGAACATGATACCAATGTATCACTCAATGTACATATTAAATATTCTCAAACTACTTCCTCATCTAGACTTTTTTGACAACATTCTCCCTTCCTCCTAGCAGGAACCCCCCAGTGCCAGTGTTGCTCAAGTAGGCACACCCAAAAAGAGAAGGTGGGGGTCTCTGACACGAGGCAGCCTTCTTCTGTGGCACTACCCGCATGCAGCCCTGGACCACGGTTTTCCCTTTTTTCTTCTAGTAGGACTGTATGTTCTAGGGAGGCACCCAGTGGACCAGACCAAATAGAGACCTCGCACCCCTATTTCAACCATGAATGCTCTTCATTGATCTATTTTATATATTGCCGCATGGAAGAAAACCTGCTGCTAAAGAAAAAAAAAATAGAGATATTAATCCTGATTGATACTGATATGTTAAATGACACTATGATCTAAAAAAGAAAGGGTTATAGGATAAGTACTAGCTCCCTAAGAATAAGAGTGAAAGAATGAATGGGATTCAGCAATGCAAAGCCCTGGGGTATAGTCAGAGGGTTATTGTGAAGGCAGATATTTTGGGAAGGCTTACAGTTATTGGTGGGCATGCCCAAAGCAGGTGATCATTTCCCTATGAAATATTCCACATTCAACCAGCAGGAGGCCCAGATTTCCTTGGTATTCCCAGAGCTTAGTCCAGGGCTGGGCACATAGTAAGTGTGTAATAAAATTTGATGAATGAATGCATTTATGAGGGATTATCTCCTTATGAATCAGAGAGGGTTTGATATATTGAGATTTCCTCGTTCAGGGATCTAAGAAGACTGTAATGAAGAACTACATATAGATCACATATTTTCCTATGAAAAGGTTATTGATAATAACTAACACATCAGAAATGAACCAGCACAAGCATCTGCAAACATTCATCTAAGTAAGACTTCTGGAATAAAACAAGCAAGGGAATCACTTAACAAACGCTACTTTATTCAACTGAGCCTGTGTCAAGCTTATCACTCCAGCCTGTTACATCACTTAGAAGAGTGAATTCACAAGCCCGTAACTGGCCTAAATAGAACAGCATAGCACAGCATAGCAAGGGTTCTCAGATTCTAATACAGCAATCCCATTTGTTTGCTGTACCAGAAGTTCACTCCCTCAAACCATTATTTAAAGTAGCTGAGTCTACCTTATAAAATACAGCCAGACAAAAGTTTCCAACCCTGGGGTGCGTGGGTGGCTCAGTGGTTAAGCGTCTGCCTTTGGCTCAGGTCATGATCCCCGGGTCCTGGGATAGAGCCCCGCATGGGGCTCCCTGCTCAGCGGGGAGCCTGCTTCTCCCTCTGCCTGCCACTCCCCCTGCTTATGTTCCCTCTCTCTCTGTCAAATAAATAAATAAAATCTTTAAAAAAAAGTTTCTAACCCTGTCTCTTCCTTTTATTTCACTTTTCCCTCTAATTTTCTAAAAAAAAAAAAAAAAAAATTCTAAGTAAAGTTTTTTGCATCCTTAAAGAAGGGCAGAAATCAGATTCAAACTGACCAAAGCAAGAGGGCTTGGGGAGAAGAGAATGACTTGGCAGTGGGCTTATGAAGCAGCCATGTGCTGCCGACATAAAATCATCTCAACACATGGCGTATTCTTTATTGGATAACCAAAAATTAATGAAATTGTGGACTTGAGGCAACAGGCATGGATTAGAAATATGACTCTACTCATGTAATTCTGGGCAACAACCTTTCTGATTCTCAGTTTTGTCATCTCTAAAATGGGAACGGTAATGCATGGCTGGCCTACTTCAAAGGGATGTATGGCTGGACTCAACAAAGCACACAAATATTAAATAAGGCATCATGCAAAGCATGGGTTATAACGAAGGACAATATGATAGAAGGAAAGAGATTCACCCTCTATCTCCCTCAAATGATTTCCTAAAATTTAAAGACAGGGGTAGAATATTCACTCATGAGTAACCAAGAATTGTTCCATTTATTTATTTTTTTTTACTAATTTAATTAAAGTGTATAGGGTATTCATTTCCTCAACTAAAAAACTTACAATTGCGTCTTTGGCCACAAAGAAATGAGAGCAGTCACTAAACAGCAAAATCACTAAAAGGAAGAAAAGAATCTATTTCCTCTTCCAAGAGAAGACATTTGGGTGTCCTGTCTGACAAGCTTTCAAAACCTCTCTCCACCAAAGCACAAAAGCGTTTTGAAGAAATGCTGGACAATCCTCCAAAAAAATAATGTTTTGTTTTTTTGCAAATCTGTAGGCTCCTGTGAGACACAAAGCAACAAGTTCTAGTCCATTAGGATGACAGGTAGCGCTCTTACTAACAACTGCTTTTTACTCCTTCTGACAAATGTGCTTGGTGCCATGGTTGACGTTTGTGTGGTAATCAGGAGTGATGGAGAGGGGACGTCGGCGCTGCCGAAAGTGCCCCCCGATTTAATGTGAACGATTTGTCAAACGTGCTGTGATAGCAATGCTGTCAGACCCGGGCAGGGAAGCACTCTGTCATCTTTGCGCCAACCAAGGTCACTTTGGCAGGGGGAGGAGGGCTCTCGCCAACGAAATTTTCATGTTTATTGGTGATGCGCATGGCCTACTTTCACAACTTGTTTTTCCTTCTATTAACAGATAACCATCTCAGTGTTTGGGAGACACTCCCGTGGAGAGAAGCCTGCTACAAGAAACAGTCCCCAGGGTGGGCCACTTGGCATCGCTGAGTGCCAAAAACCCAGGTCCTACACAGAACAGCCAGGAGCCCATGTGAACTAACAGCATCCGGGTGTCTTTGTTCCTGGCAGAATACAGCTATCACATATTCTGCATCTTAAATAAAATGTTGATGGGAGTAGTCATTAGCACTGCATTGGGTAATATAGTTTTGCGGTTTTATATCATATCTAGTTTTATGTGATTACCTTCTGGGCATAGAATATCTCCTAAGCATCAATAGAACCAAAGGTTAGATGTGGTCTTCGTGTAGTGGGTTCAATGCATTGACCGTTTTTTTTTTTTTTAAGGTGGGTAAAAGGATGGACATTTTTTATTATTAATAAAAACACCCAGAAGCAATAGACACTTTAGAGCAGGTTGGGTTAGATGTTTTCATTTCGTATTCCTGTCATATTCTTCCAGGCAGTCCTCACTCATTGCACTGGGCGTTATCTCATAGACTAAACTGGAAGCAGTGTAGGGCAGGGACTATGTCTCCCTGAATCGTGTATCTTTATCATCCAGCACAGTATCTGCTCAGTAAATATTGATAGGATGAATGAATATAATGCATAAAAATGAATGCCAGAACACTGAGGGAAAGGAAATAAGGATCCGTGCCAGAGAAGGCCAACTGGGTGCTGCTTTTTGTTTGTGGATGAACAATATATGTAAAAAACAATGGCTTAGTGGATGGAAGAGATGGAGCCTAAGGCCCAAAGGAATGGTCCTCAACTGGTGGCGCGCAGGCCAAATTGGGCACATAGGCAAAATTCAGACTACAATTACATTTTGTTTATACCAGGCAATGTTAGCCTGTGAAATGCTTACTGCGTATGCATGAGTGTGTGTGTGTGTGTGTGTGTGTGTGTTTTAATTTGCTACTAACATTTTAATATTGGAAGCTTTTACCTAAAAGCATGGGATTTGGGGTTCTCTGAGGGGAAACTGTGGCAGAGCTGCACAGAATACAACTAGCTGCCCCCTTCAGATGGCATTCACTCCAGCTTCCCCAGTCCTGAGAGGCTAATGCAAGCTGCCATTTGTCACCATGTTTGCGCTACTACTTTTCTAGTAGTCGGGAGACATTTCTGTCTACCATGTTTCAGTCAAAAGAGGCTCAGAGCACTGACTGATTTTCCTCATAGTCGGCCCGTTTTCTTTCTATTTACATGATCTTCCCTGGCCCGGGGGGTATTGGGACTTGCGACACCTGCGCTATGCTTTCTGGTGGCATCACCTTCCTGATGTCATCAGAGCAGCAGTGGTTCCAAGTCATGGCTACCAGAAAACCTGGGTCTTGCAGGCTCTGATATACAACATTTAAGATACTGATGACATTGGAAGCTACTCATCAAATTAGTTAAGACTGTTAGTTAAGACTGGAAATTATATTTTACAATACTTTGGAGTTAACCCATCCTTTTGATATCTGTAATCTCATGTAATCTTTGGCATAGCTAGTAATACCATTCCCATTTTGCAGATGAGAAAACTGAGGCTTTAAGTAAAGTTATACCACCAGCAAGATGAAGAGTTAGGCCCAGCAAACTTATTAAGTCTGAATCTCATGGGCTAGGACTAGAGTATTGGTATTTTCCTAAGGGCTCCCAAGTGATTCTAATGTACAGCCAGGGGTGAGAACCACCTTCTTAGTGTCATGGACTGATGTTTGTATTTTTCCAAAATGCATACGTTGAAGCCCCAACTCCTGATGTAGTATTAGTAGGTGTAGTAGGTGGGATCTTCAAGAAGTAGATAGGTCTAGATGAAGTCACCAGGGTAGGGTCCTTGTGATGTTATTGGTGTCCTTATAAGAAGAGAGCAGAGAGTCTTTCTCTCCCTCTCTTTCTCTCTCCCTTCCTTCCCTCTTCCTCTCTCACCCTCTTCTGCTTTCCCCCTTCTTCCTTCTACCATGTGAGGGTACAGCAAGAAAGTAGCTGTCTGCAAGCCAAGGAAGAGGGCCCTCTCCAAGAACCCAACCAGCACTCTGATCTTAAGATGTCCAGCCTCCAGAACTGTGAGAAATACACGTCTATTGTTTAAGCCACCACGCCTGTGGGATTTTGTTAAAGCTGCCCAAATTAATGTATGTAGATTACCATTCTCCTCCTGCTACCACCTGTCAGATTAAAGCAATGCAAACACAAATGTCTTGGCTCAAGGTCCAGGGCAGGCTGTGTGGACACAGAATGAGGTGTATTCTGTGGGAACTGCCCTGGGCTAAGCCACAGGGGATTGAGCTTCTATTCCTAGCTCTAACAATGTATGCCTTGGTTGTGTTGTAAGGGATATCTGATTAGAGTCCATGGTTTTTCAAGCAGGTAAATATGAGAATCTGCCAGGGGAGCTTTTAACACTATAAACTTCCCTAGGTCCTACTACTTATCTGGGTTTAGAGATTCCAACCCCTTGAGTAGCACCCAAATATGCATTAAAAAAAAAAAAAAGTTTCTCTCACAATCCTGATATGCATTCCTGGTTAAGAACTACTGCAAAAAAAAAAAAAAGAAAGAAAAAAGAAACACTGCAGGAGATGATGAAGACCCTCCAGTGCTCACAATCTATGAGAAATGTGAGGGAAAAAATGGCCAATGTACCTTGTGTCCAAATAGATACAATTACAGTAAGAGGATGTGGTTATACCAAACATTTACATACATGCCATTCAAAACTGAGTTCCCATTAGAGAGCAACACTGGATTTGATGTGGAAAATGACCACCATGTGATATGTGTTCTACCCAATGAAGAGCAGGACTTATTGAACACATAATCCTCTAGCACACATGCAGGTGGCCTAATTATTCTCAGTTAGCAGTAACCCCAGGGGAGGACTTCTCAGTGGGGACATACGGCTATATTTAAAGGGACCACTTTGGGATGAACAGTTATTCACTGGCTCTTTTTGGATAATGTAACTTATTTTAATCATTGCCTCTGAGAGTCACAGTGTGCCCTACATTGAATATTTATTCAATGTCCATATTCTTATATCTAGTATATAGACAAAACCTGATTCACAGTGTAAGTTCTTAATATTGAGTGATGAATAAATATTAAAAAATTAAAAATTGACTACTGCTGTTTCCATACTCCTGTTTACCAAAATGGTCTTTAAAAAAGAAAGAAGAACATAGAATCATTACATTCTCCTGTTTAACATTCTTTAATGATTCCCCGTGCCCTAGAGCATAAAGTGGAAAACATTCAGTATATTCCGGGAGCATATGCATGATCTGGCCTGGACAACATCTTTGATTTCATCTTTCACTGCACCGACAAGAGATGACCTTGTCATTAATTGCAGTTCAAGGAACACACCTTATTGCATGGCTCCAAGTCTTTGATCCAACTGTTTCCCTCTGCCTGGAATATCATCTTCCTATTTGCTTCCTTATACCTCTCAAGATTCAGCTCTGTGAAACCTTTCTAAATCTGTCCAAGTAGAATTAATCATTCCTTCTCTCTTTGCATCATCTACAGACTTTACTAATGATGTCTTCAGCACCTTATACCACTTCAGAGTGTACATCTTCTTTCCCTAAAGTCTATAAACTACTAGAGGCTTAGTTGTAAGTTTACTTACAGCCTTGCTTTCTGCCAAAAGACCTGGGTCATTGCAAGCACCCATCAAAAGCAGTTTGTTTTAACACACCAATATGTCTTATTCCCATCCTGATGCCCTAGGTGTCAGGAACACACTCTAGAGGACTCACTTTTCTCAGGCAAGGAAAATAGGAAAATTTTGAGTGAGAAGCCTTTATAGAAACACAAATCCAACCTAAGAATTTACTCATAGACATGGAGACCTACTGGATATTTAAATCACAAGAAAGCTACCTCAAAAGATTAACAGAGACTAAATCACTTAAAACAAAGCCTCTGGATGGTGATCAAAACAACACTAATTTTCAGTATCAATTTGCAATACAAAGGAGGAGACTGAAAAAAATGCTCAGCTACCCCATTCTGTCAATGAAATTGTAACTCACTAACTCTTTGAGTGTCAAGGCTGAAAGTTAAGGCTTAAGCTATTTTTACCTGCTGTAGTTTTAATTGCAGAGTGTGTACTCATTTCCTACCTCTGCCTTCTAAGATTTTTGACAAATATTTCCTGAGCACCTACTATATGCCAGACAGTATTTTAGTAGCAAATGAGACTGAGAGGTCCTGTTCTCGCTCATGTTTCAGGTTTGTTTGCTTTCTTTTCTCTTTCTTTCTTCCTTTCTCTTTCTTTGTCTCTTTCTTTCCTCCTTCCTTCTTTCCTTCTTTCCTTCCTTCCTTCCTTCCAAGACAGGATGGGGGAGCAGTGGGAGAAGGAGAGAGAGAATCCTAAGCAGGTTCCACGAGCCTAACATGGGGCTCAGTCTCACAACCTTGAGATCATTGCCTGAGCTGAAATCAAGAGTTGGCTGCTTAACCGACTGAGCCACCCAGGCATTCCTTATGTTTGTCTCTTCTTTTTCTTTCACTATCATCTACAATTCTTTGTCTTTTCAAATTCAGTGCTTTAAGAAACCAGGGTAGTCTTCTTTTATTTCACTCTAATCAGGATTCAGAGTTATGAAAATGGGGGAATTCCTACTTTGCCCCTGAAACACACCAAAACACAGAGACATATGTTACATGAAACTCCAGATCAATGAAAGGAGGTACTTTATGGAAAACACAGCACTTCTATATAGTTTCCCTTTCATTTCACACTGTGATGTTCCCATTTCTTCTGCTAGCTTTTACTTGCAAATGCTTTGTTGTTAGCAAGGTTTGGAGATACAGATCATTTCTGCTTCCCCTATATCACTATTGATGAGCAAGACACAACAGTGTAAGTTCAGTTCTTCATTTATATTCATCATACTGATTCTGAGGTATTAAAGAATGCTTTTAAGGATCCTGCAAGTATTTCTTAACCTAGACTTTCTTGTTTTTAATGTTTAGAAATGAACTGTGACACCTGAACACCAACATGAACCTTCTCCCGAAAACAGATGACATGAATTCAAACAAACACCTCTGGATTAAGTTTCAACAATAAAACCTGAAATAATAGTCTCACCTCACAGTATCTACTGAAATTTAAGAAGCCAAATGGTCTGTTCATGGATTACTAACATGGGAACTAACATAACATGGGAACAGTGGCATTGTAGGTGGTTGGGCATCCAGTGATACTTCAGTTTCTACAAGCTTCTCTCACACCACTCTTTCTCTTACCCCTGCTCTTTAGCCCACTGGATCTCTCCCCTTCTCTACCCCTGAGAATCTGAAATATGAGAATCCTGTCCATCTCAGGATGCTTGGCCTTGAAGTTCCTTGAAAAGCCTTGCCCAGCTCATCCCAGGGCAGGCTCTGTCTATCATCCAAGCCTCAATTCAAATGTCCCTGTTTCCACGAGGCTTTCCATGATGAACCTCTTTTGAGGGAGCCCTCCCCATGGTCAGTTACTATCATGTTCCTTTGCATTTATTTATTTTATAGGCTTCATCTCAATGAATTTTTCTTTTGTCTCTTGTTTACTCTTATTTATGTATTTATTTTCTTTCCCCTTCCAGGCCCTACCACCTGACAGAATGCCACGTCCATTTATCAAAATTTCCTTGTCTGTCTTGTTTTCTCTCTCTCTTTCTTTCTCTTTCTTTCTCTTTCTCTTTCCTTCTGTTATCAGAATCTAGGAAAACCAATGCATAGGATGCACTGAATTCATATCAAGTGAAAAAATACATGCATTTATATGAGTTTAAATGTATTCATGAGGACCTTATTTTTCCTCTTCAATGGAGTTGAGCGAATAGTCTAAAATAGTCTCAACAACATATACTCTTCCCCACCCCCTAAGCTTACTTGACCCAAACCATGACCCAGAACACTCAATCTTCAGCAGAAATTGATAGAGAAATATTTTTTCTTTGCTCTGTCCTCATCAATAAAAAAATACAGATGGTGAGACAATATGAAGGCATGAACCCCAAGTGGAGAGGTGACACACACACGCCTTACAGATGGCCAGCAGTGGGTTTCATATGACGCAGTGAGTTAAAAGGTCCTGGATATCAATTGGAAAGGAGAAGGAGCAGAAAATTGTTTGGCTCATTTTTGCTTCTTTGGCGAGAAATAGAATGAGAAACAAACAAGAAGCAGCTGAGGAATGTAGGGTCCAAAAACACTTGATTATTCTTGATACTACAAAACTGCAGGGAAAAGGAATCTGGAGAGCAATAAAAATGCTAGAGGAAAGAAATCTGATGGCATCTTTAATGATCATAACTGTACACATGGCCAAAGGATTCCCACGTTTCCTGGCAACAAAGGCTAACTTCTGTGGGTTGTTTTAATTCTACAGCACCCCTTTCTCTTTCCTTTCCTTCTCTCTCCCCCTCCTTGCTTTTCCCTTCCTCTTCCTCTTTGCACCCTTCTCCACTCCAGTTCCTTCCTGTCTTTCAATTCCCATCATTAAGAAATACATACCTACTAGGAAATGAGAATGAGAAACCTGTTACAGTGGAATAATCCTGAATGTAACTCTGGGTAATAATGTTTGTAGTTTTTACTATGTGGCAGCATAAACTAAAAGAGAAGATTTATGGTAATAAATCATATTAATCAACTAAATTAATATACAGTCTCAGTAACAATAACAAGTATAAGATTGGGATTTGGAAAATATCCTCACTAAGTATAGAATTCAAGACATAAATTAAAGATTAATTTGTAATCTACTTGCATGCTAAGATCAAGGACATTATTTCATCATTTCTTATCAAATATGCAAAAACACAGTCATTCCCTTATGGATTCTCTTGGTCTTTGAAAGTGCTCCTTATAGCTCATGGAATAAGTGATAAACCAAACTCATATATTACCTTGTTCTGTTTTTATGCTGTACCAACTCTCATTTTCAAACGCAAACAAAGATACAAGTAATACTATGATGCATTTTACACCAGCATTGTCCAATAAGGTAGCCACATGTCATTGCTTATATTTAAATGTAAATTAAATAACATTACATAAAACTAAAAGTTCTATTCCTCAGTCAGACCAAGTACATTGCAAGGTCTCAAGAGTTAAATGTGGCTAGAGCTTATGTACTGGAAAATGAAGATGTACAATATTTCTATAGCTGTGGAAAGTTCTATTGAACACCCTTTCATGGCAAACATTTATTTGCTAGGGGTAAAGAACAAGTTACAAATACTATATGAATTATCTTGCTGTTTATCACATTTTTATGTTAATTACATATATTGGTACAATTATTCAATAATGTCTTGCTCCCCTAATGGATAGCCAATTTCACAAGGGCTGTTTTGCTTTGCTCTCACCGTAACCTCAGAGCATGGTAACCTGGCAAAAGGCTCTATACAATGCTGGCACCCGATAAGTATTTGTTGAGTGACTGAATGATGGAATAAATATCAAATGGCAGTGGCAAATAATTACAACAAATGTATGTGCAAGGACAAAACTAGAGAGAGAAAGAGAGATTGCCATTTAATTACATGTAAATACAAATAAGGGTCTATTTTCTTCCTCATTGTTTTATCTGCCTATGAAGAACCCAGAAATCAATTCCACCCTTAACATATGGGGATCTTCTTGCCTAGATGAGCAAATGAACCCTAACCATATCAGTAGAGAAAACTGTAAAATTAATTGTGTTGACATCCATTTGGGCAGAAAACAGTTAACCCAGAGTGACAGGGTTATGATAGTGACTGAAAACTCCTTGGAGGCCCTCGAGAAAGAGTTGTTTTCATCTCATTATGTCTGCCTTGATAATTATAACCAACTCATCAGCCTTGAGTTGAACACCACATATAATCACTTTCCTGCATATTTTTTGAAGGAGGAAGCATAATAAGGTAAAATCTGCAGACTAATTTATGACATTTGTGGATCTATTTTCAGGAAAAGAAAAACTACTACTCAGTGGGGGATGTTAAAATTCTTTTTTAAATGGTGTAGATTTTTCTTTTAGAACTGTGCTTAAAATTAAGGGTAAAAAAAAAAAATCTCCCCTATACAAAAAAGAACAAGCATTAACACTTAATATTTTTTTCTAGTAACAAAAAACTTTCTAACTTTCTCCCCAAATCAATCTCCATTATTAATTTCAAGAACATATCATTGGAAAAAAAGTAAAAATCCTATATCTAGCGAGATGCATAGATTAAAACACTAAATATAGGAACATACCATTAACGACTACATATAAGGAAAAAATTATTAGCTTAGACTGAACATGAACGTATTTGTGCAATAAGATAGACTTGGAGGGTACTCTTTTCTTTTCTTTTTTTTTTAATGGATTCCATGTATCTGTAAATGAAAACAAATAATGAAGCTCTTAATGCGATCCTCAGTCACATCACTGAGATTTCATACTCAGCAAGTTATTTGTCAGCTATCCTAAGGACATTTCAGTAATCAAAAAACAGTGAACAATTTAAAAAAAATCACCAAGTCTCTGTGCTAAACACAAAACAAAATCAAACAAACAAATAATAAAAACTCCAACAAAGCCATCTGGCTATTTCTATTTCAGGTCGGAGCTGCTAAAAATGGCATTACAGAAGATTGCGAATGACATGGTAACTGCTCCCACCCTGAAGAGTTTGAAACAAGTAAAAGGGTTTGTAAGTTATGCCACAGAGGCCACCAAACTCTTCTTGCTGGCAGTATTTTCCCCGACGGAATCAAACTGATCCAAAGAAAATTCTTAATTTCAAGTTGGTGATAATGTTCAGATATAATCAGATTTTAATTATGGGGAAGAGGCAGCACTTGAGAGTTATATGGTTTATTTTTAACTGTGAAACATTAGGTGTAGGTGGTTTTGTAAAAATCAATTAAAATGCCCATCAGCAAATTGGGGATCTGCATTTGTATAAAGTTCCTAATTAAAGAGCATTGTTCCACCCTTTCTCTTTCTTTGCCTTTGATAATTCAGTGCCCTAATAGAAGGATACACACTCACACAAAACACTCCAAGCCCTTCCTTAGCTGCCTATGACTTTCCACTGCTAAGGCTAAACACAAAGTTATGCACAAAGATAACAAGTCACTTGCCTTCCACCAGCCCTGGCTCCTCTCCTATACATCTTTTGTCCTTTAATGTTTGCTTCCATGCTCATTTATTCCAAGTGTTCATTTTATAACTCAAAAGGAACGCCTAAAAAAATTTCCACTGTCTTCTGAAGTGAAACAAAACCCTTTAATCTTCGAGGCTTTTCTAGGAGAGCGCCCTTGCTCCAAAGAAGTTCAAAAGAACTCCTAATGTAAGAACTTTCCTGATGGGGGGAGTGTGTGATTAACCTAGAGTCTGAATTAGGCTTGTCTAACTTAATTTCCAGTTTAAGAGAATCACTTTTTTTCCCCGTTACTTTGATAACTGCCAACATTTACATATATTACACAGTGCTTCCAACATTAAAATACTCTGACAATCATACCTTCAACTCTAAGTTAAAATGCTAACGACTCCAGGAAAAAGAATAGCTGTTTGCAGCAAGGTTGTGATTAGACGTACTTTAAGATTCACAGTAGGGTTCTGAATTGTCATAATACCCCAGACATAACTTTCATGATGCTTTTCATACTCTAACATGGGGTGACCCACCTAATAAAGAGCAATAATATCCTTCCTCTCTAGACATCATTTGCTCTCCCTATTTACCCAAGCTGGCAAAATATAGAAAGATGATTCCTTCCAGCCTTTTTAATTACCAAAATTCAACTTGCTTTTAAAATACCATAGTCTCCCTTGAGATTTCAGGAGAGCTGGAGATCACCATGGCAATAAGAAAATGGTGCCAGCATCATCTTGGCATCAACTCATTACACATCTCGGGAGACTTTCGCACGGGAGAAAATTGAACTTGTGTAAAAAGCAGGCACTTTCCCTTCAATCCTTTATTTTGGGAATAAAATGACAAATTTCATGTTACAGGAGGTAAATAAGAAAATGTTGTAACCATATGCCTTCCGCTAATATACACAATTAAAATGCAATATCAATCTGCTCTCCTAGTATGTAAAGTAAAAATGGAAAGTTAACAGACAGTAGCCCACATATGACGTCCATGTGCCTGGTTTACTTCAGTCCTTCATGCTTTACTGATCTCTCGTGAACCAATCTCTTCGGCTGCAAGAGGGGTTAATGCATCTAAACTCAGGGAATGTGGGTGTAATCTCGTTGCATCCTGTCATTCATAGGTTTGTGCATTCATTCTTTCAGTCAACGTTTCCTATCTACATAGAATAAGCTAGGCAATGGGGAATAGAGGTGGAGAGCATGGAGTAAGGAGTGCACAGCAGAGTGGGAGAAGAATATATGCATGTGTGTGATGATGAAAGAACGTGGTACGTCTGGTGGGAGACATTTGCACAGAATATTATAGAAATACTGAAATAGAATACCATGTATAATCTTAAAAATAATACTAGAGCATTATAATGTTAAATGTCACAAAACAAACACTATGATGTGATAACATCCTGGTACATATATATTAGGAGTAAGATAATACTATGATTTCTAACTCTCTCCACTGTCCTCTCACCTGCTCCCCCTCCGCCCCATCTATGGTGTCAAATGCCTGTTTCATGGTTCTGTTTAAGTGAACCATTCCTGGAACATTCCAAGGGACATTTTAAATGTGCATTTGATGCCCCAGCAATACTTGCCCCAGTTTCATTACTTCAGCCAGAAGAAACACTCATAACTCCAAGAGGGTGGAGGCTGACAACCAGAGGGTTAAGCCCACATTTTCCCTTAAGAAGCTATAGGTGAGGGATGGGGTGGCTGGGTGATGGACACTGGGGAGGGTATGTGTTGTGGTGAGCACTGTGTATTGTATAAGACTGACGAATCACAGACCTGAACCCCTGAAACAAATAATACATTATATGTTAATTTAAAAAAATGCACATTAGGTCCCTCGCCCATGGGTGACCAAAAAAAAAAAAAAAAAAAAAAAGAGAAGAAGAAGAAGAAGAAGAAGCAGCAGCTGTATGTGGAAAAGCAGGGCTCTGAGCTGGTCTCTTAGTGGATTCTTGGGAGCTCTAGTTCTAGCATTATTTTGTGTCCTCCTAAGGTAAACTGGAGAAAACCTTGGACCCTTTCCTTCAAATCTAACACAGAATTCCTCAGGGAATTCAATGCCTCTGAATATTTTTCGCCATTAACACAGAGAATTTACCAATAGGACAATCAAGAGTGGCTCAATGAAATCCGTGGGAATTGGCCTAAGAGATTCTTGGAACTAAGTGTCTGTGGGGGTTTCCCTGGAGAAGGCGGTGCAGGAGAATGGGGAAAATAGGGGTTTGGCAGGATCAGAGTCAAGCTTCCTGCTTCCTAGCTATGGGGCACCATAGAAACTACTTAGGCTTTTGGACCTCCGTTTCCTCATCTAGAAAATCAGGATGATGTTTATTTTCACTGTTTAGGTTTACTTGAGATAATGACAGTAAACAGTCTGCACATAATTAGCCCTAAGTCAGTGTTGCTATTCCTCTGGTGCCCTCCAGAGCTGCTGAGTCATCTAGCAGACCCTTGTCATCACACTAGAAGAGGACTGGGGGATGCGGGACAAGGTAGCATTAAGGAGTAGTTCAAATCGAAAGGGGAAGCCCAAATACAGATAGGGAGGTTTTACCTTCTGCTAACAACATCCTTAGGCAGACGTGAACATTTACATGCTTAAATTACATTTAAACCAAGCAGTCATTCCGACTTTCCAATAATCCCAATGCTTGGTGAGTGCAAAGGAGTTTTTCTTCCTTTATGTCTTAAGGGAACGGGGGTGAGGGGAGAGATGACAGATAAGGGTTTATACAAGGCTGCTCTTGCCTCAGATTTATGCGAGGATCTATTTGTACGTTACAAACATTAAAGTACAAATACTCTTACCAACCCTAGACCTGAAGTTCTATGCCTGAAACAGCAGTTAGCCGATACGTCATGTTCCGATAGAAGACGCTTCCTTCTCCAGACACAAATAAGTCTGAAATTGCTGAAGGAATACTAAACAACTAAAGAAATCCAAATGGCTCTCTGTTTATTCTCCTAATGAGAAGAGCAATATGAGAAATATTTCACAAGTGCTCCGGGGCTAGTAGTTTTTGAGAAAGTAATTGGTTTGAAAATTAACCTTTTGTTTCAGAATAGGTCTATTTACTGTGAATGTTGGTGATGTTAGATTTCATATCATAAATCTTGATCAGGGACAAAAACCAGAGTGAGTCTTCATCAACCACCTAGTCCTAATTTGCTGTGTAAGTAATTTCTAATCTGTGGGCCTCAGTCTCCCCATATTTCAAAAATTCGCTTTAGAATAAATGTTTCTTGGCCTTAGAGTTTCTGTGATTCTAAGTGACTAGCAAAAATGTAATTTTATTGCTTACAGTCTTCTGATTCAGTTTTACTAATTCCTCTTTTATCACTTAGTCCCCTGGTACCTTATCTTTTCTTTCTGTTTTTAATAAGTGAGGGGCTGTCTTGAGAGATAGTAGCTGCCCACGTAAAGGAGGATTTATCTGATAATAAGGTGAGATGATTATCTTAAATCCTTGAAATTGATGTTCCCTAAATGAAGGACTCAAAAAGGACCCGATCTTGCACTGATCGGTCCTGGCAGTTCCAAATGAGTGATTTCAGTTTCAGGACCATTCCAGGGTTTGGAATCATTCTATTTTCATTTGAGCTGGGGTCAGAACAAACATAATGCATTTCAGACTGGCAGAGTCCATCAGTCTTTCACTTCCTAATCTGTATTTGTAAGTAAAATTGCAAGGGCTTCGGTGTATCAAAAATAGTGTGACATAGGTGAACTGACCAGAGTTTCTTCTCCATCATCTGGGATAGCATATGATCAAAGACAGATAATCACTGCTTGAGGTTAGATCTTTCCATACGAAAAGACACTGAGGTACACAATGCTCTCTGTCTCCACTATGTGAACCTTTGGCTCTACAGAAATAAATACTGAAGCATGCCACAAAATTGCAATTACTTTAACAGCATTCAATTCTCTTTCTAGGCCTTAAAAATATTTTTTAAAAAAATATTTAAAACATCATCTTCTATACAAAATAAAACACATGGAAATTACCATATCTGTATAGAAGGAAGCTGGTTGCAAACACTATTTCTAAATTGATTCTTATCTTGATAGAACCTGATTTCTAATATCTAGAAGAGATAGAGTTGTTTCATGGCAATTCTGATTTCTAGAACCATATTCAATTACTACATTCCCATGTGGGTTAGACTAAGCATTATATTTTTATAGATTATGTATTTTAAAGATTAAAATAAAAAAACCATGTGCTTTCTCAAATTTGCATTTCACATATTGCATTTAGGTGCAAAGTCTTCTGTTCTGTATCAATGAGAAATACAACTTCTATACTGGCTGGCTAAAGACAGAAGGAAACCGAAAGTTGGCACCTGACATTGTATGATATGATCTTAATGCAGTTTAATTTTAGCAGTAGATGCATCAAGCCAGATTTCTAATCTACTAGCAGATTTAAAGAATTTAAGTTCTTCTTAAGTACTGTATATTTTTAAATTGTTTCAATTTTATACAATATTCCTTCTTATCAGGCAGGGACCGTGTAACTGAAAGAATGTACATGGAAGTCTAGGCACACATGAGAAAAGACACATTTCAGCAAAGAAAGGTACCCTGGTCACCTCGAAACCTACATATGGTTGTCACCCAATGACATCTGCATGATACGACTCACATGGTGTGCCAACAACCTGCACATTCCCCTAAGGTGAGAGAGAAGACAGTGGCAAGCATTCTTGCTATACAAGGACCCATTCCAGAAATGCTCGTTGCAAGTAATGCAAAGGCCTACAATGATGGTTTAACTCAAAACCCTAAAGGAAACAGCTGTGACCAGGGGCATCTTTTGCAATTTCAGAAGTGTTTCTATGAACAGAGTGGTCAGACTTAAAGAAAATAATGTGTCGGTTATCACTGAAAGTCAAGTCCACAAATCTTAGAGTGAAGAAGAGGGACAAACATATACAGCTTTCATTTAACTGTTAATTCCCAACCTGTCTTCTTAGAGATGCAGAATCTACAATGATGGACACTGACCAGTCTCATGGATAGATGGGATTTGGCAAAGAATGTGGGGTTTCTAACCCCCAAATGCAATTCAAATAGAGTCTTATTTGGAAGTGCCCAAACAGAGAGGCAGAATTTATGTCCACGAAGATGATCAAGTTAGGGGTACACACTAGAAGAATTTCTACAAAGGATGGCAGAACATAGAAAGCTTCTCCAAGGCTATATACCCTTTTTATAAAACTCTTATATTCTTAGCATGAATAGACAGAGAGGGCCAGATCAAATACGAGTGGTTCAATTAAGATAAAAAATCATAATAGCTCCAAAATGAAAGGAGCTCCAGTTTCCAGCAGTAGAGGGTTAATTCCACAGGGACATGGGCTGTGTCTGTTTTATCTGTTACTGTATATTCAGAAACTAGGGCAGGACCATGTAAAGGGCGAGCACTTAATAAATATTTATTTAAAGAATAACTGTTAAATGAAAAATAATCACACATTTCACAAGATAAAAAATTACAAAATCATTAAAATAAAATTCTTAAAGTACAGAAAAAGAGCACAGTAACATCAATTTAAAAAGTAGGTTTCTAAATAAAAAAGTATGATATAAATCTCATCTTTTAAACATTTTATAGTATATGCATAGAAAAATATCTGAACCCATATTTTCTCCACAATATTGGATACTAGGATTATGTCAGAAAAAAACATTTAAAACACCTGTGATTTACTAATCTATAAAGAATATATATTTTGTTGAAGTAATAAAGAATTTCTGTTAAAAAATATAACAAAAGCTAAAACTTGCCAATATAACCATGAATATATTCACCTCAAGCCGGTGGGACATATCAAAATCTTCCAAATTTAAGTCTTTAGAAGTGATCAGAGTTTGGTGAAAGAAAAATCCATGAGACAGGCAGAATGAAACCTCATCTCTGAGGCACCATTTGTGTGAGTAAAACAACTTCACAATCAATGTAAAATGTTATGGGTAACCGATACGAGGATTGAATTGATGGTTCTAAAATGCTGAGGTGACAAGATGCCAGGAAGGATCTGGGCTGTCTTATACCCTTAAGTTGCATCCTATAAATAACATAGTTTAGAAGACCCACACGTGGAGAATTACAGTAGTCTAGACTTAAAGTAATAAAGGGGTTTACCAACATTTCCACATCGTTCTTGCTGAGCTGGGGCTTCGCTGCCACGAGGATAAAACAATGCTCCAGGAACGATGGCAGGATGTTTACTCATTGATGAATCAGATGTCAACATGACACAAAGGCACTCATAACTTTGGGATGCTTTTAAAATCACATTCCATAGAAGGGTTATCCGAAAAGAAACCCCACTCAGCAAGCACTTGGAGCCACGTCACTGAACTTTGATGTGATTTTGATTCGGTTCCATCAAACTGTGTCACAGCCTTTGATGAGGTTCCACATGGGTAAAATCTTCCCATAGAAGGGATGGGTGCTTCTCCTCATTCTGGACTCGCATATACTGCAGAGACTAAGTGCCCCCCGGGAACCACTGTATCGCTTGATTTCAGCTCCCTCACTGCATTGTTCTGTTCTTTACTTATTTGGATGCTCACCCTTTCAACAGTACACATTAAAATATACATAAATTACAAAGTATTATGAAATTGTTACTTCTTATTGCACCACTGTTAGGGTGTTTGAGAGCAGGGAATACGTCTTATTCATTCTTCTTGTAAATGATTATTAAGTGTGATGTCAGCTATGATCGTATACGTTGCCACTCTGTAGAAATTGTATTAAGGGCTCTCTATATAGTATTGCTGCTACTCATAACCTCCTGCAAGATATCGTTCCCACTTTACAGAGAAAGATTAATCTGCAAAAAGTTTATTTTACAAAGTAGCATAAAGCTACTACATATAATGATTGTGTAATATTACCTACTATAGCCACAACTAATACTAATCATTAAATAAATGGTCAGTGAGTGAAATGCTTTGAGACCTGCCTCCAAAGTTCTGAGTAGAACTATCTCATTCTACCCCTAAAAGAAACAAGACTCACTGGAAATTGAAATTGGCTGGAAAAATGCCTGGATGAAATTAATATTCAGTATAAATTCATTGGTTGAGTAATAGGTATGACATTTACCCTACAACAAACCATAAACCATCAAACTAAATAATCTCCCCCTTCAAAAAAAAAAAGCAGATCTCCATGCTGTTGATTAAATCTGGGAGAAGTTAAGTTCAAATAAATCAAAGAAGGTTTTATTGTAGAACTTGTTAGGGCTTTTAATATGTTAATAGTTATTATGAAGTGCCAAGAAAAGGCTTTTATATGAATTATTTCTCAAACTTACTCCACCAAGGAACACTTTCTTAGTAGGGTTTCGTATTGGACTGATTTTCTATGGATTATGTTTTACAAAATTCCACCCTGGGGAAGCTTGAGCAATCAGAGCTCTTTAGACTGCTAGTGCTTTTATTGCTGACACACAAATGTAGAAAGACCAACTACGTTAGATCAGCATTTTATTTTGTGCAGCTATGTTTCAGAAAACGTAATTTGGCCCTTAGTAGACTAATATAATGAGCACTTTACTTTTTAACAGACATACATTATTTTCTCAAGAAGAACAGAAAGTAATGTGGGAGAAATTTCCTGCATCATTGTATGCAAAAAAATAAGGAATTGATATATTGCCTGATTAAAACACAAAAGAAAAAAAAAAGACACAAAAGAAATCAGTCAAAATACCAAACCCAAATACTCAAAAGGAAAGAAATGTTTTACTGGAAAAAAAAGAAAAAAGAAAAAAAAAAACAAAAAACAACTATCAAATTAAAGAGAAAAATATTGGTAAATATGGTAGTGTTTCCTCATTTTCTATACAGACATATAATTGAATAATCAAGATGAAAATTTAATAAAGTTGAATTTAATATAAAAATGGATGTTTAAAAATTTTAATATCATAATTATATAATTTATTTGGAAAAATAAATGAACAAGAATAAAAAAGGCAGTCTAAAGAGAAGAAAAACAAGGAGAGCCTTCCTCTATTACATTGAACCTACTGTAAACTTAGTATAACAAAACAGTAGTGTAACAGTGCAAAATATATATATATATATAATAAAAAATAAATATATTATATATATATATAAAAACATATCTGATAGAGCAAAATGTCCTGAAATAGACTCTATGGCACAAGAGATTTAATAAAGAATACAGATGAAAGTTCTAAAAATGATTAACTTCCTGGGGGAAAAAAAATAGATCCTCATGTGACACATATATAAATTTCTAGATGGACTAAAAAGTTTTAAGAACAGCATTTCTAAATTACTAGGAGAAAATAGTATATTTTACGGAAACTTATGATGGGAATTCTTTTAAAGCTGAGAACCAATTCAAGAGACCTAAAATATTAGAAGACCTTACTACATTTTAAATACTTTCATGTGAAAAACAATATAAAAACAGCTACTGGGGTAAAATATTAATAATGAATATAATAATCAAAATTTACTACATCTTAAAAATATTAAGAGTACTTATAAATTTTAAAAATCTGACATTGTTTTAGGAAAATATAATCAAGCAGAAAATTCAGTGGAAAGTGAGCAGATCAAGGTATTAAGTGTATAACTTCAATAGAAAAAACTAATGTATAAGTTTTTAAAATAATTACTATTACTACTTATTATATAGGCAAAATGATAAAAAATGGCACACTAAATGATTGGCAGTATTTATCTTCCTACAGTAAAATAGTTTTACTTTTACTTATTTATTTTTCCAAATTATTTTACAATAAACATATAATTAGATTTTTATAATTACAAAATTAATACAAGTTATTTTTTAAAGTCATGATATATTTTTAAGGCATACACTTTGGTAGAATATTAATATGTTTTTGAGTGCTATTTAATTCATGAGAGAATTCCCACAGTATGAAAACAAATGCATGAAACAAAATCCTGATTTTTAAAATATTCATTTCTTTAAATAGGCTAGGACAGATTTGAGTGAAACTATGGGTGATTTTTATTATGTTTAATTTTTTTCGGAATTTTCCAAATTTCTTGCAAAGTCCATTCTATACTTTTAGAGTTATAAAATACATATTTAAATAAAATGTGCTCATTTCTATTGCTATCATAACCTTGGAGAGTTTATTGGAGAGTCCTATCGGAAAGTGTGCTTCCAAAAAAGCAAGGGATGAGATATGGTATAAAACGTGGTTTTCGGCATCCCTGTGTCTTCCACAAGATTCACATTTACTTTTGAATTCTGATACAATTTTTTAAAATACAAAAAATACAAAAACAAAAACAACTACAAAAAACACACTACCTAATCTTACAAAGAGTCATATTTCATTATTCATTTGTTGATATTCAACAAATGTTAAATATGTATATTGTGCATTAAGGGAACACTGAGAGAGACAACAAATGACAAGTTCATAGCTTTAGGAAGATAGTAAAGATGATACATCATTCTCTCATTGAGAGAAACATTAGTGTCATCTGATTTTTATGTTTCTTGGCAGATCCGAAGGAAAGTTTCAAGAATAAAGACACAAGACAAATTAAGTGGGACCAACATAATGAAAAATAGAAGTCCAAACTCCACTAGCTGAATAACCAGCATCCCTTATATTGTCCTTTAAGTAATTCAACATAGGTTTTACATGTCTCTTTTATGGTTTCAGTAATTCTCTGCAAATGGTCTCAGGTATATGTGCTTTAAAAAAAAAGAAAAAGAAAAAGATTATTACATCAGTAGGTACCTAAGGTAGATTTTATTTTATTTCATTTTTGTTTGCTTGTTTGAGCTTCCCAAGTGATTGTGGTCACAAAAATGTTTTGAAAAGGTAATCCATAACTAAGAATCAAAAGGAAATAATATCTTTTAACAATGCTTATTTGTATCGATTCATCAGAATGAAGACTAATTGTATCTGTAGTTACATAATTACCTTCTAAAATGAATTTCACTCAACACATCCAACTGATGGAAAGAAATAATACTATCATGGTCTGTCTGGAAATATGGTAAGCGATATCCCGAATTAAGGAGAAACTCAAAGCATGAATATTCAGCATAAATATGCAAACTATTCTATACCAAGGCACCATATCTAAACACTGCCACCAGGCTTAGGCTATTAGCTTTAACCAGGTGGACAGTCAAGATATTTAGAATATGGAGACAAGAAGAAATTTTCCCCCAAATATTGGTTTTCTACTATGTCATCGAGTAGACATTTTCATGTTGCAATTATGTTGCACATTCATTCCATTTATGATGAAACATATGGAAACTTAATTCTCTGAGAAGGTGAACAATAAGCCCTGGGAATATCATTCACTTTCAACAGATTGAAATGGTCTGATCACCTCCTGCCATTCCGTGCCTTTTTCTGAGTAAAGACCCCTGCCTCTTTGGATCTCAGCATGTGATTCTCATTAATGGCAGCAGAGGGGGGTGCTGGAGCTCTAGGTGACCATGCTTGTGCATTAAACCAGACTTTTGCAAACCACCAGACTCATGGGCTAAGGGGAGAAAAGTGGGAATTTCCCAGTCCCAGTAATGCTTTCTGACATACAAAAAGGGAAAAGAGTTACACCTTTCACTGCATCACTGTGGGAAACTAATTTGTTTTGACATACTGAGAAATAATCTGATGTTCGTATTTATTCCGAAAAAAGCTGTATTAGCTAAAAACAAATTTCATGAATAAAACCAGGGATACATAATCAGACATGTACATCTATTGAGCATGTCTGATATGTAGGGAATTAACTATTGCTCATAAACTTCTCTTTAAAGGAATCTAATTTCTATCACTTGGAAATCTTTCCCAACTCCTCTCTCTAGCACTACTAGGACCCGGGACACAGCTGTCTCCAAGAGCACATGGAAACATTATACCCAGAACACTAGCGGGCATTGATCCGGCCCGCTTGTCTCATGCTTCTCCTTCCAAAAGGCCTTATAAATGATCTTGATTGAAGAGCTATTTCAATACTATTCTTGGCACAATGACAGTCACTGAAAACCTTTCTGAGCTACAGCCGGTTTCACAACAAGCTGATGCACCACCTTATTTATTTATCTTCAGTTTATGAAAAGCTAATGGCTAAAATTCTTTTTAAACTTAAAAATCACAAAATCACCACTCTCTCTAAACTCTCCTGGTTGAGAAAGGCTTATAGAAATATATTGGGCCTTAGAGATAACAGAAAGAAGGGGGGTGGTGGGGAGAAACCCCAATGAAACCACAGTGAGTGATAAGGGACTCGGAGTTACAAGTATTAAAAGAGATGAATTGCATTAACCCCTGCCCTTCCCCATTATATTCACTGCCCACTGGAAACAACAACAGAATTACTAAAATCCCACACTCTCTAATGGGATGGTAATAGGATTCAGAGGCCATTAGGGTAAAGGCAATCCATATTTTACACTGTAATAAGCTCAGACTGAAGATACTGCACCTCTCCTCAGAGATCAACAATTACCAATTTAACATTAAGAAATCCACAAGCACTTCCAAAACTGCAAAATAAACCCAAGTTAAGAGTCAAAGGTCTATTTTTTATAACTCTATATATTTTTGTAAGTAAAATCATCTAACTAAATTGAAATATATATTTTTTACTCTGATACTGATGATTTCTCATTCCAGAACACTTCAGAAAGGAGAGATATTGTGATTGTTATAAGGCGGTTATAATTTTTTACAAACAGAACTTATCTTCTTATGGCAGGTACATTCCATTTTTCAAAGAATTACCTTTTTTTCTTAAAAAATATTTTCTCATTCAAGAATATAAACTATTTTTGGTTTTAAGAGTATCTACAAAAGATATATGAGGGGATTTAACAGGACACTTTTTGGAGAAGGAAAAGAAGAGTGAGAAAGGAATGGACATCTTGACATCATCTTCATGGGAGCAAGAACTAGGGTCAGGGGTGTATGTAAAATATTAAAAAATAAAAAGTACAGTTCTGAACTCAAATCACTTAATCTGCATATTGCCAGGGGCACAGTAAACTGACCAGCTTTTTAATGTTTACTACTATAACTTAATGTAATGGTTTGATTAAAATTTGTATTACATTGTTATCTAAAGAACTTCTAGGATGGCAGCAAGGTTGTTGATGTTTTTGTATAATATAGAAAGTGTGTTTTTTAAAAGGTTTTATTTATTTATTTGAGACAGAGAGAGAGAGAGAAGCACAAGTGGGGTGGGAGTGGGGGCAGAGGACGAGGGAGAAGCAGACTCCCTGCCTAGCAGAGAGCCCGGTGCGGGGCTCGATCCCAGGACCCCGGGATCATGACCTGAGCCGAAGGCAGATGCTTAACTGGCTGAGCCACCCAGGCACCCCAAAGACAATGCATTTTTAGGAAAATATTTTGATTGGTGAGTTCTTAAATTTTTACCAGAGAAGATAAGGATTTATTTATTATTAATCTCTACATGTTCCTCTTTTTAGCCTCCCTGACACAATATTAAAAATCTCTGATAAAAGACAGCAAATATTACCAAACTATAGGATAATAGCCAGCTGCCCCTCTCACTCCACGTTATATCAGGTATGCTTTAGTTCTTTCTGAAACCTCCATTATTCTTCCTGGACAGTAATATAATTCCAATGTGGCTTTCATCATATAAATGTATGGAGTGAATCCCATTTTACATTTTTTTATAAAATACTCCCTCCTTTAGATAATAATAAAAATAAACAACAGTGAGCACAGGGTTAGATGATAAAGGCAGAAGGTAATTTAAAATAATAATAATAATAATAGATACCATATCTGAATGCTCTTTCTACCATATTCCTCATGCCTCTCACCAAACTCATCACACATTTGTGATTAAAAGGTAACTCCTGGAATGCAGCTGAGCTAAAATCACAAAAGATTAAAGTTGTTCACTCCTTATTTCCAAATCCAGTCTTAACCATATTTCAGGGTACTATGAGAATAATTTTCTACTTTGAGGGTATGACTTAAATGGCCCAAAACAACAAAAAGGAATGAAATGGGTTCCCTGAAAACAACTGCACGAACCATGAGCTATTCAGTCATCAAAATATGTCCATCTATGGAGAGCAACAGTGTGGGAATGCAAACAGAAGTCTCAGGGTGTTAAATGGGAGACTGGCACCTGTTAGGGTCTTTCAACTGCAGGAAACTAGGAATAGTTCCATCCTATTAAATCAGAGAACTCAAAGACCTTACTGAAACATTTAAGGAGGAGAGTTGGAAAAGAGCAGAAAAGTATGATCTGGGGGGAGAAGATCGTCACATAAAATGACCTTGGTCCCCCAGACACAATTAAAAATAACTCATTATATATTTATTCTGCATTATCATTTCTGAATCTCCACTCAAGCCATATTCATGGTGCTCAGAGTCCAGTTCTTTTTAAGTAGTTCTGATAGCCAAAGCTCCCTATCTTGAAACCAATCACTAGAGTAGAGAGGGGAGTCACCACTTTTGGGCTTCACTAGAATAGTGAAGTCTACCATCTATCATAGGTAACATCACCAGAGACAAAAGAGAAAAACACAACTAAAAAGTGTACAACTCAATCTAACTAAGAGGATGTTCCATTCTACTACTTAGGGACCTGGATCGATTTCAAGGTAGGTAAGAAGAGGCAGAAGAAAGGCGACACCTAAGACTTTAAACCTGTCATTAAGACTTGAGTCCAAGCAAGGATGTGAATCCTTCCCAGTCTCTTGAAAAATGTGATTTCTTCTTCTTCCCCTTCTTCTTCTCCTTCTTCTTCTTTCTTCTCCTTCTTCTTCTTTCTTCTTCTTCTTCTTCTTCTTCTTCTTCTTCTTCTTCTTCTTCTTCTTCTTCTTCTTCTTCTTCTTCTTCTTCTTCTTCTTCTTCTTCTTCTTCTTCTTCTTCTTCTTCTTCTTCTTCTTCTTCTTCTTCTTCTTCTTCTTCTTCTTCTTCTTCTTCTTCTTCTTCTTCTTCTTCTTCTTCTTCTTTTTTAACTTTATCAGTGCATTGTGGTTGTTTGTGTATTTAAACATTCATTCAAGAGTTACACTTTAAATAAGCTTTATGCTACCAGGTATCTCACTAGGTATCATAATACATCAGTGCACAAGCTAGCCACAAGGTGCCTGCCCCCAGTGAGCTTAAAGGCTTATGTGGAAATGGACAAACTTGCAATTACATAAATTGAGAACAGAGTTACAATAAAGGAAATACATTGTTAGAGGGTCACAAAGGGAGCTCCTAATTTAGACAGGGTGTAGGAGTCCAAGAATCTGAGAGGAAGCGACATTTAAACGGAGACCTGAAAGATGAATAGGAGTCAGCCAGGGGCAAGCTGGAATGTTGGAAGAAGACAAGAAGGATGAGCATTTGCAAAGACACAGTTATGAAAGTTAGAAGAACTGAAAGGGATGGAACAGAGAATATAGCAGTTTGAGAGAGAGATGTGGGGGCACAGAGGCAGGGGAGATGATGCAGGGCCAGCACCCAATTATACTGTAAATTCCTTGAGAACAGGAAATATACTGTATCTTTCTCATTTAATAATTTGTCCCCCAAGCAAGTAGATTATCCATTGGAAGTGCTCTATCAATATTTATCAATTATCTCTCATTGATGACTGAAGCCACTCTAGCCTAAAGTTCTTTTAAATACTTCACATGATCACTTTCCAAAAATGCTTAGTAGGTTTTTTTGGTTTCTTTGCTGTGTGTGTGTATATGTGTTTACAACTGTACTGCTTTCACTGCCCTCCATCACCTCCTACTGTCTTATTTCTGACCACATCCCTCTAAGCACTGGTGTTTGCCACCCCGGATTCGGATTTATCATGGAGGAAACTGAGCTTCAAATGCAATCCACTAGGGTGTAAATAGAGAAATACGAGAATACGTTATTGATAAGTTAGTTCCCAGGGTAAGTGGTATTAATGGGGGCACGACATATTAAGTTCAACGTCAAGCAACTTCAAGTTAAACTCAGATGCCACCCGCGGCCCTGCAGCACTGTTCTCTACCATGCAGGATGGTGTGGAAGAGGCACTTGATACTATTGTCGGAGAGCTCATAGCTACGTGCCATCAGTTTCTACACTTTTTTGTGTATGACTTTTCTAGAGAAAAACTTGATAAACATGCTCAACTGTGCAGCAATTTGCTGAACTGTCAACATTTTTAGTTTTATATATAAAATAAATCACAATTTTCTAATACATTTTCCAACATCAGGAACATTTAGTTCATAAGAACAAATGGAATTGCAACATATAAATCACCAAATCATTCATTTGTAAGAGTTGAGGAAACTGAATTGGCAGCCAAAATAGAAATAAGTTTTGGATATAATAGTCAAATGTTTAAAAACAATTCACCCTTAGGTTCCAGTAATGTTAAAATATATTCAAAAAAGTGTTCTAAGGAATCACAGTCTCATAACAAACCACAGTCAAGTAATTATAACTTGAGTCTCTGTCAAGGTTCTTGCCATGTGAATGTTCATTTGTCTGAAATTTGCTTAAAACAAATAGATTAGATTCATTTCGGGAACAAGAATGACATGACTTTTTTGTTAACACCGATTAATGATTTTAGTTCCTAATGTCATTAGTAGACTATTATCATTTTGCCATTTGAAAAATGGTCTCCAGAATCTCTACGTCTCATCTAGATGTGAATGTTTGCCCATTTCTTATATTCTACTGACCTCTAGAGACTATATGGGTGTCTATAAATCACATACGATATGTGGTTACAAACACATACAGCATATACATCATAAATGCCATATAGACTGAGAATAAAGGGATCTTAACCACATAAGCCCATTTCATTGTAGAAAAATATGCACATATTATTTACATACATTTTCAAACGAGACCCTTAGGTGTACATGTTTAATAATAAGCACGTTGATAGCACCTCCCCTGTGTTCTCACTTGTATAGGACTCATTGAAAAGTGAATTTCAAACAAACTAACCCTATCTTTGTTTTGTGGTTTGCCAGCAGTAAGGAGTAACATAGAATTCAGGCACGCTGGCCAGGCTTTTCCATAAAGCCAAATTTATTTCTAGTTGAGACTAGATCACTTTGTGTGAGGATATTCTTCCCCCAAATCATACGTGCTGTATTTCTTTTCCAGCCCTCCTCCTGACCAGGCAAAGCATGTCCAATTTAGATGTACCTAGTGAGAGCTCAGATGGCTTGGTAAACCTTGAATTTTTTTTTTTTCCTGTGCTTCCAATCGTTAAATATATTCCTGAGTGAGATAGTCAACATTAAAATAATTTCTAACTCAGGACTAGATCACGAACTCCTTAAGAGTTATGTCTGGTTTGCCTTGGCATGCCTGCTACCTAGCACACTGAACGTCGGGTTGTGGGAAATGCATAATGTCAGCTGGAGAAAAGTACAATATCTTACCAGGCATATAGCCACACTGTATCTTATTCTCTCTCTACCTCTGAATATTAATATAGTAGATAAAGATACTGATATAGATACTGATACAGAGATAGAGATAGAAGTACTTACATATATATAGAGAGGAAACATATATGTATGCATGTATGTGTGGATATATACGCACATAAATGTGCACACATATAAAAAATGATGAGGCACTTCCTATAGATACAGAACTCATAACTAGATTTGTCAATAGTTTTTCTAGTAGTCATTGAGGTTTTCTATTCTCAGTACTGTGTACTATATTTCTGTTTAAATTCTCATTTAAAATATGGGTGGAAAAAAATAAAATATGGGTGGAAAACTACTGGTCATTACACTACATCATCAACCACAGCTCAGCATTTAAAAACTCCAAGTAAATGTCTTTCTAACATACTCATTTTAATCTAGTGATAATATTTTTAATATCAAGAGAGCTGTAACATGTTTGCCCTTCAGTATATTTGTGTTAACTAGATTACATAGCATATATTTTATCACTTACATTATGTTACATAATAGATTTAGAAACAGAAACATCTTAGGAAGTTTGATTAGGCACCTTAAGGAGCAACCAATTATTTATAGCCATGTTTGTCAAATAAGGATAGTATGAGAGAAGTGTCAATTATTGACTAAAACATATGATATGACCACAAGATTTTTAAAATGTCCAAGCCACAACTGATGTATAAGAAAAGGAGAGGAAATCAAATTCTGATTCTGTAGCGATTTCCAGTAGGTGGAATCCTGTGCCCCATTCTGTAAACTTGGAAAGGGGCTGGGAATGCCAACCTCTCTGGAAAAGGCAGCTATACTTCCTACACTACTTTCACCATTTCAGCCTAATTCCGGGATCTAAGAGGCTTTAAAGTCTTTAAAGTCCTCTGGGACTCTGAAGACCTCCAAGGAGACAAATCCTAAATATAAATAGTTTATCAAGGATTGACTGGCAGTGAGCTGATGATTGAAATGGGCTAGAAATGGTGTTGGAGATTAACTCAGCAGGGTTTGGACACCAGTAATCCACATTTGTACTTAATCCTAGAGGACTATGCTAATCAGAACCCTGACAACCTGCACAAGGTACACTGGCTTGCCCCAAGTGGCCTTAGAAAATGCCAACTAGGTACAATATCCAACTAGTTAATTCAAAATGGTAGTTGGTCTGGATGGCAGGTGAGGGGGATGATATAAGCCAGAACAATGACACCAATTACCTGACATCATTCAGGCAGGTTGGTTTACTTTTTGCCTCTTAAACATGAGGGTAAGATATCAGTATATGAACAGCTATAGTAAATATGTAAATAGAAAGAGGGCACCAAAATTGAAATTTAGTCAGTGAATAGTTTCAAATTTTAGTGAATTTAAATTTTAGTGAATAGCTTTAAAAACCTAGCCACTCAGACTTTTTACATAATTAGGTCTTCTGAAAGATAATTCACTGGTTTGGATTTTGCTGCTCAAATATGCCCTTCCATACCATTAGCAGAGGTGCCAATGATTAGAGAAATGATTCACGTCAGGTAGTTAGAGAAAAGACAGGGGAGTCAGAGAAGAAATCTGGATAATCCCCACGCTGGAAATGCAAACCCTGGATAATCAGGACTGTACTATATATGCAATTATGATTCTGTCCAGTTAAGAGAAATTTGTAATCCATTCAGTTTCAAGCCTATAAAGCCACATTTCTCAAAAACTTGCATTTCGGCCTCCAATGGCTTAAAAAGTTCTCCTTGCTAGATTGTCTCCAATTACAGAAATCCTTCCCAAGTACAAGGCTGCAGAAGTATATTAAACCTGTAGGATACCATGTAGCTGGCTGTTTTACAGAGCTTTACAGCACACGCGATCCCGATGCATGATGTAATACTACTGAAGCAATTCACCACAATCTGATAACACTACTTGTCCAACTCACAAATGTTGCCCTATATGTGTGGGGGAGGGAGGGAATTGCCTTTGAATAGGAAGTTCAGAATAGTAAGCAAAGGGAGGTATAAGTAAATTTATATTAACTTTAAGAATCCCTCCCCCCACCCTAACACACACACAAAGATTTCATGCGTAGACAAACTCAGGACTGCTATAGATTCAAAATGTTTTGGGTCTATGCAGCAGTAATGGAGTTACTGCAATGACCACCGATGTGTGAGTCGGGAAAAGGTTTGGCCACAGCTGTCTGTCAGAAGAACTGAAGTCAGCGGTGGAAAAAACAGTTCAAGTGCAAGGCTCAACTTCGGTACTGCATCAAAATGTGGTTGATTCCTAGCAAATAACCGTTAATAATAGAGTTGTAAATTTCCATTGTATTACTATGCATCCCTCCAGTGAACATAAGGGTGTGTATGTTATGGATCCGTGAGTGCCGATTTTTCCAGGGTTTTCAGAACTCTTTGAAAACACGCAGAAGCAAAAACAGTCAAATGAGGCAGGCTGGAGGAAACAGCGGAAAAAAAAAAAAAAAAAAACCACCTACATTCAAGGTACGAAACAATAATTTCTAAGCCTTTGGGAATCTATTTTTTTCCCTTGCATTGTAATGCAGTCAAGTGCATGAGTGATGCCTTTTGTGTTTGATAATGTCAAGTGTGAATGTCATGGGCAGCCCCCATCTCTGATGGTATTAAAATGGTGGGAAGATAAAAAGCGTAGAGAAGTAAATGGAACAAATTAGATTAAAGTGGTTGGAGGACAAGGCGAGGCAATCATCTATAGCTTGGTTCCAAGGTGATGTTGGTAACCCTGTTCACCTAAATAGTCTGGTTAAATCAATTTCTGAGAAAAAGGGTGGCACTCCACTTACTTAACTGGCTAATAATTATTTCTGCTTCTTCTCATTATGAAGTCTACTGGGCACAAGAAAATATCTTAAATGTTAACATATAAACTTTTATTATATAGTTAAGGGAGTCTCCACAGCTGAGTTTGTCAGTCAAATACACTACGCATCTAAGAGTTCAAGGTAAGTTAGTCAAGGTTTATAGAAAGTAACTGACAAATGGGCAATCAGAGAGGTAATTAATTTCAACAAATAAAGTATATACCTTCTCAGAGAGATGAAAACCCTTAAAGATCATAAAAGAGCCATCCTAAACAATGTCAGAAAACAGGAAATGAACATAACATTAATTGATTATATCCAAATAGTATGCAGAGAATATCACACCTTCTAAATTACAGGTCTCATCTCTGACAAATGGTGAAGGTTTTTCTTATGAAAACAAATGCATATACACAAAATCCTTGCCTAATGAGGCCATGACATCTACAGCACATACAAGAAATTGCAGTAATTATAATAGGAAGGTGTTTCTCAGAGCCATTCTCTTTCCCCTCGACAGTGTTTCTCAACCTTTCCACCTAGGTCTAGGCTAATGCAATAGATTAGCCACTGGTTTCTGGCCTCTAGACAAGGGGTTCTCACTGTTTTTTCAACAACATTCCTAAAAAGTAAGGCAATATCCCACTAGTAACAATAGCTTCCTCAGGCCACAACATAATAGGAGAGCAGATGGACCCTAGACAGGCATTTCAGCGTCTGTTGGGTGGGCAGGGGTAGAGTATGGACCCACTACTCCACTCCTTCCCCATTCTGTTTCCAAAGGAACTCTTCTAGAAGCTTTCAGATCCCATCTTTTCAGTGGCTATTGAATACCTTGACCTGCCATTCAAAGCTCTCAATCATATTGGCATTACTCATTCTTGCTGGTATTACATCCCACATGACCCCTCACTTTGCTCATCAAGATTATTTTGTATCTTCACCTTTCACTCCTAATTCAAAGGCTTCCACCCTCAGGATCCCCTCAACCTGCAGTGACCTTTTCTGTTCTGTTCTCTTAAGGAAGGAGTTAGAACCAGGTACATTTTAACCCACTAGCAATTCTCCAGGCGTGGTTCACACCTTTTGTTTTCCTAAGGTTCTCATAGAGAAAACAGATATTTGTTGTTGTTTGAGGTACCATTTGGCACATTTAACTCAGGGTGTTTTGGGCATAGTCAGTGCTTGATAGCTATAGTGAAAACAGAGAATACCAAAAGTGAAAAGCAAACAAACCAGAAACAGAAACCAAAATCTCCCATCAAATTGTAAAGGTTTTCTTATTTAAAGACAGAAAAAAAAAAATAACCACTCTAGGTCAAGCACAAAAAATGTATTTGAATCAAAGCAAAAAAAAAAAAAAAAAAGACGGTTCTTACCCAGTGGACTTACAGTGCTAATTACAAAATAGGAGTAGTGGACACTCATGTCTTCTAAAGATAAGCTTTTCTCCCCCAGAAAAGAGAAACGAATGGGTGTTAAATCAAAACATCCTCTGGAGCATTTCATACCTCAGGAATGAAAACTGACAAAGAAGGGCTTCAATACAGAGGGGAAAATCCACCAGAAAAGAGCTCGGACTGGTTAAGGTAAGAAAAACCGAAAGCTCTACCACATAGGTTGTACACTTGTCCTATCTGAATGTGCTTTTGTAATATCTAAGGCTCCCTGTGCATTGGAAAAAAAAATACATACACTTCTCTTTGACAATTGAAATCAGTTAATTGATCATTTCCAAAAATAAATATTCCCACAGATAGAGGTCATTGGCTGCCTGAAATTGCATCAGTTCATGTCTGGGTACTAGAATCCCAGGCTCCTCTGGGACATCTTTGTCATTTTATCAGAGTGATTATGAGCAGAGTAGTTCTAGCGTGGGTCCCCTCAGCTTGTAGTGCTGATGCTTACTCTCTGCATTCCTATTTTCTCCATCAAGCTTTGTGGCTTTTGCTTTGGAGATCTGGCACTTAATATCCGATGTTAATTACATTTCCTAGTCTGAGGAAAATCCTATTGGGCTAATTTTTCAAAATCATATAATGAAAGAACTTCAGTGACAAACCATGTAGGTTTTCGATTGTTTTTTTATGGATAGATCTATTAAGCACTTAATATTCAGTGGGAAAACAGTCTCAGAGCAATGAAATTCTATTACTTTAGAGGTTGCATGCTTTTAATTTCTTAATATTTCATTACATGTTGGCAACTGGTGCATATTTTTATAATGCATTTGATCATTACTCTTCTCAGAGTATTCTATTTCAGTTCTTCCTCTGACATCATATTTGCATGTTAAAGGGTTTTAGCATTCAGGGATGAAATGTTCTGAATAGTAATGTGCAGTTAACTTGATTTTTTAAAAACGGAAAACAGCAAACAGACATTATATATAGGGACTAAAGAGAACAATCCCATAATTTTAAAATCTAACTCAAGTTTTAATAGCTTTCTATAGAACATCATAAAAGGTAATGATTCAATATAATTCATTAATTAGCAAATTATGCAAAATGCTATCAGCGGAGTTTGGGGAGAAGGATCTTTTCTGTTGGCTTTTATAAGTCTACTGCATTTCTTTTTTTCCTGTAAAAAAAATGATCTTTTCTTTGCTCTCCAGCAACATCTACTGGAAAAGTCAGAAAAATGCTATTTATATGAATCAGATAGTTTGAGTAAGGATAGTTTTGGTTACCATCTGCTTAAAAAGTGCATGCTGCACTACCACCCAGTTTTACAACCGAATTATTTCTGCCCACATTAGCTCTACCGAGCTGTCTAGGAGAAGGACAGCGGTTCACCGATACAGAGAGCCAAGCCGCAACTTCAAATTTATCATCTCCTCACCTTGAAGAAGTCATTTTCATAAACAAAATTAAAACACATGTGCGACGCAGACAACATATTTCTCCTGGCCCATCTTCTTAACACTTGTCACTTCTTTAGGAAACAACCATCATTATCAGTGGCAGCCCGACACTGAGGAGTTGGGTAAAGCGAGAGGCAGAGAAAAGATTTTATGAGAGAAAGCGATGTCGAGACACGGACTGAATCTGAGAGGAACTACTTCAAGATTCTGCAAAGTTTCTTAAGTTGAAGAAAGAAAACTGCAGGTGATGTGATTTTAAAAACCCACTAGGCTACCACCAGCATGACTCCATCAACATGCTGTAGCAGTTTCTTCTGCCCCTGTCCACATCTTTCTCTGCTCTTTTCACCATGATGGAAAAATGAAGTTTCCCCACACCTGTATGAGGGGGTCTTCCGCCAGAACTTCCGCTGGCTATCATTCCATGATAAATTCTGATGAGACCCCATTGTCTGTGTGGTCTCCACTCCCCCCAATCAGCAGCTCCTCATGTACACTTGTAAAATTGGATTCACGTGCTGCACCTACAAAATGCCAGGAGGGTGTCTGGCAAACGCGAGGCATGCCAGAGTGAGGCATGGAGGAGCAGGTCCAGTTTGGAAAGTCGGGAAGAAAAAAAAAATCTTATCACGAAATAAACATAAAATATCCTCTCGTTCATGGTTGCTGGACTCAATGATGCCACACAGTACAGCAGCTCTTTCCAGGACCAAACCTTGTGGAGGCATTAAAGTCACCTTTCTATAGCTCATTCCAGAGAAAGCATTCTTTTAACAGAATTTTGTACTTTTAATATGCAGATTTTCCCATCCCCCCAAAATTACCTAAAAATTAATTCAAACCTTTTAGGTAACATCCTACATAACAAACCTGGATATAATTTGGATTTCTGTTATCCTGAAATAAAAACTCTGGCTAATTAGTTAGTGGTCTTTCTTTCTTTCTTTCTTTTTCTTTCTTTCTTTCTTTCTTTCTCTTTTTTTTGCATTCCCAAATCTCAGTTCATTCATGCCAGCAATATATTTTAGCAGCAGAGGCAATGAACACAAAATCAACGAAGACTGAGGTTAAAAACAAATTATCAAAACCTTAAAACAACAGCAGCAGCAATAAAAATCAGGCACCGGGAGACTACAGTATATTGCATTTTGTGTTTGGTCAATGTTAAAATAGATGTGAGCCTTTTAGGCTTCATCCCAAAGCTCTTTAAAGGAGAAATGCCATCAAATATAATCCACAACTCTCATTCATAGCGTACAAAAGGGACAGCTTCCTAAAAGCCACCTACGGTGAACGTCCACATGTATTCTATATTTAGGGTCCTAATGCAAAGTTCCAACTTGAGCCTGATAATTAGCCCCCTTCATTATTGAGCTGCTTAAAAGCCAGGAAGGCTTACCAAACAGCACCTCCAGAGTTAACTCCCATCTCAAACTGTCATAATTCAGTTATCCTAATTATTTACTGGATCCTTTTCTAAAACATGCCCTAACCTGATGTTTTAACTTCATATTTCATTTGGGACAACACTTAATCTCCATTTATGAAATATCAACCTGACACAGGTTAAGGAGCTATAGCTTCACTGACAAGATCCAAACGTAACACACCCCAGCAACTAGACTCAAATAAACTCTACCCTTGCTTAAACCTCTAGTGAAAAATTATTATAACACATCAGAAGTTCAGTTAGAAGAAAAATTTAAAATGCCAGCTCTCTCCCAGGCTTTAAGTCCCGGAGTTCAAAAACAGGATCAATTGGATTATTATTTTCCTCCGTTAGCTGTTTAGAATTTAACATAATGCAAAGTGCTATTCGGATCAAAATCATCTTTCTCATCTCTCTCCTTAAATAAAACGGAGGAGAAATCATTTGGTATAAATGCATTTACTATACAAATCTATTTTCAATTGAATTTGCTGCATGCTCTAATTCATCAAAATTAATACAGGTACTTTCTATGTTAAACAAAAGGAAGCCGACTGAAAAATCGGCTTCTGCTGCGGATGCCTTTCTCAATTACAAAACGGTGAAAACAGAGATTTAACTAAGCCACTCGGTCAAACCCTCCGATGGGCGCTCTTACCTGTCTCAGCTGAAGGCTTCCTTCCCTTGTTAGCAGCGTGCAACATCTCTAGCTCGCCCCAATCCTCACCACCGGTCTCCAATTACACCGCTAAATCCACCCCCCTGCCTTTTTTTTTTCCTCTCTCTCTCTCTCTCTCTCTTCCTTTTCTTTCTTTCTTTTTTTCTTTTTTTTTCTTTTCCCTAGCAAGAAAATGCTTATTGAAAGTGATTAGTTTTTGTTGTCCCTTTTAAGTCCCTCCTGCGGGAAGGAACAGGGGAGCAATGTGACGCCACCTTTTAATCTTTTGTAAGAGTGAAAAGGCAGAAAAGGAACGCTCGATCAAACTGAGCTGCACACATGACTAAAACTCGCAGGAGAGGCTGCTGCTGCCTGGCGAAAGCACCGCTAGGCTTGAGTGTAAGAACAGAGAAGAGGAGAGAGTCAATGGAATGTGACAACGTATGTGCATCAAAGGCAGGAGGAGAGAGAGAACAATGAGCGAGGGAAAAGACAGTGAGGAGAGAGGGAGAGAGGGAAAGAAGGGTGAGAGAGGGAGAGAAGGAGACATACAGAGAAAGAGAGACGGTGGGGGGAGAGAGAGAGAGAGTGGAGAACACGGAGAAAAGATAGAGCGGGTTTCAGGCAAAGGATTCTGAGAATAAAGCCACAGTGCAGTGTCTGGCAGCTTCTGTTTTTATCTCAGCGAGCATGATACACTGCCTCTCTCATTTAGAAACACATTCGTGTATCTTCCAGGTTTGAAAACTGAGATAATCGCAATGTGTCTCTGGTTTTGTCTGATTGGCACTTAACTGTGCGGTGTACCTGTGATTTTTTAGGATGCATTTATGTGCAATTTATTTCGCATATTTATTTATGTAGGCAAAAATGAAAGCTGCTAATTTCTATGGCAATTTGCAACGTAGTTTTACTGGCAGATGGAACTCTACTTATCATAACTGCTGACAAACTGCCACGGGTAAACAAAAGAAGAAACAAATGCTTCGTCTTGATAATTGTCTTTAAGAGAAGAAGCCGACACCAAAATATTAGTACTGGCAAAACCTCTGTTTCCTGGTTAAAGTTTGAAAGGCGATCTCTCTCTGTTAGTTTGTATTAATAAGGGCAAGATAAAAGGGAGGGCAAGATGTTTGAAGGAAAGGTGGTGGAAAAGAGGCTATTAGGAAAGTGAAAACCTAAATTCTTTCTGGTTTCCCTCCAAATGTGACAACAGGCTTGCCTTCTTGAGTCCTGGAACAGAGTTTTTGAGTCACTATTTCTATAGACTTTTCCTACATCCTTCTGCCTTCCTGTACCATTTTAAAGTAGGTTCCATTTTTAAAAATGAAGTAAAAAAGAAATGATTTCCTAAATCAAATTGTTTCAAATGGTGTTTTACCAGCTCTGTTCCATTTCTACTCATCTTCTGCCACATGGGGGCTAGGATTACACAGTTAAATTCCCTAAGTGACCTCTCTTCTAAGGATGTAAATTACCGATTCCAAGGTCAAGTGTTTGGTATAAGTTAAGTTAAGGGTGAAAATAACTGCTTGCTTTCCATGGTAACCTGAGCTAACGTGGTAGTAAGCCAGCAGGAAGAGGAGACACCCAAGCTTTTGACTGACCATATTTTTGAAATTAAGCAATTCTAATAATGGAAAATAAATCCCATGTGTCCTACTTATAACAGTTATTCTTCTGGAAAAACTAAAAATAAAAACCCACTCAGTCATTTCTCTTCAACTATTGTGCATCCCACCAGTATATCCATGGACCCTAGGCTTCTCGTATTTTGGACATCCCAGGTAAGCCACCAGATGCAGAGTGGAGAACCGGTCCAGGAAAAAGACCCCTCTCCACCCCGGTCACAGTGTTCTATCCAAAGAGGGACTGCTTGATCTTATTAAACGCAAAGTGTTATAATTTTTGTGGTTTGCCAATCGGAGGATATGTTTTTAGCTTGGACCCAAATAAAGAAGTTAACAATCCCCCCCCCTCCCCGACTCGCTGCAATGTGATCAAGATGAAGCCCTACTTATCATGAAGGCAGAGCAGAGAATGGAGAACACACAGGGGCTGAACAGAAGGCAGCTGGCCAGAGAACAGAGAATGCTCAGATGTAGAAGAGAAAGGATGCTGCAGGGCCCGCGAGTAGCGAGGGAAGTGTGCCCTGATAAATCCGAAATTCTCTGCAGACATTTCACAGAGTGTATTGGAAGCAGCCTCCTTTAAATGACATTATTGATACAGGTTCTATAGCTAAAATTAACTTTATACAAGGGAGTAAGTAGACTGAGAATTTTCTGCCAATAAAAATAAAGACTCTCTTACAAGCATACAACTATTTCAGTGCAATAAAAGCAGGGAGGGGCCTGGGGCTTATTGACCAGGATCAGCAAGACATAGTCAAGGAAAGATAAAAACAAATCAAGGTGACAAAAAGATTTTTTACAAAAGCTATAAATGGCTGTCAGTGTTGTTGCTTATTTTTACCACTTCCTTACTGAAGAGGTGGGTACCCTGAGTGGGCATCACTTGTAGTTTGATATATGTGATTTATTCTTAAGAGATCTTGAGTGAAGGGGGCTCAATGGGGTGCCAAAGGTGGCCCCAGTCATGGTAACATTTCTTAATAGAATGTGACTTTTTACAAGACATTTCTCTGTGGGACAGCTTTATGTTCACGTGTTTATATTGTGGAGTCTGTGGTGGTTGAGTGCTTGGTTTTTGGAACCAGGTTGTCTGGGATTGAATCCCAGCTCTACAACCAGCTTGCTGTGTGACCTTGACCAAGTTATTTTGCCTTTCTGTGGCTGTTTTATCTTAAAATGGGTATAATGATGATACCTGCCTCATGGGGCTGTCATTGAGGAATGAATAATGCATGTGCTGTTGTGAGTTCTGTTCCTAGCACATAGCTAGTGCTTCATAAATATTACCCCCTATTAGGAAATCCTCCCAAGAGATTTTTTTTAATAGCTAAGATAGACAATATTTTATCACTTCAAAATAGCCGACTCACGAAGACTTCCTCCCACTCTAACGTTCCTCGTAAAGTTCTAGTTATTCAAACTGCTTTCTGGGTCTTCCCGCTTGGATAACACACTTAACACTCAACAGGTTCTACAAGGAAACTCATGATCCCACTCCTCAAAGCAAGCTGTAGCTCTTCCCATTTCCTCACCTGTGTGAGGAGTCATCCAGAGCGCCTTTCTTTCCATTCTTTCTCATCACTCAGTTATCAATAACTATCAAATACCATCCCACACAACCCCCGTCTCTTAAAGTTATTATTTCATTTCCAGACTTGTAGGACATTTTCAGTCTGGGCACTTTGGCCTGGACTGGGGCAATCACCCTTGAATGCAGCACTTTCCCAGGCGTTTCTGTCCTGAGACACACGGAGGGTGATGAAACGCAGCACTCAGTCCTCTGGGGACACTCCTAGGGTCCTGCCAAAGACCAAACCAAATTGTGACACCGGCACCTTTCCCTCTCACCAGAAAGAACTTGGAATCTCAGTGAAGGAGGGTGACGTTATTCTAGGAATGACCTTGAGTCTGCTCTAATGGATAAAACAGCTCATCTTTGGCAAACCAATACTTTCACCATTAGTACTTTGTTAGTTGTGACAATTCTCCCAACTGTCATGACACGGCTATTGAAAATGACCATTTTGAGGTTTTCTTTTCTTCTCCAATTCATCCTTTGCAAGCCAGAATAGCCTTCTTAAAATGCCACTCTGAATGACATCCATTCCCAATAGTTATTGATTGGGCGATTGAAAGTCTGTTTTATTTCATTATCTTAGGTATCAGCATAAAAACCATTAAAGGTTAAAAAAATGATAGTGAAAGCCATTATCATCTGAGGAAACAAAGAGCATGCAGAAAAAACTGTAGGGAAAACAATTGAAGAGGTGGGTCAGGCTGATAATAAAAGGATCAGGTTACTTTCCTGGCCACTGTAATATTTGTAATTACAGGCCTTTTAAAATTTGTAATTTGTGACTTCTTCTCTCATTCTAAATGAATATTAGTATTTCCAAGAAAAAAATTGCCCAAGCTTCACAATTCTTTAGAGAATGGAGTGCAGGTTTATTTCCTCTCATATTCAATAACCTCTGCAGTTTGACACCAACCCATCCACGACAATGTTCATTGCATCACCTCCTCCCGGGAAGCTGGAGGCTCCCCCAGCCTGATCACACCCATCCCTCCCAGAGCCTCTGGCACATTCCTTGCTCTCCTTAGGATATTCCCGTCTCCTTCATCGGAACAGATTTAACTCTTTATCCATCTCTTTATCCAAGCCCAGGACAAGTTACCTGTCTGCCACAAAGACTTTCTTGGCCTTCTGAAGTTTACAGTGGTGAAATTGCTTTAATCATAGTAGCTGCTCAGATGCTCCTGGAAAGGTGGTATGTGTAAGTAGGAGCTTGGCTTTGGAGTTGTTCCTCAGCCTAACTCCTGACCCTGAAAATTTGCTTCCCCCTTGTGGGACATCTATCAGATCCCTTTCCTGGTTCCCTCTCACTCTTCTCATCATTTAATTAGCTAATAAATGTAAAGCGATTAGCATAATAGCTAGTACACAGCCAGTGCCTACACAATAAAGAATATTTTGTAATAATAGAAAAAGAATATTTAGTAATAATATAGATACTTATTAAATGGCCAAGATTTATCCATTGCCTCTAATTTCTAAACCTCATGACAACCCACTAAATTGCTGCTATTAGAACCATTTTCTGGAAGAAGAAATTGAGGTTTAGCAAAATTAACTTACCCAATGTCACACAAGGAACAAACAGCAAAGCCAGGATATAAACCCTAGTCTTTCAACCTCCTAGCTATTTTTATCCACATGATCATTTACAACGTAGCCTATATTGTATTTGGTTTATTATCTGGGTTTTCAGGTTTGTGCCCTATTTTTCCAATTACATCACAGACTAAATAAAAGCAACATTCATGTTTAAAGCATCTCTGGATCTTTAGTATCTCCCATAAATCTTTAAACAAAGTAGCTTGCCTACTCGGTAAATGTTTGTTGACTGCTTGATCATCTGTGCTCATGGGGATTAAAGTTTTTAACCATATTTAAATTCAGTGACACTGTTGTTTGAGGAAATGGTTTCATCATCCTTTCTATGAAAAAATTCATAATTATACAAAATAAAAGATAAACATTACATATGAATGAGGCATGCAGATAGAAATGAATGACATTCTCCACCAAAAAAAAAAAAAAAGCCATAAGAAAGTGATACTCATCAATTTGATTTGGTTCCTCATCCTTGGCATTTATATTCTGCTTGAAAATAGGCCCCTCAGGCCACCCATTCCATGCATGGAAAAGTATAGGTTATTAGCTGAAAGTCATCTATTTAAGGTTACACAGAAAAGCAGAAATAACCACTCACATACCCACAATGTTCAGTCACCTTTCTTTCTTTTTAAATAAATGCAATAATTATATCCTCATTTATTTTCCTTTTAGCTAAGTCTACACAATGTTAAAGTAACCTGAAATAGTATAAAATATTCAGCCAACCAATAGCATGTTTTTAGATGTACATGGTGATAAACAATGTCATTGAATATTTAACAAGTTGAATGTGTTTACTAATATAAATATATACACTTATATATTTATATGTAAAAGATATATACATGAATATATGTACACACACACACACATATATACATACATACATATTTTTTTGGTCTCTGCCTGCCTGTGCACAAGTGAAAAGCAAGAGAACTAAGAAGAGAAATGCTCTGTGTGCCCCACACAGGATAATCAATGGTATCAAATTCTTGTTGTCTTATGCCAGTCTTTTGATATTCACATAAACGTCATGAAGTCAGGTATGTTGTTGTTCACTGCTATATTCCTAGTATCCAGTGTAGTGGCTAGCATACAGTGGGTGCTCATTAGATATGTATTTGATAACGAATGAGTGAATAGAGTCACCCCCCAATTTTGCCTAAATCCATCTATTTCTAGTGATTTTTTTAAAATTCCCACCCAACTGGTTGATATACATCCAAATACGTCCATTTGTTATTTCCTATGAAATTTGTTTTGTTAAATGTATGCTACTCTTTGTTCTATATAAAAATTCCTCATCCTCGAAGAATCCTTTCTAAATTGTATTAGTTCATGGTAAATGCTCTTTTCTTGAATTTCAAAGAGCCCATTGCCTGGAACACTTTATTACATATAATTTTCCAAATTAATCTCGTCCTGCCTTTGGATATCTCATACTGTTGGTGAACTGTTATTCTTCTAATATCTGCAGGTCACTCTTACTTCCTCACATCAATTTTAAGTTTCCTGAAGGTTGTAGGAACCGTCTTTACTTTTTAAAAAAATAAAATATATTGCTATTTCTTTGGGTGCTATCTTGTACATAGAGTATGCTTATGTCTGTGTGTGTTTATTTGGTGTTTGTACTGAACATATTGAAGGTCTAAAATTCTAACATTCAGAAATTACGTGAAAGGCCTGGCCTTTAGAAAACTGCCGTTAGAATACTGCTAGACTAGTGGCAAAAATGCACAGAAATTTTTTGTAGCTTTTTCACCTCTTAGATGGTATGGAAGGCTATTCGTTATTTACTTGAGCACATGTTCAAAGTCAACCAGTGTTCCAATTCATGTCAAAATTAACTCATTCCAACAAACTGAAATTCTCACAGTAGGAAGAATTAGCAACTGTCTTCTGGAAGGATATCATTTTTCCTCAATTGTTTACACATTAGTTTGAAGTCAGCTTATGTTGACCCATCAACAACTAATCCTTAGAGAGAAGGTTTCTCAACTCCATAGGGTCTCACCTATGGGGTCATTCCGAGCCCAATTATCCACTTAACCTATTCTGGGAGGTTTGTTCTTCCATAGAGGGTAATGATGGGAAAGAACACTGGGGAAGACCCCTCAGCCTCATAAGCCTTACTCCTTGGACAAAAGGAGCTTTCTTAAGGAAGATTTTTCACCCTCAGTGCTTCTATCTGTAGTCGATGGGGATTCAAGACACTGGAATTGTCTATAAATTACTGTTTTTCAAAAAGAAAAAAAATCTCCAAAAAAAAAAAAAAAAAAGACATAATCCCTAACGTTTCAAAAAAGCCCTTAATGGATCCTTCTTACTTGTAAAGAAGAGGTAATTCAGGTTCATCTTCGTATCTGTTTTCAAAATTGCACTGAGTATATAATATGATTAAAAGATGGTGATATAGTTTTCTGAAATCAGTTTATCGAATACCATAATTATATCAGACCTTATTTAGCCAATTAAAACAAATTACTTTGCTTATAAAATTGCTTACATTAATTACCATTGTTCTGGCATTTTGGTTTTTGTCTGCTGAACAGAAGTCATCTTGTCTGTGTTCCATTTCTGTTTTGTGTAGTGATCTGAACACACCCCGCTTAAGTGAAAACCAAAGTAGCAGCCACCTAATCATAAAGTAAAAATGGAAAGCAAATCAAGAGGGAACCTCAAATCTCTGCTTCCCATGGTGGACCGAATAGAGTTGGCCTCAATGAAACTCTAAGTAAGAATTCACGTTCCTCTCTGTTGAGTTGAATACAGGCTTTGGTGGACTATTTGGTTCTTGTTACTGATGTTTTTCAATATGGAACATTTGTAAGCAACCAACCAGAAGTTGCACAATGATCACAGCCTTGAACGTATTCATCAGAAAAACACGTTCACTGTTACAGGCTTGATTTTTACAGTAACCAGTGTACTGCACTGTTTGCCAGTTTCTCCAATCTCTTACCCATGACAATCACAAAAGCAATTCACAACCTTACTTATCAGATAGTTCTGTTTTACAATAATCTGGTTGCTATTTGTAAAATCCTGGATAAAACAGTCCAATTTCTGATGCTGAATATCTGAAAAGCTCTGGAAGCTGCTAGGAAGAGATATGCACTAAAATATGTAATGCGATGGAATTACAACAAACAGACATTCTGGAGGGTACACACTCAAGTGTATCTCAGAGTGTGTGACATCTAATGGTGCTACTTTTGAGATTTACAAGCAAATTCTGCATTAAAACTGCCCCTGTCCACTCACAGCCTTTTTTAGCTCCATAGTTAACTCTTTCATTAAAAAAAGGTAGAACCCTCCAAAAGAATGATCAATCAAAAAGACAACTGCCATTGAATAACCATTTCCCGAATAAAACGAAAGTAAGGATCTCAATTAAATAGTTTATTTTATGTGCTGGTTCCTAAATTTCTAGATGCGCTCTGAAAGCAACAACATCTTTCTGATGAGAATTTAACTAACACAAAAAAGTGTTGATTTTAACAGCTGACAAATCCCCTATAATAAGGGGCTTAAAAAAAAACCAACACAAACAAACAAACCACTTTTCCAGTGATTAGGCTATGCAGATGTCAAAGAACAGTGTGTCATATACTCCCTGGAAGAACACAGATGACAGTTAAATCTTTTTAGGTGGAGTTTTCACGACTGTGTATTAGTGTGAGAGAGAAATGGGAATAACATGCACCACTGAGAGGCAGTGTAATGCAATAGAAAAAGTTACGTATTTCAATCCCAGATCTGCCACCATCTCAGTACGTGACCTTGGCCAAATCATTTAACCACTATCTGCCTCCACTTCTCCATCTGCTAAATGGGACCAATATCTCCCAGTTGTTGATAATAAGACTCATAAAAAGCATTAGCAGACTCATAAAGACACAAGGTTCTGCATATTTTCCTTATGCAGTCAGATTCTGCTAAAGCTAAATCGAGTCCAAGGGAACAAGGAATTGTAACCTGGAAGCTGAATGCTTTTCTGGAGGCTGCTGGGGCACCAACTAATAGACTGAGGCAATAAACCATTCACTGCTCCTGCATGGGCTGAAAGAATTAATGTAGTTCACCTCTGTTACAGTGAGTGCAATACCATGCACTCGGACGATGCTCAATAAATATGAGCTGATGATGATATTGACAGGGTGCCGTGTATAGTCATAGCACTAAGTGAATTTCGAAGTTTAAAATTGTTCCGAAAATTCATTGAATAATTATTAGCAATAAAACAACCTATCCCTGACCTCATTTACTTTATTGTGATATCATCTCATGCATAATAAGAACAGCACCAATCCCTGGAACCTAATAGCCTTATTCTAGTGATTTAGGAGAATAAAAATATGGTCATCCCTCAAACTATAATCAGAATCTTAAAACTTCCAATGTTATCAGTCTGGTGCTACCCATGATCATTTCTTTCCTGGATTATTGTAGAGCTTCCTAATTGCTCTCTGTGATTTCCACTTTGGGCCTCCGGGGCTGATCAACTACACTAAGGACTTTGAATGTGTCCTACCTTTATGTGGCCATAGCCTTATGCAGCCCTCCCACACTGACTCTGGTAATGCCCTTGAGACTGGCTTTGGCCGATGGGACAGAAGCAAACACCACACGAGTAAAGGCATGATAAGCACTTGTAGAATTGGGGCTTGCCTTGTTGGAAGGGTGCCACCTCCATAAAAGAAAGCCTTGTCTGGCCTCCTGGACGATGAAAGACCACATGGAGAGAGAGAGGCCCAACCATTTGCTCGAGTCCAGCCCCCACCTGAACGAGCAGCTGGATGTAACTATGTAAGTGAACTCAGGCAAGCCCGGCAGAACTGCCCAGAAAACACACTAGAATTGGAGAGATAATACTCTTGTTTCAAGCCACCAAGCTTTGGTATAATTTGTTATCTAGTAACATATAACTGATATGGCCCTTTACTGATTAGTCCCAGTTCTACACTCAGAGTGATTCTTTTTGTAATATAAGCCAGATAGATAACTTCATTCCTCTGCTCAAAACCCTCTAAGAGCTCCTTCTCTCGCCCAGGGTGAAAACCAGTCTTCCCAGTGTTCGAAAGATTTGACAGGCTTTGTCCTGCCCACGGTTTACAAGATCTCAAATCCTACTAATTTCTCCCTCATTCTCTTCCCACCAACTATGGCATGCCTCTGCCTAGAATGTTCCTCCTTGTGAACAAGGATTACTCTCTCACCTAACTTGACTGTTTCCTACAATATCATTTTTTTTCAGTGATGCCTAATCTGATCACCCTCTTTAAAACCGCATCATTCCATCCCCCCCCTCAAGATCCCCTTTCCCCTTACCGTTCTTTCTTTCATCCACTTAACACTAATAAATCACTATAGAGTCTGCTTATTTTGGTTGTCATCTGATTCTTGGAATATAAGCTCCAAGAGGCCAGGGAGTTGGTTCACTGTTGGATTTGTAGCACCTAGTATCATGCCTGGTGCATAGGATAGATCAATAAGTATTTGCTAAATTACAAAATAATCCTGCCAGTTTAAGGTGCCCAGAGCTACAGATTGGTTTCTATGTTTAATGATGATACTGAGAGGGAGTAGAGTCTGTAAGTGAACACAGCTGATGCAATTTACAAAGATTTATGGAACATCACTTGACAGAGCACAGAAGTAGCCTGTGGTCAAGGGAAAGAGAAGGTCAAGAAGGTTCTTTGGGAAATATTTTATCGGGGAGTTTCCTCAGCAGGTACTGAGACCTGCAATGAAAAGCAAAGAGAAGTGGTTCTGTGTAAGGATAGCCACCCAGGAAAAGCTCAGGAGGAACCCAAGGGAAGTAAAGCAGACTCTCCCAGCCTGCTTGAATCGAGAAAGCAAGTGGTACAAGGAGAAAGATGCACCCAAAGGGTAAATCTGGTCTTTTTTTTGGAAGCCAAAGTTGGTGTTGTGCTTGTATCTTTCTCAGGAAAAGCCTAAAAATAAAGAGAAACACATCTGAGGCTTTGTCTTTTCATGTCGATATCAGGGTAGAGAATGCACCCTGCAGAACACTGTTCTGGACCCGGCACGTGCCCGGCGACAGGACGCACCGGCACTGATGCTCTGTAAACACGTAGATTACAAGGCTTGCCACCGTTTTCTTAAGAAGCTAGCACCTGATGTGACTGATCACAAAGTTGGCCAAGCACCCGTCACAGGCTTGCCTTTGAATCCTTCACTTCGTGCCAAAGTCCATCTTACAAAGGCTCAGCCTGGGCTGCCAGTGCCGTCTCCAGCTTGCAGCACAGGTGTGAGGCCAATAATTTACCTTAGCTAGTGCAGAACAGACATGACCCGGGATGACTTCACTTCCCCTCACTGACTCAATCTTTGTGCAAATCTCATCTGAAACCATCCATTTTCCTCCTTGCCCACACCTCATTTTCCCTGTTGCTCTGCAATTATTTATTATCTGGCTCAGTAATTGTATTGTTTATAGCAGCCATACAAACTCTATTGTTAGGGGAAAAAAAAATGCCTCTTTGCCCAACTAGATTCTCTTGTGTGGGGAATAAAGGATGTCGGTCTCTTAGAGCTCTTAATATACAGCTCTCGATGTTCAATTTTCCTAAAAATGAAAATTGCCAAAAAGCAAAGTATGCAGGAGATGTATGGTTGGATGCTACTCCAGCCTCATGTTCCCGCTGATGGATGGTGCCCCCTGAATGTCTGGGAGCACTTGCTGTCAGTCCCCCACCCACTGTCTCTTTAACTGCTTCAGTTAGTCATTCGTGGCCTTTTTCAGAACCAAAACACCAACAGGCAGAGCGATTGTGCCAGCCCAGCAGATGAGGAGGCTGATGGTAGTGCTAGGACTCAGTATCATTTTTTTTTTTTCTTTTTTTGCGGGTCTCATGTATATATTCCAGCATTTGATCCCACTTAACGTAAAATATTTACTTCATGATTTGTGGTGGGGGAAATGCCATTTAAAAAAAAAAAATCCCTTTCACTTAATTACAAAAGATGTAAATGTGGTCTCACTGGTGGGAAAAAAAAAAAGTTACTCTTAACAACGAGGTGTAAATTGGTGTCTTCTTAATCTGTTCACAGTAGGAATAAAGCCTAACACTCGCCTCCTCGCCCTGATTTTTGAAGTAGTACCTGGGAAATTTATATACGCTCTTGCAGCATCTCTGATTTCTTCAGGAAACAAGAGATAGGAGTTTCGTGCTTGATCCTTCTACCAACTGTGGGAACATTTCTTTTGTTCTGTTTCCAGCCTCTCATTTGAACTGTGGGCCACAGCCGCACTGCCTGACCTCAGTCACCGGCAGCAAGAGTCCGGCCTTCTTTGGCCTCTTTTCTCTTCCCAACGACTGTGGCCTCCTGCATGTCCTGAAATGGAGTCAAATTAATAGGGAAAGCAGTGTTATTCCTACAATGACCTTGTGCTCCCGGGGAAATTGCAGGCACTATTCTTTCACTTACGATGTTTTACATTTCAAAGAGTTTAGCTTCCTTTGATATTAAAGAACGGAATGTGCGATGTAATTGTTAATTGTTTTCCGGCCTTTCATAGGTTAATCAGACCTGCAACAGGTTTTCCAGAATGTGGTTTTGTTCCAAAGCAAAGGACTGGGTTCCTCGTCAAGGAATTCTGAAAAGGGGAACTAACGTTAATTGGTTGAGAGAATAAATAGACTGAGGTACCTAAATCCTTAAGAAAAATGGTTCATTTGATTACCTCAGTCCCTCTGTCGGTAATAGAGGGTTTCTCAACATTGGTGCTATTGACATTTGGGGCCCTATCATACTTTGTTGTAGGGGGCTGCCTTGTGTAGGATGTTTAGCAGTATCCCTGGCCACACCCCTGCGCGCCCCGCCCTGCCACCCCTCCAACCCCCCCAGCCATTCATGAGAATCCAATATTTCCGGATATTGCCGTATAGCCTCTTGAGAGCAAAACCAACCCTAGTTGAGAACCACAGGTTAACTGAAAAAATGGTGGTGGTAGTGGTGGTGGGGAGTCGTTTTGGGATTCTGAAATGTATAGAATTGACTGGCTTAAATGGTAATTAATATAATAGTAGCTAACAGGTATTGAGAACTCACTATGAACTAATTAGCACTATGCTAATTGCTTTATATGTTTGATCTCATTTGATCCTTAAAACAAACCTATAATGTAGTTGTTATGAGCTGCATTTTACAGTTAAGGGAACTGAGGCTTAGAGGGGTTAAATAATTTGCCCAAGACTCCCGAGCTGGAAAGTGGAACAATTAAGTATGCATAGACCCAGAGGTCCATGCACCAGCCTCTCTTTCTGTCTTGCCTACTCTCCTTGTGGTTATAATCTAAGTATCTAAATTAAATTTAGGAGTTGATTAAGCACTACTACATTTAGGAAATTCACCTACCAGCTAAAAAGGTCTAAAAACCTAAGACAATGCTTGCCCTCAAATAAAGTATGCAAAATAGAAAGTATAATACAGAAATAAATAAGACAAGTATGTGGTAAGAGTCACCAGAAAGAGAGCAGAGGTCACAGTGCTCTGGGTCAGTGCTTCTCAGACCTCAGGGTGCGTAAGAATCACCTGAGGTCTTATTAAAATGCAGGTTCAGACCCAGTGTGGACTGGGGCCTGGGATTCTTATTTCTCACCAGCTCCTGGGTGATGAGGTGGCTGGTCTGAGGACCTCACTTTGAGCCAGTAGTCTCTATTGTGCTAGGAAAATGTAGCTTTGATGCGTTTGAGAAGTGAGGCCCAACAGTGTATATGTGACATGTTAAGAAATCATCCCCACAGAGTGGAAGGGGTAGGCGGAGGCAGTGGGGATTGCCTTGGCCATGACAGCCTCGCTTGTCTCTCAGCACTTCACTTGGAACATCGACGGTATGCCTACTCATGTTGACTGCCCACATATGCAGCTAAACATCTGCCATTTTAAAGGACAAATATTAATTTGAAGCACGAAAACACCTACCCGTTGAACATAACTTCTTTCTGCAAACAGATTACGTTCTTATGATCGAATTTTTACTTTCGGAAGAGAATACTTCTCTCTCTAACCTACTAGGCTGTCGGCTAAATAACATATATCATTTCCCCCTCCAGACTTTGTGACATGAATGACTATTGAACTGCAACTGGCCAAGAACTTATGCAACAAGGAAAAAATATACATATAGGAAGGCAAAACCAAAAAGGGATTTTTTTTTTAATCCATTGAAAGTCACAATTAAAATTACAATTATGAGGATTATAAACTAGACCGCCACTTATTTTAACTGTGCTCAGAGAGACAGAATCGAATCCTGTAATAAACACTCACAAAGAAATGGTTTAGGAACTGACCTCCATTAGCGGTTGTGACCTCTTCACCCAGACCCCAGTGACTGCTGCAGATCACGCACTGCTTTGTGACATCTGGGTTTGACCGTAAGGTCATAAGGAAGGGGATGATTTTGAGTCACCTGACTCTCTGAACTAATTTTCCAACCAGATTTCAGGGGGACACAGGAGAGAAATGATTCACTGGGGGGTAGAGAGGAGCCATACTGAAGCAAAGGCCAAGAGGCTAGGAACTGGAACCACCCAGTTATTGCTAATACTCAGATATAAAGTGGGTAAAGATTGTATATATTTGAAGTTACAGGTATCACCACCATTCAGATTGCATCATACCGCTGGAATAAGATTGTGAGTTTAGGGTCATTCATTAAGCATGTGCTTCCTGAGCACTTGATATGTGTCAGATGTTGGGACATGTAGAGGAACCATCATCCCTGTCCTCAGGGGTCAGCTAGGATCAAGTGTTTATCATTCATGAGTCATTTGTGTCACACCCTCATGATTTTTGCCCTACCTACTACTGCCTATTCTGATATTTACTCAATATTTTCTCTTTAAATAATCTCTTTTCACAGCTGTAACTAGCCTCATCTTAAGCAATGATAGCTGTGAAATTATATATTTGAATTGCTTCTCAAGGCTGACCAAACCAGTAGTTCAACTACTAACATACACTTAGTTCTGTGACTATTGGCACATGAAGCCTGCCCCAGCTTGGGAGCGGTCGTTGCCACACCAGCCACCCTGGCTTAGCTCCCAGATCCTCCCGCCAATGATTCAGACACATCACAGGGGTCAGGCCTGGTGCAGGAGGGGGTTTCTAGTACTCCAATACTATACTCCGGACAGTGTCTGTTCTGACTGGTGTGACCCCTTCCCTTAACTGTTTTGCTTCCACAAAACACTCAAGGTTTCCGTTTTGGGGGGTTTTAGAGAGCATACATGTTCATCTTAAAAACAAAATAGGGGCTCCCAGGTGGCTCAGTGAGTTAAACTTCTGATTCTTGATTTCCGCTCAGGTCACGGTCTCAGGGTCATAAGATTGAGCCCTGTGTTGGGCTCTGTGCTCAGTAGGGAGTCTGCTTGAGGTTCTCTGTCTCCCTCTCCCTCTGCCCCCTCCCCCTCCCATTCTCTCTCTCTCTCTCTAAAATAAATAAAAAAACAAAAACAAAAACAAAAAACAAAAATAAATCCTTCTGCTCCAAAAGACTATTGCATAGTGGTTAGAGACACTGCATCTGTGGTATAAGAAGTTATACTTTTTCCAAGCTTCAGATTTTCTCTTCTGTAAAATGTGTATAATATTAATAATCCCCAACTCATGGATTAAATCAGGGATTTTCAATCTCATTGCTATTAACATCGTAGGCCAGATAATTCTTTGTTGCAGGCTACTGTCCTCTGCATGGTATATTTAACAGCACCCCCAGCCTCTGTCCACTAGATGCCAGTAGCAGCCCCCCACCCTCAGTCTTGGGAATCCAAAATGTCTTAGACATCGTCCGATGTCTTCTGGGGGAAACAATCAACCCCAGTGGAATATGACTGAACTAAATAAATAAACCACGTAAGCTTCTCAGCCTTGTATTTGGCACATACTATGACCTCACGTACTATGACCTCACTTATTAAGTGCTTACTATATGCTTGGCAGGCTTCTAAGCGCTTTAACTCTATGATCTTGTTGGATCCACACATGACTTGTGAGCTAGGCCCTATTATGATTTCCATTTTACAGATGAGGAAAATAAATGCCAGAGAGGTCAAACAAATTACCTAAAATTCCACAATCAGTGAGTGGCAGAGCCATGATTCTAAGGCAGTTTGTCTCCAAAGTTCAAGCTCTCAGCCCTTTGGTTTTCCTACCTTTGGAGAGGAAGAAGACTCTGCAAAACTAGCCATCATGGTGATGATCATAATATGGGTTGATTATTGAAAAATTCCATACGTACAGAGAAATTATATCCAAGTAAAGAGACTGACAAGTATACAAGGTACCTGATAGAAAATTCAAATATAGATCATCTGTAATTAAATGTTGATATGCCACTGGTTTGTGTACACACACACACACTTTTCTCAGAATGATTAGAAAAATCTTAACTTCCCCCAAACTGATAGAGACTTAAAAATTGAGAACTTCACATGTCAGATAAATGCACGTCGTGCAAGAACTGGTATGCTAGGGGGTTTAGGGAAATCAGGAACTGTGCAGAGATGCAGTGTTGGGGTAATCAGGCTGGGGTCAATATGGTAGCCTAAAATAGGGGTGATGACAGGGGCGCCTGGGTGGCTCGGTTGGTTAAGCGTCTGACTCTTGATTTCGGCTCAGGTCATGATCTCAGGATTGTGAGATGGAGCCCGATGGGGCTCCATGCTGGGCGTGGAGCCTGCTTAGGCTTCTCCCTCTCCCTCTGCCCCTCCCCCGTCTCTCCCTCTCTAAATAAATAAATACATAAATAATCAATAAAATAAAATAGGGATGATGGCCAAGGGGCGGGGGCACCTGTTGCGCTCCCCGTTGGTTACTGAACCTAGGCAGCCGATATATATGGTAGGCCTTGACACAGCCGAGCATCCATTTGTCAAGGCTGGTATGAGAGCACTTGGGCAAGCCCACTCATTTACTGTGGTAGCTTGAGAACTAATTCTCTTGCCTGTCCTTCTGCTTACCAGCAGTGAAAAGAAGTATTTTGTGACATTAAATGCCCCCTGAAAACAATGTACAGGTATATGTAGATACACACATGTTGTTGCCCCGATAAACAAAAATTCATACACAAAGATGAAAATAATACAAACAGAATAAGCAAATGTAAACACAAGCTTTTGATATGGAATATGTACACACAAGACAGAAACTGAAATAGAGTCTAAGAATAACAACTTGGAAAGATACCGGTTATTTCCTCCCTCTAAAGTCTTAGAATCCAGGCTAACATTGAATTAATAACTTTGTCATTGTTGAACACAGAAAAATGGGAGCTTTTCTCCATTTGACTGAAAATCTTTGCATTTCTACCAGTCTGAAATAGAAACTTGCAATTAAATCAATTAAGCAATGAAAATCAAATATTCCATTAAAATCTAATTTTCCTCATATCTGATTGGTTGTAACTCAACTGAGTTGGAAACAGATGAGAGAGGCAAAATGACTCGAAGTCTGAGACATGGAGACAGGAGAAAGGGACAATTTTAAGTACGTTCATAGAAAATTTAATAAGGGCATTTTATTTTCCTTCTGCTTGTGTAAGTTTAGCCATTAGGGGTTCCCCAAACATAGGATTTCAGAACCTATCCTGCAGATTGAAATGCTAGTAGCAAGATTCCTTTCTTTTCTGTCCTCTTGTTGTAAACATGTCCTTGAAGTTTCTTTTTCCCCTTAAGGAATTTGAAAAGGCTAGTCCACACTCCATTCAGAAGGTGCTGTGTGTCTTTGTGCACTCCAGCGGGCCTGGAATGTAGGTGTGCTAACCAACAGCCAGTCAGGTTGTCATCGGCCATGTTTGCCGATTGGAGGAGTTACTGTCACCCAGCAGGTCAAGGAGGGATTTATTCTCCTTAGTAGCAAAATGGAGGCGCTTTCTCTTGGAGATGTTGGAAAAGAATAAGCCGACTGACTTAAACATTCTTTTCCCCCTCTATCTTTAGAGGTGACGACACAAGCTGGCTACTTTTATCCCAGCAATCACGGTATGGAAGGAAGGCTGACTCTCCAAGGATGAAGTAGAAAATGACTCCATTGGTTGTCCAAAAACAAAGTTAGTAGGGAGAAGACAATAACTTACAAGTAAGATGCCTTTCCAAGGTTTGACAGACAGCAGGATGGCCACCTGAGTCTGAATTAAATGTAATATATTGAATGTGAATTTTAAAAATAGAATATGTAAATAGGCAAAAAAAAAAAAAAAAAAGATAAAGAGAATGAACCAGAGTGTGCTTCAAATTTTAAATACCAAAGTGCTGTTTGGTCAATATTTCTGAGAAAGGCTTTTTTTTAAAAATTCACTTGTCAAAATCATTTTTAAGGCCTGAACTGTTGGGGTCTTCCAAAGGGTTGCTTATATATTTGATTGCCATAGGCAGCACCAAGTGATGTGAATCTGAGAAAGGGTAGAGAGAGCCATAGAACCTTTTCCAAGTGCCCCTGGGAATGTGTGTGTGTGTGTGTGTATGTGTGTATGTGTGTGTGTGTGTGTGTGCCCCTGTGTCTATGTGCTGAGGGAGAAAGGGAACTATTCAGTTTGATGGCCACCCATTGCCACAAAAATGAGTGATGGGAAATTTGTGTTTTTAATCCTTAAGTTTAAAAAAATAATAATTTATAAGGATTTGCTTTGCTACTCACCGCCCCCCCCCCCCACAAGCATCTGTCTTCTCTGAGCAGTTGGAATAGGTTGGAGGAGGAGGAGGAGAAACAGCAAGATAGAAGCTCCTTTGAAAATAAACAACTGCTTTTGAGTTTCTTATCTCTGCCACCCTGTCAACCCAATCCATTTCTTGGCGATATAGATAGTGATTAGGAACGCAGGTCCTGGGGCCAGGCCGCCTGGATCTGAATCCCAGCTGCTCTGTTTAGCGGCTTAGTGACTTTGGGCAAATTACTGCTCTGTGCCTCAGTTTCCTGAATTGTAAAATGCAAAAATAAAAATTAAAAAAAAAAACAGTATATACGTTCTAGGGTCATCATGAGAGTTAAAAGCATTCTAAGTACCTCTCATCCATAGCTGAGTATCCACGGCTCTGAATGTACCTGTCAATGCTACATCCACCCTGGTAACAATACCGCAACCCCCAATCTCCTTTGCCACTGGATTCATTTGAAAACTGCAGAGTGAGGTCATTGACTCCAAGCATCTGATCAGAACAACTGTCAGAAAACTAATGGGAAATAATCATCACCCCTTTTAAAAACACATATGCTCAAGTCTTTTCAAGGAGCTTGACTCACTGAACATCTTTTATGTTTACAGGATAACACATCCAGCTCCTGAGTCAAGGAATGGTAACCTTCCTTACTTCAATTTAGCCATTCTCAAGGCAGGTTCAGAGCAATGTCATTCTGTTTTAGAATAAAGGGAAATAACAATTTATTGTCCAAAAAGTCAGAGGGCGGTGCCGCAGAGGTAAGTGAGGAAGTGGATATTGCTCTGGTGGTAATTCTGAACAAAAAATTCAATTATGTCAGGGGAAAACCCATCTGTTCCATTGAGTAATTCCCAGGAGCTGTTCTGATGAGAAGTAAACCCTGTGTGAAGAACTCATGCCTCCGTGTACCACGCGCTGTTGCCAGATCTGAAGAGGATCCTTCCATTCTGACAGAAGGAGACCCCATCTCGCCCTCCTCCTCCCCTTCTGAGGGGGGCAGCTGGGCTCTGTCCAGCCTGCCCTGCCCACCTGGAATCTTCCAGGCCTTTTGGTCACAATACTGCTTTAGAAAAGTCTGAATGAAGGAGGGGGCTCTGGTATTTAACTCCATCCATCAATGTCAACCCCTCTTTCCCCTCTACCCCAACAGCTTGGTACATTTACCTAAAAGCTGAATAGCCTAAATGGATGGATTTTGTGCTGGTCTCATTAGAAAGGGAAATTAGCCAGGCACTGTTCAGCTGGGCAGAAGGCATGCTGATCCTGAAAGCTTATTCCAACCCCCGCCCCCAATCTTTTCTTCATCACATATGATGTCCATGATCCCTTTAACATTTCTTAAAGGTTTCATTATCTACCACTCTAGCTCATAACGAACACAGAGCTCCTGGTTCCCATCTCCTCTTATGGCCTCGCACAAAAATGGACACAGACCTGGGAGCTACGTGAGGGTCAATGAGCTCAAAGTGCTTTCACGCACTTTTTACACCTGTTCATATATTCAGAGTTTGCTTTTGAAAATCAGGATCATTTACTGACATGGCACCCAGTTTTTCAGTTCCTGCCTGCCGTTCCAGCCCCGTTCACACCACTCTCCTCCAGCCCTGTGTTCCTGCTACACCAGCCTGTTATCAGCTCTTGGGGCGGCCCCGGGCTCCCCGACCCCCAGGCCAGTGCTCATACTATTTTGCATGTCTGAAATGTTCTTCCCTGCTCTTCACGTAGTTCACTCTCCATTCTTTTGTTTTCAGCTCCTGAGTCACCTCCTCAGAGGAATCTCCGATCCCATCAATCATGGTCAGCTTCCTTGGATATGTGTTCCCTAAAATCATGTTTCTGTCTCTCAGAGCATTTTTCCTCAGCTTATTTTGATATTTTTATTTGTTGCTTATTTGATTAATGTTGTTTCTCTACTGGTCCAGGGAGCGGGAACCCATATCTCTCTCATTCATTCATTCACTCATTCACTCATTCACTGTTAACTTGCCATTGCACACCAGCACCTGTTATAGTGTTTGGCAACTAGCCAGTATCTACTAAATAGTCATGAAATGAATATCAGGACACCACAAGGAGCTATGGTATTAGGATGTTTAAATTTGTAATTCTCCTATTTCTCTATCAGTTTTGATCTTCCTAAAGACAGTACGAGAAGAAATCTCAGTCCTATATACAACAGACATTAATGGAACATGCAAATCATCTTAGAAGCTTAAAGCAGCAAACTCCACCACCGCGAATAGGCATTGCAAGGCTAGGAGGCCAGTGGGTTCTGTACAATGTTCACACACACCCCCCTTATTTATGGGGGATAAAGGGATAAGAGTCTGTCTTTGGTTCTTAATAATCTCAGTGGCATTCAGCTTTAGCTAAACATGGTGGATTTCTAGCCAGTGCTTTCTTTCTTTTTTTTTTTTAATTCCAGTTAGTTAACATACAGTGTTATATGAGTTTCAGGTGTACAATGTAGTGATTTAACACTTCCATACATCGTCCCTTGCTCATCATGACGAGTGCACCCCTTCATCCCCATTGCCTATCTTACCCATCCCCCCAACCCACATCCATTCTGGTGACCATCAGTTTGTCCTCTATAATTAACAGTCTCTTGTCTAACCAGTGCTTTCTAACCAGAGACTGGTATGAGAGGCTCCGGAGAATCACAATAAAAATTATGTGAAAGAATTATAATTCTTGAAAATAATCTTAAGTGTGACCATTGAAATTTCTTGTCAAACTAAAAAGAAATACTGTATTTTCTTGGCTCTCCTAATGTATACTTCAGTCTATATGCTGCTTGCACTTTAGGACTTCATCATGTTCTGATTAATCACATAGCTATTCCAAGCTGTTGGGTAGAAGTGGACCAAGGATTTGTCACCTTGCCTAGCACGTTCATTTACGATAACTTTCCACTAACAATGACCTAGAGATACTTTCTAGGGCACTTGAGAATTTGAATTAATAAGTAATAAACTGAAGTAATTTATTGCAGGTATTTTATCATGCTTTTAGAAAACCCCCAACATAGCCTTTCAGTGAATGAACAATCAGACAGCAACCACCAGGGAGCTGGTGTATGCTTTGCTTCACGGAGGTTTACCCCAACTTCCTGTTTCCTTACCAATGGCCCAGAGGTCACACCCCACTTGGGAGACCTCACTTTTAAACCAGCTCTCCAGATATTGCGATTAGTAGTTCCAATGAAGAACAAGCTGAGGACCTTTCAAATTTCACAGAAATAAACATTTTGCCCTTCAAAGAAGGTATACAATAGAGTAGGTTTGTGCAAATATTAACTTGTACAAAACGAGATCGGTAGATAGATAGAGATAGAGAGACACAGAGAGAAACAGAGACAGATCATAGATAGATAGATAGATAGATAGATAGATGAAATAATCTGTAAACATATTTTATGTGTTAATTTAGATATTATTTATATCTATAGTTCCCCAGAGAGAGATTTAATTCTTATAGCCAGATAAAATAATCTGTAAACTTATATTTTGTTTATGGATTCATTTATTAGTTTATCATAAAAGATATATATTTATGCATATGTTTGTTTATTGCTTACAGATAGATTAGACTGATAAATAGACAGATAGATAAAATAGTCCATAACCTTATATTTTGCCTACAGGTTGCTAATTTCTTAGGTGTTTATTGGGCTTTTCTCATGGGAATATGAGCAGATTGAGAGCAGAAATCTTGCCTTTCTTGCTCACATCTCATTCCCAGGGCCTGGAAAAGTGCCTGGCACATAGTGAACACTATTTGCTGAATTAATAAGCACTTTACACTCTACCACATATAAATGCACATGCATTACTATACAAGGAGTTACCCACCCAACCATTTATACCTCATGGATGGCTCAAGGGATTTGTATAGACAATTTTGATCATGCTTCATCTTTGCTCTCTCCATGGTGACGGTGACTTTAGACTCTTTTCCCCAAATAGGGCAACTCCACTATATAAGAAGGTTATTCACTGTAGAAATTACTAGCATCGACAGGGATGCCCTTGTTCGGCATGATGTTTCGAGTATTGTCACTGTGTCAAAGATCAGCCCCTCTACAGCAAACAGCCAGGCTACACATCAACTTGGGTCCACTAACAAGTGTTTGCACACAAGTAGGGGTGTGTAAAGCTTTGTGCGTAATGAGGTTACACTTTCTCCCTCCCCAAAACGGTTAGAGCCATACATTGACCACCACTTAACCAAAATAGAAAGTGCTTTCTGACTCCTTGGTGGAACAAGAATATTTATACGGGTATTCTAATTCTGTAAGGCAAGAGTTGTGAGAGATTCTGGCAATAATGTAAATCAAAGCCGAGGGAATCCAGCACCATAATAAAATCGATGCTGGGTGCAATATGCTTCAGGAGAAGAGCAAACCAGCAGTGTGCACCATTGCCTGTCACTTGTAGCTAGGTACTTACACTGAGCCATATGCTGGTTTCTTTAAGTAACCCATTACACAGAAATTAAATATCTTGTGACAGATTGTTTTGACAGTGGGAAAAAAAGAAAGCGGGAGAGAGTGGGAGAGATTTAATTTTTTTAAAAAATGCATTTGACTGAAGGCAAAACGTTAGGTAGATGTTAATTTAACAGATGTCTAGTTTTGCATCATCAGCCTGAAACAGGCAATTTCTGGCAAGTCTTCTCACCACATCGCAACAAAATCCTCTCAATTCCACATGGATATGCCTTTCACAACCTTCCAAGTGAGCCATTTTCATTCAAAGGAAAATGCCTGAAATTACTCAGGGAAGATGCTAACACCTGGCAATAGTTTTGAAGGAGGAGTCCATGAATACACCGAGGTATAATGGAACAAAAGTCAGCTCACAGCAACTTTTTAGTGGAGAGAGAAAGCAGGAAGAAATGTATTCATACTGCAAAAACAGCTAACACATCACAAAGTTACTGTGTATGGGAAAATAACCCCCACCCTCCATACTGTTAAGTGGTAACTAGTTCTTTTTGCAAATATATTACACATACACATCAAATCTAATTTGCCATTACTGTGAAGTTGTCTGAAAAAGGAAGTCATTTTTTGAAAAAGGATGCTTTAAGACTTCATTGTTCCTAGAATGCGTCTTTGCAAAAAGCCCTAGCCCTCCAGGTCTGTATAAATATATAAAATATAATATATAATATATATTGTATATCCAGTATATATAGATAAACAGTTAAGGGTTATATAAAGATCTGAGTTATATATAAGCGCATAAACTTAACTTAGGTAGCAGTCCATCAGTTGACATAATGCTAAATTTGGCATTCAGTAGCCATTTAATTAAACTTAATTAATTTGGATTTTGTCATTTTACTTTCATTTTGGAGCCAATACACTTTAGTTTTTAAGCCACAGATATCTTCATAAGCTTTGTAAAGTTCAAGTGTACTAGATATAATGCTCATGACTCATAGGGGAAATATCCTATGTAAAGTAAAACAAAGCTTATAGATTTTGGATTGGTGTTATCCTCAGTCTTTTCACACCAAAAGATATGTTGATATTCATTCCTTGGTAGAATCCATAAGGTTATTCTAGTGTGATTGGCTGAATTCAAATGCCACTATAAACACAGGCCCTTGCACAGTTCCTATTGTGATAAATATTTCTAGAAAGGAGAGTGGAAGACATAAAAGGAGGGAGGGAGAGAGAAAGGAAGAGGAGAATCCCACTGCAAAAGATTAAGAATTTATTTTTGCCGTTCAAAGGTGGCTCTACAATTCTGCAGGATTATTAATTAGCACTCCTTACTTTAATAACAAAGAACATTTTACAACCAATGTAATAAACTATTTCACTATCAATAAACTGCAAATTCTATTGCTCTTCCCTACCCAATGCACAGATATTTCGAACAATCGAAAATACATTAGGTAGCTTGTGTGCGTGTGTGTGTGTGTGTGTGTGTGTGTGTGTGTGTGTGTGACTCTTTGATTCAGCATTTTTATTTTTAGGTATTTAAAGTAAATGGTCTATATCTTGTTTTCTGACAGAATATGGCAAAAGGCCATTTTTAAGGGCTGAGAGAGATTAATGATATGATGGCAACCTTTGGAGAATGAAACAAAGTTGGGCTGGTCTCCAAACAATTCAATACAGGGAGGTGTGTGCGTATACTTGTGCATGTGCGTGTGTGTGCGCGCGCGTGCGCGTGTGTGCCTCTGTGACATGTAATAAATACTGAGTTAGAGAACACTGTCCCTAGGTAATTCCATTTTACTTTATAAACATCACGACCATGGGAAATGAGGAAAATTAGCCCTGCAAATTCAAGGAGGCTAAAATGCATATTAGAAAAAAAAATCCAAAAGGGAGGTAGACAGTTTCCACCAACACACATTCCCTCTCATGAGAGCTGTACCAAGTCAAGGACATGATCTGAAATTGAAAAAATTGGTAGGAAAAAAATTTAAACCACTATATGACTGCAAAAAGAGTAAGAAAAAAACCTGTCAACACAAAAGATTCCTTTCTCACTCTCTGAAATTCTAATCCAGTAATCATGTCTGCCTTCTAAAGCACCTTTCATCTGACTATCTCCGAGGCCTTTATGGTATTAAACACTCACTGAATCCCTGAGGTGGGTAAAATTATTCTAGTCATTTTACAAATGTATCTTTTCTCTCAAACCTCTCATCCTGGGGAGTGATAAGTCTGGGAATAAAAATCAGGAATCGATGAATGACCAGAGTCCTTATTCCTTTAACCTGTTTTATAATTACTTAGGGGAAAATTCTGTGATTTGCTCTGGGAAAGTGCCCTGATGAATTGAATGTAAGTTTTTGATTTGGTGTAAATTATCTTAATATATGCTAATGTATTCTTGCTCCTATCCTTGTCTCCACCTTTCCCCTCATCCCTTTAATTGGAAGGACTGAAGAATATGTTGGGATATGATAAATCAGAGAAATAGAAGTAATTAAAAGTGCAAAGAGAAAACGAGTTTAGTGGATATTTCCACATCTTTGGGTCTTAGGGAATACTATAAGAAACTACAATCAGTTAGCCATGTGACCTTGGACTGGGCATATAACTCTCCGGGCCTCAGTTTACACACCTGTAAAAAGAAGGTTAAATTACATAAATTCTAAAGTCCCTGATTGCTCTACTATTTATTGTGTGGCTCCACATTTATAGCCAACATGGTTTCTGTATTTTTGCATGAATCTGTATGATAAAAAAGAAAAAATAAATCTAAGATAAATATTTCAAAATATTGCCAAAAATTAACTGTGGCTGAGAAGCATTTATAATGTCAAAACCATTCTTCCTCCTTCTTATGCCACTGTTCCTAACAGATCCTGAAGAACAAATACTCCAATTTGGAGCCCACTGCCAGACAGATAGTCTACCAAAATAAGCGGATCGCAAGTGTAAGTCCCATTCAGATGACCTTGTGCTTTGGGCTGACACGTTACAAATGCATCAAGTGCAGTCGATGTGACTGCCCCTTTGAAGGTGAGATAAATGGGGTCTCTGCACCCAGAAGGAGAGAAGCCCAGCGTGATGACTGAGGTGTCAGTTATGGGGAGGGGGATAGAAATTGGCCTAAGGGTGTTAAGTTGTAAATTACCACACTGGAGTTGACGGAGAGATTAGTTCGGTCTTTCAGTGTGGAAGAAAGCCAAGGGACCATGGAATATCAGATGCTTAGTTGTCATTATTTCTGCCTCGAAGAGTGACCCCTCCCTTTTTTAACTGGAGTCCCTGCCAACATCTCTCCGTAGGACACCTAAATCATGAGACTATCAAATGTAGGCACCCATTCATGATCAATCCTACCCGTTCCTTCCTAATTTAGGCTTACATCTCAAAGAATATTTACCTTCTGTGCAACCTTCTGTCACTTAACTGTTCAGTTCAGCAGTTAGCAAAGACTTAGTGTTAGTCATCTAGGGGAGCTCTGAGCTAACAGAAGCACCAGGATCCATTTCTTGAATAAAGATTTCCTTTTAGGTCAGGGATTGAAACTTTAGCAGTATAAAGTTCACACTGTAAGGTTACTGGGCAGATCATGATATTTATAGGAGATAATTCCAGAAGACAGTGACTCACGATAGAAGAATTTAAAAAGCCAGGCACTAGCTTCTGATATTTAAAAAAAAAAAAATTGAGGACATTCCAGGTCTAACTCTACCACAAGTGACACGAATCACTTAGCCCCATGTGTTCTCCCTCAGGTGGTCTGTACTGCATGGTGATGAAGCAAACAGATGCCAGAAGAAGAATAATGGGGTTCAGGTCTCTGCTTCCCCACTTTCTAACCTACATATTTGGATAAGTTATTGAATTTCTCATGGTCTTATGTTGCTCATCTGTAAGATGCTGATAACACTTCCTAATTCATGGGATTGTTCTGAACATTGAACAACTTCATATGTGGTAAGTATCAAGTAACTTTTTTCTAATAATTGTATCATTTGCAAATAATTATTACACTTGGAGATGCATCCTACATGACAGTACCAAGTTTGTTCACTACCAAGATCATTGCTGTTATTGGTAGTATGACCTATCAAGACTACAAGTATGGTCACAATTTACGCATGGAGGGTACAAAAGGGAGCCCTGTCCAGCAGCATGCGCAGCAGATATAATTAAGATTATTGTGTCCAAAGTAGGAAGATAAAATGCAGTCCTAATGCAGGGTACTTAAAGAGGGCTTTTAAAAAATTCACAAACTTTGGATGCACCCATAAAAGTAGAAAACCATAAATATTATGTGAGAGCATGAATCAGATTTTAGTGTAAGTGGTTTTTGTTCATGCGCTTTTATTGTATTTGACATATAATGCATCATTGGAAAAACATACATTTTTGAAGATGTAAAAATTAACTATGGTTGTTTTCTTTATCTGAGTAGAATAGCAATTAAATCTTTTAGAAAATATGTTTATCCAGCAAGAACATTTTTTCAAAGTTGGACTTTCATGGTGCACCAAGTGCTTGAGTGATATCATTTTAGAGAAGGGGATCTTTGATCTGTCCTCAAAAGACTATTTTTCAGTGGCCATTTTCAAAGACCATTAAAAAGACCAAATTGCTTGAATGAAGTTATAGAGAAAAATTAAACACATGTAAAAATATATGTTAAGCCCTTACTTGCCAAAGATCATGGCTGGCAGCATCACCTATGTTATCTCATGTAAGCTTTAGGTCAACCTAAGAATCAGGCACTATCTTCAGTTAATGAGAACATTTACTATACACAGAGACAGTAAATAACCATACTCCCAAGCCTCAGATCAAACCCAAGTTTTTTAGGATCCAAATCCATGCTCTTTTTTTTTTTTTTTTAAGATTTTTATTTATTTATTGAGAGAGAGAGAGAGAATGATAGAGAGAGAGCATGAGAGGGAGGAGGGTCAGAGGGAGAAGCAGGCTCCCTGCTGAGCAGGGAGCCCGATGTGGGACTTGATCCCGGGACTCCAGGATCATGACCTGAGCCGAAGGCAGTTGCTTAAGCAACTGAGCCACCAGGCGCCCCCAAATCCATGCTCTTCACACAACATGACAACAGTCCCAACCAGCTCAATTATTAAACTCCATCAGCGTCAATTAGAAAATATTCCCAATAACTTGCAAAGGGGCACTGAACAATGACTATATCATACTTGGTCATGGCGGACTATGTAATTTGATGTTACTATATTGAAAAACAAACCTTTATAAAATATGCTTTCAAATATGCCTTAGATTATTTGAATAAATGTTAATTTTATCACCCAATTACATGTACATTCCTTCATAGCACGTTTGGCTGCCTCAATTTTATTTTATGCCGTATATTTATTATTATTATTTTTTTAAATTTTATGTCCCCCTCTCTAATATCTGTTTCAGGAGGTGAGGGCAAAACAATGTTTCATTATTATTTCATTATTTCTGATTCCTCAGTAGGCATTCAGTCTACATTTGTTTAATGAAAGGACGAATGATGGATGGATGAATAAGTGAATGAATGAATATATAGATACAGACATCTATCTATCTATCTATCTATCTATCTATCTATCTATCTATCTATAAATACACATGGTTAGACAGGTCTACATGTTCTAAAATCCAAAGTCTCATTATACAAAGAGATATAATAGAATAAAACGATCTCCGACGAGTGCCAGGGAAGATGATGTAAAACCTTCCCTTTACACAATTGCCACTACATATATTCCATTGCAGCTATCACTATCTCCAAGCTATAACATGATATTTTAAATGTGCCCCTGGTATTATTATTCTAAATGGTACCATTAATTTTCATGTTATGTAATAGGATACTTTAAAACACACAGCTCAGGAAGAAACTATCTTCTGTGGCTTTTCCATCATAACATACGTTAAGTACCACATTCTGTGCTGGCATTCTCTCCTGGGCTTTAGGTCAAGATCACTAAACCGTGAAACATTTAGGTATCTATTCACACTAAAGGGCCACATAAACACAGCCATGTGGCAAATTAAGAGGTGAATTAAGCTCTTTGAAATCCACCTCTCTTCCTAGTACAGAGTTACTCCTAGATTCTAAATATTATAAAATATAGTCAACTATCCATCTGAAATCTGGGAGGGTGTCCTGGATTGAAGTGAGAATTGTCAGAAAACCACCAGAAGCTAGGAAGAGACAAGGAAGGATTCTTCCCTACAGGTTTTAGAGGGAGGATGGTCCTACTGACACCTTGACTTTGGACTTCTAGACTCCAGAATTGTGAAAAACTAAATTTCTGTTGTTTTAAGCCATCCAGTTATTTTGTTAAGTCCACCCTGTGACACTTACACAATTGGCATTGTATTTTGCAAAGAAGAAAAAAAAATCCTTTAGGACAATGTTGGGGAATCTTGTTGATAATATGGCATCAGGTCTATTAAATTGTTACTTAATATGATAGATTGCATGCAAAGATGGCCAAAACAGTTATTCCTGTTTCTATATCCATACCTCGTTGCTATGTGATTTTGCTATTCCTCTTAATAGGAAGTGGAGTTAATTTTCCTTCCCCTTGAATTTGGGCTGGCTTTGTGGTTTGCTTTACCTGATAGAATATATCACAAATGACACTGGACAACTTCTATGTCTAGGCCTCAAGAGGCATTTCAGGTTCTGTTTTCATCCTTCTGGAACATGGTACGAACCATTTAAGGAAGCTCAGGCCACCCTGTGGGAGGATGAGACCACTTGGAAGAGAGACAAACCCTCTTATCTTATGCTCCCTATATAAGAGTTCTTAATCTTGAGTGTGCTTTGGAATCACCTAGAGGACTTATTAAAACAGATTGCTGAAAGCCACTCCTAGTTTTTGATTCAGTAGTCCTGGGATGGTGTCTGAGAATGTTCATTTCTAAGGACTTCCCAGGTGATGCTAATGGTGCTGGTCCAGTGACCACAGTTTGAAAATCACTGCCCCAGACCAACCAGCCTCCACTTAAGCCTTGAAGTTATTCTAGTCATGTGACTGACCCCAGGTAAGTCCAGCAGAAGATCTCTCAGTTGACCCACCAGCTCCTGAATTATGGGGTGGTTTGGTACACAGTAAGAAACAACAATGACACCAAGTTTTTCTGGCTCCTCACTTATTATTGTTTTTATAACATCTTTTAAGTTTTTACTGCAAAGCCATTTGTAGTTAACAGAAAGAAAACTAGAGAATATAATGAGAGGCAGTGATGAAGTTCTTGCTTGGGCAAAAACAAAACAAGAGAGATGGCTTTATGTATGTAGGAATGGGCAAAGACAATGCAAGACATATGCAGAACAATTAATTACTTTTTCCTGTTTGACAATGACCCAGAGACATTTTTCTCAAACTTTAAGGTGCTTAAGAATCCCTTGACAAGCTCACTGACATTCAGATTGCAGAGCATGACCCCTCACAGATTCAGTGGAGGTAGACAAGGACCCAGTAATCTGTATTTTTAAAATAACTACCCTCATTCCTGGTGGTTCTTATTGAAATGGTTTAGAGGTCCACAGACACCAAGGAAAGACCTGATGGTAAGTTCCTGGGGGCCAGACAATGTTTATAAGCCTTCACAGAGTTCAAATATAGAAAAGCTCTTGAAAAATGTGTTAAATCACCTGCTTGGTTGGGAACATCTTCTCTTCAATATAAAGAGCACTCTTTATGACTGATTTCCTCTATTTGCAGCTATAATCACTTTCCTTCTTCCTCCTCTACTTGGCTTTTAAGAGATGGTGTAAAAAAACCCTCTGCTTGGAGGGTTTAAGGGCTTCTGGCTCACTTTATGCACTGGTGGTAGATCCTTCTGTCTACTGCTAGGTCATCCCACTCCACCTCAACCCCCCTGCTGTCACTCTCCCTAAATAAAACTCGCCCACATCCCAGAGCACCTCAAGACTGAGTGGGCATATTGAATACACAGAGTGACCAGTGAGTAATATGGGGTTATTCCAGAACACCAGCTTTTCCTCTCCTCCCTCCCCAGTATAGCAATCATCTAAAGTAATTCCTATTTATATATCACAACATGTGGGGCGCCTGGGTGGCTCATTCGTTAAGCGTCTGCTTTCGGCTCAGGTCGTGATCCCAGGGTCCTGGGATCGAGTCCCACATTGGGCTCCCTGCTCAGCGGGAAGCCTGCTTCTCCCTCTCTCACTCCCCCGCTTGTATTCCCTCTCTCGCTGTGTCTCTCTCTGTCAAATAAATAAATAAAATATGTAAACAAAATATATATCACAACATGTGATTATATGCTATATGTGACTATGATCCTATTCCTCAAATTATTGACTTATATATCTGTCATCTAAAATCAATATAATTTCAAAATATTTTGCTAATGCACAGGGTTTCAGAGAAAATGTATTAATGTTGCTCACAACCTTCAGAGAGATGAAATGGAAGCCATTATATCCTCAGTTTAAACTTCACTTTAAATGCCTTTAGTAGTTTGCAGTCCTGTTTCACAAGAACATATAAATCAATTTGAATTATGGTCAAATTTCAATGTAGATATATTGATTCTAGAAGTCAATCTTACTATTTACATAACTAAACTTTGACTGTGTGTGTGTGTTGATTAAAATTTCTGCTGCTCTAAAACACAGAGATTTTTCAGTTTAGAGAGTAATTTTTAAAGTTTTTAATTTACCCCAAACCTTCCTCCCCCAAAACACTCACCCTCTGAAAAAAAAATCTTACTTATAAAAGATAGGCTCCCTGTGGCATTTAATGAGTTACCCATCATTAACTCCACAGGATACAGTCAATAAATTTAATATGTGTGTACTTAAATGAAAGATCTGACAGCCATGAATTGTAAACAGGAATTTGGTATAAACAGAGATTTTTTATGAGTAAAAAAATAAGAACAACATCATTGGAACTTACATTAACAATAAATTCTTCCTGGCTACTTCCTTCCTTCAGGTTTTATTAGAAGAAGGAGTTGATGCTTAAGGGCTTTTAGGGACAAGATGGGGATAATGTACCACAATATCAGAGCAGAAAATCTCCAGTGAGATCATTTTAGTTTAGTATCTATGCCCTTTTCCATCTTATTCATAAGTGGGTGAAAAATAGTATTGCCACCCATCCTGGGCCATTCACTTTTCCATTTAGAAACCTTTAAGGAGGGTGAGGGAAACTAATAGAGAAACCTAACTTTATTTTGTCTCCAGGAGGCAATGGGGGCCAGGGGAGTAACTTTTACAGATTATCTACCATGAGTCAAGTACCAAGTAAGGCACTTTATTTAAGTAATCCTATTTAATTCCTCAAAGCCTCAGTTTTCATATATTTTTGAAGAGATTCATAATTCCTATATTATAAACTGAGGCTTAGAAATTTTAAATCCCCTACCCAAAGTCACACAAGCTAACAAATTATAGAACTGTGTTAGTTTACTTGACGCTAAAAACGATCCTACTATATCAAAATATTCAGCTCTTAATTCAGGGTGGGCACACTTTTTTTTTCTGCAAAGGGCCAGAGTGTAAATATTTTTAGTCTTGAGGGCCATATGGTCTCTGTTGCAACTACTGAACTCTGCTCTTGTAGGTGAAAGCAACCGTAGACACTACATACATGAATAAGCATGGCTGTGTTCCAATAAAACTTTTTTTAATGGACATTGAAATTTGAATTTCATTTATTTTTCATGTGTCATGAAATATCATTCTTCTTTCATTTTTTTAACCATTTAAAAATGTAAAAACCATTTTTAGTTTATAGCTATATAAGACCAATTGTCTGGCTAAATTTGGTCCAGGGGCCTTAGTCTGCAAACCCTTCCTTTAATTCCCTTAGGATCTGGAGGTCAGGGGCTACATTTTTTGATTCTCTGGCTCTTGTGAGTATCTCCTCACAGTGCCTAAAACGGAGTAGGCTCTTGCCTAACATTTGATGATTGGACTAAAGTGTGGTTCTCAATGGTCTCATTTTTTATCTTTTGAATTGTGTATTCTTTGCTCTCTTTTTACTTGAGCCTAAATTTACTCCACTGCTGTAATTTGAAATTTTTTCCAAGAAAAATAAAAGTTGTATCATTTAAAGTTACTGTACCTTAACAAATGCACCTAAAGTGGCACTGCTTTTGCATGCATGAAAGCTCAAAGCCTCAACAACTCCCATGAGCGATTAATCTTCTAACACTAATTAGATATTTGCTAATTAGCGTCTGATGTGTGAAATGAAAAAACATTTTGAAGCTGAAATGAATAGGGTCTAGGAAGATAGGGCTGTATTCCAGTTCCCCCTTTTCCATATTATTATCATATTTCATAAATATTAATAAGATCACATGATACCAGCCGCTCTATAAAATTATCTCTCTGAACGAAGGCTTTTGTTTGATATAATAGGGATGTGTCAATATTTTGCATATGGGAGAAAGCACTCAATGAAGGAAAGCATTTTTCCCCCTCAATGTTAAAGAGATGTCATATTTCATGAATCACTTTTATGCTTGATCAACCAGTTCTACTTTTTAACCTAGACTACTTCTTCCCATAAGGGAAGGTAGAAAATCTTTCTCCAAATCATCACCTCTCTTCCTCTCTTACACCCTAATCTCATCTTGGTTTAAAAGAAAACTTAATAGAATGGAAAATATCTTAAACCTATGATTCTGTGCAATGAAATAATAAAAATCATTATAGAATGGTCAATTTCAATAAGGAATTTGATTAGTAAAAGAGAGACATTTGAATTTCATTAATTGCATGCATGAAGACAGTCCTAAGAAACCTCCTTATGTCATCCTAGTTAAAAAAGAAGAAGAAAGAAACTGTAGAGAACAGGATACAGGTTTCAGTGCTTCCAACTCACACACATAGTCTGTAATATTCAAGTCATAAATAGTAAGTCATGTTGTATTCATAAAATGTAACATTTTGATTTGGAATATTTCTTAAGTGAAAGCCTACATTAAACATATTTGGTTATGAAAGAAAAGACCTATAATAATAAACTATTTCAGTTGGTGTGGGATATTTTGAAAAACCACTCACCTGTGAATGCTGGTCATATCACAAATTACATCTAATTACAGCATTGATACAGTAATTTGAAATGATAGCTAAGCACAAGTTGACAAAGGTGACATTGAAACATAATGACGGTGAGATTATCGTTTTCTTAGGCTGACATTTTGTGATTATAATAATGCTGATCGAGATGATTAAAACCATAATGAAGGAAAAGCTCCAAGAACCAGAACAAAACATACCGAGACTAGAGAGAGGCCAACTATCATTTTGAATCCTGCTTCTTCAATATATGTTCTCCTGCCAGCATAAAATTAGGTGCTTGCTCTGGTCCCAGAGACCTGTGGGAACTTCAGTTGATAGACAATGTTTTCTGCCTACTCACAGAAGTTCTGTTTTTCAAAGCTGGAATCAGAGGATAAGGTCATCCATGCCAATTTATCCATTTGCACCGGGGATTGTATTCCAATTAGCTTGGAGATTGATTATCAGCTCCCAGATGCAAAACACCAATACACCATCTGCATTGATACTCGGTTATAAGGATCTTCAGCTGAGAATTCATAGTGATCTCAAGGCTCTGCCGTGTTGCAAACACCAAACGAATGGGAAAAGTCTGGCAGACATTACCCTCTCACTTATGATTAAATGAGAATAAAACTAGACAGCTTTTAATTACCAACAACAGAGAAATGAGTCAAGGGGAATCATACCAATCAAGACATCACCAGTCAATCCAGCAGGCCGACTGGCTGAACCTGGGAAATGTACAACGTTCTGTACCTTGCTCAAACAAGCCTATTTAAATTGTATCAAGTTCAAAGTATCTGACAAGACTTGTAATTCCAGCTGAGTTCTGAACTGTATTTCAAAAATAGAAGATAAATATGTCTCAATTATTTAAAATCACCTTCCAAACTATACACGTGTTCTCAAATTTGTTTTTCATTTACCTATGGTATTTGCCGTCTTAAAGGATCAGAGATTCATTGATACTCACTTGGAAGTAATTTGCAAAGAAATCTATGCCACTAGCTAGGTTAGGTCCAATTGTCCCATTTTGCTGATGAGGCAACTGAGACATAGAGTGAACAGTTTAGACTGTAAGTATTGCCTCTTCATGGGAAACTTTCCAATACCTACAGTATCCTACAGTGAAACATTTGAAAAGATTTCCTCCTTCCTTAAAGTGTCAACTGACTGCTTGTTTTATAGTTCAGATATCATTGTTTTGTTATCATCATTTATTTTTCTGCAGGTATATCAAGGAGGTATGTTACAATGTGAATTACCTGATGTCCAAATATATCCCATTCCTTGGTGAAATCTATTTCAGTTGTAATCTTCATCCTTATACATTCCATCCTAATGAAACCCACCTGGGTTATAATTACACATTTCCCCAAGGATCACCTATGATTTTAATCTTTTCAATGTGCCCAGGAAGATGGACGAGGACAAAGGCCGTGGGAGGTAGTAAGAGCTTACATAAGTCCTCACTCAGTTTCAGAGGTAGAATGTGGTGGCCTCTTCATGAAGTCTTGTTTTTTTGTTGTTGTTCGTTTATTTGTTTTTCAAAAAGAAGAATCATCATCATTCTGAGAAAACCAGACTTTTCCTGATGGATGAGGCTCCTGTTTTTTTACTTTTAGTCAACCTATCCTTAGAACTTTTAATTTTTTATTTTATATCAAATCGAACTATTGATATACTAATTTGAAATGATAGTTAAGCACACATTGACAGGAGACATTGATGTTGTGATGCATATACTTTATAGAGTATCTCATTTATTCCTGACAACATTGTTGTCTACATTTTACAGATGAAGAAACCCAGTTCAGAAAACTTTAAATCATTTCAATCCATTCCCTCAAAAGTATTTACTTAACACATACAGCATGCTGACCACTGTGATGGGGCTGGGCATCTGATCTTGAGCCAAAAAGACAACTTAAACCAATTACAGGGGCTGGTCTGAGGTCTTAGGTCAAGTAACTGATGAGTTCTATCTCCTGCCTGGCTCCATGTTAAAATCACATGTACCCCAAATTTCCAAACTCATAGGCCTCTGTCCTCTCTCACATTTTATCATTATCAGGAGTCATTAAACTATAACTCATGGGCCAAATTTAGTCTGCAAACCATTTTGTATGGCCCGCAGCTAAGAATTTGCTTCCCCCACTTTAAAGTGTTGTTTAAAAAAAATAAAAGACTATGTGACAGAGACATCATGGCCCACAGAGCCTTAAATATTTATTTTTTGGCACTTTACAGTAAAAGTTTGCTGACCCTTGATCTTTAGGAAGGAAAGTTAAACTTCCCTTCAAGGTCTTTTCCATGCGTCCTCAATAGCTCTGTACAGATGGCATGTGTTGCTGGCTTTAGGTTGTTTGTGGTAGTGATAATTATTTATTTGTAGCTACGTTCTAATCATTGTGGAAAATAGTCTTTAGCTTATCAATTCTATTAAACTTCAAAATAAGCCCAGGTAGGCACTATTATTATCCTATTTTGCAGGTTAAGAGACTTAGGCTCAAGATAGTCAGGTATCAGGGCATATGGTCCAACAAATAGGCAGGATTCAGACCTTACTCTGTCCAGGCCCACTACTAGCCCAGAGGGCATCTATATACTAAAAAGTAAAAGGTGTTCCTTCATGTTGTAAGCAAACTGCTGGGCAAGAGGATCAGGAGCTAGAGTTCAGGCTCACTCTTCTCCTTGGCCAAGCTTCCTGCACAACCATAAGCAGGTTGAGCTTACCAACCACTCTGTTATCCAATTCTTCTGCGTTAACCTCATCTTCACTGAGCATCTTCATGCTCTGTACCTTCTCCTTGGCACTGTTTTCTCACTTGTGACTTTGGCTTTTCAACAAGCAGGGTTTAGACTTCCTCTAAGGATCATCACTGTGACTACCTCTGCCAGACTTCTTGTTTCTCAGGCCTCAATTCCCTCAGCCCCCCAAAAGGCATACCTGGTTTTATTGCACTTTGCAGATATTGCCTTTTTTTTTTTTAAAAGATTTTATTTATTTATTCATGAAAGACAGAGAGAGAGAGAGAGAGAGGCAGAGGGAGAAGCAGGCTTCCAAGGAGCAGGGAGCCCAATGCGGGACTCGATCCCAGGAACCTGGGATCATGACCTGAGCCGAAGGCAGACGCTTAACCATCTGAGCCACCCAGGGGCTCTTTTTTTTTTTCTTTTTTTTAATAAATCAAAGGCTTGTGGCAACCCTGCATTAAGCAAGCCTATTGGCACCATTTTCCCAATGGTATCTGCTTCACATTTTGGTGATTCTTGTAATATTTCAAACATTTTCATTATTATTATATTTGTTATGGTGACTTGTGATCAGGGATCTTTGATGTTACTATTATAATTGTTTTGGGGCACCACAAACCATGCCCACATGAGATGGTGAACTTAATACATACTGTGTGTTCTGACCGTTCCACTAACCAGCCGTTCCCTCCTTCTCTCTCTCTCTCCCCCCTCGGGCTTCCCTATTCCCTGAGACACAATATTGAAATTAAGCCAATTAATAATCCTACAATGGCCTCTAAGTGTTCAAGTAGAAGGAAGAGTCACACATCTCAAGCCAGAAATGATTAAGCTTAGTGAGGAAGGCACATCAAAAGCCCAGATAGGCCAAAAGCTGTTAAGTTGTGGATGCAAAGGAAAAATTCTTGAAGGCAATTAAAAGTGCTACTCTAGTGAACACATGAATGATAAGAAAGTGAAACAGCCTTATTGCTGATATGCAGAAAGTTTTAGTGGTCTGGATGGAAGATCAAAGCAGCCACAATATTCTCTCAAGACAACGCCTAATCCAGAGCAAGGCCCTAACTTTCTTTAATTGTATGCAGGCTGAGAGAGGTGAGGAAGCTGCAGAAGAAAAGTGTGAAGCTAGCAGAGTTTGGTTCATGAAGTTTAAAGGAAGAAGCCATCTCCTTAACATAAAAGTGCAAGGTGAAGCAGCAAGTGCTGATGTAGAAGCTGCAGCACGTTCTCCAGAAGATGTAGCCAAGATGAGTAATGAAGGCACCTACACTAAACAACTGATTTTCAATGTAGATGAAACAGCCTTCTCTTGGAAGAAGATGCCATCTAGGACTTTCATAGCTAGAGAGAAGTCAATGCCTGGCTTCAAAGCCTCAAAGGACAGGCTGACTTTCTTGTTAGGGGCTAAAGTAGTTGGTGACATTAAGTTGAAGCCAGTGCTCATTTACCCTTCAGAAAATCCAAAGGACCTTAAGAATTATACTAAATCTACCCTGCCTGTGCTCTACAGGAAACAACAAAGCCTGGGAGACAGCACATCTGTTTACAATTTGGTTTACTGAATATCTTAAGCCCACTGTTGAGACCTACTACTCAGAGAAAAAGATACCTTTCAAAATATTACTACTCGTTGACAAGGCAATTGGTCACCCAAGAGCTGTGATGGAGATGTACAATGAGATTAATGTTCTTCTCATGCCTGCTGACACAACATCCATTGTGCAGCCTATGGATCAAGGAGTAATTTCAACTTTCAAGTCTTATTATTTAAGAAATATATTTTGTAAGGCTATAGCTGCCATAGTGATTCCTCTGATGGATCTAAGCAAAGTCAATCAAAAACATTTTGGAAAGGATTCCATCATTCTGGATGCCATTACGAATATTTGGGTTTGAAGCACCCGGGCTGGCCAAGGGCACCAGGCAGTGTGGTCACGGGCTGCCTGACCATGCTGAGCGGAGTGTGCAGCTGGCTCCCACCTCAGCGCTGCAGGGTACACATGTGCCGCTGTCCATGGTTGCCCACCCATAGGTGCCTTCATGCGTCGGGGTGGTGGTGCTGGGCAGAGAAGAACGAGAGGATGGGGGACCAGCCCCGTGCCTTCGACCTGGCGCTGCTCAAGTTCCTGGTGTGCCCGTTCTCCAAGAAGACACTTAGATATGAAGTATTGACAAATGAGTTGATTAATGAAGAGTTGGGAATAGCCTATCCAATTATTGATGGGATTCCTAATATGATACCGCAGGCAACTAGGATGACACATGAAAATAATAAGAAGAAATGGAACAGCACTAGATCATATGTAAAAGCGACAACACTAGGGGTGCCTGGGTGGCTCAGCTGATTAGGCATCTGACTCTTGATTTCGGCTCAAGTCATGATCTCAGGGTCATGATCTCAGGGTTGTGAGACTGAGTCCCCCATTGGGCTCTATTCTGGGTGTGGAGCCTGCTTAAGATTCTCTCTTTCCCTCTTCTTCTACCCTCCTCCCCGCTAGAACTCTCTCTCTCCAAAAAACAAACAACACACAGAACTAAATTTTCTTAATACCACTTATCTTTTAAAAAGTCAGAATGGCAGGTAATAAGTGGGGGAGAAGAATGTTTCTGTCTCTTCCTACATTGACTGCTCTTATTCCATTGGTCTCTTTAGCAGGACTGTTCTCCTCGGCCTCCGTGGAAGAAAACTTCCCACAGGTTGCACTAGCACAACCAGTCTGTGCTTTCACAGTCTGCTCAGGCTGATTACCATGCCATTTTATATGTTCTTCCACCTTTGGACCTGGATGGGTATTAAACTCCTCAGGCATAATTAATACAACCAGAGCCAAGATAGTATATATATTAATGATATGTCTTGAGTGTCTATCTCTGAAGGCTCAACTACATGGAAATACTGGAAACCCACTTAATTTGCAGGAAAGGTACTTTGCCTTGCTTCTCTCAGAGGTTTAGGACTATGGGAGGCTTAAGCTGCAGAAGCTTCTTTTATTGTACTTTTGTTCTGCCCTTGTTTTTTGAAAATTCTAATTTATAACTACCATATCAGAAGAAACATTTCAACAAAGCTCCTTGTTGGAAATTAATAGTCCACCATCACCTGATGACTTTATTAAGAAATAATAAAAAAAAGTTAATCATTAAAATTTTATTTGTTTATTTTAGATTCAAAGTATTTGGCAGAGTCACATGTTAAGGATGACTGACATAATTCCAAAGGAGCTATGCTGGAATAGTTGTAGAGAAATGCATTTGAACTGGGGTGATAGAAAACTACAATAAAATGGAAATTTCATGCACTTGCAACATTCTGAGTTTGTAAAATTACCTTTGTTTCTTTGGCATCAAATGCTTATATAAGTAATAATAAAATAAGATAACACTTTTTCATTTAAAAAAAAAGAGTATTTCTGTTTCATGGGAAGAGGTCAAAATATCAACATGAACAGAAGTTTGGAAGAAGCTGATTTCAACCCTGTGGATGACTTTGAGGGGTTCATGACTTCAGTGGAAGAAGTAACTGTAGATGTAGTGGAAACAGCAAGAGAACTAGAATGAGAAGTGGAGTCTGAGGATGTGACTGAATTGCTGCAATCTCATGATAAAACTTGAGCGGATGAGGAGTTGCTTCTTATGAATGAGCAAAGAAAGTGTTTCTTGAGATGGCATCTACTGGTGAAGATACTGTGGAAATTGTTGAAGTACCAACAAAGCATTTAGATATCACATAAACTTAGTTGATAAAGCAGAGGCAGGTTTGAGAGGGTTGACTCCAATTTTGAAAGAAGTTCCACTGTGGGTAAGATGTGATCAAACAGCATTGCATGCTACAGAGAAATCGCTCATGAAAGGAAGAGTCAATCAATGCAACAAACTTCAATGTTGTCTTATTTTAAGAAATTGCCACAGACACTCTGACCTCCAGCAACCATCACCCTGATCAGTCAACAACCATCAATATCGAGGCGAGACCATCCACCAGCAAAAAGATTATGACTTGCTGAAAGCTCAGATGGTGGTTAGCATTCTCTAACAATAAAGTATTTTTTAATTATGTAAGTTTTTTTTAGACATAATGCTATTGCACATTTAGTAGATTACAGTATAGTGTAAATATAACTTTTATATGCACTGAGAAACCAAAAACTTCATTTGACTTGTTTTATTGCAATATTCACTTTATTGATATGGTCTAGAACTGAACCCATAATATCTCTGAGCTACGCCTGTATTCATGCAGCCTTTGGAGATGCAAAAGAACAGCAAAGAGGGGAACCTGGAACAACACTATGGACAAAATGGACCTAAGAGACATATACAGAACATTCTCTCCAATGATAGTACAATACATATTCTTCTCAAGGGTACATGGAACATTTTCCAGGACAGACCATATGTTAGGCCACAAAAGTCGGCAAATTCAACAATGCTGAAATCATACCAACTATCTTCTCTGACTGCAGTGGCATAAAATTAGAAATCAATAACAAGAGGGAAACTGAAAAACTCATGGACATGTGAAAATTAAACAACACCCTCTTTAACAATAAATTGATCAAAGAAGAAATTAAAGGGAAATAAAAATGCTTCTTGAGACAAATGAAATGAAAACACAACATACCAGAATTTGTGGAATGCAGCAAAAGCAGTTCTAAGAGGGAAGGTCATAGCTAAATGCCTGCACTAAAAAGCAAGAACAATACCAAATAAACAACCTAACTCTATAACTTAAGGATCTAGAAAAAGAAGAACAAATTGAACCCAAAGTTAGCGGAAGAAAGGAAATAATTAAGAATAGTAGAAAGAAATGAAAAAAAAAAAACAGAAAAACAATGGAAAAGATTAACCAAACTAAGTGTTGGTTCTTTGAAAGATAAAATTGACAAGACTTTAGCTAGACTAACCAAGAAAAAAAGAGAAAGGGCTCAAATAAACAAAATCATAAATAAAAAGGAAACATTACAGTTGATGACACAGAAATTCAAAGGATCATAAGAGTCTACTATTAACAACTATATACCAACAAACTGAACAACCTGGAAGAAATGGAAAAATTCTTAGAAACATACAACTTAGTAAGACTAAATGAAAAATAAATAGAATATCTAAATAGACCAATAGCCACTAGGGAGATTGAATCAGTATCAAAAATCTCCCAATGAAGAAAAGCCCAGGACCAGATGGCTTCACTGGTGAATTTTACCAAATATTTAAAGAAGAATTAATACCAGTCTTTATCAAGCCCTTCCAAAAAAAACCCCCAAAAATAAACAAACAAGAAACCCAAAGAGGAGGGAACATACCCAGACTCATTTTACAAGGTCAGCATTTTCCTGATACCAAAACCAGAAAAAGACCCTAGTAGAAAACTATATTATATATCAGGCCAATATTCCTGATAAATATAAATGCAAAAATTCTCAATGAAACAATAGTAAACTGAATTCGGCAGCACATGAAAGGATCATTCACCATAATCAAGCAGGATTTATTCCAGGAATTCAAGAATGGTTTAACATATCAACATAACAGATCAATCAGTATGATACATCACATTAATAGAATGAAATAAAAGAATCATATCATCACCTCAATAGATACAGAAAAGAACATCTGACAAAATTTAATACCCCTTTGTGATAAAAACTCTTAATAAATTAGGCATAGTCAGAACATATCTCAACATAATAAAGCCCATAAATGGTAAGCCTACAACTAACATCATACTCAATGGTGAAAGGATGAAAGCCTTTCCTCCAAGATCAGGAACAAAACAAGGGTGCCCACTCTTACCTCTCCTATTCAACACAGTACTGGAAGTCCTAGCAAGAGCAATCAAATATGAAAAAAAAAAAAAATCAAAGGTATCATAATTGAAAAGAAAGAAATAAAATTGTCTCTATTTGTAGGTGACATGATTTTATATACAGAGAATCCTAAAAACTCAATCAAAAAACTGTTAGATCCAATCAGTGAATTCAGTAAAATTGCTGGATACAAAATTAACATACAAATATAAGTAGCAATTCTATACATTAACAACAATATTTCTGAAAAAGAAATAAAGAAGTCAATCCCATTTACTATAGCATCAAAAACAAAAAAAAAATGCCAAGTAATAAATTTAACTGAAGAGGAGAAAGATCTCTACATTGAAAAATATGACATTGATAGAAAAAAAAATAGAAAAAGAGACAAATAAATGGAAAGGTATCCATGCTCATCCATTAGAAAAAATAATACTGTTAAAATGTCAATACTACTAAAAACACTCCTAAAATTTATATGAAACCAGAAAAGACCCTGAATCACCAGAGAGTCTTGAGAAAGAACAAAGCAGGAGATATCAATTTCTTGATTTTAAGCTGTGCTATAAAGCCACAGTCATCAAAATGGTATGGTACTGACATAAAACAAATAGACCAAAGGAACAGAATTGAGAGCCCAGGAATAAACCCAAGCAAATATGGTCAAACAATATTTCACAAGGGAGCCAAGAGTACTCTATGGAGAAAAGGCAGTCATTTAATAAATGGTGCTGGGATAAATGGATATTCACATGTAAAAGAATGAAACTGGACCCACATCTCATACCACTCACAAAAATTAACTCCAAATGGATTAAAGATTTAATGTAAGATCTGAAAACATGAAACTTCTAGAAGAAAACATAAGAACAAAGATTCTTAACATAGGTCTTGGTAATGATTTTTTTTTAATATGATACATAAAGCACAAGGAATAAAATAAAAAAATAAACAAATAGGATTACATCAAAATAAAAAACTTCTGCACACAAAAGAAACCATCAACGAAATGAAAGACAACCTACAGAATGGGAACAAGATATGTGAATCATATATTTGATAAGAGGTTAATTTCTAAAACATAAATAATTCATATAATCAATAGCAAAAAAACAAATAACCCAATGAACAAAAAAATGGGCAAAGGACCTGAATAGATTTCTTCAAAGAAGAGGTACAAAAGGCCAACAGATACATGAAAAGATGCTCACCTTCTTAGCCATTAGGGAAATGCAAATTAAAACCACAGAGAGATATCACATCATGCCTATTAGAATGGTCATTAACAAAAACACAGGCGATAAAAACAAATGCTGGTGTGGATATGGAGAAATGTGCACTGTTGGGATTTTAATTTAATTGGTATAACCACTATAGAAAACAGTATGGAGGATCCTCAAAAAATTAAAAATGAACTACTGAAATTCCACTTCTGGGACTATATCCAAAGGTAGGGAAAGCATGAAATTCAGAAGCTATCTGTACTTGCATGTTCATTGCAGCATTATCTATAATAGCCAAGATGTGGAAACAACTGAAGTGTCCATAGATAGATGAATGAATAAAGAGGTTGTGATTATATATAGATAGAGATACAGATATAAAAATGGAATATTATTTAGCCATAAAAATGAGAAAATTCTACCATTTGCAATAACATGAATAGACCTTGAAGGCATTGATTAAGTGAAATAGTGAAATAAGCCAAAGACAAATACTGTATGATCTTATTTATATGTGTAATCTACAAGAAAAAAATCACAGAAAAAGAGATCAGATTTATGGTTACCAGAGGTGGGGGTGGGGGTCAGGGGAGGAAGAATTGGAGGAAGGTGGTCAAAAGGTGAAAACTTCCAGTTATAAGATAAGTAAGTACTGGGGATGTAACATACAGCATGGTGATTATAGCTATCACCACTGTGTGATACAAAGGAAAGTTGTTAAGAGAGTAAATCCTAAGAGTTCTCATCACAAGTAGAGATGTTTATTCTTTTCTTCTTTCTTTTCTTTTTGTTGTATCTATAGGAGAAGACGGAAGTAGCTGAACCTATTGTGGTCATCATTTCAGAATATATGTAAATCAACCATCATGACGTATGTCTTAAATTTATTCAGTGATATATATCAACTGTCAATAAAACTGAGGGAAAAAAGAGGGGAGACTGAGTAATTTTACCCACCCACTTAAGCCAGAGTGGCTAGATCAAATGAGTAGGGAATGCTCTCAAAAACAGTAACTTAAATGTTGTGTACCCCTTGGGCTTCTCACTGAAATCTTCTGAAAAGGCACATCCAGAAGGCACGTATAAACCAAAAAGGAAACTGGAAAGTCATCTGAACTTGGATTTTAAAAGATTTTAAAAAGAAAATTGACAATTATTTTCATCTCAGAGAAGTGATAATTCAACCTAGAACAGCCATGTTAACAACATGCTTCTAATTGTCCAAAATATGAAGAAAAAAAGGGCAAGAAGGAATCATATTAAAGAGAAACTTTATCCTGAAGACAAAGAAAATGTTGGGTTCAAGGGACTCTTGTTTAGGTCTTAGGTATTCTGAGAAGGTAGATATTACATTAGGAACAAGGAACAACAGGTGTGACAGGGAAGCATGGAAACAGGGTTTAAGAGAAGGTGGGGGGACAGGAAAGTCTCATCAGCTCTTATCTGTATTATCCTTAGACCATCATAGGTACCCTCCTTATTGACAGTCTCGCCTCTATCCTGCACACCAAATTAATCATCCTAGAAATTGTTTCATCATGTCACAGTATTGCTCAAATACCCTTCAAAGGGTTCTTACTGAAAATCAAATCCAATTGCTTTCCCATGGCATTCAATGTAGGGTTGCCAGATAAAATATAGGATACCCAGTTAAATTTGAATTTCAGATAATAATTTTGCTTGAGACCAGCTATGCCAAAAATTACTTGTTGTTTACGTGAAATTCAAATTTAACTGGGTATCGTGTAATTTTATTTGCTAAATCTGCAAATTCAAAGGCATTTCTAATTTGGAGCTTTATCTTCTTGCATGCCATTAAAGTGGTTTTCTTGACCTGTGACTTGCACAAGGAATATTCTGGTGTCCAAGCGAGGCTGCTACTGGCACCCTCACCTGGTATGTCTATTTTTCTCTCTATATCCAGCAAAGTATTACATCACAGTCCCCAGTGAGTATACTTGGCCCCTAAGAAATTACATCTATGAGATGCATATGTTCCTCATTTGACACTCGGTAAACACCTATGCTGTTTTTATCAACATTTTGACACTGCTGGTAGGGTGGCATTTGGGGTTATTTAAGCCCTCAATTGTTATCCTAATCTGCCCATTCATGCTCTAGATGTGTCCTTCCTTATAGATACAGAGACTCAACATGGCTTAAACCTGAAGCCTTAGAGCCTCTGAGAGGTTCGATAATTGTCTAAGACTACAAGTCTGGCAAGTGACAGAGCGGGTTTTGGACTTAATTAAGAACCAGTGTGTGTCACTCTTAAACCATGCTGTTGATTTTTGTTGATTTGACCCTTCCTGAATTTCCTTCGTATTTTCCTTTCTGTCTCTATGCATTCCACCCCACTATGTGCTATAAAGGAGCGATGGCCACCAGGCCAGCTTCTCTGCCTGCAGTGTCTTTCCAAAGCCTCGGCCATAATTCATTGTACTCAAGCCCATCACAAATCTCCCTACAACCACCATGAATGTGGTCCCCGCAAGTTCAGGAAACTTCCTTCCTACCAAGTGTATTGGCTTATTTTTCCGGGTTGTTGATTCTCTGACCCCCATCTACTGTTTTGCTTTAACTCATACAAATCCCTATTGTGTGCATATTCCACCCAAGTCATATCTTCTCTGAATATTCCCATTTCTTGCTTCCCTGTTCTGTCTCCTGGTAATCCTCTGCTTTCCCATCTTGAACAATCAAGGTCTTTAATCTCTATTCATATTTCATCTCCTTCAGAAGGCTTTCCTTGATTATCCTAATCAGAAGTCATAGAACCTTAAATTTGGAAGGAAGACCTCAGAGTTCATCTCATATCATATTCCAGTTTGCACATTCATTTTCTGGATACATATTTGATCTTCCCATTGGATACACACTTTGGGAAAGTTGGGGACCATGGTCTCCATATCTTACCTTTCTTGCATTGTCCAGATTAGATTACCTGCCATTTTTTAGAGGATAGACACACACACACACACACACACACACACAAAACATATGAATACACAAATGAATATATATGTATATACATATATATATTTCAATTCTTATCAGTTGAAACTAAACATTTCACATGTCTTATTAACTAATAAAACTTTCAATGTCTTATAGAGACAAAAAACAACTTCCATCGTCCTTAGATCTTAGGCAAATTACTTTTTTAAAGGATTCAGTTTCCTTACCTGCAGATGGGGGAGAATATTAGCTCCCACCTCATGGTGTGGCCGTGAGAGTGAATGACACAAAACACTCAAGGCAGCTTAACGGCTCTGTTTGAAGACAATTCTAAGTAAAAATGTGCTAAATAAATGAAAGATGTTGGTAGAGAGGTACTCTATTTCCCACTATACCTAGGAAACGTGATCTAACTCACAGCACAAACAAGGCTGTGAAAAGATAAAATGCTGGGCAATGAGGTTTACTGGAGTTCAAATTCAGAGAGCGAAGTGCCTGAGTTCTAGTAACTATTATAAGATAACTTGTTGGGCCATTATTTATTATAATAAACTGGGAACGACTTTGATCCTCAGTTTATTTTTTAATAACAATTATAGACTGTAGTCTTTGAAAACAATATAAAGGAAGCCTTCAGGTCTCGCCCAATACTTTGAAATCATCAGTAAAAATACATACAGGATATTCTTGTGCCTAAAGCAGTTGTCATCCAGGCGCGAAGATGCAGGAAGGAGGAACAAAAACGGTAGACACCCCTCAGAAATAAAGGGAACCACTTCTAATGTTTAGCAAGGCTTGCCAACCATGCTACGAGGCGTCCTGTGATACTCCGGGGTCATTTATTTGAGGGCAGTAAGTGAAACCTCTTTAGGCTCCACGCTCCTTGGCGTCACGGACTTGCGTACTGCTGCTTTCTTCACGTCAGCTCAGTCGAGCCATGTACCTTCCTCAGCCTTCTCCACGCAGACTGGGGAGTTAATGCAGTTAGATTGCTCCTGGGCTTCTAGCCGGACTACTTCAAATGCTATTATTTTCATTTGTGACGTGCATCAGCAGCAGGGCTCACATTTGAGGGCAGCTACAAACAGACATCTGAGTCCGCTTGCCGGCAGAGAAGCCGCGCGGCCCCACTGAAACCCAAGGCAGCGACGACACCGTAAATCTGTCCATTTCCTCAACAGCGCTCGTGCGCGCGCGGGCCTCCACCCACCGGAATGGGACTCTTGAGCAAGGGGGATTGCTCCTAGTGGGCGCGCTTGGGGGCAGGGGGGCGGGGGAAATTTGCTAACGGATCACGAGCCCGTTTTGACAACACGGGATTGATGCAATCAGAGTAAAAACTTAAATCATCAGGCCTTTCTTCTTATAACTGCCGTATTGTGAGAAAATCCTCTTTGGGCCAAAAAGAAAAATTTTTTAAAAAGCACCCATCACCCAGAATTCCTTGAGGATTAAAAGTCATAATGGGGAGAGAGAGAGGGAGAGAGAGAGATACTGGAAATAAAGTGTTAAGCTCAGGGCCTGACAAACAGTCAAAACTAAATAAAGAGTGCCTGAAGTTGTTCGCACGCGCGCACTGCTCATAGGCACAGATATTCACATGCAAACACTCAAGCAGCCTTTTCCAGTTTCATTCCTGATTCTTATTCGTTATTTTTAAATTTTATTCCTTGTAGACCATTGTTTCTCAAATTATCTGTGTGAAGTAATTTTTTAAAAAAGTTTCCAATCTGACACAGAAATAAAATATAGTAAAAAATGAATTACTAGCAAAATGGGTATCTTGGTAATATCAAAGTGCTCTAACAGTTTCTAATATTCTGAGTTTCTCCCTATATATTACTGTAGATTGGTAGCAGTTTGTTCCGCAGATCATACTTTAAGTAACAATACTTCAGGTACATTCTATATTGCTTAGTACAAAGGACTATTCTCGAAAAAACGGTCAAGGACCATAAAAAAATTTTTGTTCGTGATAGATAAAGTTGGTGACAAACAAAGTGCACCCCACCTAATTTAATTTTAGACGAGTAGCCATTCCCTTCTTCGCTAGTCCACTCATCAGCTTCAAACATGTTGGGATATTTCCAGAGGACCCACAAATACTGGGCTCTGTGGAGGCTGTAACTTCTGTCACTTGTATTTTTGATCATCACAACAGATATTTTAGAGTTTACAAGGGCTAAGAAAATCTTTTCAGCATTAGGAAATTTTAACTTTAAATCTGTGATTCATTTGTTCTTTTATAAGCTAGCCCAGTTAGTCACTTATTTCTGTACCAATCAACAGAACCCAATCAATTCTTTATATGATTGTACCTGTAAATACACTTTTTAAAAGGTTTCGAGGCTCCTCCTATCAAAACTACTCTTCATCTCAGCTCTCCCACTGTGTCTACTCCATGTGTTCTGACACCCTGGGCTTCAGCTGTAGGCGGGGAACTCTATGAAAGACACGAAGACTCTCCCAAGTACAGAAGGTAATACACTAAGATGGAATGTAAAAGAGATGATACTAAACCAGGAAGCATGGGAATGAATTCTGGTTACGGCAACATTACTTAAAATTATAAGACTACAGATTGTTCAAGTTTAAAGAAACTCCTGAAGATCACGCTCAATCTCCTTATTTATATACATCAAAACTAAAATAGGGGCAAGAGTCGTTCTACAGCAGGACCAAGAATCTGGCTCAGAAGGCAAGAGGGCAGTGATTAAACAGAAACCATTGCTGACTGATTTGCTTTTTTTCCACCTAAGATTCCGACTTATAAAATTGAAAAAAAATATATAGCTTTTTCCATTCACTCAGTCCAACACCTACTATATATAATCCTATATGCAGAAGAGAACAGAGTTCTCCAGATGAAACAAGTCGAGTCAGGACCAGGCTTTCTTATTGTCTTTACCATTGTTTTTTTTTTTTTTTTTTTTTTTTTTAAATATTTTTATTTTTTATTTTATTTTATTTTTTTTAATTTATTTATTTGAGAGAGAGAATGAGAGAGAGAGACAGAGAGCACATGAGAGGGGGGAGGGTCAGAGGGAGAAGCAGACTCCCTGCCAAGCAGGGAGCCCGATGCGGGACTCGATCCAGGGACTCCAGGATCATGACCTGAGCCGAAGGCAGTCGCTTAACCAACTGAGCCACCCAGGCGCCCTTGTCTTTACCATTGTTAAATACAGGTATAAAGTATACTGTTAGAGAAATCTTTCTCCTATTTTTAATCCTTCCACTTCAATCACTTCTACAATACTTACTCAAAAAAACAAAAATTCAAGAAAAACCATATGGGAATATATAATAGAGACTTTCAAAAAGCCTGGAGATAGTTGTCAGTAACAAAGGACAGCTAAATTGGGCTAAGATATTTCTACACACATACCGTAAGAAGAGACAAGAATGTGAAGAGCTTACAGCAATTCATTTGAATGAGTTCAATAGAGATTATTTTAATACATAGTAATATCAGTCATTGATTGAGCAGCTACAAATGCTGGGCACTTAATAAATGTCATCATATTTTTTGGTAAGTACCATACAGTGTATGATGGATTCGTAGGATGAAATTCAGTAAAGTTAAATAATTTTGTCCATTTATACAGCTAGACAGACAGAGGTTTAAATCCCAGGTGGCTTAGTATATGCCAGATATTACAGTAAGATATATGCATGAACGATTTCATTTAATCCTCTCAACAAACTTCTAAAATAGGTATTATTATAACTCAAATTTAAAGAAAAAATTATCCACACTCAGATTAAGAAATTTAGCTCAGTTAATACAATGAATAAGTCACAAAACTGGAATTCTGAATGCAGTGCCCATGCTTTATTCTCCAGTACCCTTTCCCTCCTGGCAACAAGGGGCAGGATATTCAACTACACCCCACTCATGCCTAGCCCATGATATTTTGCAGTGCATTTTGACTTCCAAATGAGCTAGTGGAACTGGGAAAGAATGACCTTTCTTATCTAAGATGAATACATTTCCAATTATTGCATACTGCTGTCACATTGCATCATTCAACATTGCTTCCTAATTCACAGCCCTCCAAATTGTCAGAATTTCACTGGACACTTTAATTATTGAAGTTTATCTAAATAAAAAAAAAAAGGCACCATGAAATTTGTCAGAAGACTGATTTTGTACAGCTATCAAAGCAAATGCTAGATACTTTGTATGAGCTTATTAAAAAGTATTTAATGAAAAGGTATAAACTTCCAGTTACAAGATAAACACCAGGGATGTAATGTACAACACAATGACTGTAGCTAACACTGCTGTACGATTTATAAGGAAGTTGTGAAAAGAGTAAATCCTAAGAATACTCATCATAAGGAGAAATTTTTTCCTTTTATTCTTTTTTTCTTTTTATTTGTAGCTATATGAGAAGATGGATGTTAGTTGAACCTATTGTCATCATTTCACGATATATATTAATCAGATCATCAGGCTGTGTACCTTAAACTTATAAAGTGGTGTATGTCAATTACTTCTCAATAAAACTGGAAAGATATTTAATAGACGTGCACTCAAACTTTTTTACCACCCCCCCCCTGCCCCGAGAAGGGATGGATTTCTCTGGAGGTTTTAGAGAAGCTACAAGGTGACTTGATGCGTCATTTTGATAGGGCAGAAGCATCCCTTTTGCACACTAAAGATAAACTTTGTTTTCTTCTTATCAGAGCAAGATAACACTATGTCATCGGATTAAACTTTCATTCAATAAACATTTACTGAATGCCTACTGTGCACTATGGTTGGAGTACAAGTACTCATGGTTTCCACCCTCACAGAATTCTGAACCTACAATTCATAAGGCACAAATAATTTATTCAATGAAAAAATATCATCAGGAGAAGTGCAGAAAATATTATGGGATCACAGGTGAGTAAGCGACAATTTCCATCTCGGGGTCGGGGAAGGGCCTAAGAGAAAAGGAGCCATTTTCTTCTATCTTTGAAGTAGTAGCATCAGTTTACCAAGTGGGACAAGGAATAGAGCAATCTAGACAGGGGGAGCAGCATAGATATTGAGAGTCCAGGAAATGCAAAACACGGGAAATAAAATGGTAGGTTTGAAAGGATGTCATACAACTGCAGGAAAAAGGGAAAAATTCATAACATGAGATTTCAATCATCCAAATATGTACATATAATTTATGATGAATGTCTGCCGAATTTCTTTTGTGGCGGGTGCTGTTCTTTGTTGGATCTTTAGGCCGACTAAACATGATCCTTGGGGCTTGCCTATGCATGTGGGCCTATGTAATATTTCAGATATACCCTTTTTGCATCAAAAAGTTAAATTCAAGAATGATTTTTTTCTTTGGGGGAATGCAAAGTTTCAGTTGCTCTTTTTTGTAAACAACAATTCTCTCCTTCCATTTGAGATAATGGGGATTGGAGGCAGATAAGAAGGGAGATTGGTGGGGAGTATGGGGGACTCTTGATCAAAGATCTTATTTCCAGAGAGTTCATTCTTAATGCCAGGAGACAGAGGATTGATTGCATTTGAATCCATGTGGACTCTGTGCTTTTCTGATGTATTGTGGGTTGTTTAAGGGTAGAGCATATGCCCTCAGAAATATTTGCATAAACATTTCAGCAAGATTCCACGATCTTACTTCTCTACATGACAGATCTGTGAACATTTCAGGAGCAGATTTCCACAGACACTGACTGAGATTTATTCTAGAAAATAAAAGCTCCAAATGTATGCTAATAGAGAAAGCATTATCCATGGTAGAGGGCATAAGCCAACCAATTAGCCAATGAATAAGAATAAGAAAGAAGGATATCTAACTTCCTAAAGACAGAGACTCAGAGAAGTTCTATGTTTCTTGGGTTTTTTTTTTTTTTTTTTTTTTAAGTGTGTTGGTATTTTTACAGTAACTTTTTAGGAAGAGATATAAAACAATAAACGTTGACTATGAAGTAATCACAAAATGCAAACAAGCCAAAAGAAGAAAAACATAAACTACTTCCAAAGCATTCAACAGTTGTTCTTGTTGTTTTCTGATTATGTAAGTAGTAATCTAGGCTTGTTATGAAACATTTAAAAAATACAGAACCATGTATTCCCACTACCCCACTGTTAGCAATCTGTTGCAGAATATTCCATCCCTCTTTTCTTCTTTTCTAGGTATGTGTGTCTGTAGGGGTGGGGGTGGGGGTGTGTGTATGTGTGTGTCTGTGTGTTATTTGTTCCGTAGATAGGGAGAAATACATAGGTAGTTTTTGACATTATTATCTGGATGTATGCATCCACATCTTGTATATATTTTTAGAGATGACTCCCTGCTATTCCACTGTTCCTAATTTACTGACTTATCTATTTTGGTATTTTTAAAACTCTGGATTCCTCCAGTAGAGGTATCTTTTTGTTGTTCGTGAAGGCATGAGAAGCCGTTATGCAAATATTGGATACTGCTCATGTTTTCTTCTTGTTTTTAAGGCCATGAATAAATTTACTATTCCTTGGGCAGGTCTTTTTTCCTTTGTTAGGTGGGTTGGTCATTCTGAATATGCAGAAACACACATTCACTCCCCCCAACCATGACTTATAATTCGGAGATAACAAACAGACATACTTTGAAATACAATACTACTAATAAAAATAATCCAAACTAAACCCTTCTAACAGTGTCAACCAAGTCACATAACTACTGAAAATATTTGCTATGGAATATAAATAAGTAGGTTTCACTATTTGCTTCCCTATTTTCCCCTCATACTTCTCAAAGAGGACTATAATCTGGTAGAAATTTCAGGTCCAAGGTGATTTCTACACTAGAATTCCTGAGATGAGAATAGAGAAGGGTCTCAGTCTAAAAGGTGATAGCCAGTGAGAAATTGCCACGAGTTCATATAGAAATGGAAGAAAGTTAGAATTGGTCCTCTAAGTTCCAGGGTCTTTCACATAGAGGAGTTGACCCTATAGAAATTTCTATGTTCTTGAAATCTGATTTTACTCAATCTTTTCCTAAGGAATTACCAGCATACTCTTGCATTCTTTTTGATAGCAAATCCCAGTAGAGCTGAGCCATATGTTACCCCTTAGTTCCTGGAATAGAGTGCTTAGGTTGGTACTTTGGAAGCTCAAGACCTATAAATAACTCCTCGAGGAAACACCCTTATATAGCAGATTCTAACCTATAAAAAGACTGACATTTGGATATTGGTCAAAATATTATTCCTTAGCATTAAAGTATGTCATCACAATGTCATAATATTGTGACACATTATGGTGTCACATCAGACCAACTCCCACAAAGTACCAGTCTAAGCAATCCACTTACATAGATTTGCGCAAAGAAAATCCTTTCTGATATTCTAAAGGGTGGTGAGCAGCTTGAAGAGAGGGCAGTGTGTAATTTATGCACTTGATTTGGAAACTGGCCAACACAGTTTGGGAAGATCGACACAGAAACTGCTCATCAAGCTGATTAACCAACACAAACAAGGGATGATTCTTGTTAACAGCACCAGGTTGGGAAATACCAAAATATTGTGTTTCCCATTAGATACTTGCAAGACTAGCCCTGGGCACCACTTCAGATGTGTTATTGTTTGTGCTGCTAGCTTCCTCCAGGTGGGATAAGGATTTAATTCATAATAGAGAGGCCTGGAATTTCTTTTTACCCCATTATTCAGGAAGGTGTGAAAATTTTTATATAGTAAGAGAAGGATTCTCCACTCTGGTAGCATATTAGATTCCCTTGGTGTTATGGACTGACTGTTCCCTGAAATTCATATGTTGAAACCCTGATCCCAATATGATGCTATCTAGAGATGGGGGATTTGGGAGGTAATTAGGTTATTTGAATGGAACTCTAGTTAACATCCATCAACTCACACATGGTTACAAATCATTTTCTTGTGATGAAACTTTTAAGATATATCTATTTATCTCCATTTTTTGAATAAGAAAGGTGAGGGAACTTGAGCAAGTTCTCACAGCTACCGAAAGCAGATTGGTCACCTGCAAGAACCTTCTCCTCTGTATTAAAAAATAAAACACACAGCTTCACAGCCAATGATGAATGAAATTGAAGCATTTGACATTTTAACATGCTGGCCAAAGCTAGCAATGCGGACTCCATAGCAGTGAAGGTCTACATGAAATGTGAATGGTTTTGCCATCATTATCTATAAAAAATCACAGTCAGGGTGCCTGGGTGGCTCAGTCGTTAAGCCTTCAGCTCAGGTCATGGTCCCAGGGTCCTGGAATCGAGTCCCGCATCAGGCTCTCTGCTCCGCGGGGAGCCTGCTTCTCCCTCTCCCACTCCCCCTGCTTGTGTTCCGTCTCTCTCTGTGTCTCTCTCTGTCAAATAAATAAAATCTTTAAAGAAAAAAAAATCACACTCAGTATAGCCAAGATGAATACCCAGTAAATGTAAGCTATTAGGCAACCTAGGGACACTGCTATCTCCAAGGCACTCAAAGATCAGATCAGATTTAAGATTTTGAACTTTAATATTAACTTCATTCCAGGATCAGGAAGCCCGTTGATCTCAGTGAAAGCCACAGATTCCTAGGTAGTAACATCCCCAGAAAGGAAATATGGAGCTAATGCTTTTTTTTTCTTTTCTTCTTAAGAACTATGAGAGCTGCATTTTGGGAGTTCCTTTCTGAAAGCAGCAAGGTCTCCCCTGGTCAATCAAAAATAAATATTATTCTATTAGGTGCTAAAGAAATATTTGTTGAGTTAATGAATATGCATACAAAGTGCCCTTTCAAAGGAAATTTTACTCTGTTTTTTTTTTTTTTTTTTTGAGATTGCATACTGGCAGCTCTTGAAGTGAATGTGGCCCATACATGGGTTTTATTTGGCACATGTAGACTTCTTCTTTCCCAATGAGCCAACATCATGGATCAGGGGATTTCACTTACGAACACATAGACATTAAATCTAGGCTTCTAGCTTTTCTTTTAAAGTTGAAAATCTGGCAACACTGAGCCTGTGTTCCTATGTGCAATAATCATCCAATACTGCATGGGTAGTCACACAGTAGTGAAACACATGCTAACCAGTTACCTGTTATTGCACCTATAGTGGGCTGAATGGTGGCCCTCAGAAATCTGTGTCTGTGTCCTAATGCCCAGACCCTGCAAATATTATCTTTTATGGTAAAATAATGCATGTTGCCCCGTAGAGCTAAAGATGTGATTAAGTGTGATCTTGAGAGGAGACACTTATCCTGAATTATCTCGGTAGGCCCTCCATGCCCTCACATGTGTCCTTACGTGAGAAAGGGAGTGAGACAGACACACAGAGAAGGTGGTGAAGGTGGAGCAGAGGGAGATGCAGTTGCAAGCCAAAGAATGCCAACAGCCTCCAGAAGCTGGAAGAGTCAAGGAACAGATCCTTCCATAGAGCCTCCAGAGGGAGTACGGCCTTATGGACACCTTGCTTTTGGACTCCTGGCTGGCAGAACAGTGAGAGAATAAATTTCTGTTGTTTCAAGCCACCCAGTTTGTGGTCTTTGGTTATAGCAGCTCTAGGAAACTAATACACCACCACTTGCACATAGATGCCCATGGATTTGCACAGGTGAAATCACTCATTTTTTATTAGGACACAGACATATTTGTTGGATAAAATGGACAAAGTGGGACATTATAGCAACAACTCTTATCTCTTAGGGCATGGCATCCTCCACATCTAGGCATTATCTCTTAGAATAGATCTAGTTGAGATTTGTTCATTTTTGTGCTCTGCCAGGACACTGTTATCTTACTTTAAAGTTGGGCTTTCAGATAGATTTATATTTTTATATTCCAACTTTATAAATTGCCAGAAGGAATGTATTTCCCATCAGGTATGAAATAAATAATATAGGCAAATAATCCTTGGAGAGTGAGAACGCCATAGACTTCATTTTATAGAGGGGAAAACGACCCAGGGAGAAAAATGAGGCACCCAAGGTCATAGAGATAATTAGGGCAGAGTTAGACCTTCTCACTCCGGGTTCATTGCTCATTTCACATCCCATCTCCCTTTCATGACCATCTGAGCCCTAACTCTTACTTTTTGATCACTGAAATAAGGTTGACTGTGAGATCCATTAGTAGAATGCCATTTTTGTTCAAAAGTAAGTATGGACATGCCCTCAGTCTATGAAAGAAAATGCCTTAAGTCCATCTCCAATTAGGACTTTTTTCTAAGCAAATTAATTTATCCAGAACATTTAAGTCACTTCATGTTTAGCTATTAAAAGGTCTCATCATGATATATGTAGTGTCTAATACACTAAAGGGTAGGGATATTAAAAGAAATTTGACAGGAACAATTCAATGGGTGACTTTCTTAAGGCAGGAGAGAAATGCAAGAGAATATATCCTAACCCACTTATTAGAAAGATTTGAAAAGTGTTAGGAAAACCTGAAAAACACAATTGTGCCATACAAACTGAGGGTGAATATGGAGAGTCCAGCACTCAAAGGATACTATAAATTAATATCATGTACCAATGTTCTTTCGATATATGAAAAAAATAGAGTAAAGCTTTTTAATTAAATTTTTTTTCTAAAGATAATTTTTTTAGAGCAATCACAGACACTCCAATAAGGCAAGAGCCGACTAATAAAGTGTTGCATTAGCTAACTTTTACACCTTTCCAAGCCTCAGGTGGCCAAGTCACATTTGGACTCTATTCTGCATAAATTTCACACTCCAACACAACAGCAATATTTTCTTTAATGCTGAGCCCAAAGCTCCCTAAAAACACATGGAATCTGCATTGCTGGAACTAATTCATGAAATAATAAGGATTTCTGCAACCAGTCAGAAGGCATACTAAAATGCCATGTCAATATTTGACTGTGCCAAGAACCCACCATACCCAGGGATAAGCTTGATTCACTAATGCCTACTATAACCCATACATGATAAATGCTTCTCCAGAGTTCCTGGATAAATTCATTGGCTTTTACCACATAGCCATGCTATAGCCTGTTTATTCAAAGTCCAGAATATTCAGAATCTGAGTCTCATTTATTTCTCTCTCTTTTAGTGAGCAGAGGTACTAGAGATAAAACCAAATGACCCTGTCTCAAGGCAAAAAAAAAAAAAAAAATCAAATATCTGAATATAGAAATACTTGCTTTTTACTGCCTCAGGCAAGGGATTTTTTTTAATCCACTTAATTTGAGATACTGAAAATTAATTTTGGCAACTTTTGTCTCTGGCTATGAATAGCCTGGATGTTTATTTCTGAAACCTATCTATCATGGCACAAGATCATCTATATCACCTTCTGTCCCTCTCAAATGCTCAGGTTTATTTGATAATATTATTGCCTATTTGACTATTACATCATCTCTATCACACCAAATCTTGGCTAATTAACTAGAGGTGAGCCCTGACTTATAGGCAGTTTGTGGCAACAAGATCTGGCACCAAAAAACAAACAACAAAAAAATGTAACTGAGCTACTATTCCAGGAATTTGAATTCATGTGAGGAAAAGAATTAAGTAGTTAAGAATTGGAGCTGAAGGTAAGAGGTCAAATTGAGACACTAGTCAGACCATAATAGGCCATGTGGAAGGAACGGTGAGTAAGAAATGCCATGAAGTAGAGAAAAGATAAGAGTGGATCATGGCAAAGAGTAGAGAGAACACACACACAGAAGCCAAGCCTCCTACATCATGGTCAAAGCACTAGAATGATGAAGCACGAATTCTATTGGGCAGAGGTCTCTGGTACTTTTTTGTAACTAGAACAGTCTGTCCCTAGAAGAATCTACCTTTGTTCATAACAGCTCTATCTTCATCATCCATAGATCTAATGGGCCAACTTTCCATATTATTATCCTCATATAAAATCCCACCTTCCCACGCCTTACCAAAGGAACATGAATGACTCTGTTTCTGGCAAGCAAGAGAGAGATTAACTAAAAACATTATATAAACTTAAGCATTCATCTGATGATGTTGTACCATTTTCCAGGTTTGATTATGTACTATTTGAGATATCTCTTCACTTCCTGCAGAGATCTTGCTGTTTCATAACCACTTTGTTTGATGTTATATGGGCATCTAAAGTGTAGGCATCTTGATATGCATTGCTCAATAAGACCTAATCTAACACAGACACATACTGGCTACAAAGAATACCAAAATACTTTAAAGCTCAAATGTGCACTTCCCCAACTGCTCCTTGCTGGGTATTTTAAGGCATTGGTTGATTAAATATCTGGTATCATTAACTCTAATTTTAACTTCAATTAAATGTTTAGGCTCCATTTAGTCTACTCTCACAAAATGGTGAATCAAGGTTCTAATTTCCAACATTTTGTAACATGATTCTTCAGTTTCAGAATGTTTTCTATGTTGTTTTAAACATCGTAAAGTACTCATTTACTACATCTTAAAAGATTCATCATGTAAATGTCATATTGAAGTTAAAATTAACATTAACTTAAAATTTAATTTGACATGTTCCTGGGAGTGCTTATCTAAATCCAAACTAGCTATGTGTGTATAGATGTATGTGTGCACATGTATGTGTTTGTGTTTTATTTTTTATTTATTTATTTATTTATTTTAATTTAATTTTATTTATTTTATTTATTTTTATGTTAGGTTAATCACCATACATTACATCATTGATTTTTGATGTAGTGTTCCATGATTCATTGTTTGCGTATAACACCCAGTGCTCCACGCAGTACGTGCCCTCTTTAATACCCATCACCAGGCTATTTTTAAAAGAGCTTTTATTTTTCATTTTTAGAGAGAGAGAGAGAGGGTACAAGCAGAGGGAAGGGCAGAGGGAGAGGGAGGGAGAGAATCTCAAGCAGACACCATGCTGACCTTGGAGTGGACATGGGGTTCAATCTCACCGCCTTGACATCACCACCTGAGCTGAAACCAAGGGTCGGATGCTTAACTGACTGAGCCACCTAGGTGCCCCATGTTGTGTGTGTTTTAAAAAACAATCACCTTTTGGTTATGCATTATAGGTCAAAAATAATTTCTAAGAAATGATGAATTCAGACAATTTTGACATTTAGATGAATTGGTTAAAATTTTCTGAATCTCCATTGTCTTCTCTTAGTGAACTAAAATTTTTACTTAAAATTTATATGAGATTAAACAGTGAGCTTTGGGGCACGTTGAATTTTTCCCTTTTTTTGAAAGTAATATAACTATTTTAGCTCTTCAGACTTTGACTCCAACATGTAATAAATGTGTATTACACACACAGAATCCTTATTCAAGAAAGTGTATTTTAGCATAGAGAAAGATATTCTAGGTTGAATGATTCAATGTCTTAGAAATTCTGATGTTAATGGTTAGTGCCCTTGATATTCCTCCTATATAAAGGGATCAATGGTAGATCTGGGAGTGAAATTTAGTTCAAGGACCTTAACTGATCAACCAGTCAAAATGTATTTAGTGACCTGTTAAATACTCAACACTGGAACAAAGCCTGTAGAAAATGTAAAGTCAAGATAAGACGTTGTTTCTTCATTGAAAGGGGTTCTAACCTGGGTTAGGAGATAATATTTAAGTATAAGAAGCCATGAGATAACCACCTAGGACAAAATATAACTAAATGTATGGTTGTTGGGTACAAACTGTTAGTTAGACAGCAGAGCAGGAAAATTACCGCATCCTACAGGGGGAAGAGGGAGCATTATGGATCTGAACCCTACACTGACACAGGAAAGGCTGTGAGTTAAAGAAGTGCTGTGCTCTCTACATTCTACAGAAACACCGCTGCATAAAATAAGACAACATTGTAAGTCATGATTTTTCTCCCTCAAGTTTGAATCTAAACACAGACAGCCTTACTGCCTACATGTATGATTCTCAAGCCTCAAGAATCCTCTCTCCTCCCATCCTCCAAATGGTTTCCCTTTTGACCTTTCCTGAATCAGGTGCATCATTCAATCATTTGGATCGTTTTTGAGAAAATATAAAATAAATGTGGGCTTTAAGGTCATAAAAAGTTTAGTTTAGTTCTAACCTGGTCCTCCTGCTTTTACTGTGTGACCGTGGGATGATTACTCAGTCTTAGTTTTCTTTAGTTGATATTAAGATTGTTAGAAGATTAAATGATAGGCTATATGACAAGTACCTGGAACATATATGAAGTATTGTGGAGAGGGTGTGAATTTTCCCACAGTCATCAGATGTTATTTACCCCCTGTCCTCAATAAAACCCAGTTAACTGATATATATTAGCTGAAAACTTCAGATTGAGCTATATGAAATTACCAAAATTCAACTGTTTTGTCTCACAAAAATGACAATTTTATATTATTCAACTTAACATTGCATCAATCTATTTTTCATCATTATTATATTTTGTCCAATCTTATAATCAAATTGAATAGAGATAGTGGTCTCTTGGGATTTTGAAGGAGGGCTATAAAAGGCAGGTTTTGAATTTGATCGAGGTAGACAAAAATCCACGTTTGGGAGATGAGTTTTATTGGCACGTCTAATAGGGTCATTAGACAGCGAATGTCATTACTGAGCATGTGGATTTGAACAAGGAATAGAAAGAGAGGAGAAATAGGACTATAAAATATTTCTGTAAAGGGCAGGCCTGACTCTCTCCCTCTTAATCCTCCCTGCCCTTCCCACAGCCTGCACACCACACTCTCTGGGGGGCACAACAGAAATCAGTTGACTGCTAGGTTGGATGGCATCAGCCTTTCCAAAATAGCACAAATCCAGTAAGGACCGAAGCTACTCAAGAAACTATAGGTTTGTTTACTGTATATGCTTTTAACTGTTCCCAGATACAGCCCCATTTGTCAATGACCCAGCAGGGAGTAAATGAAAATGCTTATTCAGACCCCTCAGCAGAGAGAGCTCCCTTAATCCGCTCACTGATGAGATAACGCTGTAGGATTACAATAATCAACTTGCAGTATGTCCTCTATTAGTGCTTAAAACTATAGCAGTTCATAAGCACTGGGAGATGTTTCTTCATTTACATAATATAGTGACAGACTTTCACCCTTCTGAGACCATCCATTATCTCCCTATCCCTTCCTTGAAGTATTTCAAATAGATACAATTACACTGAGGACCATTTAACAATGTCTGAACTTAAAAGTATGTGTGTGTGTGTGTGTGTGTGTGTGTGTGAGTGTCTGTATTTACATCCATCCATCTTTCTTTCTCTTTCTTTCTTTCTTTCTTTCTTTCACCTAACTATCTGTCTATATGCTCTTATATGTATTTGTGTGTGGGGGTATATATGTAAGTGACATATATATGTATATATCCCATCACTTACTTAAGTCACCAAATTATAAACATATCTAGATATTAACAGTGACATTAAGCTTCTCAGCTTCCTCTCAGAGCAAGAATTACAATGAGGTGTCTGTGAGCCTGGTATGTAAATAGGGAAAGTAATAATGCACAGACTCTTCTTAAAATACTTTCTATATCACTATTAGTTTATGCGGTGACATTTTAAAGTTATTTCCCTCTACATCCTTTCCTAGTTAGCCAACGTAATGCCCACTGACAAAGAGAGAAGGCACTTTCTGATACACATTTTTTTTAAAGTTGGTTAAAATTCATGTTATGAAATTGCAAAAGTTTAGATAATTCATTCAAACTTGGCTTTTTTCCATGCACTTTTCTAAAGAAAATTTAAAGTGTCAAAAATACATATCTTGTGCTCATTATTAAATGCTAAATACCACAGTGTTTTGAGCTGCCTCGTGGCCATTGTAAAGAAAACAGGTGTTCTGATAGATTATAAAGTGTGAGTCAGATGATGTGTAGGACAGAATTTTAATGAAGCTGCAAGCACACAACTCTGACTGGCCTCTTGAATATGATGCTAAAACCCTGAAAGTAGTTTTAAAGACAAAATAGCAGGAACACAACTCAGAAAGCATTCATTAATAATCAACAAGTAAATGGGATGTGGAAAATCATTACATTGAGGTGCCTTAGCATTTCAATGCAATTTAATATAGCATTAGCCTGAGGAGAAGGTAGGTATAATTTGAAAGGACATCCAAGTCTTTGTGAATATGCAAATATACAAAGAATGTGTCTTAATTGCCACATGAAGTTACTAGTCAAGACCACAAGCAAGCAAAAGCCACAGTTCTTCTAGATGCAGAGATGCCATTTGAGATGGAAAAAAGGCTCAGGAGTATGGCATCAAGGCATAATGATCCATTTCTTTAATTAGGTTTCTATATAGAGTTTTTTTTTTTTTTTTTGGTGAAACCATACTTTTCTACCTTTTGTTTTTCATTAAAATGTCTAGAGAAGATCTGCAAGTGTAAAGGTACTTAGAGTTTTAGTTGTATGATGGAATTTGAAAAGAAAGAACTAGTCTACAAATAGGCAGCTCTTACACTGTGGGGAAGTAAAGACCATGCTATTAAGTTATGTGGTATTTTACACTAACTATGAAATTGTTATCTAGTTTCTTTTACAGAAATCTAGATCATATCTGGTTTTCCTAACATCTTTCCCTCTACATGTCCCCCCCGCTCTTTAGAGATGGTTGTATATAATTTATATCAATAATTTAGATACAAATATTTGCATTTTTTGCTTTTTGTATATTTATTTATTTATTTATTTATTTATTTATTTGTTTGTTTTATTCACAGTGCTCACCATAGCACATACCCTCCCCAATGTCCATCATTTTGTTATGTTTGCTGACACTCATACTCAGTCATTATCAAGAAAAATTTCTGAAAAAAAATCTATGTCCTTAGGCTAATATTTTAGCTACTTCAGAGCAAGCAAAGGTTACTAGAGAGTTCATCAAAAGGACAGGACTTTCACACGGATGAAATTTCCTTTCAAATAATCATAATTAATGAGAAAATTGGAAATGAACTTTCCCCACATATTTATAGGGTAAACAAAGTCTTGTCCTATTGTTTTCTTATTTATATTCTTCAGTTGACTTTAGGCTCTTTGAGGGTAGGGCTCTGAAGATATCTACCTTGGTATCCCCAGCATTTAGCAAAGTGCTGGCTCCAAAGCCCATGGAAATATTCCAATGAGATTCATTTGCATGAATAAAAGCACTAAATGTTTATGCATGATACAGAACTCTGAAAAAATATTAAGACTAAATGAAAAGGCAATTTACAATATGGTTTCTAAACTATATGTCTCTTGATTTAAGAATCATAAAATCTACGAATAAAATAATGCTGTACTTTACCTATAAGATTTGCTGTGATATAAGTAATGCTACTTTCCTATTATTTGTGTTACAGAGATATTTTACTTGTAGTCTACACTTTGAAGTCAGTCAAAAAATTATAACTTTCCCAAGTCTGTTCCTGTACATATAGTCTGAAGTGAATACAGCTGCTGTTTAAGGCTTAAGTGCACTTTGCCAATGACATATTAGCTATCCAATTTAAAAGGAACTATGTACCATGCGAATGAGAGTCAAAATAACTTTACAATTCTCACTCCCAATATTTACCTTCAAGGACTTGCTGGACCAGTTTTCCTTACCATTTCATATGAGTTACTTCCATTTACACTTCGGCATATGTTGTCCCTGTTGTAGGAAATGTTCTTCCCCTGGCTTGCTACCTATATAAGGTTTCCTTGTCAGTCATTCAGGCCCTGTACTTCCTCTCAGAAGCCTTCCCCAAACTTGCAATGGGATGTCTCATTCCTCTGGATATTTCTAATACTTACTTTCTAACAATCACTTGTCATTTCTTATTAAATGACTATTGCCATTATTTATTTTTTATGGGAATTCTAGTATTTCTAATGAAATTTCAAACCCTTAAGACATTGTTGTATGTTCTTCTGGGATGAACAAGGTTCCTATTAGTATTACTATTGCCATGGATACTTCTTGAAATTCATATGTCAGTAGAGGGCTTAAGAAGCACCAACCATAATTAATATTGTTGTATGATATACAGGAAAGGTGCTAAGAGAGTAAATCCTAAGAGTTCTCATCATAAGGAGAGATTTTCTTCTCTTTTCTTTTCTTTTTATTGTATCTATATGAGATGGTGGATGTTAACTAAACCTACCTTGGTAATCATTTCACAACATATGTAAAATCAAACCAGTATGCTGTGCACATTAAACTTACACAGTGATATATGTCAATTATTTCTCAATGAAAATGGAAAAAAAAGAAGCACTGACCCATTTATTGCCTTCTTTGCCTGACAGTTCCTCCAAGCAGTTGATGTGGCCATGGTCCTCATTGGCTGTTTGCTTCTCTACAAGTTGGTTGTCTTCTTAAGGGTAGGGTCGAAATGGTGTGTTTATATCTCCAGTACTTTGGATAATACCTACTAAACATGGATTGATACTTAATGATAGCTTCTGGAATGAGTAAAAGGGAATATTAGGATTTAATAAGCTAAAATGTCATGGGGTCAGTGAGTTGAAGAGCAGGAAGAGCCCTATCTGCAGGCTTTCTAGACGCATACTCTTAGCCATATAATGCAGCAGCCTAAAGAACAGGTAATCTGGACATTTAAAGAAACAGCTCAGAGGGTAGATGATTAAAGAGGAGACAAAACTTAGATGCCTTATCATTCTTCCTTCCCAGAGAACTATGGCATTGATTTGAACATGGTGAGACCCAGGAGAACAGAATCTTAGTCAGCAGGATGATGACTGTCAGCCAACTCAATAGCAAAGCTAACAATAGGATTTCAGTGAAGGCTAAACTGCTTTTTCTCCCATAGAAGTGGCTCCTGAATGTCTAGGGTGAGATATTTTGAGAAACAGGAAAGCTTCTGCTGAATGGATACGGAGGAATCACAGAACATCACTGACTACCCCAGGCTAAGAATAAGTGCACTTCATTAGAGCAGATAAAAAATGTGTGTTCAGTTCATCCAGTCAAGCACACCTGCTCTAAAGTGGCCATTCCAGTGGATTCTGCTAAAGACATGATATCAAAGACAGAGCACAACATGCCAAAACAAAAATTTAGAAACATAGTAATGAGCTCTCACAGAAGATCTACATAGTTAAGTGTTTCCTACCAAACAGGCTCGTAAGGCATTTCTATGTCTACTATAAAAAAGCACTTTAACTTCTGGGAAGCAAACTTCACTTTCATTACCTCAGTTATTGATGTTTACTTTCCTTTCACTGAATTTTACTCTATTATTTAAAATAATATTCTATATTTTATTGCCCCTGAACATCTCAAAGTAAAACATATTTTAGTGCCCAAATAAGTACAGGCATACTTTAAAGAGGTATTTTCAGAAACTCTGAGTCCACGGGTCATGTAAGTGACATGTTACTAAGGAAGATAAAAGAGAGCTCAAAGTAAACCATTATTCCTTGCTTTCTATCCAATTAAATTAAAGCCAACAAATGGCCTAAACCCCAGTGGAACGAGAGTTACAGATTTTATCTCATGTCTATGAAAAATGAGACTTTGGGGAAACCTTTGTGTTTCAACTCTTCCACAATAAAATCATATCTTCAAACCAGGTACACCTAGTCCCATTTTCCTTCAAAATCCAATCCCCTATCAATTCTTTATTCGTGTCCTAATCAATTATAATTTAAGAGCACTGACAACTAGAAGTGTCATGTGGTCGCTCTTAATATCCCTGCTTCAATGGAAGGTGCAATACAGCAACTTATCCATTTAGAAATTATAAAAGGGAAAAAACACAAGAAAACTACTTCATAAAAACAGACACCAGAAAGGCCCAGGCACAGGAAGAATTAAATTGCATTTCCTGGAGTTCCATAGGTAATTCTGACATTGGTGTCACTAGAGGGCAATGGATAAACTATATTTTAAAAAATAATTTTGTAATAAATCTCAACCCTCTTCTAAACCTAAGAGGTGTAGTTAGGAGGCTAAAGATACTGCCAAAGAAACATCAGTAAAAGGAAAACAAACATATACCAAAGATGTTCTTTCTTTCTGCTTATTTAGAGGAACTGATAGTGTTCATGCTGTAAATCCATTACAGCCAGTGATTTCAGTGTGTCCCTGGAAGTGTAGGGATTGTAATCTGTATAAAGTAATATAAAGATGCTTATTAAGCACCATCATGTACCTTAGCATCTGGTGTCGGGGTATTAATTTTAAATGAACTATTTTGAAACAGTGCTGATGAAACTCATAATTTAAATAAGCAAGATTTAGAATAGCCAAAATAGCTATGTGGGCCATGCCAAATTCTTTTAGCAACTCACACATATATCTCAGTCTATATCAGAGATCTCTTGTTGGATACATCCAACCATCTGAACACACAAGTATGCATACTCTCAAGGGCATTTTCTGTATTTTCATGTCACAGTCCTTGTATTACCTAGTAATCCAATCATGAAGATATCTCTTGAGTTATTTATAAACAAATCCAAATGATATTCAAGGACTTTCAAATCTAGAGCCTCCCAATCCAATTCTGGGGTTACCTGTCTGTGTAAACTCTTTCTAAAACAAAGGATCACATGTCCCAAGTGCTCAGTATTTCAGCTTTGCTTTACAGCCATCAAAAAAAAAAAAAAAAAAAAATGAAATCTTGCCATTTGCAACGACTTGGATGGAACTAGAGGGTATTATGCTGAGCGAAATAAGTCAATCAGAGAAAGACATGTATCATATGACCTCACTGCTATGAGGAATCTTAATCTCAGGAAACAAACTGAGGGTTGCTGGAGTGGTGGGGGGGTGGGAGGGATGGGGTGGCTGGGTGATGGACACTGGGGAGGGTATGTGCTATGGTGAGCACTGTGAATTGTGCAAGACTGTTGAATCACAGACCTGTACCTCTGAAACAAATAATACAATATATGTAAAAAAAAAAAAAAAAAAAAAAGAAGATAGTAGGAGGGGAAGAATGAAGGGGGGGGAAATCGGAGGGGGAGACATACCATGAGAGACTATGGACTCTGAGAAACAAACTGAGGGTTCTAGAGGGGAGGGGGGTGGGAGGATGGGTTAGCCTGGTGATGGGTATTAAAGAGGGCACGTTCTGCATGGAGCACTGGGTGAATGAATCATGGAACACTACATCGAAAAGATAAATAAAAAAATAAAATAAATAAATAAAATCTAGGTGTGTTGTCTATAAAGGCTGATAATGACTTTCTGAGATTGCCTTTACAAATTGCTTAAACTGAGAAATTCTACCTCAAATCTCACTCCTCATGGAGAAAGTTTGAAATAAAGGTTTTCCTTGGTATTTGTGACCGCAAATGTGGAATCTCACTTTAGTTGAGCTGATTAAATGTGTGGTTGGATACATATGGCAGATGTACCATCACTCCTTCACTCTATGCCAAAGGCAGACATAATTAATTGATCATCAATCTCTTTTATTTGATTTAGGTTTGGCCTCCTAATGCTAACGTCACAGGCTACCAGGCATTTCAGGCAGTCATGACTAATGGGTTGGAGCTGGTACTTGCAATTCCAATTCTTGTCCATTTCTCTTATTCATAAAGGAGAAAACTGAGGTTCAGCAAGAATGAATTCCTCTCTGCCACAAACCTGGTTAATGGTAGAGTCCTTAAGACTGTTTTTATGGCAAGTCCTCTAATTGGAATTGGTTGCAAAGAGGCACTAAGTTTGCTTAGCAGTTGGCGGTGATTAGAAAGAAGCTGGTTCTATTCTAGAGCAGAGAAGAACGAGCGGGCCAGTGTGCAATGGCTCCTGGCATTTCCCCCTGTCAGGAGTACACGAACCCTACTCTTTCCTCAAGGCCCACCTCACATTTTATTTTCTCACTGGAATTTTGCCTTACCCTTTGAACGTCTCCAAAATCAAAGTTCTAAATTCCCACTCTTTAGTTCTGAATTCCCAATTTTTTCTCTCTCCTCCTTGGAAGACAGTTAATATTGTCTTTGGCTATATTTTGTCTCCTTGTTACTACATTGTGGATTAGGTAAGGAAATAGGGCTATTTTTATTTATCTTGGAATTTATGCTAATCCCTTATCACAGTGCCTCAACTATAGAATATGTTCAGTGAATGTGGAAAAAAGTGATGCAGAACAAAATGTAGAAGAAAGGAGGGATGGAAGCAAGAAGGAACTGATGCCATGTTCAAATATGATACCACCTCCTTCCCCAACACCATTTCTCTTTCTCTCTTTTTTTCCCATCCTACAGAGTACTTTACTTGGAATCCATTTCATCTTAAAATCAAAGATGAAGAAAGGCAATGATTTAATATTTGTATTTGTAAACATAATGGGACTGAGGGCTATATATGTATGTAACAATACACTGAAAGTATTGCAATTATAATTTAAGAGACATAGTTATGATCAGAGATAGAGTCCCTTAGTCCAGAAGAAAAACAACAACAATAACAACTAAACTCTGCTAAATCATAAACATCTTTTCTTTTAATAAACATTGGATATTTTCCCCTATAATAACAGTTTGGGGAAAATAATTATCAAGAAATATTCACAAAACACAAACATAAAACATAAGACATAAAATGCCGATCCTCTATATCTACTTCCCTTTTCATTCAAAGTGTCCTTCCAGAAGCAATGTCATCTTCAAAGGGAATAAGGTGAGTTCTACAAATTAGTGATAGCTTGTTTCTGTATAAATTAGAAATTCACTAATTGCATCACAAGGTGCCACAAGCCCAGTCATAGACATTATTTCATAGAAATTCATAGTAGTGGGTACATGCCAAATTCTTTTAGGAAGGATAAGCAAGCATATTGTTGCATTTAGAAGACACAAGGAAACGAAAGTCATTATTAACTTGTAAACTTTGGAGGCTGCATTACTAATGCATTAATAGAGCACATTCCAAACTGAGCAAATACATTTTATATCTCAGTACATATTAAAAATAAACATCAATTAAATTAACTCCAACAAATATTTATAGAGAGCCTATTTGTGCCAAGTGCTGTGCTAGGCTCTGGATGCAAATTTACATGACATACTGACCTGCCTTTGAATGGATAAAGAAGATGTGAGATACACACACACACACTCACACAAATATGCATTATATACACACACACACAAACACATATACATACATATGTATAGATGTGACATATATATGGTATACTATATATACACACATACATATATGCAGTATGCATATATATATATATATGGAATATTATTTAGCCATTAGAAAGAAGCACATCCTGCCATTTACAACAATATGGATAGACCTGGAGTGTATTATGCTAAGTGAGGTAAGTCAGATGGAAAAAGACAAATGCTGTATGATAGTACTTATATGTGGAATCCAGAAAAGCTGAACTCATAGAAACAGAGAGTAAATGGTGGTTACCAGGGGCAGGAAATGGGGTAAATGGGGAGATGCTGGTCAAAGAGTACAAACTTCCAGGTATAAGTTGAATGTGTCCTAGGGATCTAATGTACAACATGGTATTATAGTTAACAATACTGTATTATACACTTGAAAGTTGCCAGGAGAGTAGATATTAAATGTTCTCACCACAAAAAGAAAGAATAACTAGGTGACTTGAAAGAGATGCTAGCTAACACCAGGACGGTAATTATTTTGCAATATGTAAGTGAATTAAATCAGCACACTGTATACCTTAAACTTGCACAATGTTGTATGTCAGTTATATCTCAATAAAGCCATAAAAAACCTAATAAAAATAAATTAGTGAAAAATATGTTGATAGTGGAAAGGCAGAAGAATATGATGATAGTTCAATATCGTTCTTTAGTGCCCTCATTTGTATTTTAGGTGTGTGATATGTTATTCTTTCATTCTATTTATCCTTGGGAGTCAGACTCAGGTCTGATCCTTGTTTTGCCAGTTAATAGCTTTGAAGCCCCATTCCTGGGCCTAGAATAGGATGATCAATAATGAATATCTTCATGTAACAGTGTTACAGTTAAAACCACGTGAGGCAATGCCCGTGAAGTGCTTAGCATGGTTCCTGGCACATGGTAAGTGCTCAATAAATGTTCACTCTTACTACTATTACTATGATCACAAATAATAATGACCTCTGCTAGAAAAGGCAAATTAATCAATTAATTAATTATTATTAATTAATTACCCATTAAATTCCAAATTACTAGATTCTCAAGTGTAGAATTGTTGCAAATCAAAACGTGACGATTGGCATAAGAAATATAGTTCCAAGAAAGAATTGACCAAAAGTAAATGTGTTAAGTGTTAATTAAAGGCATCTACCTTAAACCTCGTATTTGAAATATATCTGCAGAGTAAAAACAACTTTTCAAGTTAATCCAATAAATTTTGAATGTCTTCAATTATTTCAAGTGAAGTAAAACTATCTCTAAGTAAATCTCCCATGTGAGGAAACTGATCCAACAATGACTCAAGGGGACATACAGCATTGCTTCTCCCCACAATTAGAAATTTTAATATATTTAATTTAAGGACAATTAGTCTACAGTCAACGGAGCTTACACAATCTGACAGTTATGGATAATTCCCTGAGGTAGCAAAAATATAGACAAGAAGAATGACCTTTACGTGTCACAATGAGAAACAGTACACCTTAAAATACTAAAAGATATGTCAGGTATTAGGGGAAAATGAGCTTGAGGTTCTAATTCATACATAATTTTGAGAGAGAGGGTCATGAGAACACTCTTTGTTTAGTAGAGTTGGCAAAACAAAAAGGAAACATCTACCATAACTTTTTTTTTTTAATTTGTAAGAAACAGCTCCTAACATTGGCATATTTCTATCACACTGTATCAGGTGACAAAAAAGTTTAAATTGTCCTGTCAGTCTATGCCTCTTAGTGGTATGTTTGCATGATAACATATAAAAGACAGCTGAAGTACTCCCTTGTCCTGACTGTATTTTTTTTTTCCTTCAAATTCTGTGAATATGTGGAGCCATCAGGATCTGGTTTATAATTTAATTGAGCTGAGGTTTACACTCATAACTAAACAATAAAGTTAAAGTAATGAGTTTCAATCACAGGACTGTAGCACATAGTTTAATTTACATAGATAATTAAAATCACCACCCCTACTGTCCTTTCTTTGTACTTGGAGCTGTACTACCAGGATAGCTGGATATTACCAGTCTCCCTTTTCCATTAAAGAAAATCGGAGGAAAGAAAAGGGGTGTGGAGAGCCATTTTAATGTAATTCACTCATCCCCTCTCAAAGAAGGAAAATGCTTCAAGTGAAATATGTTGGGCCCAATTGGTTTTAAGTTTCAAGTGAAAATTATTCTGATAATTAAGGGAAGTTTAACAAACTGGCATGAGTACATCAATAGAAAACATTATTTCTGCCTTTATTTTCCTGCGTGTTCAGTGGGGTTTCCTTCGCAGATTTGAGTTGCGTATCTTTATCTGCTGAGTCACAGAGCTCTTTCTATGGGCAGTAATTTCTCATTCTACTAATCATTTGCAAACTATTATTTAACTGTCAGATCTCCATAGTGGAGTGACAAGTTCTAATTTTATAGTAGAAAGAAAAATAAAATCGACACAGAAAAAAAACCTTTATGGATTTCTTAAAAAAAAAATTCAGATTCCATATCACTCCTATGGTAATTGTTATTTGTTGGTGAATCACTTACTAACCTATCCACGGCAACCTCTTTATTTTTTCTTTTAGTTTTCATTGAGTTCTGCAATTGAAGTTAGAGCTTAGCAACCTGATATTGTTTGACAGGACTGAAGGGGAAGCCATTATTACTTGTGACACTAATGTCACAGTTTGCATGATGTCACTAGGCCCAGGATGGGGATGGGATGCCTACCTTCATCCTGAATTGAAGATATGTAGTGGTGACAGGTATTTCTGGGAGCACCGCAGCAATCTATGTCCTAATTTTTATAGAGGTTGGGAATTTTGTGTAAAAGACGTATATTCCACCATATATTTCTTAGGTATCTTTGCTGGATTACATTGCATTTTTAATATTTTAGTAAACACACTATACCTTTCATGTTGATAGAGTACTATCAAAAGATGAGAAATCTTATCTTTAGTGAGCAGTGACACGAAGCATTGACACTACATCTCATGGCCAATGAGATACTCTAAGAAAAGTAAATAATTAAAACTCCTTGGGAATAATACAGTTGAAGAATAAGACTGAATTAATTTTTTTCTTTTGATTTCTTGAGAGGTAGGTGCTATTCTGCTTATCTGAAGGCATGGCATACTTAAAATTACAATTAGTTTACCATTAAGAAAGCTGATAGTTGAGATCTTATATTTAAGAACAACATACAGAAATCCAATTACAAATTCAAAAAATGCTTCTGGCAACTTGTTTTGCTTTAATAATATGTATTAATAATTAACTGACATTTTACACTAGAAAAGTTGTTTGAGTCTGATGACTAATTATGTGAGTGAAGATAGAACATTCACAAACAAATTAATTTGGATTTATTTAATTTAGACATGTTTAAAAAGCAGACACTAGATGATAGATAATTTTCAAAACCAGAAACTCATCTTTAGAAAGATCTTTAAATACTGTACAGCAAATACTTCTATGTGCCATTTAAGAATGATCCTAAATATACAACCACTCATGTTCTACAACTAGAAATTAAGCAAGAATGCAGTGAAGCGAAACTACTAAACTGATAGTTTTAGAGTTACCTTTTTCTTTCCACACTCTCTTACCTTAATGTTGGGACTGAGCATCAGGAAATGGACCAGAAGTCAAGCAACACTTAAGTGTGATTACACCACATGAACTCTATGCCAGCAAATCTGACTCGATTGCTGAGTCTTCTTTACTAAAAATAACTTTAAATATAACTTCAGACATCAGCATATTTGTAACAGTAAGATACCAAATTATTTTTCTTTTTGAAAAGTATTGACATGTGGTTTCTGATTTTGTATTCCAGCCTGGACCAAAGACCAACTTCCACAAAGTTAGCTGCCATTAAAGCAGTCCTCTCCATGTCCTTCACAGTGGAACCTTCTTCAAAGAACCATGAAGGTGTTTGTAGATAGGTAGAAAGAGTAAGTGCAAGTGCATGAAATTATTTGCATGTATCTCACTGTTCTTTCTATAGGACAGTCAATTCAGTCTTACATGGAGTCTTGCTAGAGGATCCATGGGAAAGACTATAGGCTACTCTAAAAGCACAGGACAAAGCACGCAATACATAAAAAGTGAATGCTCTTTTAAGGCACTCGTATCAGAGTAAATCATTGCCATGCTGACATTTCCATCTGGAATGCTTTTCTTTTCTCTGGTCCCTTGGTCAATTCCTACTCATGTTTTAAGCTGGTGCTTAAATATCAATTTCTTCAAACAGATTTCCCTTGTCCAAGGTCATATAGGCTATGCCCCCTTTAATACTTTCTCATCACTCCCTTAATTTTCCTTCACAGGACCTATCACAACTAGTGAGTATACATCTTCTGTGTTTTTTTCAATTCATGTCTGCCATTTCTAGCTCCATGAAGACAAAGACAGGTTCTATTTTATGCATTGCTATATTTCCTTAGTAAATGAGTATTTTTTGGAAGAATGAATGACTGGATACCCTGTTTGTACCATTCCTGTCTTTTATGTACTTTATAAAATATCCAGACTCCAAATAAATTGACTTTTTTTAAGGAACACGTTTACCTGCGTTCTTCAACTCTATTTCCATTAACTTCTGTATAACAACAGTTTGGTTGACAAGGTATCCTTTGTCAAGTTTTCCTTGTACCCATATGCATCCCTTGTTTTTCTGGGGTCCCTGTGCTTTATATATTTAAACTCTACATAATCAAGTAGCAGCTAAGACCATCACATATTCTTCTGCTCTTGCATGAAGCCTCAAAAATAATACTAATGGTAGAATAATAACCATGAATTTTATAAACATATTTTGCATTTGACTAATTTGCACATGTTAAAGATTTGATGTAACTAATAATTCATCAGTCTTTTCCCCATGCAAACCAAGAAAATGATAACATCAGTTTGAATATCAAACATAATGATACTGAGGCAGCTTTCAATCATCACAAAGAAAATGATAGCATCAGTTTGAATATCAAACACAATGATACTGAGGCAGCATTCAATCATCCATGCTAATGGAATAGATACAATCCATCCCCACCAATAAAAGCAAAGTCTCACTTTACCCTTGATTTATTTTTCTCTTTAACCCATTATAATATCTGCTAAGATGCGGGAAGACAGAAACTATCACTTTTTTTTTTTTTTTTTTGCCTCTGCCCAACCTCTTTGAACAGTGGTAACTGAAAGTAGTATAATGTCTTCTATGAAAAAGGAGAAGGAAGAAAAGGAAGGAACGCAGAAGAGGGAGGAGGCATGGTAACTCACAAAGAGAATACCAGGTCCCTAGATATTGTGGGGGAGGAATTCTATTTTGGAAGAAACTCTAAGCCACCTAACAGAGACTTGCCAATAACAGGAAAGATAACTCAATGATATTAGACATTAATTCTGGATCCAAACTGAACAACTAAAGGCAGGTATTCTGGAGAGATATAATGAAGTTCAGAGAAGTTATCAGACTTGCATGTACACAACCTTCTTCTACAGAATCACATGGCTGTTCCTGGTCTTCTACCTCCAAGTGGTTAAAGCAATATTTCTTCCAGTGAGATGCATGTAATTTTTCATTATATGGTTTCAAATCAAGCTCCAGTCTTAGAAAACAGAAACAGAAAATCAACATTGTGAAGTATTATAGATTTTGCATGTCTAAACAGCTGTGATGAATTAGTCACAGTTACAGTGAACTGTAGGAAAAAATCTACAGGCAATATATTGCTTTTGCAAGTTTTATATTAAAGTAAAAGAAAACCCTCAAGTAATATTATATAATAAATTATTGTAACAGTGGTTGGCAGTAGGAGTAATTTAAATAAGATTAATTTAACAACCTTTAAATATCAATAAGTAATAAATATCTTCATGCATGGGGGTCCACATTTCACTTTATTTGGAAATAATGAATAATGCCAGTTGCCTAATATAACCCTAATAACAGAATAGTAATACTCTGCACTTTAACAATTTTCATTAGAAGAGCTCAAGTATTGCTTTCATTTGACAGAAACTGCTTCTGTTCCATATTAAGCATGTAAAGTAAGTTCTGTGAAGAAGTTCCCAAATTAACTTTGCAAAGGAAAAGCAAAATGAACCTGAACACTAAACCAAAGCATGCTATCAACTTCACTGCCCTTACTTTTGCAATGGTTTGTTCTTAACTCTAATATAAAGTACTTGTCAAACCTAGAGACACCTGGCTTTTGACAGATTTTAGTGCCTCACACAATCTTGTGGAGTTTTTCAAATTACTTCATTGCCAAACACCAAAAAAAAAAAAAAAAAAAAAAAAAAGCAGGGGTGGGGGGTGGATGGGGGAGGAGAGGGTGTTATTCTATAGGTATAGGTACACACACATTTAGCTTAACTTGCAAATTGCCACCATCCTCCTCCTCATCTCCTCTTCCTTCCCCTCCTTCTTCTCTACTGTTTCAGACCCTATCTTACCCTCCTCCCTAAAGACTGAATTTCTACCATGACACTCTCACAGTTATACTTTAGGTTTGTTAAGTGAGAAAGATGGAGGATGCAAAACTGCATATACATTATGTTCTTAATATTTTTTAATTATGTGCTTTCAACTTAAAAAAAAAGGTAAAGATTTTTGCATTGTGCAAGTAATGAGTTACTCTTAACTCTTATTTACTATATTTCCAAATTTCCCAGAGTAAAATGTATTATTTCAATTAGTAAATAACAATAATATATAAACTCCCAAATATTTATTTTTAAGTTTAAATTAGCTATGCCCCCCCGGCCCCCGAGTCTCAAACACCTTACATAAAAATGTATGTGATAAAGTAATGAGCGTTGATTTAGGGAGTGGAAAGAGTGAAAGTAAAGTTGGTGGGTTGATCACAGCTTTGCATTAATCAGACAGCTGGACATTTGATCAGAAAAGGAAAGAGAAGACAGAGAATGGCTTTGAAGAGTGAAACAACACTGCTGAAATAAAAGACATAACAGGTTTAGGGACCAGCTCCATAAAAACTTGGTTTGACTATGAGTCTAAAGTAGAGCCTCCATGAATTGATGTGATGAGCATGGAGTGTTATATGCAACTTATGAATTACTGAACTCTACATCTGAAACTAATGACGTACTATATGTTGGCTAATTGAATTTAAATTAAAATAAAATAAAATAAAATAAAATAGATCTTCCAAAATCGGGGAGGAAGGGTTTGCTTGGATGGATTTATTAAAATTTAAAAAGGTGACACTGATGGAAAAACTGAGAGCTTTCCCCCTAAGGTCAGGAACACGGCAAGGATGTCCACTATCACCACTGCTATTCAACATAGTATTAGAAGTCCTAGCCACAGCAATCAGACAACAGAAAGAAATAAAAGGCATCCAAATTGGGAAAGAAGAAGTTAAACTCTCACTCTTTGCAGATGATATGATACTTTATGTGGAAAACCCAAAAGACTCCACCCCAAAACTGCTAGAACTCATACAGGAATTCAATAAAGTGGCAGGATATAAAATCAATGCACAGAAATCAGTGGCATCCCTATACACCCAATAACAAGACAGAAGAAAGAGAAATCAAGGAGTCTATCCCATTTACAATTGCACCCAAAACCATAAGATACCTAGGAATAAATCTAACCAAAGAGGCAAAGAATCTGTACTCAGAAAACTATAAAATACTCATGAGAGAAATTCGGGAAGACACAAAGAAATGGAAAAACGTTCCATGCTCATGGATTGGAAGAATAAATATTGTGAAGATATCAATGCTACCTAGAGCAATCTACACATTTAATGCAATCCCCATCAAAATACCATCCACTTTTTTCAAAGAAATGGAACAAATAATCCTAAAATTTGTATGGAACCAGAAAAGACCCCAAATAGCCAGAGTAATGTTGAAAAAGAAAAGCAAAGCTGGTGGCATCACAATTCCGGACTTCAAGTTCTATTACAAAGCTGTCATCATCAAGACAGTATGGTACTGGCACGAAAACAGACACATAGATCAATGGAACAGAATAGAGAGCCCAGAAATGGACCCTCAACTCAATGGTCAACTAATCTTTGACAAAGCAAGAAAGACTGTCCAATGGAAAAAAGACAGTCTCTTCAACAAATGGTGTTGGGAAAATTGGACAGCCACATGCAGAAGAATGAAACTGGACCATTTCCTTACACCACACACAAAAATAGACAAAATGGTTGAAAGACCTCAATGTGAGACAGGAGTCCATCAAAATCCTAAAGGAGAACACAAGCAGCACCCTCTGTGACCTCAACCACAGCAACTTCTTCCTAGACACATGGCCAAAGACAAGGGAAGCAAGGGCAAAAATGAACTATTGGGACTTCATCAAGATCAAAAGCTTTTGCACAGCAAAAGAAACAGTCAACAAAACCAAAAGACAACCGACAGAATGGGAGAAGATATTTGCAAATGACGTATCAGATAAAGGGTTAGTATCCAAAATCTATAAAGAACTTATCAAACTCAACACCCAAAGAACAAATGATCCAATCAAGAAATGGGCAGAAGACATGAACAGACATTTTTCCAAAAAAGACATCCAAATGGCCAACAGACACATGAAAAAGTGCTCAACATCACTCGGTATCAGGGAAATCCAAATCAAAACCTCAATGAGATACCACCTCACACCAGTCAGAATGGCTAAAATTAACAAGTCAGGAAATGACAGATGTTGGCGGGGATGTGGAGAAAGGGGGACCCTCCTCCACTGTTGGTGGGAATGCAAGCTGGTGCAGCCACTCTGGAAAACAGTATAGAGGTTTCTCAAAAAGTTGAAAATAGAGCTACCATACGACCCAGCAATTGCACTACTGGGTATTTACCCCAAAGATACAAATGTAGGGATCCGAAGGGGTATGTACGCCCCGATGTTTATAGCAGCAATGTCCACAATAGCCAAACTATGGAAAGAGCCAAGATGTCCATCGACAGATGAATGGATGAAGAAGATGTGGTATATATACACAATGGAATATTATGCAGCCTTCAAAAGGAATGAAATCTTGCCATTTGCAACAACGTGGATGGAACTAGAGGGTATTAGGCTGAGTGAAATAAGTCAATCAGAGAAAGACATGTATCATATGATCTCACTGACATGAGGAATTCTTAATCTCAGGAAACAAACTGAGGGTTGCTGGAGTGGTGGGGGGTGGGAGGGATGGGGCGGCTGGGTGATAGACATTGGGGAGGGTATGTGCTATGGTGAGTGCTGTGAATTGTGTAAGACCGTTGAATCACAGACCTGCACCTCTGAAACAAATAACACATTATATGTTAAAAAAAAAAGAAGAAGGAGATAACAGGAAGAGAAAAATGAAGGGGGGGGAATCGGATGGGGAGACAAACCATGAGAGACTATGGACTCTGAGAAACAAACTGAGGGTTCTAGAGGGTAGGGGGGTGGGGGGATGGGTTAGCCTGGTGATGGGTATTAAGGAGGGCACGTACTGAATGGAGCACTGGGTGTTATATGCAAACAATGTATCATGGAACACTACAGCAAAAACTAATGATGTAATGTATGGTGATTAACATAACATAATAAAATAAAACAAAAGGTGACGTTGAACCTGTAAACTAGTATAATTAACAAAATAAATAAAATATAATTCATTCAGAAACATTAGGAGGTTGAGGTTATATTAGTGATTTTTAAAACCTACTTCCTACTTCTCTGATAAATTAGGAGCTACTATTACCTTCACTGCTTAAACCTGCAGTCTTCAAAAGTTGTGAGGTTGTTAAATACCCACATCTCAGCTCACTAGCACACATTTCAGTGCATTTGGTTTTAGAATTGACACAGGAATGTGCATTTTTAGCATGAGTTCCCACCTGAAACCAATACAATTATTCAAGGACCATACTTTGTAAAACAGTGGATTCCAATGGGGATTCAGTGATTTTTGACTAAAATCAACCATTTAACCAGCATGTTTTTCTAGGCTGATATTCTTAGATATCTTGAAAAGAAAAGAAATAACTTAACCATGCAAAATGTAATGTCCAATTATAACTAAATACTCCATTATAGACAGAGAAATATAAAAATATGTTGGAAGGAGCCCAACAAAGATTTGAAAATAACCGAGCTTTTCTGTATCATTTGTTCAATGAATATTAAAAGTTGTAGTTGAGTGAAATAGCAGTTAACGAAAATGAAGCAAATAAATAGATTGCAAAAACTGTAATCTGAAAGTGGCATTTTATTTGTGTCTTGAGCATATAACACATTTTTCTTTCATTAAATTGTTGCATGCTGTTTTCTTGCATCTATTCATCCTATTAGCTCCTGATTCATAATTTGACTGCTTATAGCCCTGATTCTTAAACAAAAAAGAAGAAATAGGTCACTCAAGTTCTTACACCAGAGGCTGCAGATGCACTCAGCTCAAATAAGTCACTCGAATCCTTAATATGGCCACAGTGCATCATAATATCGTTATCACAAACCCTATCCTGTCTTGAGTAAATATATGCATTCTGGCCATTTACAGTGAAAAGTGGTCAGAGTTCATGTCAAAAATGAAATATTCCTAGCACGTCCTAGCCATGCCAAAAATACCTAGAGCAAGCAACATGACCTAGTACTTTTTTTTTATTTTTCATTTTTTGCTTCTAAGTTCCCTACTATCTTCGTCAAATGTCAACTTTGGAAAAATAGTTCCTCTTTAGGGGTGTGACAATTACACAAATAATAGCAAAAACCAAGCTTTCTCTTGACATATTTCTATTTCACCTTTTTTCCCCAATACTTTTGCTGTAATAATTAATTCATTCAATAAATATTCATTTCTAAGAACTGTCACCCAAAATTCAAAATAAGGGTGTGTATGTGTCCAAGTTCAGCTAACCCAAATCCTCAAATCTTCCTCATTAAAGAAGAAGAAAACAATTAAGTTAACAAGTCCTCACATTGTATCAACCCAGTTGAGGACAACCAAAGAGCTCCCGACTAGAAGGTGGGTAAGATGAAAACTACCAAAGGGTTAGGAGAAACAAGGAGATGGAAGAAATATATGGGGTGTAGGGATGGGGAGGGAGAAGTCAATACAGAGTATAAGATGAAATATGAGAATGTACCAAAAAACTAATAAGATATCCATTAGGACAACTTTGTGAATGCATCTATACAAAGGCCACAAGCAAAATGAACATATAACCATTGCATGAAATGAAAATACATGTGTGATTGGGTGTCTGCAATAAGTGATCACGTGGTTTGGGTCATACAGTTCCGGTGGCCAGGGGAGAGAGGACATGCAGAGGTGAAGGGCATGGTCCCCACTCTCAAGAAGCTCACTTTCTCACCTTTCACTGATTGTGGCACTCTTTGTAAAGGCCAGCCCACAGAGATTCCCAACTAACATGTAATGGAACATGGGTGATGTGATTTGGATCAAGAGAGATGAGTGAGAATTCGTAAGGCAAAGAAGAAAAAGAAGCGCCATCTAGGCAGGAAGAGCAACTTGCTCCAAATGGTTTGGAAATGACCGGAAGCAGTACGTTTAAGAAGCAAATTACTAAGGTGCTGAGTATCTGTAGCCTGCATGTGAACAAACATGGCTGGACAGAAAAAAGAAAGGCAGATTGGATATCATCCCGAAGAAGTATGAAATTGATTCTAATAGGAACAGAAGCTACTAAAGAGGTTCATAGGGACAGAGTGGAAGGGATGAGAAGAGGGGCATTAGGATGAAGACAAGCGATGAAGGGAATCAGCTGAAGTCGGGGTGGAAGCACATGGACAGAAGTCACTGTATGCTGACAGCTCTGGTACATTTTCATACACTTGCAGAATTTTTGTTTTGCATTAGACTCAGTTTTATTATTTTTTTTAAAGCAAAAACCTTTCACAACAATTGTAAATGAAGCTTTCAATCTTGGTTTTGTAACAAAACAGAAATGATGGTACTTTTTTTTTTGGTAACTCCCCAGTACAGAGAATATTTTCATCGTCTGACTAATGACACTCCCACACAAGTTATCCTCTCTTGAAATCAAAGGGAGAAGATGGTGAGGCTTTTTAAAATTTGGGATACAACTTAAAAAAACATGAAAGGTGTAGTTTTTCTGAATTCATGTTTTGCCATCATTCTTGAGAAAACCCAAAGGCTCTCTGTGGAGGGCTGTTTATTAGTGCTAGAGAGTAAGCTTTCAGAGAACCACTGCTTTGCTTGCTCTCTGCACCTGCCCAGCACCAGCCCGTGTCAGCGTACGTGAGGGCGCAACTGTCCACCGTGAAGCATTCAGACCGGACGGTTGATGTCCCAAAGAGAAGAATGAACCCTCTTTGGTTGAAAAAGATAATCCCTGCAATTCTTACTCCTCACAGCAATGTCACACCCCCTCAGAAGTTATACTATAAAGCATGAAATTTTGAAAATGTAGCAAAGTGCTAGGAACATGGCAAAAAGTAAGTATGATTACCGAAGTACAAAGTCATTCAATAGACCTAAAATCAGGCTCCAAATCAAGACAATGTATGGAGAAATGTGGGGGAAAAAGCACCAAAGCCCACTCTTTCTAAGAGTTACAAGTGCCTCTGCATCCTGTGAACAGAGCTATACAGCAAGAAAAGAAAAGCAGGTGGCAAGGATGACAATGTAATCGAAGAAACAGAGGTCATGTTTCAAAGTTCAAAGCACGCGGCTCATTAGGACAACAAACTCACCCCCTCCCCTCACCCCCAGAGGAGCAGAGATTTGTAATCTGTAACTGGTCAGAACTAAAAGGCCAACTCACACTCTCTGATCAGCCTTCACAAAGAGCTTCTTGATATAATTCTGAGGCTATTAGGATCTAATGATCTGAAAAATATTTTTGATTAGAGGAGCATCAGACTGACAGATATCAGAGGACAGCAAGGTAGCCCCATATCACAATGATAGATGCTGTTTCTGTGATAATGAATAGACTGTTCAAACCTGGGTCCTCCACTTTCATTCTCAAAGGAGACAACCGGCACTCGGGAACACTTAATTACCAAGTCACCCTGTCCCAAGCCACTTACCCTGTGGGTACCCAATAAATATTAATTAAGGATGATGATAAAGAGCAGCTCATTCTGGGGTGAGACGAGTCTGCTGTTTAGCGGTGCAGCGCCCACCCTTATACAACACCACAGGTAGAAGAATGAGGCAAAACGATTTTTCTAATTGAAACCACAGGGGGTCTTTAGGTAACAGAATGTAATTACCTAACCTGGAATTTGGCCAGAGCAATGGGGTGTAAGCCTCATGTTTTCAAAGAAGAGGTCATGATTGCGCAAAAGCAGGAGATCCTCAATCCACATGGACATTAAGTGACAAAACTGACCACGGTGAATGTTTTGTTGTCAAAGATAAATGATTGCCCCGGTAAGATAATGCATTACTGAGGTATTTTAGTAAGGACCTATTTTGTAGGAGAACATCTATTTGAAATACTTCATGAAAAGAGTCTGAGGAATTAGACCCTGCTGCAAGCCAGGGATCTTTTCTATTCTGCCCCCTTATGAAAAGTTGCTTTATATTGGGAAGTGTCAATAGTTCATCAGGCATCAGGGGAGAAGGAAGTGAGGAACAGGTTCTTTCTCTCTTAAGTGCTCTGCTAGGACTAGTTTGCTACTCAGGCATCTTTTTTCATCCTGAGGAGTTTTATCCCCTTTGATTTTATCATCCTACTTACTCACTCTGATCTTGTAACATTGTAACAGTGTCCTCATTTAGCCAGAGAATAACGTTTTGGCTGGAGAAACCAGCACTTCCTCCTCTTCAGCTTGACGTGACCACCTAGAATGATTAAAATGTCCCAAGATTCTAATTATGCAAATACTTCTGAGAGTCTTTCAAATTTAAATTTTACACTGCCCTTGTTTTTAAATCTGCAACTGATGTGCTAATGTGCTTATTTTATTTTGTAAGTCTCTCTAGGATTTAAATTGCTCCATTTTTGAGGGCTACGAGGGAAAAAAAAATCAAATCTACAGATGGCTAGCATCTGTGGTCCTACAGTGTTAACATGTACAATAACACACAGTTTCTAATTGAATACCAGAACGTAACTCAATCGAGGGTCTGTGCTAACATCATAAACCATGACAGTGCAGCCCAAGCAATTAATAAATAGTAATAGCATCTCTCAATTGAATTGTCAGGAAGGGGCACTGTGATGCAAGTTCCTGCAGTATACTTTTCTTGAGTTACACCTGTTAACAAAAGAAAAATGGATGCTCTTCTAAAATCATGTCGCAGCCGTTAATTTTTAATATGTGGCACTAAAGAGAAACAATAACAACAACAAAAAGGAAGACATATAATGGACAAAGAGAAAGTGATTAATAACTGATTACTGCTGTTTGGGAGGAGTTTTGGTCTCTGTGACATTGTTTCAGCTTTGTAAATCCATCTGAACCTACAGATCTCCTCAGTGTCATTTAAAAAATCGAAGTAAACATCAGCGTTGAAAGAAGTAATACAAAGAGACAGGGCAATCTTCTAAAGCTACCAGGCATTTCTTCCTGCTGCTGATAAACATATCCTTGAACAGTTCAGAGAACTAAATGAGGAGGGAGAATTTTGTGAGTATTTCGAGCAATAGGCTGAAATGAATCACATCAAGATCACAGTGCTACCCTGGAAGTACTATTTTCTGCCCTAACTTCATTTCTAAAAGGACTTGTCCTAGTTCTGTTTTAAAATCCATTCCAATTGATTTAGAGTTCAAGATCATCTATATTTGTGACATGGCTGCATTTCCTTTGCTTGTATTAGGAATTCTCTTTACTCTGGGCTAGTACATGGTAGAGGCAAGTAGGAGAGAACCTATGTAACATGGGCTTTGGGGTCACAAGAATCAGTTTACAACCAATGACTTGTTATTTCTTGAGGTGAAAAACACTTGATATTGACTACATAATGTTAGACAAACTTGACAAATTCAAATTGTTATTGACTGTAATTGTAAAAGAACTATAAAGATTAAGTTCTTTTTGTTTGTTTTGTTTTTAGGTCGCGAACAATAAAAACTAATTTAAGTCATCCTAAACAACACGGGAAGTTCATTTTAAGGATGCTGGACCCCTGTAAGGATCCACATGAAAGAGGAACAATCAGGAATTCAGGAAGGGCGGGCAACCAAGGCCCCGCCACAGAGTACCGCCTTCAGACATTCTGGGAACTTCCTTAACATGCACTACTTCCCAACTCCCATTATCCAAATTTCCAGGAGAACATCTGCTGCAAGCTGCTAAATCCAGCCAGGGTTGCATACCTTGCTTCTGTTCTAATGATCTGTGGCCAGGGAGGCTGGGTCATAAAACACACGTGGCTACTCTAGGCCCACCTGTGTGATCCTATGGTCAGAGACCATGTTAAAGAAGAAGTTGATACGGTAGGCGAGGGCAACGTCCACAAAGAATTTGCAAGCACAACTCCCATTTCGCTATGGCCAACGCTGCCTTCAGATTTATGTCAATTCTCGCTGTCTACACTACCAAATCTATGAACAGTTAACTTTATAGAGTAAACTTTACGTTACTTTGCGGTCTTAAAAGAAAAGGAGCATGATGACTTACCAGTTTATTGAACTATGAGTTTGCATTAGCTTAAGAAAACTGATGGTGGCATTTGAAAATTTTGACCTTGAGGCCTTCTCAACAAATATGTGTGGTATTCATTTTAAAGTATTAAAATAAAAACTTTATATTAAAAAGTTCCACCATTATAAAGATTGTATATCATCTAAATAAATTCATTTGCCTTTGTGGATTGAAAATGTCATCTAACCACAGTTCATCAATTTTAGAGACCGTATATTAAAATTATTCATAATAGTCTAAATGAAATCTTAAAAATATGAATTATTGCAGTTGGTTGAATATATTAGGTTTTTCTTATCCTAGTGTTTTTATCTAGGGTCATCTGTTGAGTCCAACTTTAAGTCTTGCTCATAACAGACTAAGGTAGACAGTTAGAAAAATGGCATAATTGGATTTTTAAAAAGAATCTTCTATTTTTCTAATGAAGAATAGAGAAAACACATTTATGGTTATTTCTTTAAACCTTCATTTCACTTGAAATCATAGTCCTCTTCATGTCTTGGCTTCAAATATGTCTGTTTTATACCGATTTATATTTGTAACTCTCTCTATTTGTAGGGAAACCCTCTACTAATCCTCTTTCTCTGGACTGGACACATAGTGTCAGTAGTTGGCAAAAGAATGGATATATAAATGAATGAATCAATCAACAAGAAATCATATGTCACACATAAGTATTGAAAGAGTTTCCTAACTGCCTCTGAGTTGATTCTCCAAACATTCAATTCTATTACTTCCTTATTCAAAAGATTTTAAGTTAACTCCTTATTGTCTAAAAGTGAAGTTCTACATCCTCTAAACCTTCAAAACTTTAGGTGAGTTTCTTTTCTAGCCTTTTCTCTTGGCAATTAATTGTTAAATTTTCTGCAAGAAGTGTACCTTCTTACCTCTGGTACCATTGTTGCTCTCTTTCATCTGATGGAGGCAGCTGCCTGTTCTCTTATCTTATGCTCCATGGGAGAATGTTCTCTTGAATTTCCAGTGTTAATTATAGTGACTCTTCCATACACACAAAATACTAGTTGAGTGAATCAACTAATGGATGGATCATGAAATTCTAATAATCCTTTAAGAATGAACTCTAATATCATTTTTTCCCGTAAAGGTTATCCTAATTATTCCACCTAGAAATCATCTTTCTTCCCTCTAAACTCCTTTACATCACCCATGTAACAGATCATGTTGCCTCCTCAGTCAGGTGGGTCCTGACCATACCTTTTATGCTCATGTCATTGTCTATGTCTATTATCCTATTTTGTTTTTTTTTTTTTTTTTTTGGTTTGATATTCTTCTTCCACTACAACATCACACCAATTCCATGGTTCAGGGACCATTGATTTCCTGTTTATAAGTATATAAATATATATGCTCAATAAACGAGTGGGTTCCTAGAGAAATATATACAAATATTATTTACTCCCTTGGATTCTAGATATTTGGCTCAAGTCTTTCTCACTGACAAAATCCTTAAAAGTTAAGGCAGCGGGTAATTCATCTTTGATCCTGCGTATCTCACATTCTCATTCATTCAATATCAACAGTAACAGTAGCAAATGTTTATTGAGTGCTTACTAGATCCCAGGAACTGTGCTAAGGTGATTTTACTGGATACTCACAAGATTTCTATGAGGTAGAAACTACTGTTACTCCATTTTCAAATGAGTAAATGAAGGCTGCTTAGAGAAGTCAAGTCACTTGCCCAAGCCACAAGAAATTGAATGTCAATGCCAGTATTGAAGACAGGTATATTAGACTCCACAATCTATGCTCTTAATGAACATAGTCCTGTGACATTTCCCATTGTATCAATAAAGGTTTCCTGAGTGAATGAGTTTGTGAATATGAATCTATCAAGGACAAAAATACTTTATTTTTGTCTTCACAAATCAGAACATGGAACCCCACAGCAGGAAGGGCTCCTATCAATCACCTCACTTAACCCATGCCCAATCCCTATCCTTTGAGTACATCTCCTCCATGATTTCCTGGTGAAGATTTTGTCCAGCTTCCGCTGGGAAACCTCTAGAGAAAAGGAGTGGACTTGCTCTAGCAGTGGACTTTGGCATTGCAGGATAGTTCTGAACTTTCAGGTGAGTCAAAATCATTTTATAATGAAGCAAAATCTGCCTTCCCAAACATTCCATTCACATAGCTACTCCTTTTCCCTGAGATCACATAGGATAATTGAAGTTCCTCACAAAGGCTAGCACCACATCCCCACTGGGAATTCTCCTCCACAGGCTAAGCAACCCCAGGCCTTTTGACTGTTTTTTACCTTTGCATAGCACCAGGGATAGCTTCTTGGAAAATAACGTGAAGCTTTGTACAAATTATTAAAAATAGCCATGTAAATTTTATAAAATTACAAAAGCTAAATATAAAATAAAAAGAGCTATTTGCTCAAAACCTCCTTCTTAGCATTATGTATTATTTAATGAAAGCTAACATACATTAATTCTTTCTTACTTTGTGAAGAGCCTGTACTCAGCCCATTACATGCATTATCTTATTGCATCTTTATAAGATGTCACGATGTAGGTGCTATTATTAATAATTTTGGTAACTTCATTTTCTAGATCATGGAACTCAGTCCCAAATAGAGTTATGTGCTCCTCAAGGATGTTCAAGTCGTGAGTGGGAATGACAATAACAATAAGCTCTCTAATTTTAAAACCTATGCTCTTAGCCACTACTCTATACTGCCTCATTAATTGAAAATGATATATAGACATTTACTAAGTACGTAATGCAATTTGAATTTCAAAGATTTCTACAATTTTATAATGATATAAAGGCATCTCTGCTATCTCATCAACTTCTCTCTTGCTCTACCTAAAGCAATAAGGTTTACATTGAAAATACTCATTTAGCCTTTAAAATACTAACAATGTTATAGACATACAATTAAAAAATTGTCCATTATTCCCGTGCTTTCTCGCTCTTTTTATTTACATCTTTTCCATTTAGTTTTATTTTGCTTTGCTAGGGCAGCAATTACTTGAGATAATACTGCCACAGCTATTATGGGATACTCAGAGATCCCACATACTTTGTTCATTCTCTTGATGACTTCTGATGCCTTGGTATTCTTTAGACCAGGTGGTTAGTTGAGTGTGGGTGGGCAAGGGAGTAACAAGATGAATATACAGATGAATGGTTGTACATATTTAATTGGGATTTTTAATACAACACCTCATGGACTGTTTAGACAAGAGCATAGAGAGCTGAGTATCCTTGACAACAGTGTGGGTATATAGCAAAACAAAAGAAAGACCAGGAGATTCACAGTAGGAGATCTAAGCAGTAGATCATTGGAGTAACAGCTGATAGCCTTTTGGCAAAAGCCTCAAAATGTACCACAGAGAGTGGGTCATTAGAACATTTGAACAAAAGGCATTAATAATTGGCATAGTGGCTGATATACCACTGTAAATACTGATGTTGAGTGTTAAAATTTCTCTGTGGTTACAAGTAATGGTTATAAGTAATGCAGTTACAGATGGAAAGAATAATCAGTGAATAAGGAATGAAAAATGGCCTTTAACACCAGTTAACTTTTTAGTCATTGAGCTGAGTTCCCCCATAGGTAGAATGGGGCAAAAAAGTTTTCCTAAAATTTGTATGGAACCACAAAAGACCCTGAATAGCTAAAGCAGTCCTGAAAAGAAAAACAAAGCTGAAGGCATCACAATTCCAGACTTCAAGTTACATTACAAAGCAGTAGTAATCAAAAGAGTATGGTACTGGCACAAAAATAGACACATAGATCAATAGAACAGAATAGAAAATCTAGAAATAAACCCACAATTATATGATCAATTAATCTTTGACAAAGAAGGCGAGACTATGCCATGGGAGAAAGACAGTTTCTTCAACAAATGGCATTAGGAAAACTGGACAGCTACATGCAGAAGAATGAAACTGGACCACTTTCATACATCATACACAAAAATAAATTCAAAATGGATTAGAGACCTAAATGTGAGACCTGAAATCATAAAAATCCTAGAAGAGAACACAGGCAGTAACTTCTTTGATGTTGGCCATAGCAATTTTTTTCTAGGTATGGGAAGGTAAGGGAAACAAAAGCAAGGGAGGGAGTCAAGGAAAACAAAAGCAAAAAAAAAAGAAAAAAGTTGGGACTACATCAAAATAAAAAGCTTCTACACAGCAAAGGAAAAAACAAAACTAAAAGGCAATCTACAGAATGGGAGAAGATATTTGCAAATGACATATCCAATAAAGGGTGAGTATCCAAAATATATACACAGCTTATAAAACTGAACACCCCCAAAATAAATAATCCAATTAAAAATGAAAGCAGGAGAAATGAACAGACATTTTTCCAAAGAAGAAATACAGATGGCCAACAGACACCCAAAAAGATGCTCATCATCACTTATCACCAGTGAATGTAAATCAAAACTATAATGAGTTATCACCTCACACCTGTCAGAACAGCTAAAATCAACAACACAAGAAACAACAGGTGTTGGTGAGGATGTGGAGAAAAAGGAACCCTTGAGCACTGTTGGTGGGAATGCAAGCTGGTGCAGCCACTGTGGAAAACAGTATGGGGGTTCCTCAAAAAGTTAAAAATAGAGCTACCCTATGATCCAGCAATCACACTACTGGGTATTTACCCAAAGAATACAAGAACACTAATTCAAAGGGATACATGCACCCCTATGTATAAACATACATTTATAGCATTATCTACAATAGCCAAGATTTAGAAGCAGCCCAAGTGTCCATTGATTGATGAATGAATAAAGAAGATGAAGAAGATGTGATATATATATGTGTGTACATATATAAATCTATATGTGTGTGTGTGTGTGTATATATATATATATATATATATATATAATGGAATATTATTCAGCCATAAAAACGAATGAAATCTTGCCATTTGAAATGACATGGATGGAGCTAGAGAGTATTTTGCTAAGTGAAGTAAGTTAGAGAAAGACAAATACTGTATGATTTCACTCATGTGGAATTTAAGAAATAAGACAAATGAGTAAAATAAGAGAGAGACAAAGCAAGACACAGATTCTTAATTATAGAAAACAAACTGATGATTACCAGAGGGAAGGGGAGTGGGTTGATGGGTGAAATAGGTGATGGGGATGAAGGAGTGCACTTATGATGAGCCCAGGGTGATGTATGGAAGTGTCTAATCACTATATTGTACATCTGAAACTCATATAACACTGTATGTTATCTAACTGAAATTAAAATAAAAACTTAGAAAGAAGTTTATCCTACTTATTTCACTGGTAATTGGAAACAATGCTCTTGACAGTTTTGGGATACTGCACGTCTCATCTGAAATTGAAGTCGATTTCTTAATGATCGCGTGTGATATCTAACAATAGTAGATGTTTATTATTTAACTTCAGGACATTTATACTTATTCCAGTAAACAGCTCACAATTTGATTTTAGGGATATGCCTCTTCTCTTCCTAATCTCAGTGTGTGAGATTCCATCTACCTTTAAGAGTGGACATTTGTCCCTGGAAAAAAACATTCAACATAATTTATTCATTGTGTCACTGTGACTGGTTCAGAAACAAATAAGTGATCCTTAAGATGTTTGCTCAAAACCCTCTTAGCATCCTGCAGATAGTGACAAATGAAGTCACTGCACAAACTTGAGAAATACCAAGATGCTAAGTCCTAATGATAACATTGGATTCCTGAAACTAGCTACCTTATTCTAGGACTTCCCATTATATCAAAGGATTCATTGTCTTTTGTGTTTAAGCATGTTGTATTAGACTTTTTGTCACTGGCAACAGAGAAATTTAACTAATAAATCAAAAAATAACTTGAATCTAATTAATCTTGGTTAAAAAGCCAGGCTTATACTACATTATATATTGATGTTTTCCAAATATTTATGATGATGCAACCCTTTTGTCATATAACACCTAACAATTTTGGAGGGATTAGTGATAATATGATAGACATTTTGAGACATGGGTATAAATGATCACTGCATTCAATGGATCTTAGTCTACCATGTTTAAAAGACTATTAATTCATCAAAAATACATTATACAATAAAAAAAACTAACAAGTAACATTGAATTACATTTCATGAAAGAAGACATATAAATGACAAATCGGGAAGGTGGGATTCAGCTGGAAAAAAATAAATCAAAACATTAATAGTAGAGTTAGTTAAACATGATATACTGATTCTAATTTCTTAGTTTAGGCAAATGTATAAAGGTTATGTAAGGTGTTAGCATTAGGGAAGATTCTATCTTTGTAATGTTTCTAAGTCTAAAATTATTTCAGAATAAAAAGTTAATTAAAAAAACTTACTATATACATTTTGTGTATCGAGTTGGCAAGATTATTTTAATAGCAATATAAAATGTGGCTCAGTGTGCTGGGAAAAGGGTACCCTTATAAGCTGTGATGGCCGAGTAAAAAAATGCTAACTTTCTGGAGGTTAATTTGGTAATATATCTAAATCCATAAAATCAGCAAACACTTTCGTCCCAAATTACTTCTTCCAGAAAAATAATTCCTAGAAAATAATATGAAGGATGTACAGATATTTATGTAGGTGAATATTTATGTAGGTAGTATTCTTTTACATTAAAAATTCAAGCTAAGTACATATCCAGTAATAAGGATCTAATAAATGATGGAACATTAATACAATGGAATACTATTTTGTACCAGAAACAAATCATACCATAGTAGGTAAAAATACCTAGCAAAATGAGAGTTTTCTCAGGTCATAGTGGGTGGAGAAAAAGCATGTCATCATGTAATGTATGTAGTATAATGCCAATTATATTATTATTCATTTCTGAAAAGAATGTATATTGAGCACCATTGTAGTTGGTGCTGGGGATATCGATAGCAATGAACAAAATGCACAAAAAAGCCCGTGTTAATGGAGCATATAGTCTAGAGTGCCATAAAAGCAATAAACAAGCATATTGGATAGTACATTAGGAGGTGGTAAGTTTTATACAGAAAAATAAAGCAGGATAGGAGATAGGGAGTATGGGAATCCTGGAGAACGGTGTAGCAACTTTAAACTGCTTGGTCCAGAAAGATCTCTGAGAAAGTGATTCTTAAGCAAAGGCCTGAAGATAGAGAGGGAGTGAGCTTTGTGGTTTTGAGGAACAGTAATCCACAGTGACTAGAAAGTACACTGGTTTTGAGGGAAGGGCATGCCTGGAGATTTCTAGGCCCTGCAGGGGGGCCAGTGTACTGGAGTGCAGAGGAAATGAGAAAGAGTACTGAAAGTCCAGCAGATGGCAGACCACATGGGTCATTGTAAGAACTTGGCCTTTACTTGGAGTGAAATGGAGAGTGTCATTGCAGGGATTTGAAGTGAAGGGGAGCACGGTTTGATTTAGCTTTAAAGGGATCATTCTGGTTGCCATGTTTGAAAACAGAGATTGAAGGAGGCCAAGAGTGAAATCAGGAAGGCTTGTTAAGAAAACCAATGCAATGATCCAAGGAAGCCATGATGGTGGGTTAGACTAAAGTAATAGCAGTAGAAGTGGTTAGCAGTGGTTAGATTATTGAGATGTTTCTAAATTGTAATAACTGAGAGAACTGGATATGGGAGCGGTGTGGCATGAATCAGGGACTACTTTAAAGATTTTGACCTGAGAAAATAGGATGGAGTTACCATTAACTGAGATGGGGAAGGCTGTAGCTAGGACCAGTTGGGAGAAAAGATCAGGAATTCAATTTTGAACATGTCAAGTTTAGGATATTTCTTAGACCTCTAAGTGCAAATATTAAGTAATCAGTTGACTATTTAAATATAGAGTTAAAGTTGGATCTGATAAAAAGAGAGACACAAATCTGGGTAAGACCACCAAAGCAGGGTAGATATTACATAGTAAAAAGAAGGTTCCAGTGAGTGAGCCCTGGCAAACACCAACACAAAAAGGTCAGACAGAAGAAAGACAACAGCAAAGGAAACTCAGCAAGAGCATTTAACGAGTTATGAGCAAAACCATCCTGGAAGCTAAGAGAATGGAATATTTCAGGGTAGGGAGTGATCTTCTAGGTCAAATGCTATTTATCGGTCCAGTAAGATGAGACCGAGAATGGAAAATTGGATTTAGCAACATGGATATCATTAATGATCTTTATAAAGTCAGTTTTAGTGGAATAGAGTGTTCTAAGAGTGAGACAGAAGAGTGAGTGTATGATATTGATTTCAAGGCATATTTCCATTAAGAGAAGGGAATAATTAGGACCATGGATGTGGGACCAAGAATAGATTTTTTAAAATATGCAATATAACAGCATATTTTATACTTAGAATTAAAATCCAAGAAAAAGAGAAGTTATGATGAAAGGGAGAGAAAGGAAAGTTCCTATAGTGACATTATTCAGCAGGAGAAAGAGGATGTGATCTAATGCTCATTTTATTTTGCTGTGATTACAATTCTATTCACCTATTCAAATATTTATTTGTGGATTTTGTGGGGTCTCATGTAATCTCCATTTTTTCTATTTTTCACAATATTTTCACAATAATTTTATAAATTATACATTTTATGACAAGAAGATATTATGTTAATTATGAGTAAGAAAGCACCGGGCATTTCTTTAAATTTTGTATTGTATCTTGTTGCAACAGATGTAGAGCAAAATGATTGAACACACAATTGGTAACCCAGACTTGGGTATGGTGTTCCACTTGAAGTTTTCAAGAGTAATACAACTAAGAAACAATCCTACACTTTTGTCTACCATTTTATATTTGGGTACTTACTAGCCAAAAAAATTTAGCAGAACTGGTTTGTGGAAACAGAAATACCATTAGTTAATTCTATGGTCTGAATATTGGTGTCCCTCCAAAATTTACATATTAACATCTTAACTCTCAAAGGCGATAGTGTTAGTAGGGGGTGCCTATGAGAGGTGCTTAAATCATGAGGTCATAAGTCTACAAAACAGGCTCCAGGCTGAGCATACAACCCCCATCAGGTGAGCATCAACCATCAAGTGAGCATACAACCAGAAGTCTGCAACCCAGAAGAGGACCCGAACCCAGGCATGCTGGCACCCTGATCTCATTCTTCAGCCTCCAGACCTGTGAGTGATATATTTCTGCTGCTTCTAAGCCATCTAGTCTGTGATGTTTTGTTATAGCAGTCCAAACAGACCTAAGACAGTTAATTAAAAGAAAAGACAAACACAAAACTTTAAGACTGCTAAAAAGGCATCAAACCCCACTCATATACACAGAGCTCACAAACATAATCACATACACATACTACACACAACAAAATACACGCACGAACACACACAAACACATGCATCCATGTAAACACACACATATAAAGATACATATACAAACATGCACATAAATACCTGCAAACACATGCATCCATACCTACACGTACACAAACACGGAAGCATGTCTACTCACACACACAGATACACGCAAGTCTGTCTAGTTCTGGTTTCGGCTGAAGGTCTGGTTTTCTCTGGTGCTTCCTTTCCTCATATACCATTTCCCACAAGTTTGTGCAAATTCAGATATTATCATGAATAACTAAGATTCTCACAGAGAACTTCCTGAAGTGACACAAATACTCAGGCCCCGAACCAGAGATAACTGAAATTCGACTAGATCCTGGACTGAATCCTCAAAGAAAATATCTCTACAAACCACTACACTGCACCAATACATGAAATGAGAGGCCTGCAGGTCGCTCTATCAGAATTCCAGTCTAACTAGTATGTTATGTTGCCCCTGCTGAACTAATACAACAATCTCTCGATATTTACATATGTATACATGTATATTTTTCTGAACTTTTACAAAAATCTTTCCATTAATTTGTTCATAGATGTGAAATATAATTGCTCTTTTGATTTTTTTCTCCCTATCCATTTTAAATCATGGAAAATATAAAAAGGTGTACATCAGGCGCTGATTTAGTCCTTTGATCAATGCTCCTCTTGCGTGGGCAGAGCATGTAATGTAGGTGATGGGGTTGCTATCCTGTAGAGGTTGTATAGGTTCCTAAACCAAACACCAGCCAGTAGGTGAGTAGCACAGAAACAAAGACATTAAATTATATTTTTCCCTCTAGTGACCTATTCTCTTGGCATATACCCATGCACTGGGAACTTGTATTAGATATTATTTAAAGAATGGTACAAAAACAAAAAAATCAGAGACTGAGCTCTCTGAGTGCAGGAGCAAAATAAAAAAAAATACAAGCATAGCTCTGGAATATGGTAGATTCTCTTGTATGTTTATGGTTTTTCAACCTCTGAATGCAATCATTATTTTTCATTTATCACTAAGCCACTCCATGCTCTCTATAAAAATCACTGATATGAGGAATTCTTAATCTCAGGAAACAAACTGAGAGTTGCTGGAGTGGTGGGGGGTGGGAGGGATGGGGTGGCTGGGTGATAGACACTGGGGAGGGTATGTGCTATGGTGAGTGCTGTGAATTGTGTAAGACTGTTGAATCACAGACCTGTACCTCTGAAACAAATAATACATTATACGTTAAAAAAGAAGAAGAAGAAGAAGATAGCAGGAGGGGAAAAATGAAGGGGGGGAATTGGAGGGGGAGACGAACCATGAGAGACGATGGACTCTGAAAAACAAACTGAGGGTTCTAGAGGGCAAGGGGGTGGGAGGATGGGTTAGCCTGGTGATGGGTATTAAAGAGGGCACGTTCTGCATGGAGCACTGGGTGTTATGCACAAACAATGAATCATGGAACACTACATCAAAAACTGATGATGTAATGTATGGTGATTAACATAACATAATAAAAAAAATCATTTTGAAAATAAGACATGATTTGCTTTTTTTTTTTTTTCAGAAACTTGAAGGATACCTTACAGATAACAATAATGAGGGGGCATTTCAACTGGACATTAGGAAAAGTTTTAATATGAGTGTGTTTACAAATGTGTATTGTATATACAATTTGTATCAATGTTCACGTGTGTGTATTTGCCTACATAGGTATCTATCATTATTAAGGTGGTTAAACCCTATATCAAAAGGAAAGCTGTCTGGAGTCAATAGTCAGCATTTTGCAACCCAATAGATACCGAGATTCAAAATGCGTACCCTATACGGCCTCAATTTGCTCTGATCTTCCCCCTGTAACTGAAGAGTATTTAGGCATTCCATGTCATAGTGACACAGTTCTTCCCAGGTCTTGCTGTTTTGTTCTTCAACCTATTGCACTTTGGAAGTGACAAAAGCCACTTCCCAGGGAGCTGTGAGACAGCCTCTCAGTAAAGGAGGTCTATTTCCCTGCCCCCCTCCTACCCCAAATTCCATAGTCATGACACAGAAGCACAGTTAGAGATGAAAAATATGGTTCATTATCTTGGTAGCGCAGAGAAAAATGTTATGGCTTTATTTAGCAGTTGCTTTTATGCTTTTAAAAACATGTTAATTTCATTTTTTATGTAATTGTGCATTAAATCATCTCAGACAATTGTGTGATTTGGAAATAAAAGTCCAACAAAATAAGTAAAAGCTATAATGTGGTTTTATCCTTACCGCTTTTTGTAGTCTGTTTTTATGTTCCTCAAGCATTAGTGTCTCCGCTCCTTCCTGGGAAGATTAATCTGGAGGCTCGTAGAGACTCTTGTCTTCCTGTCTTTAGTTCTCCTGGTGCTCTGAGATTTTCCTTGTGGTTTCTGCATCTACTACTCATGAATTACCAGCCCCAACAACATTAGGACTTAGAAAGCCTCATGATCCTTTATTCGACATCCTAATAGGGCCACCAGCATGGATGCAGGCCTCAACCCTGAGGGAGAAATATTAAAGAGACCTAAACTGCCCCAAGTAAAATTATGAATCCTAACCTACAGACTACACTGTACTCACCAGAATACTAGGGATGCATTTTTTTTTTTTTTTACTAGAATATAGGCAATGGAATATGTGCAATGTAATTCAGCATGTTTGGGAGATGTTTTTCTTTTATCTTAAAGAAAAGTTTGTTCATTTGACACATAGCATCTTCCATAGCTCCTATTTTAAACACTTTATGAAGGCTGAGGCATTCTGATGGAAGTTAGTGATGAATTGTGACTCCTGAGTGTGACCTCTGTGTTATAATGTGATTCAAGACTAATTTCACACATGTTAATTTTTTTTTCAAATGTCTCTCAATACATATAAACAAACTCTTTTGTCTTTCCTTAGTGTGTTTTAACGTAGATTATTGTTGTAAGGCATTACGCTTCCTTTAAGGCAGTGTGCACTAGTTTGCTAGGGTTGTTAGGACAAAGTACCACGGGCGAACAACCGAAATTTACTGTCTTACAGTTCTGGAGGCTAGAAGTCCAGGATCAGGGCACCACAGGGTTGGTTTGCTCTGAGCGCCATGAGGGAAGGACCTTGCCGGCCTCTCTCCTTGGCTTGCAGATTCTTGTCTTCTCCCTCTATGTTATCATGCCCTCTCCTCTCTGGCACGCCTCTGGGTCCAAGTTCCCCTTTTTATAAGGACACTGGGTTTATGGAACTAAGGCCCACCCAAATGGCCTCATTCTAACTTAATTACCTCTTTTTTTTTTTTTTTTTAAGATTTTATTTATTTGTCAGAGAGAGAGAGTGAGAGAGAAAGGAAAAGCAGGGGGAGTGGCAGGCAGAGGGAGAAGCTGGTTCCCCACTGAGCAGGGAGCCCGATGTGGGGCTCAATCGCAGGACCCCGGGATCATGACCTGAACCGAAGGCAGATGCTTAACCGACTGAGCCACCCAGGCGCCCCTAACTTAATTACTTCTTGAAAGCTCTATCTCAAAATAAGGCCAATTCTGAGATAATGAGGGCTAGGACTTCAGCATATGAATTTTAGGAAGACACATTTCCAACCATAGCAGGATGTGAAGCAGTTTTCTGGTGTCATTCACCCAGCTTAAAAATACAGCTTTCCAAAGACCGACATTCTGAAAAAATCACTAAAGATTAGCTTTTTCTTTCACAATTCTAAAACAAATTTGTTTATGATCCAGGTAGGAGTATATATAAAAGAAACAAAATCACTCTTAATTTACTTGTAGTATAACCCTTAAGACAGATATATGTATATGTATGTACACACGCCTTACCCCATGTGGCCACCAAGTGTGTGGATATAACCAGCCCTGAAACTGACTTCCCCCCAAGGCTACTAGGAAATGTCAATTAAACAGCCAAACTTTCAGAGTTTGGTACCCTACCTGCCTGGGAGCTTTTGTATTCGATTTATTGTTAAATAAAACAGTCAACTTGGCAGCTAAGCTAGATTAACAAATTATAATAAACTCTTTTGGTTTTTTTTTTTTTTTTTGCTTAGAAAAAGGTGAGCTAATATTCCTGAAGTATACATTTCAGAGAGGTTAAACATTTTGAGAGGTTATTTGTTTGTAACTATTTCAAGTTGAGCAGGAGAATAGGAAGGTGACCACAGGCCTGTTTGAATGAAACAGAAGTATAAAAGGATCTTGACTTAAAAACTAGTAGTGGCTTTAACATTTCTTCTATTAATAATTAATATTTTATTAGGAGGAACTGATGTCAGAAGCCAAGAGTAGCAGAGAACAGCTGTGGGCCTCAAGTTTAAATGTCTTCCATTTGACCCACTTATATTCCTTTTTCACTTTTTAAAATTCACACACACACACACACACACACAGAGCTAATTTAGCCAGCTTGTCTGCAAAACCCACTCACGTTGTTATTCAGCTGAGTCTACCATTGCTCCAGTAAAACCCTGTGGTTCCACTCTCCATTGGGGGTGCGGGGGCGGGATGAGGGAAATTTCTGGAAGGCCACCAGAGTCAAGGAGGCATCTTTTTCTGATGACAGCCTTTAAATATTTGTTACTATTGGTGTATGCAGTAAGGCACTGGTGGGCTAAGTGTTTCACACGTATTATCTAATTTAATCCTCACAATAATCTAGTAAAGGTGAGGCAAAGGAGAATTCAATAGAGATTCAGTGGCTGGGTAGGGATATAAATATCATAAGTGGTGTTGGGGCAACTTTTGAAAATTTGACAGTGTGAAAGGGGAAGAAGCTGAATTTAATGTAGTAGAAGAAAGATTTCCTTTCCAAAGTCAGATAGGTATTTCTTGAGGAATGTGTATTCCTCAATGTGAGAGAAGAGGGCTGGATATTTCTATTTTATTACATTGTAGCTAACACTTCTTGAGATGCTACTGGTTGCCAGACACTGATCTAAACACTTTATGTATATTACCTTGTTTAATTTAACTGTGAAGACAGTTATACTATGAGATAGATTCTACTGTTATCTCCAACTTTCAGAGCTTAATAATTTTACTTAGGTCACACAATTGGGATTTCAAGGCCCTAGCTTAATCTGCAGCCTGTGTCATAACTACTATTTTTTTTAAATTTTTTAAAATTTATTTTTATTTATTTATTTTTATTATTATGTTATGTTAATCACCATACATTACATCATTAGTTTTTGACGTAGTGTTCCATGACTCATTGTTTGCATATAACACCCAGTGCTCCATGCAGTACGTGCCCTCTTTAATACCCATCACCGGGCTAACCCATCCCCCCACCTCCCTCCCCTCTAGAACCCTCAGTTTGTTTCTCAGAGTCCATAGTCTCTCATGGTTCGTCTCCCCCTCCGATTCCCCCCCTTCATTCTTTCCATCATAACTACTACTTTACTATTAGGCTGTAATAGGATAAAGCAAACTTTATTTGACCAAACAACGATAGGTAGCTTGACTTACCCATAGGGTGTGTTCATAAAAATTAGAGTATGGTGTCCAAACTCCTCAACTGAAATATATATTAAATGAATGATGGTAGTATATCATTTAAAAAATTCTGAAAAAGATAATCTGAGGTTTGAGCAACTAAATTATTCATAGGTTATCATAGCATTAAAAAAGGGAAAAAAATCAAACCCTCAAATTTCAATGATCCTATTAAAGGAGGACCAAGATTGTGGCACATCCATATGAATGAATAATATTAAATCATAAAAATAGCAGTTACAAAGATTTGCAAACAGCATGGGAAGCTACCCCTCATAAAGTTTTAAGTGATACTGAATATTGTTTTTAAAGTAGTTTTTAAATATGTAAAAGTATTTGAAAAAGAGTCTGGAAGGAAATATATTGACATGTTAGCAGGGTTTATTCACTTCCAGATAGATAAATTTAAGGGGGGGGAAGGGGTTTCCATTTATACTTTGCAGCCCTTTTCAAATTTCATATCAATAGTGCATATTACTTATATAATCAGGGACAAATCATATTTATGAAAGATAATTCTATGGCAATGAAATATTTTTCATAATTGAAATAACCATCTCATAATTTATGTGCAGTCAATGCTCAATAACAGGAGTCAGTAAGCTTTTTCTGTAAAGGTCCAGATAGTACATATTTTAGACTCGCAGACCAAACAGCAACATTGAGGATATTCTGTAGATATCTAACAAGAAAGAAAACAAACATCCTTGTATTTGTTGGCAAAATTCAAAACACAATACTAATACTCAAATATAATTTTTTTTTGTAATACACATCTACTAATAAAAAGACTGAAATTATTTTTGAATGTGTGTGGATAACATTTTGCTGAATTGGTGTTCAAAGTTAGCATTTCCTATCATCCAGGTTTATGGCACATGTTCATCTGTTAATGCTGATCTATGATGAGATTTTATGTACTTCATCTTCAAAAATGGCTTTTCGCACAGATAGGTGACACATGTGGCCCTTGAAACACTGTCGAGTTGTAACGGCTTCGCTGCAACTTATAGTGCGCCAAGAAGCGAGCACCACATATGATCTCTGTTGCAACTACAGAACCCTTCCTCTTGTAGTAGGAAAGCGACCACAGGCAATACGTCAATGAAGGGGTGTGGCTGTGGGCCAATAACTTTATTTATGGGACATTAACATGAATTTCAAATGATTTTCACGTGTGACAAAATATGCTGCTTTTGAATTTTAAATAATTGATAAATGTAAAAGCTTAAAAATTTTCAAAATAAAGTGTTCTAAATGAGAAGACAAATCCATTTTTAGCTAATGGACCTTGCGATAATAGGTGGCAGGCCATATTTGGTTTGAGGGTTGAAGTTTGCTGATCTTACTCTAGAAGCAGGCACGCCTCTTGTAAACTTCATGCAACAACCATCTCTGACAGCACTGAATATATCAACATATTCTTTATAAAAAATTAAGATATCTTTATGTAAAAATGATGTCTCTAGCCTCTCTATGAATGAATTCTTTTGTGGGTAAAGAAATGACACAACCAGGCAGAGAAAAATATTATGGGGACATTCCGAGGGAAACATCTATAGAATCAGAAAGAAGATCAAGGTTCTGCTATCCAAACTCGGTGTTATATTCGCCAGACCTCTGGCTATTTTTTATGGAAATTCTGGGTTGTCAGAAACTGTGCTAAACAAACCCATTATATTAGCCTTTTAAGAAATAACATCAAATATTTAGAATCTTAAACGCAAAATAAACCTACCAGGCTAGACAAATTCCATTCCCCTATTTTATGTTCGAACATATGTTGTTTTTCCCCTGACCGGCTACTTGAGGCCTTAGCAGAACACAAGAGATGTTCTGAAAGATTAGTCAGAGTTTTAAGCAGGAAAATATCTGATGAAAGCTTAAAGAAGCTGAAAAGTGTGTTAAAATAAATTAACTGCCTCCTTCAACCATATCTTTTGTGTAAAGTTCCCCAAAAAAGCAATGTACGAACCATCTACATCAGAATCAACAGAGTTCCTCAATAAAATGCAGATTCCTGTGTCCCAGGTGTTTTCAAAAGCACTAAATTTGGAGGATTACAGCTTCAGAAGTTGTTTCAGGCAACTGTTGTATGGTTTTCATTTACAAAGCATAACACTTCTAGATTTTCCTCTTTAGTAATTTACATACATAGTCTCTTCTACTCACCTCCTTAGGAGGTGTAAAGTTTTTCAAAAAAGAGACAATACTTTGAAAAGCAATTTGGTGCCTAATAAAAAGGTGTACATCCTTACGAAAATATTATAAAAAGCTATCAATGCTTATTTCAGGCAGCCATGTGTATGATGTATATCACAGGGATGTTTTAGGATCAGTGATGCAGAGGGAAGGAAAGTGAGCAGTCATAGTTAAGGAAGGTAGCCAGAGAAAGCCTCAGGTTAGGATGGAAAACAAGACACAAGTGACCACTGGAGTTAAGTATTCCAAGGCAAGGCTTATCTACTAGGGCAGTCATTCAAACGTGCACGGCAGAGAAAGGAAAATTTGGAACTAATTACAAAACAGAAACTTTCCAAATTAGTCCCGGAAATTGTTCAAGACAAACACATTCCTTCAAGGGTAGTCTAAAATACCTGAAGTACTTTTTAAAAATTCAGATTCCTGGAATCATCTCGGACCTATTGACTCAGAATCTCTGCGGTGTGTCCTGAAATGTGTATTTTAAACCATCTAGTCGGCCATGTACTAAAATGTGTTAAAATGGTCCACTCCTTGGGCACATGATTCCATTGTTTGTTTTGAGTTGTTAAAATTCTTTAATTTATTCATTCAACAAACTGCTTAAAGAACTATATGGTCAAGGACACCATACACAATAAAAAAATGAACTTGCAGTATTAGTCCTAACAAGTCCAAAGTCTAACAAGGAAATGCAGATAAATCGGCTATCACAATTCAGAGTGTTAAATGTGACATCAGTTAATTCAAGATGCCAAGAAAACTCTGAAAAACTTAAACAAAAAAAAGTTAATTTCAGGCAAAGAGTTCTCTTTTCCTTTGGGATACTAAAATCTATTCTTTTAAGATGACTTTTTCTAGGTAATGATATTTTTAATCCAAAATTATTTATTCATGACTGAAGTCTACCTACTTTGACCTTATCTCTGAAGCTGTTTCTATAAAGCAATCTATGAACAATTTACATCAAAATTTTCTGGATACAAATGAGTCCGTCCTTTGATTCTTAGTTTGAAGGCTTAATCTATTCTAGATTTTTTTTTTTTATCCTTTATAAACTTTATTTTTCTTATTGACATGAAATTCACATATAATATTAGTTTCAGGTATACAGCATAAAGCTTTGATATATGTAGATATTGTGAAATGATCACCACAGTAAGTGTAGTTAATATCCAACCTTACCCATAATTACAATTCTTTCTTGTGATGACTTTTAAGTTCTACTCTCAGCAACTTTCAAACATACAAAGCAATATTGTTAACAATAGTTACTGGGCTACTGTGCTACATTTTATCCCAAGACTTATTTATCTTAGAATTGTGTAAGGCTGATGAGTCACAGACCTGTACCTCTGGAACAAATACTACAAAAAAAAAAAAAAAAAAAAGAAGATGAAGATAGTAGGAAGAGAAGAATGAATAAGGGGGGGAAATCGGAGGGGGAGATGAACCATGAGAGACTATGGACTCTGAGAAACAAACTGAGGGTTCTAGAGGGGAGGGGGGTGGGAGGATGGGTTGGCCTGGTGATGGGTATTAAAGAGGGCACATACTGAATGGAGCACTGGGTGTTATACGCAAACAATGAATCATGGAACACGACATCAAAAACTAATGATGTAATGCATGGTGATTAACAAAACATAATAAAATTAAATTTAAAAAAAGGTAAAAAGTTCCAGTTATAAGATAGATTGTTCTTTATGGAATTTTCTTATTATTACGTATGGAATTACGTATGTTCAGAACAGTAACATATGAAAAAATGTCCTCCTGTTCTGTAATTCAATCTGTATTCAATTTAACTGAATAATTTGGGGGTTGAGTAGGATATAGCACAACAGAAGTTCTTATTTCCAAATATTTTGGTCTAAGAGAGAGGCCATGATAACTCAGAAGTTTAGATAAACCTGGGTTTGACTCAGGATCTAATTTACTAGCTGTGTGTCCTTGCACAGGTTATTTAACCTTATCAAGTTTGTTTCTGCTTATATTCACTATAAGAGATTTATATGAGATTTAGTAATGTATATTTAGTAATGTACGGGTTAATTCTGTCAACAGCATGCATATCTGATACACACACATATGCACATGTACTGCACACAGTCATATAAGTAATCAAGGCTTATTTTGCAAAACTGTGAAGATAAAATAAAATAATGTCTATACAAAGGTTAGCACAGCGCCTTGCTCATAGAAGTTGCTCAATGAACAATGGTGGTAGCAGTGAGAGAAAGAGAGGGTAGGAGAGCAAGAAACTGAGGGATTTGAGGTTAGAGTGAAACAAACAAACAACAACAAAAACAACAAAAAACAATTGGGAACTCATACAAGAAAAGTGAAAGAGGAAGGTAAAAAAAATGTAAAAAAAAAGTAAAGGTTACTCCTAATATATTGAATAGCTTTACTTTTCTCATAATTAGATACAGGTTTGCTTCAATGCTATGTAATGTAGTAGCCATGCTATCCTCTCATTGATTGAACAGCCATCATTAGAATAAGCACAAAATAGAGTAACACAGAAAGGTTATTAGTGTTTCATCTGAACTCTGGAAATGTCAAGCCATATAGGGCTGGTGGATGGTGATAGGAAACCCATTTCCAGTTATCATATGTTAATGAAGGGAAACAATGTGCTATCTACAAGGACAAGGAAAAACCCAGAATGAGCAGAGTCAGAGTCTATGCAGTTTTCTACATTTCCAGCCTCATTAAAATATGCAGATCATATCATTAGGAGACTGTTTCCTGGCAGAGCCTTCTCCTAGAGTTCAGTTACAGGCACACATTGGCAGTTGTTAGTACAATGATTTTAACCACGGCTATATTCTTCTATGTAAAAATAAACAAATAAAAAAGAAGACAAAGAAGCAGAAGCTGCTCTCACAAGCCATGTTTTCATTTAGAGAATTTTTTTTTCAAATATGAGTCTGTATTAAAAAAAAAAAAGGCCATTGATGCTTTTTTGTTCTTCTGACACTATACAAGGACCTTATATTGCAGCTTCATATTTCCCCTGTTTAATGGGATATATTTAATGGGATAACAGACATGACATCTAGGTTTAATTCAGCAAAATGATCAAGAGTAGCTACTGAATTGAACAAACAGTACTTCAAAGACCTCTCTGACCAACTTTTAGCTTTAACCCAGATACAAAGCATTCTAGTGTTCATCTTAATTCCTTACTTCTTCCACATCTTTTATTTCTTCATTATTGCCTTGGCTCCTTCTTCTCTCCTTTTCTTCCTTACTCTGCCTGTCCTTCTTCCTTGTTTCTTAACTTCTTTTCCTCTTCCTTTCTCCCTTCCTCCCTCCCTTCCATCCTTCCTTCCCTCCCTCCTTCCTCTCTCCCTCACTCCCTCCCTCCTTCCTTTCCATCTTTTCTCCCTCCTTTTCTTCCTCCCTCCCTCTTTCCTTCTTTCCTTTCTTCCATCCATCCATCCATCCATCCATCCATCCTTCCCATTTATCAACTACCATCTTGTGTGTGTGGGCGAGGTGGTATTTAAAATAATTTTACTCACAAGCCTTGGGCGCCTGGGTGGCTCAGTTGGTTAAGCGACTGCCTTCGGCTCAGGTCATGATCCTGGAGTCCCTGGATCGAGTCCCACATCAGGCTCCCTGCTCGGCAGGGAGTCTGCTTCTCCCTCTGACCCTCCCCACTCTCATGTGCTCTCTCTCATTCTCTCTCTCTCAAATAAATAAATAAAATCTTTAAAAAAAAAAAAATAAAATAAAATAATTTTACTCACAAGCCTAATAGAACCTCACAAATGAACACCTTTGACACAAAGGCCCAGTGCAGGTAACCACCTTGAACAAAATTCTTGACTGAATAGAAATACAGAATGATAATAAGGAGATGGCTAGGTAACCAAAATTATTTTGTAGATATCAACATTTAAAAGTGCAATAATGTCAGAGTACATGTAAACAATGGATTTCAGCTATCATTATTATTATTATGAGGTATAAATATCATTTATTTAGTTTCTTCTGTCAGTGGTTTTCCCTGAGGTCAGACCTATTTTGATCATAATGTTTTCAAATTATTATCTTTTTCACTAATGGTGCAAAAGCAATGGAGGGTAAAACTGCTGGTGTTTTAGTATGAATCAAGGCAGTGGCAGCAAACCATGCTAGCAGCCACTGTGTTTTGCATCACCATCTACTTGCAGGGAAGAAACGCTAGTCTCACTGAAGATGAAATGGTAAAAATATTAATTTTATTAAGTTTAGACCCTTCAATACATTTTGCAATATTCTATGTAATGAAATGGCAAAGATGCATGAAACATTTTCTGCTAAAACCAGTAATAGTTGTCTTGAGGAAAAGCATTTGTGCAATTGTTTGAGTCATGGGCTGAACTACTACTACTTTTTTATGGAACCTTATGTTTACTTAAAATAACTACTTAAAAGACAACCTATGGTTATTCAGATTTGCATATTCAATGGACATTCTCTCATTCTCCAGAAAAATGAATGAACTGACTTAGTCACCTCGAGGAAAGCAACAATAATAGTACTTATTGCTAATGATAAAATTCAAGCTTTCAAGCAAAATTAGCATCGTGCAAAACTTGAATGCACTACTATGAGCACAATAGGTTTCCAACACTTCAAACACAACATTTTTTTTCTGATGAGATGGATGGTGATATTTACAAATGTGATTTTTGACATTTTTAAATGAAATGTGTCCATCTGTGAAGATCGGCACGTCTCAGTGAACCAATGTTTTTCAAATGACCAAGGCATGATGTTATAAGTTATTATATTAGAAAAGAGATCCATTTTAACTTTAAAAAAGGCCAATGGATTTTAATTTAATGGAGTAAAATAATTTATTAGTATGGTTTCAAAAAGGTTCCATACTGTAAATAATTTTTAATTTATTTAATTTTTAAGGAACTACCATTTGTTGAGTTTCTGTGTAAACTCAGATAAGAATATACATAATTAACTGAAAAAAACTAATAAAGTCTCCATTTCCTATCTACATATCTTTGGGGGCCAGATATTCTTCAGCCAAAGCGATGAACCCAGCTTTGTTAAGTCAAGATTAAAGATATTTAGAAAGAATAAAACAATGTCATTCTTCCTACTAAATTTTTGGGAAAAATAGTTACTTTTCATGAAGTATGTTTTTATGTTAACATGTAATGAGTTTATTGTTGCCATTTTTAAGCTAATAAATGAATAAATAAATTTTAAACACTTCTCAGTCTTAATTTTAATGCAGTAAATATTGGTGGATATAATGTACATAAAATCTCTGGATTGAAAATTTCTAAAAGTGTAAAGGGATTCTGCAACTAAATTTTTGAGGGATGCTGTTCTAGGTACAAGCAATATTCTATGTATTTAATTCTTTAACAGTCTAGATATTATTTAAGTTACATCATCTGCATTAAACATATTTCTATACATACCTAAGTATAAGGTAAGTCCCCGCCAAAAGAAATACCCCTTAGATAACAGGTGTTGTGTAGATTTGTGCTAACAAATTTTATGGGCGTGCTCCATCAATTACATTATTTTTCATAACACAATATGTTTGGAGAAGATACATTAGCTTGAAACAACTTAAACTATGCTAGGTTTGCAAACTTTTGAAGGTCTGCTAACTACACTGGAATCAGGTTAAAAAAAAAAAAGAGCAAAAATTTTAAAAGAATGTAGATTTTCCCAGGATTTAAACAGCTTGCAAATAAGCATGCCAATAAATTTTTTTAAATACCACAGTTCAAACACAGTATAGTGGGGCACCTAAGTGGCTCAGTTGGTTGAGTGTCTGACTCTTGATTTCAGTTCAGGTCATGATCTCAGGATCATGAGATCGAGCCCCGCATTGGGCTCCACACACAGCGGAGAGTCGGCTTGATAATCTCTCTCTCCCTCTCCCCCGTCCCTGCTCCCCCACCACACGTGCACACATACACACACACACACACACACTCTCTCTCTCTCAAATAAATAAATCCTTAAAAAAATACAAAAAACAATATAGTAGCCACTCACTGTGAAGATAAACATTTGCATATAGAATGAATGAAAAAACTGAGCTGTACTGGGTTCTTGTGGCTTGGAATAAAATTGACACTGTGCATGAATTAGTGAACTGCTATATTTCCAAACCTTCAGACTGAGGTGAAGGTGCAAGCTCTGAAAACCTGCATTAGGTAACAAAGACATTGACACTGAATATGAATGGGAAATTGAAATTATCTCATGGGTATTGTGTTACAGTTTCAACAAATATACAGCACAATTAAAATTTTGCAAAGCTACATTAATAAAGACTATAAATTAACATTTGACTATTTCATGTATGTCTCTTAACATTTTCATAATAAACTTGGCCAAAAACATTTAAAAAAATTCATTATTTGGCAAATGGGGCAGCCTTTTTCTTGAGATCACTTTATATCCAGGATAGACAAGATTTCTAATCCTTTAAAATCCTTCGAAGGACAAATAATTTTCCAGATGGAAATCTGATATTAGAGTGTTTGAGAACTTGCTCACACTTGCACAGTTAGTTAGCATGAAAAATGGGACTGGAACCTAATCCACTCTGCGAAGCCAAGGATCCTTCTATATTCTGACGTTCATGAAGTGTGTCCTATGGCCCAGGGACTGTTCTCACAGAACTTGGACCACATATTCACACGACATATAACTTCTCACAGGAACCCATGGGATGGGTAACCTTTTGGCTCTACTTACTAAACAAGAAAACTGACACATGCGAAATCACAAGATCAGTAATCAGCAGTGCTGACATTTGAACCTGGTCTGGTTTCAGAGTCCATGTTCTACTGGTTTACTTTGTACTGCCTTCTAAAATCTGCTTAATCTCACTGCCATTACATAGTCATTTCTATGAAACAAGTATCAGATGGGAAATGTTAAGTCACTTTTTTCAAGGATTCAAGAATACACCTGTAAAAGTATAGCAGAAATGGCATTTTTTTAAAAAAAGATTTTATTTATTTGACACAGAGAGAGAGAGAGAGAGAGCACAAGCAGGGGGAGTGGCAGGCAGAGGGAGAAGCAGGCTCCCCATTGAGCAAGGAGCCCGATGTGGGGCTCGATCCCAGAACCCTGGGATCGTGACCTGAGCCAAAGGCAGATGCTTAACCGACTGAGCCACCCAGGTGCCCCAGAAATGGCATTTTTAAATATTAAAAACTTAATGTTTAGCATGAGCTTTATTTGGTTCCTAGCTCTTTAAAAAAACTTGAGGTTTAGCTAAAGTTAGGAAAACACCCGAGGGAAAAAATTGTATGTTACTGAAAGTGCCAGGTCATGCCTGGGATTAAGAGATTCATTCCTGTCTACATATACAACCGGTAAATATATATACGTGTATTTTTACTTAGTTATATATGTGGAGATGAGTGAATCTCTTAATCCCAGAGATAATATATAAATATACAATACAAATAATCTATGAATAAATAGACTTATTTTATACATATAGTATATATGGTATAATATACAGTATCTATTATATATAAATATATATGCACACACACTATATTATTAACAACAATAACACAGTGAGAATGATCATACATTTGTTAAATAATTTGAGCAGGATAGACATTCATATCTTCATCATATGCAAAACCTAACGGGTACATATTGTTCATAACGATAAGTCTCTGTAGGTACACAGCTCAAAAGTAATCATAAAAATATTAAGGTCTTTTATGTTGGAGCAAGTACTACACAGAGGTGGGAAAATGGCAAATGTTAACACACACATGACAGTGAGATCACCCAAGAACTGAAAAGCATTCAGTTTTTGGTTAATGTGTTTGTTTTCCGTCTTTCAATTCCCACTCCAATTTGTTTATTGTCCAGTGGGGACTCAGAGAAATTATTAAATTCCTCAAGGTCACACAGAAAGTCACGGCTGTTCTTGGGAAAGGGGCTTGTATATTCCTGAATCCCAGCTAGGTCCTATTGCTTCCTCCACTGGATGGGTCCGTGTGGACTGAAAGTATGCTCTTAAGCAAATTCCAATTATGGTTTATTAACTGCACACGTAGCATTTATCTTCCAGTTTCTAAAAATAGCAGAACCAATTAAACTGTCTGTTTAGCACTTAAGGTTTTTTTTTTAACTTTTAATTTTTCTCCAGATAAAGGCTTTATAGGAAGATAAATGGAACATTACAGATATGAGGGGAAGGGAGGAAGCCATCACTTCCTGTCACTGCCACCATCTTCTTTGACCAGCCCTATAAGGCAACCATGGCAAGACCTTTTCTGCTCCTGAACTGATATTACAAGATCCTCAGCCAAGCAAACCAGCCCATTTATTGGCATGATGGATAGTAGATAAAAAATTTTATTCAAGACAGTTGCTAATTTGAAATAAAAGCCCAACAAATTCTAATGTTCTGTCCACTGTCAAAACAAGATTACACAATTGCAGCAAGAAAAATAGCGGGCTGGTAAAAGGAGGCTTCAGAGCAGTATTTTACTTTACACTAAAACACTATAATTCTCAATCAGAGGTAAAAAAAAAGAGAGACTTAATTTGGTGAAAACTGTGTAGGGAATTACTACTTCTGAGATGTTTCTTTTAAGCCTGCCTTTTACAGCCTTTGCATTAAAGAACCACATGCCCAAAGGAGGGCCACAGAGGGTTGGGACTAGAATTTCCACATTGGACATCTTCAGGGAAAAAGAAAATACAGGGAAGAGAGCAAAAGAAGAAACATTAATTCTCAATGTGGTGGGTTTACCATCAACTTCCAGAAGCCACAAAGGTCTAAAGAACAAAAGATGGGTGAGCAACCAGGGTACTGGTTGCTTTTCTGGGAATGGAGGTGCATCTCAAGGAAGAGGTTCTTCAAAACTGAGGCTCAGACGAAGAAAAGAACTTTCTTCATATCACACTGCTGAGACCCAATCCACAGCCTCTTGACACTTAATCTAGTTCCTTTTCCACATTACCACAATGCTGTGAACTGGACATTACTTTTTTCCCTCCTCTGCATTTTCAACATAAATCCTCTCTTGCCTTTTTCACCGTTGTAGGTACCAGACTTGCACGTCTATCACCATACCCCTCCCCGTCTACCAAGAGTGGTGGCAATGTTATAGGGCGCGTGCATACTCTATAGTTCACTACTCGGTTCTGTTGAATGTGTATGGTAATTATTTGACACTTCTAAGAGGTGACAACCATCATGAAATAATAAAATTGCAATTATCTTATCAAATTTAATATTCTGTAGACGTCAGAACTGAAATTTTTAAATCGAGAATGCCACTTCAGTGTAGCTGATTGAACTCAAATTCTTACAGAAATGTACATTTTTGTTACTTTTATTCTCAATTTTGTTACTATATTAACTCCTTCTTTCCCACCACCATGCTCTTCTTATTTTCTTCCTCTTTAGAAAAGTACTAAAGATCCATTCCTTCTTTACAAATGTTCAGAAAACCCCACTTAATGGGAAAGGGGGCTGGCTCATACCCAAAGAGAAAACAAACCATGACTGTACTTATGAGTCTAACTCTCAAATACCCCGTTCCCCCTTAATGTGTATAACACAGCAAGGAAGAACTAGAACCAATATACAGAGTTGGAAACAAGGCCACGCCATGAAGCAGCAGTTTCTTCACAATATGGACTACATGCTTTCTGCGTTAGGGAATCCTCACCAGAGAAACCAGGTACATTTTTTTCCCTTTTTTTCAGAAAACTAAGGCCCAGCAATACTAAAGAATTCATTCTGAATCATTCAGCGTTCTAATGATGCAGCAGAAAAAGAACACAGAATCTTTAACAATCATTCGGCTGCTCTTTCATTGAATTTCCACAACCGAACTGCTAAACACTTTCCAGAAGGGTTTTTTCATTGGGGTTCCTTCAGTGAGCCTCTATAAATAATTTTAAAAGAATTAATAGCTTCTGACTTTTATTATAGGGTCCCTTTCTCCTCGACTGTAAATGGCTAAGCATCTTGTGTTGCTTCCATGAGCCTCCAAGACAGGCAATGTGATATGTGATGATAGAATACCTAGGCACTGCCTAGGCTCTTTTTAGATCACTAAGTTAAGGCAACTCCTCTAAGTTCTCCTCCATGGAATACACTACCATTCTTAGGGCTATATCCTCTCAGATTAGCTAGAAAATTCTACATTAGGTTCTTTAGTCCTGCAATTGGGGGAGAAAGAATCTTATTCCTTAAGTTGAAAAAGAAAAATAAAAACCAAACCAAATCAATTGCAAATAGGTTTTGAAAGAGACACCCCCCCCCCAAAAAAAGCAAAAGAAAGGCACTGTGAATACTGCTTTTAAGTTCCGAATGCATCATAGGATGGAATTTCAGAATCATACTAGAATTTCAAAGGGCCTACTGACATATTCGGAAGGACAAATTTGATTGCATTGCAGCCATACAAAATAAGCAATTTGTCAATATCGATAAATATAATTTCTGTGCTTAATATCTGCTAACTTAATTTATGTGTTAGTCATCATCTATTACTGCAAAACCTTCTATCACTGGCTTATTAAAGCTTTATTATGGTAGGGAATTTGAATGCCCATTTGGTTCCAGTCCATGCAGAAAGCTTTATATTCACAAATGACTGACACAGATAATCTTTTCCAGTGGACTGGGACTCACTGGTCATTGCAATATTTTATTGTGGATATAACAGGACTTTAACAATAAAACTTGTAAAGATCATTTAGGTAAGCTGAGTCATTTCTGGAAAATATTACATGTGTATAGACAGAGTAGAAAGGAAGGTAACAAACACTACAAATATAAAATTATAAGATTATGATGAAACAAAATGCACTGACAGTTTTTCTGAAATAGAAGACATTTTTTGTTTAGGAGAATAAACATAAGATTCTAGTTACGAATGCTCCATACCAAGTTGCTATTCTGCATAGTTTCTTCTGATAAACATACACAGCTAAAAAATCCTGATGTTATATTTTTACTAAAATCTTTTTCAATTGCCAATAAAAATGATTATAAGTAAAAATGTAAAGGGCTAAGAATGAAATAAAACTTTAACTGGCAATCAGAAAAATAACCACAGAGTGATTTGCTAATGGCTAATGACTCATTAAACCTAACATTTGTATCATAAACCATGTATGTAGGCACTTTAAAAAAGGTGGCCCCAATTAAAAGGTTACACACAATAACAAATATTCTAGAAAATGCCAGCAAAGCCATGCTTTACTGTAACAGACATTCAGAGTTGTGTCTAACATATTGCATTTAAGCTTCAAATTTAGAAAATTGATTTATAACATTAATCTTTAGTTGGGAAAATAGCAAATGCTTATCATAATCAGACTACAATGAAAAAACAAATAGTCTTGCAAAAGTCTCTTTTTACTGTAGTTTACAAGATACTATTTCTACATTGAAGAAATGTTTTTTAAGTAACCATCAAACATGTTTATTAAAACCTAATTACACAGACATAAAATGTGCATTTTGATGCAGTGTTAAGAAGACTAATCCCTAGTTTGATGATCTTCCTACCACCTTAACTTCAGATTAAACACACACACACACACACACAAACACACACACACAAACTTTTACTTTTTGTCTGTTGTTGAGATTAAACACTCCTGGTAGAGTGTCTGATGGGATAATTTGATTAGGATAGTGTTTAAAGCTCCTATGCAAATCCAAAGGCACTTCTCATTTTTAATACAGGAAAACAGAAAGTCAGAATTAAAGTTATTGAATTATGCATCATTTGGGCAGACAGAGATGTTTACAAGTGGCATCATTTGAATATGGCAAAGGCAGACCATTCAGCTGAGTAACAGAAATGTTTCCTATTGTGGAAGTGTCACCAGTTTTAAGTACTATTTGCTTGCTTTTTCTGTGCATATTAAATGTTAAGACTGCTGAATTATTTGAGTACTACAAAGAAAAATTGGAAATGCATACAGCACATACTCCATTCAAGAATCAATGATTCGAAGTTCAGGTTCCTATAAATTGCCCAAGTGAGAAAGCGGTATCAGAGTGGTACATAGTTGTATTTGAGGACTGAATCCATCACAAAAAGAGAATTGCTACAAATTTTAGAAGAAGATTAAACATAACTTTGCCTAATAGTTTTCTGAGCTCTGTAGATTCTAGGTTTCCTATTTCTAAGAATTATGAAAAAAATAATAATGATGCACTCATAGGCAAACTATTCTAGCTATCAAAAATGTATGTAAATGTATTACAGAGAGCCTCCTTATTTCATTCAGATTTTCAATATAACGTAGACAGTTTCTGAATACATGGAAGTTTATTTTTGCTCCTTTCCCCCATTTATAATATTTTAGAGATCATCTTATGTTTAGCTTCTGAGAATAGCATGCATAGACATTCTAGTGTTGCAAGGTAGACTATTATTATTCCTGAAAATTCTGGACCTCCTAGAAGCCCTGTTGGTACTTATAGTGGGCCATCATTCCAGAAAAAATTCCTGTAATGAAATGTGAATAGAATAAATGCTGGTTTATGGGTTTATATTTCTGATCAAGGTTCTAGTGCCACAGAAATATCCATAAATATAAGATTTGACCAAATATTTAATCAACTTTAAAGTAGATTTCTGAATGCTGTATTGTACAAAAACTGCCACCATATACATAAATCAAGCAGGGCCAGTAGAATAACCCACCCCATAAAATTTTATTTCAGCTGATTCAGTATCATGGTATTCTATAAAATACGATCTTATCTTCATTATAATTTTGGCTTTATTTTTGCTTTAATGACTATGAAATGGAATAGATACTTTCTCTAGGGTTCAGGAAGTTTAGGAGGGGATCTATTTAGAAGGGGGGGTGGGTATTTTAAAAGGTATCTTTGAAGTCTCCTCTGAAAAGGCACAGTGTCGCATTTTTCCCCCTCAAACAAGAATGGCCTATCTTATCTTCCTTTCTTTTCATACATTCTATTTTACCTATGGTGAGAATGAACTTTAAGATTCTTACTGAACTTCCTGCTGCATCCAAAATCAGCATTTACTTTTTCAGAACTGCCTGGGCAACCTCTGTTTCATTGTGTGCTTCCTGCCTCGATTACAGTACATAACACGTGGATAAAACTGGCAAAATGCCCTTAGTCCAAACTACTTTACATGAATCCCCATGCAGCTGAGACCTCCTTGTACACAGTCAAGGGGGATGGGGGGGGGGGGCCTCTGCTCAAATGGGAAAACCATTAGTGACACTTTACAGAGTCAGAATTTGGCCAAAACACAAATAAGTAATTTTTATGATCCTGCAAGAGAAAGTTAACGATGCTTTTGAAAGATCACTTTCCATTAAAAACAATATTTTGGGAAAATTGAAAGTCAACACATTCATACATGAAAATTATCATATTTGGTTATCTATTTTTACCTAACAGGAATAGTAACAATATATTTATTTATGTATTTGAGTATTTATTTATTTATTAAAGATTTTATATATTTATTTGAGAGAGACACAGAGAGAGAGTGGGGGGAGAAGGAGAGGGAGACAATCTACAGCAGATTCGGTGCTGAGCACAGACCCCAACATGGGCCTCAATCCCACGACCCTGAGATCATGACCTGAACTGAAATCAAGTGTTAGACAATCAACTAAGCCACCCAGATGTTCCAGGAATAGTAAATATATACTTAGTTATTATTGGTAAATATATTCCCAGAAGATGTCATCACAATGCAAGATGTCATTGACTACTATAATTAGAATAAATGAGAGTTCTCAGAGACAAAAGTGCACCAAAAATTTGTCACATTGCATGTATTGAGACACATGTATGTTTTTGGGCTCCATTAATTCATTTTAGTCTTTTCTCCACAGACACTGTGGAGCTATAAGTCTGGGTTTGGATGTAATGAAGAGTTGCCTCTCCAGAAACCAACTGAACCTGGAGCAGTGGGGCTGTGCTATCATGACAGTAGGTAGGGAGGAGGAATCTTGGGCCGCACAAGAAGACTGCGTCAAGGGAATGAGAAGTGGAGAAGGAGTTCAGTTGTCTCCGAACACTGAAATGTCAAACTACCCTAAACAAGGGAATTTTCAGATCCAGTGGACCATGAAAAGGGAACCATATTGGTAAGTTCCAGCCTCATCTCTATTGCAAGGATATTTGATGGTCTTATAGTTGACAGAAGAGAGAATATAGCCAAACGGGAGGTCTAGACGTGAAATCAATCACATTAGACTTTTTCTTTCTTAGGGGAGATCACATTTAGATCAATATCATTAAGAACCAGAATTTTTACATAGTCATGAGCCCTGGACATTTGTAGACTTTGGATTAAGACAAATACTGATAAGCCCCAGCTTTGTAATTTAGTAGCTCTGTGACCTGGGGCAAGTTCCCTACCTATGCTGCCCTCATCTATCAATTAGAATAATCACACTTTCGTGGGGTGGTTGTGAAGTTCAAGTAAAATCATGCAGATTGTCCAGCAAGAGCGTGGTGCAAGATAGGAGCTCCATTCACTCATCTCCCTTTCACCATCTCTTCTCCTCATGTGACAATAGGACAAAAAGTGTGAAGGAGAAAATATGAACTGTTGATTTTTTTTTTATTTCAACAAAACAGGATAAATTCACCTTCAGTAAGTTCCCACACTAATTCCACAACTCCGCCTCATGAAAAGAGCCTTGTAGAACACTTAAATAAATGCCCACGTAAACATTTACCAAACCACGGGACTGGCTATGTGTTAGCACCTAACGCGGAAAATGCTTACAACGGATGCCAGAGAGAAATTATACTCCATATCAGCTGCAGCTTAAGCCCGTCTAATAAGGCATGATTATCCAAACTAGAGAGATGTGGACTATGTGGGGGGATCTGGGCTTTAAGCTATTTCCCATGGTAAGCATATCAATGTCACATGGCAGGTTTGAGACACTTTATTGGGAAAGTTATGGATCATAAGTTAGACTCAACTGTATGAACTATGCATGCTGATTACCTAAATTAAATTTGAATAGTTCAGCACATTTCCAGTAAATGCACAGTTACATGCTTTTTTCAGAGAATTTACTTGGAGAGAAATGAGTCTCTTGCTAATACCAATAAAAGGGATTTGAAAGCTGAAATGGTATCCAATCTTTTCCTACAAGGGTGAATGACCATAATCTCCTATAAGTTAATACAGTCAGGCCTGTTGTGAAGGGACAGGGTCTGTCTTCAATTTTTGCAGAACAGGCTTGTAAATGATTTGGTCTCCTTCACTGCAGTGAGCATATTTGTGGCTCTTCACCTTAATGTTATAATGAAAATGGGTTCAATTCAAAGTCTTCTGTCAGTAATACTGGATAACAGGAAACATAAAAAAAAATACCTAATGTTGTATTCATGATACAGGCTCACATTGGTAATTCATCATTAAAGGATTTTACTTTTTGTGTCCCCTCTAACTGCTATGAAAACTGTGTATCCAGATAGATGATTAGATTGCAACAGATGCTAACCTCTTTATTACTCATCTGTAGAAAAAGGATACATACTCGTCAAAGATAGGCTCTTCCGGAATATGAGGTTATAGATGGAATGCGGGTTTACCTGCTGAACACTGCACTAATCCCTTTAGGAGAGGGACAAAAGAAAAGAAAACAATGTATATTCTCTCTCTATGGCACTTTTTTTCTGCAGATAACTTGTACTTTTCCTCATAGCTTGAACACTTTACTCACTTCTGATAAGCAGCAAAGCTCCCAAGAAAAAATATTATTCTGTGTTAGCAATGAAACCACATACAATGAAGATGAAAAATTGCCATTAAATCCTCTAGAGCAGTTCTGACCCCTACTTATTCAACAGTGAGTTGGAGCATCTCCCTGGGACCTTATGTACATCTTCATCCTTCCCATTTAAAATTTCAGTGAGATCCAAACCCAGAGCTTCTAGGCATCTGCCTATTCTTTACCCACAGAGTAAACATTCTAGATTCACACTTTAAATGTTTCTCTTTTATGAAATATAAGTTCTTTAACCTTCTAATAATGAGAAAGGAGCCAAATAACTAACACTCTTGAGAAATTGAAATGAAACCAATGTACCACGCATAAAATTAAATGTCTTTTAAAATCCAAAAATACTTGGGACGCCTGGGTGGCTCAGTTGGTTGAGCGGCTGCCTTCGGCTCAGGTCATGATCCTGGAGTCCCTGAATCGAGTCCCGCATCGGGCTCCCTGCTTGGCAGGGAGCCTGCTTCTCCCTTTGACCCTCCCCCCTCTCATGTGCTCTCTCTCTCTCTCTCATTCTGTCTCAAATAAATAAATAAAATCTTTAAAAAAAAATATTTTAAAATCCAAAAATACTCATATACACATATGTTACTAAAAAGACATTCACTTACTTTTGAGTTCAAAACAGTTACCCTAGAATAAACACTGTCCTCTGGGCAAGTACTAGATGGTTAGCAATGGGCAAAGATGATCCAGAGTGAAATAATAATTTTGGGTGAGAATTCTGGTTCTATTGTTTGCCATCTTTATGACACTGGGCTGGACTCTCTGAATCTCTGAGCTGGGTTTTCCTTATGTATAAAATGGAGATAAAAACAACAGAAGTATCTCACATGACCGGAACAAAGTTTAAATAAGATTATGCACGTGAGGGTGTGGGGGTGGCTCAGTCAGTTAAGTGTCTGACTCTTGATTTCGACTCAGGTTATGATCTCAGAGTTGTGAGATTGAGTACTGCATCAGGCACAGCACCGGGCGTGGAGCCTGCTTAAGATTCTCTCTCCCCCTCTGTCCCTCCCACCCACCTGCCCCCCTCACCTCCTGCTCATATATGTGCATGTGTGCACGCAGGCACGTACTCCCTCTCTCTCTAAAAAAAAAAAAAAAAAAAAAAAAAAGAGAGAGAGAGAGAGAGAGATTATCCATGTGAAGGGCTTATCCAGGTGCCTGGTACACAGCACATGATCAATGAATGTTAGCTACTGTTATTATTAGGAGGCAGGCATGCATGGTTATTTTGCAGTGTGACAGTAAAACTGAGAAAAGGAAAACTACCATTGATTGTTTTGAGCTTCAGGATCCACGTCCTGTAGATATTGAACTAGAAAGGGTGGTCTGTTCCTCTATGTTTTCTCTTGTCCACGAAAGAGTAGCACGTTATAGTTCACACTTTTGGACCTTTGGATCCAAAGGATTCATTGCATTCATTATTTCAGTACCCTGTGGACTGCATTAGTGTAAAGAAAGTCCCAGGAAGGTGGGTATGTACGTGTGTGGGGGGGTATCTGTGAAAGTAGACGACCAATTAGCTCTGAAGCTTGATTATCGTATCTGTTTTTTGAGGAGCCACTGTTGGGGCTGTGCAGATTTCTATCACTAACTTACAACTATTCTGCTTTTCACAGGCTATTGATCACTCAAATCAGTTAAGCATAAATTTGTCTCCAGTATAATGTAAAGAGATGCCTGGGTGGCTCAGTCGGTTAAGCGCCTGCCTTTCGCTCGGTCATGATCCCGGGGTCCTGGGATCCAGCCCCGCATTGGGCTCCTTGCTCAGCAGGAGCTTACTTCTCCCTCTGCCTGCCGCTCCCCCTGCTTGTGCTTGCTCTCTTTTGCTCTCCCTCTGACAAATAAATAAATAAAATCTTTAAAAAAAAGTATAATGTAAAACACTACATAATCAGTAGGCAATGAGTATCTGAAATTACCAAGAATATTAACTTTTAGGTAAAATAAACAAACAAAAACTCATGAATTAGAACCATATTACCAGAAATAGATAATTTATATCTTATAATAGTGATGCATTTGCATATGCTTTGCACCATATTTGTCCTGTGTTTATTTCTCCGGCATAAAACCTTGGCTACTGATTGTGGTATGCTGCGTTTGAGATATACGTATGGCCTGTGTGGTACAAGTGCCACATTTATTTACAGTAACATTTTTATTGCATGCCCATCTATGATGATATGGTGCTGAATAACCAGGGCGCACGGCAATATAATACCTCCTACAAGCGCTCAATAAAATATCTAGGAAAGGGTGAGTTTGCTGGAGTGTGACAAACACACTGACATCATGATGTCACACCATTCTCCAATGACAGTGCACTTCAGTAGGCATTTCTGAGAATCTGCAAAGTGTGTTGGGTGCACAGGTAGGTGCTAAAGAACCTCCCAGAAGCGGGATGTCTCTTGAGGCCATCTAGCCCACAGACCTCAAGAAAGGAAATATAATGTGGCTTCTATAAAGGAAAGAGGCCACGTCTCTCTTTTGTTCTCTCCCAAATGTGTGAAAAGAACAAAGGTATCTCTGAAGGGTCTCCAAGTATCACAAAAAGGAAAGTGAGGGGCACCTGGGTGGCTCAGTCAGTTAAGCGTCTGCCTTCGGCTCAGGTCATGATCCCGGGGTCCTGGGATCCAGTCCCACATCAGGCTCCCCGCTCAGTGGGGAGTCTGCTTCTCCCTCTGTCCCATACCCCTGTGTGTATACTCTCTCTCTTTCTTTCTCAAATAAATAAATAAAATCTTAAAAAAAAAAAAGGAAAGTGAAAGAAGAAAGACTTTCTGGATTTCTATAAATCAATAATTTTTTTAAATACAACAACATATTTGGACTAAAAAATTTTATACCCTCCTCACCAAAATAACACAACAAAATACCAGTAGTGACGCATAGTGCTTAATATAGTACCATGAGCCTAAAGGATTTTCAGGTTATGGTAACAAAACATTGCACTCAGTCTAGGCTTTCCTGCTGCCAAAAGGTGCGTTGCGCTAACTTACCTGTTGCTTATTTGTGGACTGCAACGGAAGCCGAGTTTACAATTTCACTTATTTGCGAGTGGATGAGCAAATGTGGTTTATTTTAACAGTGTGAGTTGTACAAATCACACATTCCTGAAGTGATGGATTTGAAAAACAAAAGGTATTAAAATAAAAGGAGTCCCATAAAAGTCCAGCCAGGAGGCAAACAAAACAGAGATTTTATCCAACTGAAATTCAGTAGATTTTTTTTTAAAGCACATTTTTTGTTGTTGGTATTGGTTTGGGGGAGTGATGCTGTCTTTGCTAGGGCTTTACAGAGGCGTTTATTTTCAGTTATACAGCTGAAGCTCTCCAGCCCAGTGAGCTACGGCTGTCTGTGGTGTATTCAGCAGAAGGAAAAAAAAAACAGACACTTTGCCATCAGTTCTAAAAATATCAGTGACATGTCAGGGTCATCATCTCTATGTCAAGAACTATGGAGAGTTAAGGTAGAGATGAACTTATGTCTTTCACACTCAGCATCTTCAGTGCAAATGAAATTTTAAAAGAATCTTTCACAGTTTTTAAGCTGAGTATGCATCTCAATTAAAAATCCAAAAACAAGCACACCTCTAGCAAATAAGATAGCTGGACAAGTGGCGTGAGAGAGCACACATGTGAACTCCAGATGGGGGGAAGGAAAGGACTTTAAACTGACAGTATCCTATTAATTTCTATAATATAATACATGACGTTATATATTGTAGATACTATAATAAGATATTATGGATATTATGATACCTCATAGAGGCTGGGTGGGGTGCTGGATTGAGGGAGCTGCGAGATGGGAATTCCAGGCTGGATCAGGCTCTACTAGATTTGCATCTTGGAGCCACTGAACCTGCCTGGACTTTTGTTTTCTCAACTGTGACATAAGAGGGGGTGTATCTATTAGCACTCCTTCCAAATTGAAAATTCCACACTTCAGAAATGAGAGTGAAGCTATATGCTTAAATATGTTAGTCTTATTTTCCATGAGATGCAAAAGTCTAACGTATATATATATATATAATATGAAATCTAATAAATATACCATAAAAAGTGAAATATATAATGTTATTTATATATATTATATATATATATAATGTTTGCATATAGATATATTTATCTTCATATACAGGGATATGCAGAGTGATCTGGGGGCCTATTTAGTTTGCAAAGGACAGACAAGAAGAAAAATATTTAGGAAAGTTACTTTGGAGTGGCTACATTGTCAATGTATGTGCACCAGTTTATGTGACTGATTAAAAACGAAAATTTGCCACCTCACATGCATTAAGATGGCCACTATTAAAAAGAACAATAACAATGACAACAAAAGAAAATAACAAGTGTTGCAAAAGGATGTGGATAAATTGGGACCATTATGCACTCTCGGTGGAATATAAAATGGCATAAGGTGGAAAACAGTATGGTGGTTCCTCACAAAATTCAAAATAGAAATTTCATATGATCCAGCAAGTACACTTCTGGGTATATGCCCAGTAGAACTGAAAGCTGGATCTTGAAGTGGTATTTATACATTCATGTTCCTAGTAGCACTATTCACAATAGCCAAAAGGTAGAAGCAACCCAGGTATCTACCAAGTGATGAATGGATAAACAAAATGTAGTATATATTATATATATATATATATATATATATGCATATTATTCAGACTTGGAAGGAAATTTGGACACCTGCTACAACATGATGAACCCTGAGGACATTAGGTTAGATGAAATAAGCCAGAAACAAAAAGACAGATATTGCATGATTTCAATTATATGAGACACCTATAATAGTCAAGTTCATAGACACAAAAGGCAGAACGGTAGCTGGTGGGGTTGTGGGGAGGGCGGAATTGGGAGTTGCTGTTTAACGGGTACAGATGAAAAGAAATCTGAAGCTGGATGGTGGTAGTGGTTGTACACCAATGTGAATGCATCGTTGCTACTCAACTGCACACTTCAGTAATAGTTAAGATGGTAAATTTTATGTTCTGTATATTTTACCAATAAATACATATTGAAAAAAGAAAATCTGACTTGAACTTGAATGTATTAGTTGTTTTTAATGCTTAGAGAAACAGCATTTCATAGTGGTGAGATTCTTTTTTATTATTTATTTATTTATTTATTTATTTTAGATTTTACTTATTTGACAGAGAGAGCACAAGCAGAGGGAGAGAGAGGGAGAAGCAGGCTCCCTGCTGAGCAAGGAGCCCGAAGTGGGACTCGATCCCAGGACCCTGGGATCATGACCTGAGTTGAAGGTAGCCGCTTAACCGACTGAGCCACCCAGGCATCCCAATAGTGGTGAGATTCTGGAATGAGATTGCCCGCCTTTGCCTCGTGGCTCCAACTTTCCCCCACAATGTGCGCTTTGAGTGGGTTCTCTAAGTTCTCTGTGACTCCTTTTTCTGATCTGTGAAATGAGGATAGTAATAGTGCTCTCTTCATAGAACTGTTGTGAGGCTAAGGTGTTGATATAGTAAAGCATTTAGAAAGATATCTGGAAAATATTGTGATGTAAGTGTTGCCATTAGCTATTATAGCTATTTTGCAAATAAAATTCTGCTAAGACATCTTCTTTTCTACATGATGTTATTAGCTTTATCTTCTTAGACATAGCAATGCTATCCTTTTAACTTGCTTGTCATTGAACTTGCTCACAATTACAAGTAAAAAGGGTGATTGCTCTAAAATAAGAAAGTTGAAATATTTTCCTATTTTCTTTTTTTAAATTGTAGTAAACAACTTGTATTTTAAAATAATTTAGAAGTTGGGGAATGTAAAGTCATTGCAGAAGATTACTACTTTGACCTCTGTGACCTGAAGAACTAGCAATATCATCAAGTTTTAGACAATCAGTAAAATGATACACCATATAAACAAAAAATTCTAGTTGCCTTAACTTAAAGTGCCTCTTTTTTTTCAATGATTGCACTTGAAACTCTTGCCATTATGGGGGTCTGTGTGTTTACTAAATATTTTTCCTGAAAATTTTTTGGAAAATAGGAAAAAATGCCATGACTTAAGGAGGGGCATTACACTAACCCAATGGCAGGTCTCGAAAGCAAATGCTCATTTGCTTGACCAAAAAAAAAAAAGGGTTGCCTTTTTAAGGGGGGGTGTACATGGTATAAAATAGGCTGTTTTCAAAGTCGTTGAAGAGTGGGTTCTTTCAAATGGCAAGATTTCATTTTTTTTTTTTTTTGATGGCTGCATAATACTGATACGTGGAATTTGAGAAACAAGACAGAAGATCATAGGGGAAGGGAGAGAAAAATGAAACAAGATGAAACTAGAGAGGGAGACAAACCATAAGAGACTCGTAATCTCAGGAAACAAACTGAGGGCTGCTGGAGTGGTGGGGGGTGGGAGGGATGGGGTGCCTGGGTGATGGACATTGGGGAGGGTATGAGCTAGGGTGAGCACTGTGAATTGTGTAAGACTGATGAATCACAGACCTGTACCCCTGAAACAAATAACACATTATATGTTAATAAGAAAAAGAGTGGGTTCTTTCAAAAAGGACTTACCAATTTTGCATGAAGTTTGGGGAGGCAGAGAAGAGCCTTTAATAGCAAGAGGCAGATAAACTTGAATTCTCTAAATCGTGTAAGCTTTCACCTATGCAGTATGATTCCATACTGTTTAAAGTGATTGAAATGCTACTACCTGAATCACTGGCTAATGTAGCTGAGGCTTTCGACCCTCCACCACTTCAGAGTGAACTGATGGAGATATCAAAGGAGAGAGAAGAGAGCTTTCCAAGATGGCTCGAAGGCTAAGGAGAAAAGAAGCTATCAAAATAATTTTTACATTTTTGCCTAAGGTAAGAAAGGTCTGTGAGAAGAACTGTATGCTTCAAAACACAACTAGAAACAGCAGAGGGGACAGAGGAATTCTCTCTTGTGCTTTGCTCTGGTAATAGTATTCCTTAGGGAACAGTCTAAGAATCAACGATAGTGCTTCTCTCGGATGCAGCATGGCTTAGGAACGTGGATATTCAGATATTGGAGAATATGTACCTTTAATATTATCTGCCTGAACCTGATGAACAGATGGCATAAACTAAAATCAGCTTACCACAAATAATTATATAAAATGAAAATTAGATGGATGAAACCTAAAATTTGATGCTTTTTATATTAAGTCAAAATTGGAAATAGATAAGCTCATTTATGTAGCTAATAAATTGAAAGCAGAACATCCATCTTGTGTAAGAAGGAATACTCTGAAATGGGAATTAATATCCTAGTGCATAAACACTTTGAAGCCCAGCTACCTCTATCTAGTCTACATTGTGTTTGAAAATGATGTTTTCCCTCAACTGCAAAGGAAAACCTCTGGAACAAAAACATAGTACATAGAAAACACAAACCTCTGTGTGTGTGAGTGTGTGCGCGCCTGTGTGTGTGCAAGTGTGTGTGTGCGCTCGTGCACATTCATAACTAGAAATGTACTTACTAAAATAATAGAGTTGGAAAAGAATAACAGGATGGGTTTAGTTCAGTTTATCAGTACATATCAGGCGCCTACTCTGTATAGATTCCTGCTGTATAATAAACCACAAAAATCACTGCTCTCTTTCCCTGGGATGCTCAAAGAAGTCTGGAGTCCCCATTTGACTACAGCGTAAATAAGCAACCAGATACCGTGGGGCATCTCTTCCAAGGACATGCCCTACTTCGTACTGCCAACTTTGAGATTGCAAAGTTGTCAACCAAAGAATGAACAACTCTGCTCCATTCTGCCCAGAGATCAATGTTACATCTACTAGAGATGTCCCCCAATTTAGGGCACAATGGCCCCTCTTAAGTATAGCCAGCGAGAAAAAGTAAGACCACTCAAAACTCATTCAAAATTCATGATCCATTTGTTCTTTGTAACCTCCTAAGGACAAGAAATTGGCGCTCTCTCACCATCTTGCTACCAGAGACACTCTACATTATTTTATGGAGAATCTATGAGATTGATTTGTAATAAATGTCTGCTGGAGGTCAAGATGCAGCTAAGAGCAGCAGGGGTGACTTTTGAAAAAAAAGTCATGGCTGTGGTATACAAACAAGCTTGAAAACCATAATCACCCTTGAATGATCTCTTGGGTCAATGACAACTTAAAAGCTATATAAACCCATGGAGATTTGGGGAGGCACAGAACAGCCTTTAAAAGCAAGAGCCAAATGAACTTGTATTATCAAAGATAACTGGGACAGCAGATTCGGTTAACTTCTTTATCAACTAAAATTAATGTACTGACAAATTAAAAGCAGCAGTGAATTACATGCATTCCATATCTGGCAGAGACATCACTTGGAAAAAAAAAAAAAGAAGATGGATAATGAAATGTTTTATTTTAATGTTCCCAGGAGATACATTTGAAAAATATACACATATATCAGCAACACACGGATAAGCTATGCCTTTGACATTTAGAAATGAAGCATTTCAATGTACAGATCTTCCTTGACTTAGGATGGGGTTACATCCTGAGGAACCCATTGCAAGGTGAAAATATCGTGAGTTGAAAATTCATTTGATGCACCTCATCTACCAAACATCAGAGTGTAGGCTACCCTAAACATACTCAGAACACTTACATTACCCTACAGCTGGGCACGGTTGTCTAACAGAAAGCCTGATTTATAATAAAGTGTTAAGTATCTCATGGAATTTATTGAGTACTGTACTGAGAGTGAAAAGCAGAACGACTGTATGGGTACGGAATGGTTGTAAGTGTATTGGCTGTTTAGCCCCCTGAAAGCATGGCTAACTGGGAGCTGTAGCTCACTGTCACCGCCAGCATCACGAGAGAGTATCACTGCATATCATTAGCCCATGAAAAGATCAAAATTCAAAATTCAAAGTACAGTTTCTACTGAATACATATGGCTTTCACACCATCATAAAGTTGAAAAATCATAAGTCAAATCATCGTAAGCCTGAGACCGTCTGTACAGGCTTTTTCAGGAAATTTGATATTTTGATTAGATGGACACAAGATACCTGTTTCCAAGAAGAGCTATATGGTAGTCCCCCTTTATCTGTGGGGGATATGTTCCAAGACCCCGAGTGGATGCCCGAAACTGTAGATCGTACCAAATGCTGCATATACTGTGTTTTTTCCTGTACATACATAGCTATGCTAAAGTTTAACTTAGAAATGAGGTTCAGCAAGAGATCAAACACAACTAATAATAAAATAGAACAATTAAAACCATATACTGTAATTAAGTTATGTGAATGTGGTCCCTCTCTCTCTCTCTCTTTTTAAATATCTTACTGTACTGTGCTCAGCCTTCGTCTTGTGATTATGTGAGCTAGTAAAATGCCTACGTGATGAGATGACGTGAGGGGAATGACGTAGGCCCTGTGATGTAGTGTTGGGCTACTACTGACCTTCTGACGATATGGCAGAAGGAGGATCCGGCGCTTCCAAACCGCGATTGACCATGGGTAATTCTAACCGCGAAAAATGACAGCACAGATAAGCAGAGACTGCTGTGCAGTATTTTCACTTTAAAGCTCCAAACAGAACCTAAATGATAAACTGTATGTTTTGAGTTTGACTACTTAGAAATTCCTTTGTTCTGGTGTTTACTCAGTGAATAAGAAACTCTATATAAATAGGAATTTCTTTGGCTTCTCAAAAGGAAGAATTCAACATTAATGAGTCTATGTAACACCTGGAAAGATAGCATGAATATAAGAAGAACAGATAATTTTGAGCATTAGAAGGTTAGAAAGGGCCCTATGGATTAATTAATGATCACACATTGTTTTGTGTCACACTACTATGGGCCAAAAACACAGATTCTATTTCCTGGAGGGAAACGACTGCAGTTGACGTGTTCTTTCTTCCTCTATCTCCTCTCTTGTTTCTGCTAACAGCATTCCAGGTCTTTTTGAAGAAGCATCCCTTCTCCAACTTTAATCAACAGTGTTTGGGAGGGGATGAGTCTATTGCAGGTTGCTGTCATAGACGTTTAACCCAAGCCTAGATGATCATAATCATTGTGATTCTGGGATGAAAAGTGCCTAAAGCCAAGCCAATTAGATTGCTAGGATTCTTGCTGGAACTATTGTAGAATAGAGCTCTGATGTTACTATTAGCCAAAATTCCAGAGATGAGCCAGCCTGAGAACAAAGGTAATGTAGAAGAAAATAGAATCAATAGCTGGGTAGGTAGGAGAGAGACAGGAAGAGAAGGTGGGTGGGAGGGACAGAGAGAGACAGAGGATGAGGGAGACAGGGAGAGAGGAAAAGAAGAAGAGAGATCGAGAAATTCTTGGTATCATTGTTCTTTGAACCCCGGATTTCAAACCATGCCTGAAGCCATCCATATTCACTCCTTGATCTTCCTAATTACATGAGCCAACAAATTCTCTTTCATGTTTAAACTAGTTTGAACTGCAGTTCCCCTTATTTGAAACAGTAAACATCCTGACCAGTATCTATTGAGGTTTGAGAGTGAGTAGTATGCCTATTGAAAAGGAAAGGGAATGTTCCCACCCCCATCAGCTTTCCAAGAACAAATTCTATCCTTGTATTACCGACGAATCACTCGAGGGCATTGTGCTTACTCCCCTGCCATTCCTTTAATATACCTTTCTTGGTGATCCCCTGTGACCCTGTAATATGATTATAGACATTGATGATTTACAAGAAGTGAAAATTCAATTGGAATGATTCAAAGTGACTTTGATAAACTACAATCTGGGGGACATGCGTATTCTTAAAATACACATTTTCATTGATTACCTATGCCCCCAAGCAGTGGAGAGATGGCAAATTATATAGCCTAAAACCATTATAGACAGGGATGGAGGAAGACTTTAAAACATGTTATAATTGGTGAAGCATGATTCACCTAGTGAATATTCCAAAATGAATCAGAGTTCCTACATACCAAAAGATCCACTTCCCTTTTGAAATTTACATAGAAGAAAACTGAACACTTAGATGGGTGGACGGCTGAACTGAGTTTGACATTTCTGCATTGGCTCAATTTACAGTTCATGACTCTAGTCCCTAAATTAGCCATTCTTTTGATACTGAATTAAGGGCAAATTTGGACTCTAGGGCATGTTCTCTCCCCAGCCTATGAACTACATGAGGATTTTAAAAGAGATAAAAGGAACCTCAGTGAGACTCTAATTTAATGATTTCTCTTAGAAATGAAGAAACTGAGGGAAAAGAAAGGTTCAATATGATTTGTTCAAAGTCACACAACCAGTTAATGAAAGAGTCATTCAGAAGTTTCCTGTCTTGTTTTGATAATGAGATTCAGAGATGTTCAGAATGCTGTGTTTCATTACCAAGGGAAAAGGATAGATATGTGTTTTTACTCAAACAACAATGACTGGGTATGCTTAGCCATTTCTTTCTTCAATTAGAGGAGATGACAGATAGGTGGAAGATGGGTTTTCTGAGACAAAAAGAGTGGTCCATTTCAAGAAAACAAATGTATTAGAAAGAGGATTTCTGAATCTCTACATGAACTGAAAAGCTTTTAAAACACTATTTTTAAAAAATCATTTAACCTGTTGTTCCCAGCTTCTATTTTATTCAGTTATATAAGAAACTGAAGCTTCCAAAGGCGGTTACAATATATTGTCAAATTCTCTCTCTGGGCTATTTTCAATTTCTCACCCCACTTTTCTTGTGCTCTCTCTCTTTCTCCATCTATGGAAATCTGACATGCTGTCAGAAAGCTCACCTTCTCATTCAGCTCCCCACTCACCTACAGAAATTCATTTGCATTTCCACAGCTGCCATATTGGTCTGTGACAATAAGAATCTGAACTTATTATCAGTGAATCTGATTTAATATCAGCACAGATGTGTGAAGCTAAACAGATCCGTGCATCAGGGTTCTATCACGGGGAGGTCATTTTGAATGACGGATGCCTAACTATCCAGTTCTCACATTACACTGTCAGCACACATTGGTGGTCACTGATGTAGTAGAAATCTACTGCATATCTGGTTCTAGCCTCATTTTAGCCACAAACGAGCTCTGTCACCCTGAGTACCCATATCTTTCCTCTGGATTTCTGTTCCCAGCCATAAGAAAAGAGGTTAAACTGGGCATTTTTATTTACTCATAAATCTGACAAATACTCGGTGAATTCCTACTCTGTCCTGGGCATGTGTAATTCAGTAGTGAGAGAACACAAGAAAGCCGTAATGCAACCTTCCCTCATGGACCCTTCCAGTTCAGGTTTACATCAAGCTCTAATTTTCAATGCATGCATGTTATAAGGAGTCAACTTTTCAGGAAATTTTGAAATTAAACAACGACATCAACAACAACAACAACAAACCATGTTACCCAGAAGCCAGAAGCAAGCACATAACAGACTTGAGCTAATATATTCAATTCTATTAGATGGTTTATTAAACCCAAACTGTATTTTTTCATAAGTCCCTAATATACTTCTTCAAAGAACTATGTAGGTAATGTTTTATGCTCTGATTTAATTCTTTTTAAGTCATAGAAAGAGATATCATCCCCCCTCCCCAAATTTTGAGGAAATGCTCATCAACCACAGCCTGTGGGAAAACACTTGCTCCCAAAAGCACCCTTGAGAAAGGCAGTGTTATGCTAGAAGTCTCAGACAAGTGCAAAAGTAAAGGAAAAAAAGCACGACCAGATTGGAATAGTGACCTGGGCTATTCTTTTCAGTTTCTCTTATTTCGATACAGAATACCTGACTTCAGAGACTGGCCTTCACACAGATAAAACAAACGTTAATAATAATACGTAGAAGAAGATCCTAAAAGCAGAGGCCCAGGTACATGAACCATGAAGACAAAGACCCTTTGCCTAGTTTCCAATCGTTCCTTTCTGGCACCACACTGTCTAGTCATATAAAGCTGTAATTGAAACCATGTGGTGTGTGCACAGGACTCATTACAGGCTTCTCCAGAGTAATCTCATAGCAGAGTCCTGTGGGGAGTCTCTGACAATTTGGGGTCAAGATATTGTCGCTTAAATATGTGAAACGACACACAAACTTGCTTCCTCAGGGAAAAAAAAACTGGTGTGAATTTAGTGTGTGTGGATAAATACTCCTGTCCCCAAGTACATGTTTATGATTTTATTGACACCCTCTATAGAAGACAAAATACATTTTATGAAACAGTTCGGTGATTCATTTTACAATATAAAAGGTGGCCATTATAATAATGCTTAAAACAGTGATTTTTAAAATAAAAAGTAGGAAACCCTAAATTCTTGCAGAATACTACATTAACAATGGATATCACCACATTAAAGAGTCAGAACAGTGAAATATGATGTGATATTAATAGTAATATCCCACAGAGAAACATCCTTAGCTTTTGACTAGTAAGTCATACCACCCATTAAGGTATCTAATTTAGTGCAGAGTGAAAGTCATGAAAACTAAACCGAGTTAATGCCGGCTGAGAACGAGGGGAAAGTTGAGAACACCCATTCTGCTTCAAACCTGAGTCCCCCTGGTGAGCAGAGATCATTTGCTTTCCCACTGCTACTTCCCTTCTTCCCTAATGCTCCCACCACCAGCTATTTCTTCAAAATTACCAGCTTACAAGAACCCAGAGACTTCAGGAGTACACACAGATGGAAAACTCAGAAGACAACTTATGGTTCTGAGAGCCTAACTTTCTGCATCCACCCCTTATAAATTCAAGAAATATTTACTGCGGATCAAATGAAAGACACAGTTCTCGGTGCGAGTGAACTCACAGGAAATTAGACAAGGTCCTCACTCCCGTGGGACTTATATTCTAGCAGGAGAGAGGTCATTAACAGGTAAACAAACACGATACATTTTGAAAATAATGAGCTTTAAGGAAAATAAAGCAGGAAAATGTGATTGCCTGTGTTAAGGGATAAGGAAGGTGTGAAAGAGACATGTGGGTTGTTTGATCAAAACAAGCCTCAGGAAAGGCTAGGAAGAGTAGTTCGGTCATAGGCAAAAGCAAATATGAAGGCCCCTGGGCTAAAAAGAGCTTGCATTTGGGGGGAAAATACAAGGAGTGTTTTATATATAAAAATAGTTTTTAAAAGAGTGAACAAAAAGAAGAAGTGACGTATTTGAAGTGAGAGAAGTAGGCAAGGGCCAGAATATGAAATTTGGAAGCTGTATGAACTGCCTTTTCTATCAGTCTGTCCGTCTGTCCATCTATCCATCCATCCATCCATATGTCTTATTCTAGACAAAGAGAATATTTTATTTTTTTCTTAATGAAAATACAGTTCAACTCAGTATCCATCTGAAATGATAAAACATCAAAATATCAAATACAATTATTCATATATGTGTGTGTATACACACATATATACACACACATACATCTTTCCTATGCATGCACTCAGACACAAATGGAGACCAGCTCAGCTGTTGTTACAATCAAGAAAGTAACCTTCAATCCTTTTGAGGTATTGTGTCTGCAAAGGGCCTGGAGCCACCACACGTGGGAGCCTGGGAGCATCCCACCCACCTTCACCTCCTGCTCACCATAAATCCTCATTATCATGTTGTCAGCACTGGAGTCTCTTAACCTCTTCAGTGCCCAGGCTGACAGGCAGGAGCTGTTTATTAATTTGCCAATGCTTCATTTCATTGCTGTCTGAAACACCAAACCCTCTTTTCTTCTCATCCCAAAGACCAGTACTAAGTACCCCACTACAAGCAGTGAACACATGCCACAGCACTGCCTATAGTCTTGACCTTTTACATCTAAATTGGTCACAGAACAGTTTTAGTTGGGAAATCAATTTAAAAATTTTTATTTTCCCACACCTGTTAAACACATATACATGGCTTATCAAGTAAGAAGGTGCAGATAGAATTTCTTTGTGGATGAAGGGCAATTAGGATATGAATGGGAGAAAGCCTCTTTACAAATGGTGAGCTCTTGTTTTTTCTTTTTCTTTCTGCATCATTCTGCTACTCGGAATAGTCTAAGAGGCACAAGAACTTGGTTAGTAAATCTCCTTCTGATCATCCCTCAGCTGCCACGGGAACTCCCATGTAAGTTTACCACCTTGCATTATAAAGTGATATTACTGAAATTAAGGAATTCTAGTTGGTATTTATTTGAGCATGTAAACTTTCTTGGTATGCTTCTGCAAAACCAGTTTCTTTGATAATAAATGCATTTAATTTTCATTCTAACACGGTATGTATTGCTCCCTGGTGCTCTGTGTTGGCTGACAGCATCAGCTTTTGCACATTCCTAATCAAATTTTGTCTAACAAAAAGCTGAACTAAGCATATTTGTTTTCCTATTTATAGCCGCATGTGCTTACATAACATATGAGAAGGCAAGATTAAAAAAAAATGATCCCAATCTTAAAATGCATCCATTATGTTTAGTTTAAATACAAGCTATGTTCTCCCATTAAACAAGAATATTAAAAACAATTGGAGACAGACAGAAGCTTATTGCTTATTTTCCAACCAGTATAATCGTTGTGTTCATCCACAATAAAATAGAACCACAGGCAGAAATGTATTGCTCCTGGGGAAAATCTGCTTCCGCACCCTCCCCATTTGCACAAGTGCCGGGCGCTGCTGCCCTCTCACGTGCCCCGTGTCTTTGGTAGCACTAGCACAGTAATGAATTATTACAATGCAGCCGGGGAGGGGGGCCATGCCATTGCACTGCATAGAAACAGCGATTTTGCCATATCAATAATTCTGACTGCCACTGGGAACCACTGTAGCTGAAACAGATGTTTCATGTTGATAAGTAGGGACCGGGAAAGGAATTTTTATCCCACTGTTCATTTTTCTCTATTTCCACTACCCATACCTGGCAGCAGCTCCTCCAGTACAGCTGTCTCTTGCAAGCCAATCTGTTCAATGCAGGCTCCTAGGTCTCATTTCATAAATCAAACTCAGCCCTGGACAAGCCACAGTCTCAGAGTACCCTTGCTGCTTTTCTCGGTGGAAACGCCTCTGTCACAATGAGAGACGCTGGGCCAATTGTGCTTAAATTAGTGCATTGTCACAATATATTAAGAAAGACAGCAAGGGCAGGGTTCTTTTTTTTTTTTTTTTTTTGAATTCTACATTAACTGTTCGGTACAGAGAGTCACATATGTGGCATTTTGCACAAGGCTTTCACCTTCAAATGAAGCATTTGGGAGAAAGCCCAGAATTTTTGTGGGGAAGCAGTTCCATGTGATTCCAGTCAGGTCAGGTGCTGGTTTGCAAAGCATTCCCCAGTCCCCTTTAATGGAAGTAAAATTTTACTGGCTGAGCCTCAGGTCAGAGATGCCCGCTCAACTATGGGTTCTAACACCTCAGTAGCTTGGTGGGGATCAAAATTTTTGTTAACTAGGGGGAAAAAGCCCCCCTAAACACTCAGCTCCAAACTATTTGAACGTACATTAATGCAGACTAATTTATATGTAATTTTATCTTACTTAAATAACTAAGTACATGTCATGCAGTAATAATTTAAAAGTTACCACATATTAATAAGCACCTATTATGAGCCCGGGAGAGTGCCAAATTCTTAACACATGCTGCCTTCTTTAACTCACACGGTCATCCCTGGAGTGGGGTTTGTTATGCCCATTTCATGGAGTAGGAAATTGGAGAGGTTCTCGGGCTTACCTGGAGCTACACCGGGTGAGCTGTAAAACCAGGTCTCATATATTCTAAAGCCCACACTCTTGTCCATTTGTTGGTTCTAATCCCTGTGAGTATCGCTGTGCACGTGTGTGTGCACACACATGTGTTTAAAGATCGAGATGTGGGGCGCCTGGGTGGCTCAGTTGGTTAAGCGACTGCCTTCGGCTCAGATCATGATCCTGGAGTCCCGGGATCGAGTCCCGCATCGGGCTCCCTGCTCAGCAGGGAGTCTGCTTCTCCCTCTGACCCTCCTCCCTCTCATGCTCTCTATCATTCTCTCTCTCTCTCAGTAAATAAATAAAAATCTTTAAAATAAATAAATAAATAAAGATCGAGGTCTGGTGAGTGAAGAAAAGGAGGCTGATAGCTGTCACAAAAGCTAGACATCAAATGGTTATCAACTCTTCAACAAGTTTAGTGTTCCCTGCATAATTTTTACCATATTATTGTATGTTTGAAGACAGTCACACAATAAGCTGAGGACTTATTAGGCTAACAGCTCCGGCAGAATGTGACTGAAGGCAGGTGAGGGCAGGTTTCTGGACTGCCTGCATCACGCTGGTGGAGAGCAGTGTACCAGTTCCAAGTCATATATTTAGAACAGCATAAGAAATTAACACACTTTAACTGGCTCAGGAGATGTGTGGATAGAGCTTTAAATTACGAACTTTCCAAATTGGAAGGTGGAGTGATTTAACTGATGCCAAACAAACAGAAGAGATGGGGAAGACTGCCACTGTCTATATTTGTAGATCTCTTATGGGCTTTAGAGGTAGGGCACCAGGAGGGAAGGCTGAAGTGGACTAGACATATTTTTTTTCAGGCTGGTCTGAATGGATCCAGTCAATAAACAGAAAAATGAGGTAAACGGCCTTTCAATGTCCCCTCAATTTTTAGAGTCCAAAAGGAAAAAAAAACAACCCACCTCAGCATAAAGCAGACTTCACAACTGTTTATGTATATTATTTCATTCCAACTCCAATCATTTTTATTTATCAGTCCTTAATTAATATTGGCAACAACTGGTTACATGAAAACAGGAAGAATCTACACTCCCCTTGCTCAGCTTATCACCAGACCAGCAGCTGAAGATGTCCACCAAACCCCAGGGAGGATTAAACGTTTCACCACAGCATTATTATTGACAATGGCATCATTTAGCCACGGCAATTAGCATGTACATAAGCACCGAGAAGAAACCAGGCCAGACTGAACAGACTGCAGTCAAGAGTCCTAAAATGAAATGGCTTCTCTCCATTTTTCTTTATGCTCCATTTGTGGTGTCCAGACGAGGGACGATTTGGGCAGCCGCGGCATGGAGTATGCCAGGTCCCCGCCAACATACTCGGTCTCCTGAACCAGATGAGCAGTGGCTAAGGAGTGGGAAAACCATGGGCTTTGGACTCTGAAGACTTTTTGAACTCTGCATGAATCTAGGTTAGAAACTCGACCTCTCAGAGTTTTCCACCCGTAAAATGGGGACGGCAGGACCTACCTTGTAGAGTGGCTGAGAGGAAATGTATGTACAAGGCCCCCTTGACAACAGCTTCGAGTTATTCACTACTGAGTTATTATTCATAGTTTTTACCTCTGTCTTGGATAGAACTGTTTTGAAATCATTTGCGTATAATTTGTTTCCCCTTCTGGGTTGTAGACTCATGGAGGGTAGAAACATCTTCACAGCTATGCTTATCTCTAAGGAGTAGGACAAAATCTACTTAGTGTTTCTAGAGTGAAGATGCAAATGAATGGCTTACATTTGTCTCCCATTATGATAACACCAGGCAATGTATTTGTTAGTATTGGTATTGTTATTTATACTGTAGGAAATGTGGGGACATCCAAAGTCGCATCCGAGCACTATCACTATTTTACTGTAACCAGTACTACTACTGTGGCTACTACTCCTAGTAGTGTAGCTGCTGCTACCACGGTAAGCAGGTGATGCTGATGGAGCACCATGTAGCAGGGCTTTCTAGGTCCTTTATAGAAAGAACCCTTAATTTTCATCCCAACCCTACAAGATACTAGCCACTGTTATACCAGTTTTTCCAAATGGAGACACCCAGGCACAGAAAGTTTAAGCCTATGATCACAAATATCAATGAGGAAAAACACGGACAATTCCATGTTCGTAAGGAGTCCGATCATACTGATTTTGCAGCTGTTTCTCTAGGAATGCATTTTCAGTAATTTGTTTTAATATTTGCTCAAATGTTCATTTACTGCAAAAATTGAGCTTTTACTTAATGGCAGGTATTTCGGCTTTAGATGAGAGAGGATACAGAGTTCCCCTCCTATTTCCTGGTCAGCATAAACTCTTACTAGTGTGTTCTCTGAATAAAATTACTGCCAATAATATGATAGGAACCAGGGGAAGTTGGAGAATTGTAACAACTTCTGGAAGAGAAATCCACTTTTATTCATCTTGGGGCAGTAACCTACATCTGGACAAGTTCTTGGTCTACGCAAGGAGTAAACTGGGATGCCTCTTTTAACTTGCATGTGTTTCAGGTGTGATTACTTCTGCTTTTATTTTAGTTATTTGTTAACAGTAATTTCTGATTTGTCTCCAGGCATTTCATTAGTTTTATATTGAAAATTGATTGTCCCCAAATGTTCAGCTTTTCTTGGTTGAGAGCTTATTCATTTGCTATATACGAAAGTCACCAATGTAATTTTTTTTCCATGACAGAGTTAAGGTTAATGTTGTGTGTGTGTGTGTGTGTGTGTGTGTGTGTGTGTACATATGTGTATGACTTTGAGACAGAGCTACTGGACACCGGATGTATGGAAATAGGAGACAAAATTAATATTATGTTTCTTGACACTTTGTGGCTCCTCTTTATGACTAAGGCATGCTGTTAAAAATATGAGGCTGGCAGTATTTTCTTGAATTAGCAAAATCTCTTGAGATTATCTTATCTACCACCACAATACCAGTCACTATGAATTAAGGAAATATATTACATACAATTATTAAACATTTATTTGCCAATAAATATGCTAATATTTTAATGCTATTTTGACTAAGTCTTTTTGAAGTTAATGAATTAACTTATTGAGATAAAAAGACAGATGTTTTGAGTAATCATAAGACAGGTTTTTTTACCATTAAATAAAACACTACAAAAATGCATAAACCATAATTTAACTGTCCTTTTTTTTTTACTTTTAAAAACTAAAGAGATACTATGTATAATAAACTCCTTTTTCTCAAATTAAAGGAAGGATTATTTCACTAATATATTAGAAATAGTAAACAAAAGGCACTTTTTAAATTAGTTAAGGTGTTTTTCATAAGTATTTGTACTCTAATCTTCACCTCTTTTAGGACAAACAAAAATATTTTCTAAACACAATTTCATTGTAAGTTTCCCACAATTATGATCCATCTGCCAAGAGAAATCTTAAAGGTTCTTTAAAGGTTTCAAAGTAACAAAAACAAGGGACCCATGTATCCATTCACAAACTAGTTCTCAGACTTTCAGAATGTAGTCTATTTCAGGTTATGTATATAGTAGATCAGGGGTCAGAAAACCTTTTCTGTGAAGGGCCAGGCAGCAAATATTTTAGGCTTTGCATCAGATGGTCTCACAGCTGTGACTTCTCAACTCTGCCTCTGTAGGGCAAGCAGCCATAGACAATACATAAACAAGGAGGCTTTTCTTAGTTGTTCTGCTAACATTTATTTATGAAAACAAGCACTGGACTGGGTTTGGCACCCAGGAAGTAAATTTCGGACCACTACTAGACCAGCATCACCAAATCCATGTGGAAGACAGCTGTTACTACATGTTATCAGCTATCAGCTATCACTTTCTTGGGTTTCATGCCTCATTGTTTCCAAGTGTGGAATGGATGGAGAACACGTGCTATTGAAATGTCCTGATCACTGGGAAGACATTCACAGAATAAGAAACCTAATCCTCATCTCCTCGACCTGAATGGCCAATATTCAAAGGTCATCAATCAGTATGACCTCTTGTGCATCTGCAAACTTCTGTACACACAGCGACTTCATTTTTAACCCAGAAAGGATAATGTTTAATAACCCATTCCTCTATCAGCAACTCGAACAACTCCAAGTCAAGAAATCTGAATATATGAGGTAGGATTCCTATGTCTTCATAACTGACTTACAACAACAGGGATGCTTGCATAACTAACAGGACCATCACACTAAGGGGATCAGACATGAGAGCTCCCGTTGAAAATTTGACTACCTTGTCAATTTCTCTTTTCACCCACCTAATAATTCCAAGACATATGCAAATAATACTATTTTTGAAAAATGTCTCAGAGATCCCCTAAGTCTCTAATATATTTTAAGTTCTTTTAAAAATTAACTTTTATTATTATTATTTTTAAAGATTTTATTTATCCATTTGAAAGAGAGAGAGAGAGGGCACAAGTTGGGGGTGGGGGGCAGCAGAGTGGCAGGCAGAGTTCGGAGAAGCAGGCTTCCCACTGAGCAGGGAGCCCGATGTGGGACTCGATCCCAGGACCCTGGGATCATGACCTGACCTGAAGGCAGATGCTTACCCGACTGAGCCACCCAGGTGCCCCTAACCTTTATTATTTTTATTAGAAAAGTTAAAATACTAGTAAAATTTTATTATTTTTTCTGATTTAAAAAAGTCAAACTTTATAAGATCAATAATATCAAGTGTTGGTAAGACTTTAGGGAAACGGACATCTCTTATGCTATTGGTGGAAGGTTAAGTGACCTAGCTATTTTGTGGGCAACTAGACAATATTATTTTTTAAAACTGACATTCTTATAAACTAGCAAATCTATTTCTAGTTATCAACCTTAGAGAGCCACCCATACATGTGTGCAAGGGTGTTCATCACAGCATTTTGTATAATAAAAAAATTGCAAAGAATATGAACATTTGTCATGAGTAAATGGTTACATAAAACATTATTCATTCATGCAATGTAATGCTATACATATTTAAAAGGGATATAAACATAGGGATGTATTCTCCCTGTCTAGTTTTGACATGACCCCCTCTCAGAAAACATTATTAGATGAAAAAACAAGTCAAAGAATGATAGGGATTTATAAAAATGATTAGCTATAACGAAGTGAGGAAAGGGCTTGAGTTTGCCTATGTCGGGTTCTCTGAGTAGAAGAGATTGTTTAAATGATTTTTTTAAAAAAGAAGAACGTGTGACGTTCCTCTTTTTTTCCTCTTTGTTATAACTAAATTCTTAAAACAAGAATCTGAAGACCAGGGAGCTTAAGGGATTGACCTGAGGACACATGTCAGGAAGTGGCGGAGAAGGCATCAGATTTTGGGCCAACCCAGCCAGTGATGTTGCAAGCATGATCCTTCTCTCTAGCTGTAACCTCCTTCCAAGAGAAAGTAGACTAACTTTTCTCCGAGACTGCCTTACCCATCTTTACAAGAGGCTCACAGAATCACATTTTCAGAAGGGGAAAATAAAATTATTATCAAGTAGAGTAAAAGACACTGTTCATTAAGAGAAAGGCTTTTCCTACCTTTCCCCAACGCAACCTGTGAGAGGTGGAGATCATTTTCCTCCCTCCCATTTCTACCTAAGAGGGAAGGTTAAAACCATACCACAGAACTGCAACTTATCTGCTGATGAAAAAGGGAACAAAAGTACTTTGCGATTTATTTTCCTTGTTAGAATATAATAAAAGGGGATTTATGGGGCTCAGTTGATAGTAAAATAGAAACATAGCTGAATAAACCCAAATTACATTTAAAAGGAAGCACTCGTTGATAAAGTGTGCAAGAGGCACAATAATATGTTTTATACTTATTTTGACGAGTGAGTTCCAAAAATATCCATAGATAGAGTTATATAGCAGTTTTACTTGAAAAATGAAGAGTTGAGAGAGTCTACAGAACAGAAAATTACCATCAGTACTGCCTAATGTAGAGACAGGTAATAGCCAGAGGCTAATGCTAAACTGCCTTAGAATATTACTTTGGACCGCCTCCCCCCCCCAAACAAACAAACAAACAAACAAACAAAAACAAAGGATCTCTGCTATTAACATGACTTTTTAGCATATGCTCAGCATTATGGCAAAAACTGTCTTTAGGCTGGGTTTGCAAAAGAGTTAATATTCAGGTAAATGTTAGATTAATACCTAGGAAGCCCAAAGGGCAATTAACTTTCCATGAAAAAGAGCAGTCCTGGAAAGATTATATGCGTGGGTGAGCATGCAGCATTTTCAAAGCGGCTAGTTCTCGATTACCTTTAGGAATGGGGTGGGAAATGGATGCCTCCTGGGTCATTAGCTTGCTGGGAAGTTGAGGAGGGGGATAGCTAATAGCAGTTTGGAACATCCATCCGTATGCTGGTCAGGAAAAGCTAGCTGGAGTCCTCTGTGTGATCAGGACTAATTACAAATGACCAATTAGATACAACCAAACAATGCTACTACTCTAATTTGGCACAGACTGTTGATTTACTTGGGCACCTGGCTAAAAATGGAAGCACACTGTAGATGCTTAAAATGTTTGAAGACGGAAGGGAAATGAAAGAGGAGAAAACAAAGGTAAGGGCATCTAAAAGCAGAGTAGGCAAAGGGGAAAAGAAGGAAAAAATAGGAGAGAGGTTGGAGATACAAGGCATAAGAGGAAAAAAACTAAAAAGGGAAAAAGGCCTGCCTATGATTAATACTGCATTGTGCCTTTTTCTCTTCAGGGGGTTGAATAGTCACTACGATATTGAAGAGAAAGTATTCTAGATATTTCATTATTTTACATTTCCACAATAACTATAGATATTACACATGTCTAATTTGGACAGGAAAAAATGAACACAGGCTCAAGATCTACCATATCCCACTCCCAGACTGACAACCACTGTGGCACTCTTGGTATGTAAGCCTGAATTAAGCTTCATAATCCTTCCCACTGCAAGGAGCCAGGAAGCCATTTCCAGTGGGCTGCAGTTGGCGCACTACATGGATGCTTATCTGTCCTCTCTCCATTAGGATCACTGTCTGACTTCTACATTTCACTTAGCATCGAAGCTTTTATCTCAGGAACCTCATTGTATTATGGAAATTCTATTTAATAACAAAAAAAAAAAACATTCATTTTCATTAAATTGTTATAAGTAGAATGATCCCAATATATTATTTAAGAGACATGAAAATATGACTGTGTTATCTATAGTTATCTCATTAAAACAGGATCTGGTTATAACATATAAAGAGCTGGGTAGACATTTCTTAAAATAAAATCTATTTACTGCAAATAAATTATGTCTGAAAACCAGACAGTGGTAATTGGGGAAGGGTTAGAGCTACCATGTAAAACAGGACTTCCCTCCTAGCCACAAGAGATGGTCCAACATATAAATTAAATTAGATAATGCCGTTATACTGTAACTGAATTTGAATTGGCAGTAATGCATTATAGATAAAATGTTCTATCTTTTTAAATGTGGCCTTGGTAATGATTTAATATTTTATTCTTTTCAAGAAAAATATAGGTAGTTAAGAATGCTTCATGACTCTCAGACAATGTGGTGAATATTCATGAAATGCCATTGAATTCTTTGTGACTTAGTCTAAAAGAAGGAATAGCAAAAGGAAGAAGAGGGGTAATGTTATTAATAATAATATTTCCATTTATAGATAATTTACCATATGCCAATCTTTCGGGTATTTATACACAGTGTATTATTCATTCATGCATGGACTCTAGGAAATTGGTGTCATGGTTCCAGTCTTCAGGGGAAGAACCCAGCCTAGGAAGCTTAAGTAAATCTCCTGGTATCACAATAAGCAGAGACAGGATTCAATTCAAAGTGTTTTCACCACTGGATTTAGTACTTTTAACAGTTGTTGTATCATCAAATCATAGCTCAGAGAGCAACCCATGGAGATTCATGTTCCTTACCACAAAAGTAGGTAGACCCTTTTTACAAAGCACACCATCTCCATTCCAAGTCTTCCAACTCACCACAGAGAGATGTCCTATGATTTTAGAGCTTCGGATCACATTTGCAGAGAGTTGTCAGCCTACATTATTTTGTTGAGATATAACTTACGTCCCATCCTCTCCATAAAACCTAACTCACTCATTCTGCCTCCTGTGAAAAACCTAGTGCTGACCCTCTCATGTGGTACATATATAAAACCTTACTTGGTTGTTTTCTCATAATAATGTCCGGCATAATACATGTTCTTCAGAAGCCATTAAAAATGCTTTTTTTTTTTTTTTTCAAATTTCATTTGATATGTTGATTGCATCACCGCACACCTAGAACCTCATGCTGGCAAATTATTTATGCCTATGAGGAAGCATCTACTGTGTACTTGGTTTTGAACAGGCAGAGGTCAGGAGGGAGAAGCAACAGACATTCTACAAGGAGGAAGTAACATGAGCAAAGGCACGCAAGAGGAACATCTTGGGGATTCATGAAGAAAACAGCATACAGTTCATTCTGTTTGGAGTACAAACTTCTTGATGAAACTAAAATTGGGAAGAGAGATTTAAGAAAGATTATAATTAGCCTAGATTATCAGGTAGATAGTTAGTAGACTCTATTTTTTGTGGAGGAATTTTATACACTGTATTAATCTGTAGAAATATTAATAAGTAATGATTGGTAAATATTTTGGAAGACAATGTGTTAAAGTGATGGCTTCTCTTTCAGAACTCTGAGAACTTCAAAGTATTGAAGGTATTAAATACATAGTATTCCCCAAATCTCTCTGCTCATACCATCCTTTTTCCTCCCATGATACAATTCATAGGGCACATAATGGGAAACTGCTCTAATGGAAAATTGTTTAAAAATAGAGGCTATACAATAAGTGAGACACACATGGAAGATTCATCTAGATTGGAGTACCTCTATATAGGTACAGGTGGTTCTATCTGCTATTTTGCTAACCTTTGGACAAAAGAATTTGAGTCAATGGCATATTCAATTCAACCTTCAAATTAAGCTATATGTATCTATACTTTTCTTCACCCTGCCCCCCGCCTGCTGCCAGGTCAGAAAAACTCATAGAACTTCATCTAACTATGTAACATCCCTTTCGTGTTTGAGTAGATGTTGCCAGCGAATAATAATATATTGTAATGTCAGCGACTTTGTTAATATGGAATCATAAGTTAGATGTCCTGTCAATACCTCTGGAGTCTTCATTTATACCAAACCTGGATAAAATTCAGGGTAAAACATTTTGTGTTGCAGATTTCTTAATCATTTTTACGTTTTTTTTTTTTTTTTTTTAAAGATTTTTTTATTTATTTATTTGAGAGAGAGAGAATGAGAGAGCAAGCACATGAGAGGGGTAGGGTCAGAGGGAGAAGCAGACTCCCTGCCGAGCAGGGAGCCCGATGCGGGACTCGATCCAGGGACTCCAGGATCATGACCTGAGCCGAAGGCAGTCGCTTAACCAACTGAGCCACCCAGGCGCCCTTACGTTTTTTTTTTATAATTGTTTTATGAGGTTCAAAAGTTCAGTAATTGAACAAAAATTCATTTTTTGAGATTGTATCTGTAATACTAAATAATGACTTATTTAGAAACAATTTGTCTTGCGTATTTTGAGAATAGAATATTAATGAAAAAATATATCTTGTAGTTTAAAAATGTTTTCATGTATTATTAAATTTTTGATTATCTTAATGCATTACTATAATTTCAAATAGGTTTTTATTTAATAACTGTTTATATTAAGATATTTCAGAATATCTAAAAGGTGCCCTGTCCATCATGTTAATTAAAACTCATATTCATATTAAAATTTTTTCTTGGCAAAGAGATAAAGGGATTCCAAGGCAAAATAATTCAAAGGTATGTTATCACACTGATAGTTCTGTAGTTACATAGATACCTTTTTAATTTTAAACAAGCATATTTGAGTTATTCCTGGATGGTTCAAAGATCTGGACTATATTGTGGTTTTTGCAAATACACTGATTTAAAGATTAGGAGTTTTTTCAATAAAAAAGCAAGATCATAATGTGTATTATGATATTTTATACCAAAATATTTCTTAGATTTTATCTTATTATTTTTTGAATTATGTTAATATTCATGTTATCTTCTCACTTTAGGAGCTAGAAATAAATGTAAAACTAAACATAAAGATTATTTGCTGGAAAGATGCTAATAGTACAAATGTTACATTGTTCTATGTTCAAGTGTTAATCATATTCAAGCTTTAACTCAAGGAAAAAATAAGTTTAGTAAAAAACATTCCTTAAATTGCTTCAAATTACCTTCCAATTAGAAGCTCAAAAATTTAAGAACATCAACCAAAAGCATAAAAGGAGAAAAATTCCTCAAAGGAGTAGTATAAACAGAAAGTGTCTAAACATTAAGTCAGAATCCCAACCTCCTACTGTTACCCTTCCCAAATCTAAGTTCTGAATTTAATTTTAAAGCCTTATTGGTTGTTTTCCCTACAATAGTTGACTCACATAACACACTGTGCACATTAGCCATTTAAAAAATGTTAGTTCAAATTCTAAACTGAGTGGAGAACTCCCATAGTTTCTCTAACAGGGCTACAATATGTAACCTGTGGTAAAATTGATGTGAAAGCAGTCAATATCTTATAAATTCACTTTAGGGGCAAAGATTATGAGTTATTTGTTGTTAATAAAGTTTGTTAAGGGGGGGAAGATGCAGGAATGCATATGCCTATTATTCAAAATTTACTCAGTGTTTATTAGCAATATTCAATTAATCCTTCAGGAAGTAAAACAATGTATTTTTTTTTGTCTTGGCAGAGTAAAAGAAAACAGAAATTTACCAATCTAAGTATTTCATTTTAGAACAGCCTAATAAATTCTCAGATCTCCCTTAAAACATCAAGGCATTAATTTGTATTTATTTCATTTATGGACAGGCTAACACGAGATTCAGTCTTTGTCCAAAGGCTCATAATATGAAAGTTTAAACTTCAGGGGCTGGGCGGTAGTTGTGAAGGATTACAGTCTGTCTAACCACCTTGACATTTGCTGAGTATAAAGTTTCATTTTTTTTCCCCTCCTTTACAAATAATTCTCAGAAGTGTTGAGGAAATGAGGGGGAAAGGTAGCATTTAAAAGTTAACTGGAATAGAAAGGAAAAAATGCTTTTCACTTATGAAAAACAGTACCAATAATTATTCAATGAATTTGGAAATCAACTCCAGCAGAGAAGTATATGAGATTCCCGCTGATATTGGTCATCTGAGAAATAATGATTTATTGCTGTTTGGTATATGCTTACTTATGTGAATACAATTTTCCACTGTGGAATCAAAATAAAATAAGTGTTCCAACTGTTCAGAAGGTTTCTTCAAAGAGACGAAGAGAAACAAATTGGGCACTAATGAGTACGTTTAGCAAAGCTGATTCACTCAGAGACTGTGAAGTGTACAACAAGCAGAAGAAAAATATGCAGCGGGGTTACCTTCACCGGTTTTTATTTTTTAAGTGCAGAGAAGAAATGATAAGGGCTGTATCTATGGAAATGATAATTTAGAGCGATATTAGAAACCATTGTTTTTCAATCTTTTGTTACTTCATGCTGCAAAACTCAAATGTTTGTAATTCAGGCTTAAATACAGTGAGTCCCTGCCTTGGATGAGCTGTTTTGTAGGTATAAACCACTCACTGTGCTTTTCGAAACTGGGAATGTCTCATAAAAATCTATGGTCGGAAGTGAGTAACTGAACAGGGGTAAAAGTTTATTTCCAGGGGAGGTTTTATTGCATTAGGATGTAACTTCTATATATTTTCTCTTGTCTTGGCAATTATTTTCCTCGAGTGTCGATATACACTTAAACTTTCAGTTTGCAGAAACATATAATGAAAAAATACCCCAGAATCATAACTTAAGTGTAAAGTGGTAATGATTCTCACTGTAAATAACATAAATGCTTAAAACCCTTATTTTATTCTTGTGATACAGTACTGAAAAGATTATTTGCAGGCAGTCTGTATGAGAAGGTCCTTTTAAAAATAGTAGGTGGTAGGCAAAACGAGTTTATCTTATACTTCCTAAGTTATGATAAATATGTACATGGATATATAAATTGATAAATGTGTAGTTGTACATAGGAATAGAAGTATATAGGGAAGTATACATGTGCATTTCAAGATCAGATGCAACCTATTTTGTAGAAAACCCTAGCTAGGCAAGGAGGAAAGAGAAATATAATGTAATACAAACAACTGTCTTATGTTTCTTCTAAACTTTTTGCCCCATCTTGTGTTTGTAAAGATAGAATCCCATTTTTTCAAGTAATTTTCTTCACTTTACATCAGATTTTTAATGTTTTTTTCCCCCCACTGTTTTTCTTAACCATTAGGATACAATTTTGTCTCATGTCTAACATTCCACTGAAATTTTCCTGTCCCCTTAGCCATCAAGTTAAACATGGGGGAACCAACTTCATCAACTTTACAATTCTCTCCTGAAAATTTCCACCTTTTTCATAGTCTGATATTAACCAAGCATTGAAATGAAGTATACCATTTGCCTGTGTATGCAATGATTCAGATAAAAAGACATTAGCACTTGTCTTAATAACTTGCAATCTAAATGTTATGCCCTCACTATAAAAATTTCATAGCAGTACTACGGCCAGGCTAACAATAAAAATTCGTTTCATATTTAAATGTTTAATTTCTTTCTTTCTGTGAGGCCTTAGGTTTGGGACTCCTTGAATAAAACAGAAGGCAAAAATACATTTCTCACTCATTTGGGTATGTTTCTTTATAAAACACTCAACCAGGTATTTTGGATCATTAAAAACTCCTGAAGTTTTCGGGTCTAATGAGGTGGTTAGCTTGTACAGGAAGACTGGAGGCATGAAAGAGAGCAGGTCACTTATTTCTACTTGCTATTACCTGTACCCTTGAAAACTGTGGACCAAATTATCTACTAAGTGTTGCTTGGCTCTGACATTTGTAGGCAAAATGAGTGATTTGCCTGGATTTGAAATGGTTTTGTTAGAAGAAACTTTTTGAGAGCTGTCACGTTAGAGTTTAACTGATATGTTATTAATGGGAAAATGTCCGTTTTAAAGCCCCTAAAGCCCAAACCTGTTTTGGGACGCTGTTTGTTTGTTTTGATTCTTGCTGCCAGGGCAGCCCCATGAGGCCACTTAATAGGCTGCACCACCTCCCATTCTCTCTGGTTATTCTACTTGTGATGGCGCTTCCAGCAGAGAAGAGCTAAAATTAACAGACAGTAAACCAGACCCCCTGCCATCACCAGAGGCCCAAATGCCAGGAATCTCAGAGAAAATTGTCAAAAATTTCAGATATTAAGGGAAAGGAGGAGAGCACAAAATAAATTAATGAATGGTCCAGTCTAGAGAACCAAGGGAAGCCCTTAAGAGAGGCCTAAGCGTTTTCTTGACTATCTCCATCTGCACAATGCTTACTGTTGACGGAGCGGTTTATGACGATTGTCTTTCATCTTTACATATAAGTTATGATGATCATAAAGATGCCCATTTTACAGATAACAAAATTGTGACTTGGGGAGGTAAATGGCAGAGTCAGGATTCAACCTTGGTAGATTTTTGCAGACATCATTACTATTCCTAAATGTAAATTCCAGCATGCCACTCCCACCCCAAGCCCCTCTACTAACCACTTTATCTTATTTATTAAAATAAAATTACAACTCCTGACACATCATGGTCTTATGGGATTTTGTCCGTCCCCTCAACCGTCTCATCTCTTACATCATCCAGCTCAGTCAGGGTTATCGAATTCTCTTTCCCCTCCACCAACACTCCACATCCATTCTTCTCAGAAAATTGGGGGCATGTTTTGTTTCCGCCCAGGTTTGCCCATCGCTGCCTCCTTCTCTTAATCTGCCTCTCTGCTCAAATGATTTATCTTTAGAGGAGCTTTTCCTGACCCTCCTGAAGAAGATCTCCACTGCTCTACTCATACATTACCAGAGTGTATTTTCTATTCTGCAGTCCTCACTTGTGATTTTTGTCTTGTTCATTTTCAGTCTTCCCCCACTCGAGTGAAATCCCAGGAACATAGGGACTGTCTTGTTGACCCCTATGTCTCCAGCACCTTGAGGGGGGCCTGGAACGGAGTAGATGTGCAGTCGGTAGTTTGCGATGGGTTTAGTTCTCACAACAATATTTTGAGAAATGTAGGAAGCAAGCTTACAAATGAATTTTCTACTATTCAAACTACAAAACTGGCTGCATGAAGAACAATTAAAACAAACCCAGAGGCAAAATCATGACCACTTTTCTATAAACTGATGCTAGAGCTTCATCCCTGCCAGAAGTAGTCTTAATGAGAGGCATTGATTCAGAAGGAGAAAATGGCTGATTGCAAAGCAGGTAAAGCTATGAGAAAGCTTTCAAAGATATTTATATCATAGGCTTTCCATTGAAAAATCCCATTTATAGATTTGCCAGGAGAGAGAAAAAAATACACACATGTATATAAATACTTTGTGTGAATGTGGAAAGTGATGGGTTTACCACCTAGAGGACATTACTGATGAAGAAGGATTTTTATTAGTGATGGAACATGTTATCAGCTAACTACTAAGAGCATTAAGGAGTCCAAAAGAACAAAACGCGAAACTACCTTGTCGGAGGACCTGGCCACTGTTAAGAAAGAGAGGAAATATTTTCTTTTCTATGTACTGAGCTCAGCTTCGATTGAACAATTATTCAAGGTGGATATCATTTATAAGGGTGACCAGGGATAAAGACAATGTGTTTTTGTTTTTTTTTCACTGTTCAGGGTTTTATACTAAAACAAGGCTACTCAATTTCAAGATAAAATCAGATACATCATTCAAGACTTCAATATGACAGCCCTGGAAAAGCATCCCAGGCAAATTAATCATTTTTTATTTTTTTGCAAAGGCACATGTGAAATTTCAAATTATTTTTTCTCAATTTCAGAACTTCTTTAAGTAGTCAACTGTGGATGAACATATATGATATACAAAAGGAAGTTGAACTGCTACCCTGGCTCATAGGTCTGCTAGCACATTTCAGGTATTTGACCTGAATCAGTGCTACTGATTACACACATACTGAATGACCAAAACGTTGCTTTTAAAAATAGAGGCGATGACATTTGTTAAGAATTGCAATAACCTGTCAAAGTGTGCAAAAAAAAAAAAAAAAATAGTGAACTGAAATTTGGTTGTGCCTATCCAAAACACAGAGTTACTAAGGCACTTGGGCCTTATTACTTTAGGAGCAGTTGGGATCCATTTCCTACTAATCATTTCGATGTAGCCATAAGAGTAAGAGTAACTTTTTCAAAAAAGCTTTTTCAAAAAGCCCATCATCTATCTGGGAGACAGCATTATCTCTATTTCTATACTATTTTGTTTTCTTCAAGGAGAAAGCATTTACTCAAAATTGAGGTATTAAAAGACGTGCAAAAATTAATAGAAATAGGGAAAAAAAAACAGCACAGAGAAAATTTTCAATTAGTGTATGTGGGTGGAAAAGTACAGCAGAGCACCAGATGTTGAAAGCAGAGATTGTTAGAGTGGATTTCTTCTCTCTCTGTCCCTCTTTCCCTCTTTCCTTCCTCCCTTGCTCATCCCTCTTCCCCTCCTTTTTTCTCTCTTTCTCTCTCTCTCTTTTTTTAAAATAAAACTTGAACCCTGAACACATCCCGCTTGAAGGTTGCCCTCTCCCCACTCCCCTTTCTCACAGAGCCCCAGCTGGAAAATGACAAGGAGAACACATCTGCCCCTGTGGTTTTTATTCTAGGATCTTGAAAGCACAAGCTATTTATGTGACTGGTGGAGCTTTTTGTAGTGAAAATGATCTTTGAGTTAATCATTTATGTATCAAAATAAATCTACAACATACTTCCCTTTTTCTAGAATTCAACCTGCTGCCACGTCTCCAAATTCCCCATGAATATTTGCTGACAAACTCTAAAAGGAAATGCTTCAAGGTATGAGGGACAAATAGTTCCAACTGTATCGACAACTGCTTGTGTTTTGATAGAGTTGACAAGTCAGCTCAGTTAAACACGAAGTTAATAAAATGCAAAATGGACCCCGGTCATGCCAAAGCCGTGAAAACAATAGCTGTGATTTGAAACATTATCAAAATCCTTACAGTTAGATATTTCTAAATAAAACATTTGCAAGATTGTTTAAAAAAATACTATTTTGAATAGCAGTGTAAATATCTGAAGTGATGTTGTAGTGCCATTTTAAATGGTGTGGCAAATATTAGGATTCTAGAAAAATCTATTTTACTGGAAGACTTGTAGCATTTAATACTCACAGTAACTAGCTATTTATGTCACAAAGATACTAAAACACTTGCATAATTCTTGGAAAAATCACATTAACAACATTTGGGGATAGCAATAATAATAAGTGCATTTATTATTTATTTGAGAGAGAGAGAGAAACAGCATGAGAGGGGAGAGGGTCAGAGGGAGAAGCAGGCTCCCTGCTGAGCTGGAAGCCTGATGTGGGACTCGATCCCAGGACTCTGGGATCATGACCTGAGCCGAAGGCAGTCGCTTAACCCACTGAGCCACCCAGGCGCCCATAAGTGCATTTATTAAACATTTATTATAAGCCAGATAATGTGTAAAAAAGTACAATACTACAGTACTTATGAAGCATGAGAAATTTAGATGAGGTTTAAAGCACTTCCCCAAGATCACAGAGCAAGTTAGTGGCCAAAGTGAATTTGTAACCAAATCAGCCTGATTCTAGAGACAGGCACTATTTGACTAAAATTGGTTCATTAATAGAATAGTCCCTGTAATCTCTTTATAAATCACAGCCCTGTGGACAATATTTTGTTTTTGTGGAATATTACCTTCTTCAGACAAAAGTGCTGCATTGCAAAAAGCTGTACCGGGCAGATAGACGAGGAGTATACAAAAACGCAAAAAAGTTATTAGTAATATGCCTTTTCTTATGTAGCGGGGCTAAGGCTCACCCCCATTCATGAAGATATAAAACACCAACATGAGAGATGGTGTAAGAGTAGCAGAGAAGAATGGGACTGGGTTACGTTAGTATAGCATTGCTCCCAAAGAAGAACTTAAGTCTTGGTTGACTATAAGTAGTCAGACACATGTGTTGGACAAAGTAAATGAAGAAAGTGGATGACTGTGGCCCTCAGGATATACAGAAAAACAAGTGATTCTGTTTTGTCAACATTTTCCCATGGTTTGCATTTGCATTATTCCTCCCACATGACTACTATGTCTTTCATAACATGGTCATTCTGTAAACTTGTGAAGTCTTTGATAATGTTTAAAGAAAATCCTAAAATAAGGCTGACTTTGGGCTCTTCTCTCCACTGGTGTGAAAGATATAAAATCTCACAGCTACAACAACCATTAGATTAATAAGGTGTCCTTGAGAAGTGGTGTTTACAAGAGTTGCTGAGGAAAGCAAAAACAATTTCTTCATCTGACTTGTGGGAAGAGATCAAGAGAAAAGAAAATGGTGCCATTGTAAGCAGGAAACGATGCATTTAGAGCCCCTGAGAGTCCTGGAGGATCGAGAAGTGTCACCAACAGATAAGAGGCACTATAAACACGTGGTTGGAAATACGACAGGTAACAGTATAGAAGCTCATGAAAGTCTGAGTGATGTGGATTAAAAAACACTTTTAAAAAAATGTAGATTAATTAGAACATTAGAGATTGACTTCTGGGCATTCCTCTGAGATGCAGTGTTCAGGGGCAGCCCAAAGGGAGTCCTGATTCTTCAATTTATGTTGAAGCCCCCTCCATTTCTACCAGCATGGTGAAGGCAGAGGAAGCAAAGACAAAGCTACTATTACCCAGGACTTTTAAAGGTTTTAAGGTTGTGGGACAAGGGGGAAACAGGCTGGCTCACCTCTCTGTTACTCCAGGTTCTCCCTGTCCTCCATATTATGAAGGCTGGATTGCTAAGATTAGAAGTCCAATAAGAAAATATGAGAGGAATGTGATTGGCGCACAAAATGATTAGCCACAAAATATCCCCAGTTCCTTCTCTAGACCTCTTACCTACGGCAAGATTTCTAAAGATCATACAATCCTTAATAATACTAATAACAATGCTAAGGACCTTGCAACTAACAATAACAACAGGTGCCTAAGCACTTGCTGTGCGTCAGGCACTGTGCCCAGCACTTGGCAGGGATTACAAGGCTGAATCTTCCCCACAGCCCTGTGAAAGGGGCGCCATCATCATGTGCGGCGGCCGCGCACTGTTGTTCCATAGCTGAGGAAACGGAGACACAGAGATTAAAGAAGTTTCCCAAGTTTATACGGTTATAAAATTGTAGAATTAGGACTAATAAAACACAGTACCTGTACCTTATTTCTACATAAAACGCACGCACAAATGCTCAGGAAAGTGATCTAAAAGTGTCTATGAAGGGGAAGGAAAAAACCAAGAACACATATCTGATATCAACAGCTATATGCTATGTAAAGATTAAAATACACAGATGAAAGTATGCATGAGACTAGTGCCTGGCATACAGTAAGCATTTAGTATCATGATTAACCCATCAAATCCACAGGACCATCCTAAGAGCCGGGCACTATTCCCACCATTTAGAGATGAAGGCACAAAGACCTGAGAGGTCAAGACACTTGTTGACCTTGGAGCCCAGCAATTTCCATCATGCCCTCCTACTTTTCAAAAGACCAATTCACTTTTTTCTTTTAGTTTATTGGATTATTTCCTTTCATTGCCCAGCTTGTTTTATCAGTCACGGGAATTACAGTTTTATACTGCCCTCATCTGTCTTGGGAGGAGTTAAGTGGTATTTAGAAATAACTCATAGATATTTAACTCTTATATTTACATTTTCAACACTTACAAATAGATTTTTCAAACTACAGAGCAGGTATAAAGACATATAAAGCCATCTATATTCTTCTTGGACATTAACATGAAATTGCACTGTGCAAAACCTTATGATAACTACATTTCATTGGCAAATATTTATTGCATTTTTGATATACTTATAATAAAACAGCTTAATCCATCACTGCAACTAGATACGAATGCATGATTTTTTTCTGTAGATAAAGATACTTCCTTTATGAAACACTATAACTCCCAGAGCTGAGAGTATGAGGTTAAAAAAAAAAACTGCAAGAAAAATATTTTCAATAATTTTCGAATGAGTAATATGCAAACAACTGCACAAGTCTCCATGCTCAAAGCTGAACAGATTTTTTTTTTCACATAAAATACCAATTTCATATAATCAAAACATGACTTTCACAAAACAAAACAAGATGTAATTTTGCATTCCTGGGGGAATATTAAGAGCCTTTAAAAGATGTCTACTTTAATTGTACTGTGAGGTGAAGCATTCTTCAAGGACTGCTCTCTCAAAATAACTGGATAGTATTCTGATCAGAACAATTAAAAATAAAAGAGATGAGAATGCAGCAAATTATAAATATTGGAAACCATTTAATAACCTTAATTTTATTACAAAACCTCTGTCTGAACAGAACATGTTCAAAAGTGTCATGAGGTGGCTGTTTTCTAA